>NC_071395.1:79296296-79903535 GCF_022682495.2 Desmodus rotundus | reverse complement strand
AAAATTTGAACCCATAGACCTGAAAGTGCAAGCTCTTACTCCTACACTACAGCCATCGCCAGCTCATGTTCCAAACTGGCAAAGACAGACAAGGGGTCTCCCTGCCTGGCACAGAAGCCGAACTTATAGTAAACCCCTCTAGAATTCTGTATAATGAGAAAAAGAGGCACCAGGTCAGGAAGGAAGAGGCAGGTAAAGGAGAAGACTGGGCGCTGGCCCTTCCACACCAGCTGTCTGCTGCTGAAACACTGCTGCCCCCCTCTCTCCAGACTGCAGGGCACAGCGCAGTGCCCCGCCCTGAGCCCCATCCTGGAGACTGTCTCTCCTCTCAGGGGTAGGGCGGGAGCTGGAGAAGTAGCCTAGGCCTCTGTAGCAATGAAAGTCACAGCACCCTCCCGAAGCCTTTCTCACTTCGAGCATGTAGATCACTCTGAGCCAGAGCCACGGTGGGCCAGGAAGGTGGGAGTTAGCCTGGGGATAATGGCGTTTGGGAATATCCTTCCTCTGAGTCCAAAACTGTCCGCTTATGGAAAAGCCCAGATGCTTAGAAACAGCATAATAATGAAGACTAAAGATTCAGAATTCAGGGCTTCTCAAATTCGAGTTCTAAAACATACTGGGTCCATGACCTATGGAGTTGGGAGGTTGTCTTAACCTGGGGTCTCAGTTTTCTCATCTGTACAATGGGGCTAATAAGACCTACCTTGTAGGGTTTGGAGGATTAAATAATAGAGTTATGTACAGAGACTACTTGGGCACAGAGCAAGTGGTTTTTCAGTAGTAACTATTATTACACATGATGGTTTTAAATTTCCAAAAAACAAAAATATAAATGTAGTTGATGGTAGGTGTGAAGTCGAGGATGCATGCATACGTACATATGAACATGCATTTATATACATATTTCCCCAGACATGTCACTGAGAAACCAGCCCATTCTCGAGTCAAAATTAGACATATTCCACATACTTGTCAGGCCGGCGAGATGTACAAGACATTGATTATTATCACCATTTTAGAGGTCAGGAATCTAAGGGACGTAGCAACAACTAAGTAGCTTGTTCAAGGATTCGAAGCTAATCCATTGTCCTTCCTACCCTTTTTCTTAGCCTTCCTGACAATTTGTGGCCTTATACCCCTCCCGTATGGATTCTCTGTCAAAGAATTATGGAGTCCCCCGAACACAGCCTGACCATGGGAAGGAGATGCCTGAGAAGAGAGGAGAGGAGGAAGGTGGAGGAGGGTGAGATCAAGAGCCTGTGCTCTCTTTGTTACTGGGGTGGAGTGTTTTTCTCAAGACCCTGAGCTGGCACCTACCCACTCTGCCCCACCCCCATGCTTCCCTGCTCTGTCTTCCAAGGGCTGCAGGTCTGCCCCAAATGTTCCCATCACAGCAGGGTCCCTGTGCAGTCCCTGGGCTCCAAGGATCCTGAAGTGTCTGCCGGGACCTCTGTGCCACCCTGACACTGGCTCCATGAGCGGCCTGCCTGCCTCAGGGATATGAAGGGACAGTGGTCTGTGTGAAATTCCAGGAGGGAAGCAGGCCTCCAGAGAGCTACCCTTGCTCACTCTTGCAGTATTTCCTTCTCGGGCACCTGCGGAGCCTTTGACACAGGTCATGTGTTCAAGATACCACTGATGGGTTTGATTTTTCTTCCTGAGGGTGTGCAGAAGCTGCACTCTGACAATAAAAGCAAAAGTGAAGTTACTAGAGAGGATTGATCAGTCTGAGAATGACATGGAACAGGGTGGGCAAGGCACCCGTCACAGCCTGGCACAGAGTAGGACGAAGCAACCAGGAGGGCCATCCTCCCTCCCCGAAAAGCCCCCGCCTGCCAAAGCTGCATTTCGCTCAGGCTTCACTCCATTACACATGGAAATTTGGCTCCATTGATATGAAGAAGCTAATTACTACAAGAGACATAATTACAAGACAGGAAATGGATTTATAGACGCTGTCAGTGGGAGGGGAAGCGACGGCGGCTGCTCAGGCTCCTCCGTGCTCCTCTGCTTCCAGGGGCACAGAGCAGACTGGGCTTCTTGCCCTGGGAGCTCTGGCTTTCCAGAGCAAAATGCTCCTACAGAGGCCCATGGTACTGCTGATTACTGGAAGTCAAACCCAGTTTCCCCTCCAAATTTGTTCCATAGTTGATATGTTCCCACAGGATTCCTTGACAATAAAAATCACACTTAAGAATATAGTTAGTCTCTAAGGCAACACTTAAAGAGAAAAATGACAGGAAATGACAGGACTTAAAACTAACAAAACGGAGAGATGTTGTGTAGTGTAGGACACCACTGCCTGCTTTTCTCTGGGGTTAGATGAGCCCCGAGAAAGCGTCACGTGTCCAGTAGCTTGACTAATAAATATTCCCTGTTAGAGTCCCTTAGCGTTTAGGTTTTTTCCCTCTAAAATAATGTCTTGATTGATACACACACACACAAACATACAATAAGCATAAATGGGAAGGTCCATCCTTGCTGATAATCAAAGATAGACAAATTAATTGTAACTATGGAGCTCGCTCTACACTAAGCACTGAGCTTTGTATACATTACTTGTTCATCTTCCCAATTGCCCCACGATGAGGGTACAGTCATCCCTAGTTGACAGCTAAGGAACTGAGACTTGGAAAGGTCAACAAAGGTGCCCAAATTCATACAGCTTAATGCCACAGCAAGAGTTTGCACTAGGCCCATTTGGATCCAGAGCCTGGATTCTCAAGAACAATGAGAAAATCCCACAAATTAGTAATGCTATAGTCCCAGGAATCTCAAGAATATCCCTCTCTGGGATCCAGCATTCAACTCCTGATCTCTTATCTTTAGAAAAAATCTTAAATATAGAATACATTTCATGCACACAGATCTTCTTTGCAGAATTACTTGGCTATAAAAGGGGAAAAAATTGGAAACCAAATGAACAATAGGGGAATGGGTAAATAGATTATGGTACATCTATAAAATGGAGTATTATTCAACCACGAAAACTGATATTTATGAATACTTTATAATAACATAGGGAAATGTTTATGTTTTATGGGATAAAAAGTAGCAAGATTCAAAAACTTATATGCATTTCAATCTCTACAAAAAAAAGAAATATGCAAAGAAAGACAACTAGAAGGAAACATGAAAATGTTAGTTGGTTTTTTAAAAGCACAGTTATGACTGTAAGAAACAATTTTCTGGTTTTTTGTGACAGTCCTTTATTGTTTGTATTCTTAACAGCCTTTCCCAGGCTCTGCCCACAATTATAAGGCCCTTATGATGAGGTCTTGCTTATCTTTCCTCACAGACGTCTGTTTAAAAGAACCACCATTTTCAAATGAATTTGGCAAAACAGCGGGATACAAAGTCAATACTCAGAAGTCAAAAGCATTCTTGTACACCAACAATGAAACATCAGAAACAGAAATCAGGAAAAAAATCCCATTTGATATAGCAACAAGAAAAATAAAGTACCTAGGAATAAACCTAACCAAGGAGGTAAAAGACCTGTAGTCAGAAAACTACAAAATGCTGAAGAAAGAAATTAAGGAAGACACAAACAAATGGAAGCATGTACCATGCTCATGGATTAGAAGAATTAACATCATCAAAATGGCCATACTACCCAAAGCAATTTATAGATTCAATGCAATCCCGATTAAAGTACCAATGACATATTTCACAGATATAGAACAAACATTTCAGAAATTTATATGGAACCATAAATGACCCCAAATAGCTGCAGCAATTTTGAGAAAGAAGAACAAAGCAGTAGGGATCACAATACCTGATATCAAACTGTATTACAAGGCCACTGTAATCAAAACAGCCTGGTACTGGCATAAAAACAGGCACATAGACCAATGGAACAGAACAGAGAGCCCAGAAATAAACCCAGGTCTCTACAGTCAGTTAATATTTGACAAAGGAGGCAGGAGCATAAAATGGAGTAAAAATAGTCTCTTCAACAAATGGTGTTGGGAGATCTGGACAGCTACGTGCAAAAAAATGAAACTCTATCACCAATTTACACCACACACAAAAATAAATTCAAGGTGGATAAAAGACTTAAATATAAGTCGTAACACCATAAAAGTCCTAGAGGAAAACATTGGCAGGAAAATCTCAGACATTCCATGCAGCAACATCCTCACAGACATATCACCTAAAGCAAGGGACATAAAGGAAAGAATAAACAAATGTGACCTCATCAAAATAAAAAGCTTCTGCAGGGCTAAAGAAAACAGCATTAAAATGAAAAGAGAACCAACAGTATGGGAAAACATATTTGCCAATGATACCTCGGACAAGGGTCTGATCTCCAAAATATATGAAGAACTCACACGACTCCACTCCAGGAAGACAAACAACCCAATTAAAAAATGGGCAAAGGACTTGAACAGACACTTCTCCAAGGAAGACATACAGAGGGCCCAGAGACATATGAAAAGATGCTCAGCATCACTAGCCATCATAGAGATGCAAATTAAAACCACAATGAGGTACCATCTCACACCAGTCAGAGTGGCCAACATAAACAAATCAGCAAACAAATGTTGGAGAGGATGTGGAGAAAAGGGAAACCTAGTGCACTGTTGGTGGGAATGCAGACTGGTGTGGCCACTGTAGAAAACAGTATGGAATTTCCTCACCAAACTAAAAATGGAACTGCCTTTTCACCCAGCAATTCCACTGCTGGGATTATACCCTAAAAGTCCTGAAACACCAATCCAAAAGAACCTATGCACCCAATGCTCATAGCAGCACAATTTACAATAGCCAAGTACTGGAAGCAACCTAAGTGCCCATCAGCAAATGAGTGGATCCAAAAACTATGGTACATTTACACAATGGAATTCTACACAGCAGAGAGAAAGAAGGAGCTTATACCCTTTGCAACAGCATGGATGGAACTGGAGAGCATTATGCTAAGTGAGATAAGCCAGACAGTGAGGGACAAATACCATATGATCTCACTTTTAACTGGAACATAATCAACAGAAGAAAAAAAGCAAACAAAATATAACCAGAGACATTGAAATTAAGAACAATCTGACAGTAACCAGAGGAGGGAGGGGAGGGGATAATGGGGGAAGGGTTTTTGGGAACTACTATATAGGACACATGGACAAAACTAAGGGGGAGAGTGGAAGCAGGGGAGGGAGGTGGGTTTGGCTGGGGTGAGGTAGAGGAGTGGGGAGAAAATGCAGACAACTGTAACTGAACAACAATAAAATAATTTATTTATTTTATTTTATTTTTATTTTTTATTTTTAATATATTTATTGATTATGCTATTACAGTTGTCCCATTTCCCTCCCTTCCCTCAACTCCCTCCCACATCCCCCCACCCCATAGTTCATGTCCATGGGTCATACTTATAAGTTCTTTGGCTTCTACATTTCCTACATTATTCTTACCCTCTCCCTGTCTATTTTCCACCTATCATTTATGCTATTTATTCTCTGTACCTTTCCCCCCTCTCTCCCCCTCCCACTCCCCTACTGACAACCCTCCATGTGATCTCCATTTCTGTGGTTCCTGTTCTAGTTGTTTGCTTAGTTTGCTTTTGTTTTGTTTTAGGTGTGGTTGTTAATAACTGTGAGTTTGCTGTCATTTTTACTGTTCCTATTTTTTATCTTCTTTTTCTTAGATAAGTCCCTTTAACATTTCATATAATAAGGGCTTGGTGATGATGAACTCCTTTAACTTGACTTTATCTGAGAAGCACTTTATCTGCCCTTTCATTCTAAATGATAGCTTTGCTGGATACAGTAATCTTGGATGTAGGCCCTTGCCTTTCATGACTTGGAATACTTCTTGCCAGCCCCTTCTTGTCTGTAAGGTCTCTTTGGAGAAATCAGCTGACAGTTTATGGGAAGTCCTTTGTAGGTAACTGTGTCCTTTTCTCTTGCTGCTTCTAAGATTCTCTCCTTCTCTTTAATCTTAGGTAATGTAATTTTGATGTGCCTTGGTGTGTTCCTCCTTGGGTCCAGCTTCTTTGGGACTCTGAGCTTCCTGGACTTCCTGGAAGTCTATTTCCTTTGCCAGAGTAGGGAAGTTCTCCTTCATTATTTGTTCAAATAAGTTTTCAACTTTTTGTTCTTCCTCTTCTCCTTCTGGCACCCCTATAATTCAGATGTTGGAACATTTCAAGATGTCCTGGAGGTTCCTAAGCCTCTCCTCATTTTTCCGAATTCTTGTTTCTTCATTCTTTTCTGGTTGGATGTTTGTTTCTTCCTTCTGGTCCACACCATTGATTTGAGTCCCAGTTTCCTTCACCTCACTATTGGTTCCCTGTACATTTTCCTTTGTCTCTCTTAGCACAGCCTTCATTTTTTCATCTAGTTTTCGAACAAATTCAACCAATTCTGTGAGCGTCCTAATTACCAGTGTTTTGAATTGTGCATCTGATAGGTTGGCTATCTGTTCGCTGCTTAGTTGAATTATTTCTGGAGCTTTGAAGTGTTCTGTCATTTGGGCCATTTTTTTTTTCTTTGTGCGCCTGTTACTTAAAGGGGCGGAGCTTTAGGTGTTCCCCGGGCAGGGTAACACTGGTCCCTGCGCTGTGATGCTGTACGTGGGGGAGGAGCCAAGAGGGAGTATTGGTGCCCGCTCCACTCTCTGCGGGATTTCAGTCACTCCCTCCACTACCCACAATCAAATTGGGCCCCTCTGGTGCTGGTTCCCGAGTGGGTGGGCTTGTGCTCACACTAGACCCCTATGGGTCTCTCCAAGGACCTCTCCTGTGAGGCTGGGAGTTTCTCCCGCTGCCGCCCCAACCCCCACAGGTGTTTTCAGTCAGAGGTTTGAGGCTTTATTTCCCCGCTCTGGAGCCCTGGGTTGTGCAGTCTGCTTCGTTCCCCACCGTTCGTCCTGGTTTATCTGTGCGCAAATGTGGGGCCGTGGGGTGCTACCTGCTGCTCTGCCTGCCCCGTTCTCCACCACTCTGAGTCCGGCCCTCTCGGTTTATCTGCGCAAACATGGGGCCACAAGGTCTGCTAGTGGTCAGACTGCCTGCCCTGTTGGTCCCACACTCCGCCAGTCTCAGTCCCGCCAGGGCCACGCGAGTCCTCTCTGCCCCGGCTGCCCAACTCCACCCCTCCTACCGGTCTGGATGAATGTTTATTTTTTATCTCCTTGGTGTTGGACTTCCTTACCGTTCGATTTTCTGTCAGTTCTGGTTGTGCGAGGAGGTGCAGTGTGTCTACCTATGCCCCCATCTTGGTTCTCCCCAATAAAATAATTTTAAAAAAACAAAAAAAAAGTTAAAAAAAAGAACCACCACTTTCATAATTTATCATAGCCATAACTGTAAGCTTTCACACAATAGGAATCCCTTAAGCTGAAGATACTGGTGCCAAAGTTGCCTCCTTTGTCTTGGCTGATGACATCAGGTACAGAGTAAAGGACCTTTTTAAGACCAGAGAGGGGGATCCCTAAGGGGGCAGAGCTGCAAGTACCTGTGAGTCTCCTCCACACCCAAACAATCATTGGTTTGTTCATTCATGCTGCCAACAAATTTTTGCTGGATGCTTGCTGTGAGTCAGGCACCATGCTAGGATCTAGGAATATGGAAATAAAAAATCATGTCAAAAAGTTCAAGTTATATTGGCTCAAGGAGCATCCCTGCTGATCTCATAAGAAACTTGAGGGAAGGTGAAGCCAAAACAAATAACTGAGACTGTAGCAAATATTGCCAAGAGAAAGAACTAGAAACAAAGCTACCCAGCACTTTATATTTTCTCCTTTCTTGACAGAAGGAGAAAGAAAGCTGGGGAATATAAATTCTCCTTGATGGTGCCCTGGCTGGTGTGGCTCAGTGGATTGAGCACTGACCTGTGAACCAAAGTGAACCAAAGGATCACAGGTTCAATTCCCAGCAAGGTCACATGCCTGGGTTGTGGGCCAGGTCCCCATTAGGGGTTTGTGAAGGGAAGCACACATTGATGTTTATCTCCTCTTTCTCCTTCCCTTCCTCTCTGTCTAAAAATAAATATGTAAGTCTTTTTAAAAATTCTCCATGGGCCAGGTTTGTGCCTATGTACTCACTCCGGGATGGCTTAGGCCCTGGTCTTCCTGAGACACATGCCTATGGCCCACCCAGGGTGACTGATAAGCTTGGTCTCTCTAGAAGCGCCATGGTGCTTCTGCACTTGTAATCCAGTAGGACTCCATACCCCCACACCCCCACTACACAGGGTTTTCGTGCTAGAGAATTGGGTTCTGCCCCTAACCCACCACTTACTAGCCATGTTACCTCCAGCAAAGCTGCCTTTTCTATAATTCAGGGCCCTCAGTTTTGGGATTGTGGAATAATGAAGGAAAAGCCTGAAGCCACAGCCTGATTTGAGGAAAGCGGAGCTGCTTACTGGTTCCAGGGCTTTTCCCCATGCCTCTGAGTCCAATCTCCAGGGAGGGGCTCAAATCTCTACATTTAATGAGCATCCCAAGTGGTCTTTATGACCTCATGGTAAGTGTTCAGTAAATGGTAGTTTTATAGAGTTGTAATTTACATTATCAATACTTACAGGCAGTTTAACAATGATGTCACCATTCCCTTCAGGAACAATGATGAGTACAATGTTTTATATCTGGATAATTAAAGGGCTATTCTGAGATTTTTCTGAAAGCAGCAGTCTTCCCCAAAGGTGAATTAAAGTCTCTAAATCTAGATGCAGAGAACGGTGATCCACAAATCGTAAATGAGCACTTTTCCTGCTTCTGTCTACTTATGTTTCAAAAACTGTAGGGCCTGATCGTATACAGGCAACCTCATCATGGCATGTACTGTGCAGGGCCTTGGATACAATATTCGACCTTCAGAATTATGTTCCATTCACATGTATAACTGCAACACATGTATAATTTTCTAAATGGAACAGACTCAGAAACATGACCCTTGCAAACCTTGGGAAGTGGTCAGATATGTTCTTTTTTTTAAAAGTATATATTTTTTCAGGAACTACTTTAAAGGACACATGGACCAAATCAAGGCGGAGGGTGGAGGTGGGGGAGGGAGGAGGGTTCAGCTGGGGTGGGGTGGAGGGATGGGGAGAAAAGGCACACAACTGTAATTGGATAACAATAAAAATTTTTTTTAAGTATATATTTTTTGATTATGCTAATACAGTTTTCTCAATTTTCCCCCTTTTATCCCCCCTCCACTCTGCACCCCCCAGCCCTCCAGCATTCCCCTCCTTAGTTCATGAGTTGTACATATAAGTTCTTTGACTTTCTCTTTCCTATACCATTCTTAACCTCTCCCCATCTATTTTATGCCTACCTATTATGATTCTTATTCCCTGTACCTTCCCCCGCCCCTTTCTCCCCCTTCCCCTTCCCCACTGAAAACCCTCTGTGTGATGTCCATTTCTTTCATTCTGTTCCTGTTCTAGTTGTTTGCTTAGTATTTGTTTTTGTTGTTGTTGTTGTTGTTTTTAGGTTCAGTTGTTCATAGTTTGTTGTCATTTTACTGTTCATAGTTTTTGATCTTCTTAAATTTCTTAGATAAATCCCTTTAACATTTCATATAATAAGGGCTTGGTGATGATGAACTCCTTTAACTTGACCTTATCTGGGAAGCACTTTATCTGCCCTTCCATTTTAAATGAAAGCTTTGCTGGATTCAGTAATCTTGGATGTAGGTCCTTGCTTTTCATCACTTTGAATACTTCTTTCCAGCCCCTTCTTGCCTGTAAGGTTTCTTTTGAGAAATCAGCTGATAGCCTTATGGGCACTCCTTTGTAGGTAACTCTCTCCTTTCCTCTTGTTGCTTTGAAGGTTCTCTCCTTATCTTTAATCCTGGGTAATTTATTGATGATGTGCCTTGGTGTGTTCCTCTTTGGGTCCAACTTCTTTGGGACTCTCTGGGCTTCCTGGACTTCCTGGAAGTCTATTTCCTTTGCCAGATTTGGGAAGTTTTCCTTCACGATTTGTTCAAATAAGTTTTCAGTTTCTTGCTCTTCCTCTTCTTCTGGCACCCCTATGATTCAGATATTGGAATGTTTAAAGTTTTCCCAGAGGTTCCTAAGCCTCTCCTCATTTTTTTGAATTCTTGTTTCTTCATTCTGTTCCAGTTGGATATTTATTTCTACCTTTTGTTCCAAATCATTGATTTGAGTCCTGGTTTCCTTTCTGTCACTGTTGTTTCCCAGAATATTTTGCTTTATTTCACTTTGCATAGCCTTCACTTCTTTTATTTTGCAGCTGTACTTCATTTGTTTTTTCTTTTGTGACTGAGCTCAATCAGTTCTGTGAGCATCCTGATTATCAGTGTTTTGAACTCTGCATCAGATAGGTTGGCTATTTCTTCATCACTTAGTTCTTTTCCTAGCATTTTGATCTGTTTTTTCATCTGGGCTATATTTCTTTGTCTCGGTGCACCTGTTATGTTGTAAGGGGAGCAGCCTTAGGTATTTGCCAGGGCAATGCAACCCACTTTGCTGCATTGTGGCGCCATATGTGGGGGAGGGATCAGAGAAGGAACAATCCTGCTTGCTTGGCTTTTGCCCTGTTTTCAGTCACTTTCCCTGCTACCCACAAGCTAATTGTGCCCTTCCAGGAGCTGCCCTGGTGCTGATTCCTGGGTGGGTGGGCTTTTGTATGTTCTAGGACTCTGTGGAACTCTCCAGTGGATTCTTCTGTGAGACTGGTAGTTTCTCCTGCCACTGCAACTTCCACAGGTTTTTACAGCCAGAAGTTTTGAGGCTTGCTTTCCCAGCGCTGGAGCCCTAGGTTTCGTGGTCTGCCTCTCTCCCCAGTTGTTCCTCCTGATTTATCTACATGCAAATGTGGGACTTCCCAGTCTGCCAGCCGCCTTGCCATGTGTCCTCTCTGCCCTGGCTGCCTGTTTTCGCCCCTCCTACTAGCCTAGATGAATGTTTCTTTTTTAAGTCCTTTGTTGTCAGACTTACATACAGTTTGATTTTCTGGCAGTTTTGGTTGTTTTTTGTTTTAAAATTGGTTGCTATCCTTCTTTTGGTTGTGTGAGGACACAAGACATATCTACCTAAGCCTCCATCTTGGCCAGAAGCCCGCTCCATGTCATCTATAATCTCTACTTTAAATGATTGGTTCAGAGCTTTTAAACAACTTGTTCAAAGACACACAGCTAATAAGCAGCAGAGTCTAGTGCTTTAAACTCTAATGACATGCTTCCAATCTTTATTATGTTGCCTCAATTTCCTCTCACTTTTCATCCCATCCCTTGTGGCCTGCTGTGAGCCCCAACTTTGCCCAAGGAGAATTCCATTACTTTTAACTCTTTTAGCCCAAGCTTGGCATTAGGGCTTAGCCCACCTGACCAGACTTGCACCACAGAGAAGCCTTATTCTCCAGGCTTTGGGTTCCCCCACAGCCATTATCAAGAGATGAGATCATCATAGAATTACTTCTGCTGCTCAGGGCACTCTGCTGCAATGCCAGCGCCCTCCACACATTTCAGTCTCCCATTTATAATCATCACCAGGTTGACTGGGTCCCTGAAGAAACCCCAAGGCAGAAGGAAACTAAATTAAAACCCCAGGTAGTAAAGATGTATTATCCATCTATATCACAAATTACCCCACAGTTTAGCAGTTTAAAACAAAAACACATATTATCTCAGAGTTCCTCTGGATCAGTAATCTGAATGTGGCTTAGCCGGGTACCTCTGATTCAAGTTCTCTCATGAGGTTGTAGTCAAGCTGTTGGCCAAGGATGTGGTCTCATGTGAATGCTTGACTAGAGTTAAAGGACGCAATTCCAAGCTTGTTCACATGGGTGTTGACAGGCTTCAGTTCTTCATGAGCTGTTGGACTAAGGACCTTAGTTCTTACCATGACACATGGGCCTCTCCATAGGGCAGCTTGCTTGCCCCAGTACAAGTGATCCAAGAGAGAGAGCAGGCCCGAGGAGTAAACCACAGTGTCTTTACAACCTAATCTCAGAAGTGCTATTCTATCATTTATACTGTACTCTGTTTTCCAGAAATGAGTCACTACTCACTCAAGGAGGAAGGATTACACAAGGGCATGAATACCAGGAGACGGGGATCATTGAAGCCACCAGCCCCCCAAAACCATACACACTAACTTTGCTCCTCTCTTTATGAAACTTATTTCTTTCTCTCCGGACAATAGCTTTTACCATCTCTTTTGCTTGACTTTTGGAGTCCTCTACCAACAAGGTAGTATAATAGTTGGCACCTATTATCTGCTTAGCCCCTTCTAAATGCTGGGTCAGACACCTCACAAAACTTGAAAGATACAGAAACTGAGGCTCAGAGAGGTGAAGAAACTTGCCCAAGATCACATAGCTCATAAGAAAGCAGAAGCATGACTCACTACCAAAACCATCTGACTCCACAACCTCATTCATGGAAGCAGTGAATGCATGATCCATAGATCACCTGCACTAGATCATCTAATATATTCATTACAATTTAGATGCTAGATTTCACCCCAGCCTTATGAAATAGAATCTCTGGGGAAGAGGAGGGAATATGGGTAGGGAAGCTGTCCAGTGGTCCATTGGTGGGAAGGTGAGGAAAAGGGGAGGAAAGACCTGTGCATGATCAGGTTCCAGCCAGAAAGGGTGTTTATCCAAAGCAGATTGACTGGAGATGCAGACCCACACTTGAGACCACTAAAGGTCAAAGTAAAGATGCTGAAGATCATCTTTAAACTCCAATAAAATAGCAGGGCTGAAAGCAAGAGACAAAAACCAATAGATCAGGAACTCAAAAGATTCTTTCACCAGTCAAAAGTGAGACTAAGTAGATGCCCTGGCCAAAGTCTGATAAGAGAAAGACCCTGATAACAGAAAGACCCTGATAAAAGGCCCTTCAGAAAGGGCCTTTTATTTGCTATGCTGGTGTGGTCGGTGAGTGGGTCAGCCTAGTCTAAAGGTTTTTCGTTAATTAGTGCACACCCAAGAGGAATGCTGCTCTGGCCCATCATTTCCCCTGCTGTCACCTTCCATAACTCTAACTCAGACTTGCTGAGATTGACAGAGCTTCCAGAGGAGCCAGCTGAGCTGTCTAGTATGTGTAGTTAAAAATGATCTTTAGAGTTTTCTAAGCTAGCTGCTGAATATCCATGGCTCTAATTGATGGGTGATCTTCATGCTATTATATGAATTTGAAAACTACGGCTTCCAGAATGCATTGTTGCCCTGGCTGCTGTCTGCCATTCCTCCCCATACTGTCTCATCACCTGCTGGCCCCAGCCCAACCAATCTGTCATCTCCAGGGGCCACAAACTGTGCTTTTATCCACTGAGTTCCAAGTCTTTGCCTGCTTAACAAAAGATACCCTAAAAACCAGCTTGAACTTAGATAATAACAAGGAGGCTTCATCACAGCTTCTTATTTTATATATTTCTTCTTCTCAGGGATTTCTCTGCTTCAGCTGCTTCAGGGGGCAGGTACAGCAAAATGACAGAAATAAAAACACTGAATCATATTAAAATGCTCTACCAGCAACTGCCAAATCCCAAGTCTTTGGAAAATAAGCTGATGGAAAGTACAGCTGTACCTCTGCTAGTAACAGGGAATGTAGGCTCAGATTGATGGCTTTGGGCTTAAGCCCAGGAGTCTAATGAGATGATAATGATGATGATGATAATTATTATAATAACTGGCTTTTATTGAGAGCTTTCTGTGTGTCTCACATAGTACTACGCATTGCGTATATCTATATGTATATAGATAAAATCTCATTTAACTCTTAGTCCCATAAGATGGGTAATACTATTACCCCCATTTTACAGAGGAGGAAACTGAGGCACAGAGTTTCAATAACTTGAACAGAAACCCAACTCAAACCAGCTTATGTTGACTCTTATAACTTGGAAGGATGAGGTGGGATGGGGTCAGAGAGCTTCAGGCACATCTGGATTCATGGACTCAAATGATGTCTCTGAAGGACTTTGCCACTCTCCAGCTCTCAGCTCTGTTTTCCTGTTTGTATTTACCTCATTCCTTGTTGCCACAATTGGGCTTCCTGATGATCACGAGCAACTCCAGGCTTACCTACATCCAGCAGCAGTGAGGCTATGCTTGTCAGTAGGCCAAGTACTGACAAATTTAGCCCTTGCCTCTTAATCCTTCCTCTCACAGCAGTCACGCCCACAAATCCAACCACATCATTCCCCTCCTTAAAACTTGTCCTAGCCCCTTAATCATCACCTAGAGGATCCAGTCGAAACTTTAGGATGGCCTCCAAGGTCCTCCATGGCCTGGCCCCTGTGTGTCTCTGATTTCACCTCCTGTGACCCTTCTATAGTCACCCTGTATTCCTGGCAAGCCACAGTACAGACACCTCCTGGGTGTTTTTTCACACCTCCATGCCCTTGCTCCAGCTGGTTCCTTGGGCTATAGTAGCCTATCCTTATTTCTGATTCCTGCTGGAAAATGCTTATTCTTTTTCAATTGATTTTTTAGAGAGAGGAAGGGAAGAAGGGAGGGAGGTTGGGGGGGAGAAAGAGAGAGAGAGAAATCGACCTGCTGTTCCACCCATTTATGCATTCATTGGTTGATTCCTGTATGTGCCCTAACTGGGGATCTAACCCACAGCCCTGGAGTGTGTGGACCACGCTCTAACCAACTCAGCTATCTGGCCAGGGCAAAGCTTATTCATTCTTAAAGATTCAAATCAAACCTTTCTTCTTCCATAAAGCCTTTCCTGGAGCCTGGGGTGTAGGTGACCCCTTCCTCTCTACTTCTGTTGTCTCCTATTTCAACCTTTTTATAGCTAGGCTTGTCTAATTGCATTAAAAGTTTTTCCCCTGTCTTCTCTAAAAGACTAAAGCCCCTTGAAGGCAGGAAGCATGTCTTATTTCTGGAACCCTACAACCTAGTACACAGCCAGCTCATAGGGTGGGATATTCAATCAGTGTTGAATTAATCGATGGATGGGATGAGTGATTAACTTACAATATGATTGTCAGGGTTACTTGACTTGTGAAATAGGAGGTTAAATAGTGCTCTAAGAGTACAACCCCTCCCAAAAGAAAAGGAAGGAAAACTAACACTGTAGTTAAGAGCATGGGTCTGAATGAAACTCTGGATTTGAATTCTGTCTCTGCTGCTTACTTTGCCCAATATTTATTGTGAGCCTCAGTTTCAAAGTCAGAAATTAAGAGTAATAATACCTGCTGTATGAGTTATTGTACAAATTAAGTAAGATAATAATGTTAACTCGAAGGAAGACAGAAGAAAATGTGTTATCATAGCTGACACTAGAAGCTCTATTAGGGAGGGAATTGTGTGTTTTCTTGGAAATTCCCCTGATAAAGAGCTAAGTCTGTACAGTACAGACTTAGGGGCCAGGAGAAGCACTACTGAGATATCAGCAAAAAGAAGGGAAAGTACTTTTTTAAAAAATAATTTTATTTTGGAATAATTTTTAGATTTAGAGAAAAGTTGTAAAGGTAGTCCAGAGAATTCCTACACACCCTTCACTCAGTTTCCCTTAATGTTAACATCTTACATGACACATTTGTCAAAACTGAAAAATTAACAGGGTACAGCACTATTTACTGTAGACTTTATTCAGACTTCACCTGTTGTCCACTAATATCCTTTTTCTGTTCCAGGATCCAGTCTGGGATATCACATTGCATTTAGAAATTACTTTTACTAAATAGAGAGAGGAAAATTATGGCAGTTTCAATGCAAGCCAGAATCAGAAGGGGAGGAAGAGAGAGGGCGATGGGAGGAGGGGTGGAGAGAGAAAGAAGGAAAGGGGCAATAGAGAGAGATACAGAAACTCCAACTGCACCGGGTGTGGCCCTCTGCCTCTGAGTCCCTCTCCGCCCCACGCTATAATAGTATGAATGCCGGTGTTAGAGGTTTTAGCTGGGGAGATGGAAGAATTGCCTTGCATTTCATGTCTGGAATGGCCTGGTGCAAAAGGAGGCCACATGGCAGGACAGAGGAGCCCGAGGGCACATCTCCAGTCACAGAAACCTGCTGGTGGAGTTTAGACTTCCACAGGCTGCAGCTGGGTGGGGAGCAGCCAATTGTATTCACATCTCGAGGGTTGGGAGGCCCCGTTTGACATCTGCCTGACATATGATAGTGCCCAAAAGGCTCATTATTAATATTATTAGTGTGACGCTCAGATCCCTTCTTAAGGAGCGCTGGGCAGCTATCCTCCCAACTCTAAAAAGTCGACACTATGATTAGGTAGGGACTCCCACTCCTGGTTCAGCTCTCCCCTTAGCATCACCCACTGGGGACTTCACACAGACCGCAGCAGGCTCACGACCAAGAGAGCCCGCTCCATGGACTGAACCATGCCCAGGCTACTGCCTACGACCAGCAGGGTAACCTGCGGGCCTCCGGGGCCCAGCAACAGCGGGGAGAATGATTGAGAGATGTGTTAATAATAGCCATGATGAAGACCCCAAAACCTGTGGTTCTGAACTCTCACAGTAAAATCCTGGGTTGTCTCACTTTCCCCCTCCTCCTGAAGCCTTCCTCTTCCTCCCTTCCTCCATCCCCACCCCTGCCCCAGTGCAGGAGATCTCTCTGCACCTTGGTGACCAGACGACCTCTGCAGAGGCCCCTGCCTGAGGGGCCAGGGTCAGAGACTGAGTTCCAAGAGCAGGAACCGGGGCAACCAGCTTCAGTTAGTCATTCTTTTTCTTTCACTGAATTGCTCAGTATTTTGAGCACTGTGTAAGAATAATAATAATTCTTTACATTTCCAAAGTGCTTTTATATCCATTATTCCAAGATGTGTGTAGGATATGCCCATTTTATAGATGAAGAAGCTGTTTCTCAAGAGGATGAACAATTATGTGAAGGTACCCAACGACTGTGAAGGATCCAGGACCAGAAGCTGGTCTCCCCTTCTTGGACCTGGGCGCCCCTGTTAGCTGCCATCACTGATGGTTCCCCAGCAAGAGTGATCCCCAGTCCCTCAGTGGAGGCCAGGGGAGCTCAATTCAGAACAGACTTTTCCAAATGTCAACATTGTAGCTTTAACAAATCTATTTGGAAACACATTTCTTCAAAATAATTTATTCCTAAACAGTTAAAGCAGGGGGAAAGGAAGTTGTCAAAGAATGAATGGAGCAGACGGGATAACAGACAGGTTAAAGGGAATAATTACAGGCTTTTTCCCCTTGTTATTCAACAGCTTCTTTTTCAGGCCCATCAATCACTGTTTATCACACTTGAACCAAAACAATGTTTGTTGGGTTTTTGTCCCTCTCTCTGAGGCCAGAAGGACCTTGTGGGGAAATAGTCACTAACACTAAGGTTGGAGCTAGGGCAGCTTAACAGTGCTCACAGCAGCCCTGACTGGGTGGCTCAGCTGGCCGGAGCATCATCTCGTACACCAAAAGGCTGCAGGTCCCATTCCCAGTCAGGGCACATACTTCGGTTGTGGGTTTGATCCCTGGTCCTGGGCATGTATGGCAGGCAACTGATCGATGTTTCTCTCTCTTTCTCTCCCCCTCCCTCTCCCTCTAAAATCAATAGATATATCCTTGGGTGAGGATTTTGTTTTAAGTGTTCACAGCAGCATGGAAACCAGGAGGTGTATGTCAATGGAAAGGGCCCATGCTGGTAGCTAATAATACAACTGGCAGAAGGGAGAGCACACATTTTCCAAGCTCCTGCTATGGGGCTAACATTCTTTATTTAAACTTCTCAACAACTCTGCCAGATAGATACTCACCCCCATTTCACAGATGGAGATGCTGAGGCTCACATGTTAAATAGCATGCACAAAAAATGAAATGCACAAAGCTAAATGCAAGAAAACACAATGTTAATTGAAACTATATCATGATTCCAAAAGAAATGTTTGTTCACACAACTAGGATGAGTATGAAGATCCCAAAAGCAGGTTGTGGTTCAGGCAAATGCCTGTCCTACTGGGACCCTGGGAACTCAGGCAAGGCAATCAACCTGACTCTAGATAAGGCATGAGGCAGAGGAAGAGCAACTGCTCATCTCAGGGGCCAGAGGGGCTAGGGAAGGGGCTCACTCCTGGCAAAATAGGTACTTCCACTGGTTGGTAGCATAGCCACATTCCAAATCCTGCCCAATGAAGTCCTGGGCCTTTGGATGGAGCTCGGCCATGACTCACCTTGGAAAAACTGAGCCTGAGAAAAGAAGAGGGTGGAGTTAACACAGAACAATCTGATTCACAAGGAACAGAGAAGACTTCCTAGAGGAGCAGATAACTGAGTTGAGTGGGAGCCATGTAAGTAAAAGCTGAGGGGAGGAAAAGCTAATTCTCAGCAGAGAAGATAAGCAAAGACACGCACACACCAGAAACATTATAAAGTGGTGAGAAAACACAGTCAGATGTAACTTGAGTGTGAAACTTAAAGCAAGGCATGGCCACTAATAGGACAACAGCTGATAATGGCTAACTTCTATTGAATGCTTACCACATCTCAGACACTTCTAAGAGCTTTACATGTAATATTCATTCACTCATTTCACACATAAATATTCATTGAGCATTATAATGACTATGTGATGTGCAGGGCTCAATACAGTGTGAAAATGCCAGAAAAATCTTTTTACTTTTCTCTTCAGTCTCTCTGTCTTCCAGTCATCATATGTTTTACTTGCTATTTAATGCCGCAATCCTGGAGCACAGAGATACTGGCAGGGCATGTACAGACAAAGATGCCCAATGCCCCGCCCTGTGACTTGGACTATGGGTACATATATCTTTGACTCTGACCCTCCATGTACTCATGCAGAAGGCTCCTCCTCTGGGGCATAAGGTGGCAGTGGTTGCTGGGAAGGGGAAGAGGACATGGTAGGCAAGAACCTATCCCAGAGAGGTGGGTCATGGCAGAGGCAGAATCACATGTGGACTGGGTTCCCAAGCCCCCCAGAGCATGCTCCATTGTTCCACTAGACTACACTTATAAAACAAAGATTCAAAGGTAAATTGATTAAGAATTTCAAGATGGTGACCACACAGCGTTAAACCCCAAGCAAGGGCCCCCCATCTGAGAATGGGCTCTGTGCAACTACACTGGTTGCTTGTCCTTGAAGCCATGAGTACCACCATGGCTGTTCTTGATTATAGGATAAAGCAGCAAACAAAACAGAAGAGATAAAAATCCTACTGTCTTGCAATTTACAATCAAGTTGGGGTTATAAGTCAACAAAATAAATGAGGCAAATATATGGTACGTTCAATGGTGACAAGTACAGTGGAGGAAAATGACATAGGGAGAAGGCATAATGGTGCTAGGGAAGGTGCAGCTTTTAAAAGGGAGGTCAGGAATAGGCTCATTGAGAAGGTGGCTTTTGAGCAAAGATTTGTAGTAAGTAAGGAAGTATAAACCAAAAGTGTAGAAAGGAGAAGATGGCTCCCAGCAGACAAAAAAGCAAATGCAAAGGCCTTGGAGCGAGAGTGTTCTTGGCTTGTCCAAGGAGGTCAGTGTGGTTAGCATAGGGCAAGTGAGAGGGAGCTGGTAAGAAATGAGGCCAGAGAAGAAGCAAGCGGTGCAGATCAAGGAGGGCCTCATCGGCCATTGTAAGGGCTTTGGCTTTGAGTATTGTGGGAATCTTTGGAAGGTTTTTGAGAAGAGAAATGATACGATCTGATATATTTTTAAAGGGTCACCCAGGCTGCTGTGTGAATAAGGGATGACTGAGTTGAGTCTCAAATTTTGAATAGTAGCAATGCAAGTGAACATGGAGGATAAGGACAGGGAAGAGAGCATGAACTGGAGACTATTGCAGTAATCCAGGAGTGTGATGGTGTCCTGGACCAGAATGGTAGCAGTGGAGAGTGTAAGAAATTATCTTCTCCTGGATATATTTTGAAAGGAGAATCAACACATTTCCTCACAATTTAAATATGGGATACGAGAGAAAATGAGGGCTCAAAATTACTCTAAGAATTTTGGCTAGAGCAATTGGAAGGATGTTTTCATTAACTAAGATGAGGCAATATGTGGATGAAGCTGGTTTTAGGAGGAAATTGGGAGTTAGATTTTAGACAGGTTAAATTGGAAATTCCTTTTAGACTTCTAAGTAGAGATGTCAAGGAGACTGGAGTTTGAGGATGATATATAGATTGGAGGTACAAATATGGGAGTAATTAGCATATAAGTGGCATTTTAAAATAATAAGATTAGGTGAGATCTCTAAGGAAGTTGAGAGTATGTATGTAGAGAGACAAGGTTTAAAGACAGCTCAAAGGTACTCCAACATAAGAGTTTAGGGAGATAAGAATGAACCAGCAAAGAAGATTGAGAAAGGGTTGCCAATGAGACAAGAAAAAAACCAAGAGTGTGGTGTTCTCAAAACCAAGTGAAGAAAGTGTTTCCAGGAGGACAATTTGATCCTTGATGTTAAATGCTGCTGATCAATTATGAGGAATGAGAACTAACCTTTTTTAAAAGATTTTATATATTTTTGAGAGAGAGGGTAAGGGAGAGAGAAAGAGAAACATCAATGTGCCAGGGCACCTGGCCTGCGACCCAGGCATGTGCCCTGACCAGGAATCAAACTGGCAATCTTTTGGGTTGCAGGCCAGAGCTCAACCCACTGATCCACACCAGCCAGGGCAGAATTAACCTTTGAACTTATCAACATAGAGTTTACTGGTGACCTCGACAAGAATAGATTCAATGGTGTAGTCGAGGAGGGGGTGTGAAATCCTGATCAGAGTGAGTTCAGAAGAAAAGGAGACTGAACCAACTTCTTTTTTGAAAATTAGTAAACAAAAGGAAAAATCATATATTTATCCTCTTATTTCACAAGTAACCAACTAGTTGATGAGGAGAATTTTCTTCTTGTAGAAGTATTCAGCTAGTAAATAAGGAAAAAATGATAGAATGTCATTATTTTGCAGCCCTGATGAGTGAATGAGTCTTGACAATGCTCACCATTGGCATTATGAAAAAACATGTAGGCCTGAATAAAAAGGCACCTGAATCTGATTAAGCCTCTAGATCTACCTACCTATCAATTTACAAAAACCACAGGGGGAGAGGAACCCATTTAGCAACACTACAGGGAGGCAATCAGAAAAATCTAGTCTACAGAAAATTACAGGAAAAATGGCTGGTTTCCTCAGCAAAAATTAAAAATAAAAAGAGTTGAAGGGAGAAACATAGAAAATATTTAAAGGTAAATCAAATTACAACGAATGACACTTAGTTAGAACTTAATTCAAACAAATTGGAAAAAAAATTTTGAAATAGTTGAAAATTTGAACACTATTTGGATATTTGATTATGTTAAATAATCGCTGTTATTTTGGGTGTTGTAAGTATTTGATTTTTGGTAAAGAGCTCCTAGAACTTCCTAGAAGTACATACTGAAATATCTACAAATGAAATGATATGTCTGAGATTTGCTGCAAAATAATCCAGGAGAAGGGATGGGGGATAAAATAAGATTTGTTTTAAGTTGATAATTATTGAAAATTGAATGATGGGTACATGTGAATATATTAAATCAGTTCTCTTCTATGTATGTTTGAAATTCCCTATAACAATAAGGGAGGATAAATTGTTCTTAATGTTATCGTTAAGTTTCTGCCTATAGCCTCCCAATGTGAACCTGAGGGGGGTGTCAGCACCAAGCGCATGGACAGCTCCTTCCCCAGGACATCCTTCCCTCATTTCAGAACCTGGCTTCTGCGGCAGTCCTCATCAGGATTTCCCTGCCTCTCTCTCTCCTTGCCATGGCTTTAAGCACTGGAGTTAGAGTCTCTAGGTTTGGTGTTTAGTAACACCAGGAAGTACCTGATTCCAAAACAAACCAGATGAGAGAATGGTTTGTTTTGTTTTTTGTTTTTTTGTTTTTAACTGCTCAGATAAATAAACTTTCTAAACCTGTATCACTGTCTTCAACTTTTTAGGAAATGTTGCATTGTTATCTATTGATGCTGATTATAACATAAAGTTAATGTTTCACAAACAGCACAACTTTTTAAACTTTTTAAGTGAGCCCCTACTGGTTTGAAATTAATGTCTTTTATAGCTGCATTCTCTCTTGCTTTGTTTTCAATGTTTTAGGAAAATGCTTGTGCAGTGGCCTCAGTTTTTCACAAATTACTGAGGGATTAAGGGCACATTTCAGGAGACTTGATCTTCTAGAATTATATTGAGAGTATGTAGCTTCAATTCTTCTTCATTCTCTCTTCTCCTCCAGAAACAGGTATGGATTATGGAAGGAGGAGAGTAATAACTGTTGCCATAGGGAATAGTTTTTGTTTTGTTCAAGGGAATTGAACCATATGTACATTAAAAAAGAGAGTAGATTCTAAAGGTTTGATATATAAAGCCAAAATATCAAAAGCTTCATATTGTCTTTAGCTCTCTTTAAGTTGAGGTGTTTTGTCTCTTCACTTAAGTCCTGGGCTGACATCAGCACTCTGGTACTCGGGTGCCTGGTGGAAGAGTCCTGATTAAAACTTCCTAAGAGTATTCAGCTGATCCCACTTCTGGAAAGTGAGCCAATATTTACTACATAAGTGCCATCTACCCAAGTCTTAGATGCTTTACACATGCTATCTGAACAAGTCCTTGTAGCAAGCCTAGAAGGTAGGTATTTTTGTATCCCTATTTCACAGATGTGGAAGCTAAGGGTTGAGAATGGGTCATAACTTACTCAAGAACACTCAGTGCAAATGAGAGACACAAGATTCAAACTCAGGTTAATCTTAACACCAGAGTAGGCTACCTATCTGTGGCTTTTGGATGCCAATAAGGGAAAAAGCATAGTAGGAATTTAGTGTGGGGTACCAGGTTGCTGGTTCTAGGATGAATGTGGGAGATTCAGGGACATCCTCCGTATCTGTGACCCAGTGCCTCTCAAAAGTCCATCTTAGAAGCATAGGCTGGTGGTGTACTAGGATCGCTGCATCAGAATCCCCTAGTGGGCATGTTAACAATGCAAGTAGTTGGACCCCGTTCCCAAAGATCCCAATTCAGTGGGTGTGGCATACAGCCCAGGAATCTGATTTTTTTTAAAGTTTTCTAAGGAATTCTGATGCACAGACAGATTTGGGAATGACCGCTCCTGGCAATGCTTATAACCTTCAGGCTTCCCCCTTCTGCCTTTAGTCATGAAACAATCCTCAAGGATTCAGAGCTAAGGCACAGTTATAAAGGAGAAACAGTAGTCCCCATGGAAGTGACCACGCAGCTCACAGAGACTGGTTAGGACAGTGGTTTTCAATCAGAAGGCGCCTGTCAATACCAGGGACATTTTCTCAACCCCAACACACTCACTTCACTTGTGAACTACTGCATATCCAATGAGTCTAGAAATGAACTAATTGGGGTTAAGAGATAACAGTTTCCCTGGGATTGATGTTAATCTCCTCTTCATTATTACAGAGCAGCCACTACATTCTCCACTACCTGGTATATCAGGAGGACTTCTAATTTATCTCCAAGGAACTTTCCATGTAGTTCCCCCATTACCACTTGAGGGAGGTTGCATTTGGAGGTTCTTTTGGACTTTTGTGGTTGGGGGTCTGATGTTTCCTCCTTTCTGTTCTGAGTGTTCGGGAACACATTGGCCACTGTCTACACACTGAAGGAGGTCTGAGCTCAGATGACTCTGAGTGTAAATGCACATCCCTTTGCTGCATAAGTAGTGAAGGGAAACTGTTTAAAGGAAGATGCTGCTTCTCCACTCCAGCCACTCCTTCCCATATAGAAATGCAGGCTCAGTATTACCAGATCTTCTGATTAAAAAAGAAGTTATAAATCAAGATTCCTAAGTGTTGGTTCAAATTAAAATGTAAAAATATTATGTAGACCACACAAGAGATTTCTGCGGGTCACACCTAGTCAGTTTATAAACCAAACTCAGCAGAAAACAATGCCTTCATTGGTTGGCTTGAGAGCAAGCTGCCACACCCGGCATGTCTGCCAAAGGAATTAATTCCATTTGGAAGCTGCAATTCTAAAGTACTTAGTCACCCCCATGCAGTGTTGATTAGGTCACAGTGAAGTTCTTAGTGTGGACTTTGGTTTTAGGGAGACAAAAGGAGGGAGGAAGGCTCAGGCAGAGCTAGTTCTTACTATCATCAAACATGATCTGGTAAATTGTTTTAAAGCACCTTACTAACATGCTGACAGACTTAAAATTCCATCACCAAAGACAACTCATATCTGCTAGAATTCCAACAGTAATACTTGTTTCTCTTCCTCTTGTATATATTCCAAAACTCCCACAGAAAAGGATCACCCCCATTGACAAGCACCAACTTCTGCAATAGGAACAATTTGAAGTCAGCATCATACCCTGTTCATCTCGCCAACACAGATTTTCAAGTGAGTTGGGTATTTGACCATTTCTAAAGAAGATTCAGCCTGCATCTTTACTCTCTACCACCACAAAAGTGATTGCAAACTCATTCAATTCCCTTCACTTCGCAAAACCCATTAGTCAGTTTTTCCTGTTGCAAAGTAGTGGGGTGGGCGTGGGCTCAGCCAGCAGGGGACAAGTATTCTCTTGCCGTGCAGCTCCCACTTCCACCAGCCTTCTTCTTTCCCACTCTCTGGTGGGTGAGAGCTCTGATGGATAAATGCCTTTCCTGATAAAGAAAGCCTCAACTAGGTGGGTGGTTCTGAAATTTAAAAAGTGGCAGAGACCCGGCCGAGGGAGAGGTGTCCAAGGAAGTCCTGTGGGATCTTCCAATCTTTTCAAATCAGCTGGACTCGGGATTCACAGATAAAAAGTGTAGTTCCTTTTATGACAGGATAGTAAGAAGCTAGGAAAATCCCTGCGCAAGTGGAATAGGGAAACTGAGACAAGAGAATTAAACAAGCCCAAACAATTTGAACAACTTACAGCTAACTGGTGAATCACAAGCCCTTATCTTCCCTAACCAAGGACTCTTGAGAGAAAATGGCTTAGACCTCTGCTCCCTAACCATAGAATACATAGCTTATGTCACTCTGGCCTGGGAAATAGAGAACACAGACCCAATTAATGCCATTTGTGCCAGCTAAACCCAAGGACAGATAAAGTCGGGGAACAAATAACAAAACCCCATTAGAGCCTGACAGACCCAAGATAAAAGTAAAATAGTCAAGCACACCAAAGAATAATCCCCAATCCCTCCCCCCATACACTCATTTTGAGGCATCAGCATATTAAAAACGCACCTGGAAAGCTGATGAATATTCTGTTGGGACTCTCCCCTAGGATTCTCACCCACAGAAGAGAGATTAAAAACCTTCAAGACAAAGACCAGGTGCAGGCTCACTCTAGAGCACGCCCATGCCCCTTCCCAGGCATGAACTGTTTACTTCCTCCTAGACTCTAAGGGTCCCCACAAGACTTGCAACCAGGGAGCAGCGGGCAATGGCAGCTTGCCCTTGGTTTACCCCTGGACCCTGTCTCCAAAGGCTTCCCAGTGAGCTAACAGCAGCCCCACCTTGGCTCACTTCTTTGCTACAACATTTCTAAGGAGCCAAAGCAGAGCACTACCTAGGCCCTCTCCTGTTGCTTCTTCTACAGTAAGCCCTTCCTTTGTTTCATTGTCTTCAACTTTAATAAGCATACTCTCAAAATCACCTAAACACATGTGAAATTTTTCCTACAAAAGTCAAGAACCCACATACTACAGGCCAGCCTGAGGCAGACCCGCTTTGGGCCAGTCCCTGTTTGGTAACTTTGATACAAGGGTCTGGGTGTCTCAAGTTCCCAGCCAAGATCAATGGCTCCCTTGAAGTATATGAGAATACTCACAAGGATGGAAGAGGAGGAAACAGATTTTCAGAATCACCTGTGAAGCTTATCCAAAACACTCATGCTTATTCTCTCTGCCTACCCTAACCTTCTGGTCTATCAGAGTCATCGGTGAGGTAGTGTCAACCATGTAGAGTTCAGAAAATCTCTGTAGATGATTTTGATTCACAGCCCTTCCCACTCCCATAATATCCTTGCATTTGTCCTAATTGGGAACCATGAACTGAGAATTACCCAGCCACTTGGGTTACTTTGGGAGTATTGTGGCCACATGGAATGTACACATGAGGTGCCCATTAAAACACAAACACACACACATGCATACGCACACACAACGTTGACCTTAAACAAGGTAATGGATGCAATTAATAATATGTATAATCACCTGAAGGAAACAGGGGTAGCTCCTCTTTATATTGAAGATACTAACAGGCTTAAAGAATGTGTCAGATTGAATGGGTGAAAAATGCAGAAGAAAGGGAAATTTGGTCAGTCAAAAGAACATAGACCAAAAAAAGTTACTGAAGCAAAGACCGTTAGTGCCCATCCCTAAGGGAGCCTCAACAATCAGACCTGGAACGTCATAGACCATTGGCAAGCCATCTCTATCATGAGAAGGATGTGTCAGGCCACCCAAGGTTGATGCTAGTAGAGATCCATCAATGAACTCTCCGCAGGGGCTACGTCCTTGCTTCTTTAAGCAACCTTCTTAAAGGAGGTTGGTGATCTATATTTCTGGTCCCTAAGATAGTGGTCCTTTACAGTAAATGGCATTTGATTGATCATGATTTGGCATTCTATGAAGCGTGATTCTGAGGTCCTGCCTTATATAACTCGAGCTGACTCTTGAAACTCATCTAAAACCACTTAAAGGTAACACAATATGATTTCCTTTAAAAAAAAAACTATGTATTTTTTAAAGATTTTATTTATTTATTTTTAGAAAGAAGGGGAGGGATGAGAAAGAGAGGGAGAGATTCATTGATGTGAAAGAGAAACACTGACTGGCTGCCTCTCACACATGCCCCAACTGGGGATCAAACCTGCATCCCAGACATGTGCCCTAACTGTGCCCTGACCAGGAATCAAACCAGAGACCTTCTATTTTGTGGGACAATGCCCAACCAAGTGAGCCACACCAGTCAGGGGTAAACTATTCATTTTTCAAAAAGTGAAATTCACGTAACATAAAATAAACCATTTCAAATTTAACAATTAAGTGGCATGTAATATATCCACGATGTTGTACAACAATTTCAGTCTTCCTTAATTTTTTTCAGCTGTGTTCTATAGTTTTTAGTGTGTCTTTCACCTTCTTAGCTACATTTATTTCTGGATATTATATGTTGGGGGGAGACACAAAAATGACCACTTTAAGTCAAAAGTACGATGACTATTCTTGCTGCTGTGTATAGAATAGAACATACAGAAGAAAGGGTGGAAGCAAGAAGATGTATTGGATATTCCTTGTGAAAGATCACAGTGGCTTGGACAATGGGGCAGTCTTGAGAATGGCAAGAAGTCCAGGATACATTTTGAAGGTAAAGCCAAAAGACGGGATTGGCTGGGATCTAAAAACGAGCTGAATCAAGGATCACTTCAAGGTTTTGACCTAAGTAACTTGTGAATGGTAGTGCCGTTTACAGAGATGGAGAACACTGGAGAGAGTGCGAAGAAACAATGAAGAATTCCATTTGAATACGTTGAAGTTGAGTTGTCTATTAGACATAAGTAATATTTACTACAATTTGTAGTTACATATTAATTGTTTACTTCTTTATTTACTGCTGTCTTAGTTAACAGTAAACAGTAGATAGTAAACTCTGTGAGGGCAAGAACCAAATCTTTCTTATTCACTGTTGTATCTCCAGCAGTTAACACAACGCTTGGCACTTGGTAGATTACCATTAAATATTTTTTTAAAAAATCAAATTACAAGCTTAGGTCTAGCTGGTCTTTCCTATATACCTGGTTTATAACACTACTTTCAAATGCACATTCTTATAATTTACTTATTGCTGCATTTCTATCCCTTTTTCTATCTTTGTAAGAAGTGGGATTCTTCCACTCATAATTTAATAAATCACGAAATACCTCTCCCCTCATCTTGTTACTCTCTCTTAACATATCTACCCATGCAATTTCTGGCAAATGGAATAATTTAACAAATGCCAAGAAAAAAATTAAGATCTGGTACTTTTCAATAACAATGGCTAATATTTATTGAGTGCAAATTATGTGCCAGGTGCCATGTAAAATGCTTTACAATAATCATCTCATCTCATGCTCACAATGAATGTATCAGCATAAAGCTTGAACCGGGTTTTTTTTTTCTTTCAGTATTAGGGTCACATGCCTTGGAATGTGAGCTTGTCCACATAGCCAAGACAACAGTTGAGATGGGTACATTAATTTACTTAAGTGAATATATATCAATGTCATGAAGAAAAAAAAAAGATGTTGACTTGTGCCAGCATAAATAAAGCCTTGGAGAATCTTGCAATTGGGCAAATGAGTACCTTCAAGTTAAAAAAAATCCACCAGTCAATAAACATTTACTGAACCCTACTACATTGCGTTATTGGTGGGGGCGAAACACCAGATAGGGGATATGGACTTGGCTGGGGAGAGCTGGATCTAGAATGGGGAAGGGTCATCAGTAAGCCCTGGAAATCTACACATTGGTGGCCTTTCTCTCCCACTATTAATCTTGGGGAATGGGGAATCACAAAAAGCCCTCTATATCTGAGTATGATTTTTAAAGACTTTTAAATAGCACCCTCCTAAAACATTTTAATAGCCCACCCTCAGTGATCAGTCTTAAAGGAGATGCTGTTCTGAGATCAGGGTGCCTTGCTAAAGAAGGCAGGAAGCTATGACAAAAGGACATAGATAATCCCCTTCCACCTTGAACGTGGGCTCTGCTTGGTGATTTGCTCTCAAAGAGCACAGTTGGGAGGAGGGGGTGGGGAGTAACTTAACCATGGAGATATCTGGCAAATACTACTCCAGCCAGGTGACCAAGGTCAATATCAATTGTGATATGTCATCTTGATAGCATGTGCCCTTTATATGATGTCATGATGGCCTTCCTACCAGAAACCCGTAGCCCCAGTCTATCCATGAGAACAATGTCAGCCAAACATAAACTAAGGGACATTCTACAAACACCTTACCAGTACCCTCTCAAAAACTTCAAGGTCATCAAAAACAAGTAAAGCCTGAGAAACTGTCACAGACCAGAGGAGGATAAGGAAACATGACACCTAAATATTTTTCTGTTAATGGTTAATTCTGTAGTTCAAGTGTTTCAATTTCTGTACTGAGAGGTACTATATTGTAGCAGTTAAGGGTAAGAGTTACAGAGTAAGAGTTATAGAGTTTGCTGGCCCTGGACTTGAATACCAGTTCCCACCACCCCACCACTTATTAACTGTGAGAACTGGATCAACTTAAACTCTTGAGGCTCAGTTTACTCACTTGAAAACAGAAATAAAACGAAGAGTGCCAACTTTATAGAATTGTCATAATGTTCAGATTAATTAATGCTTGTGACATGCTTGGCATCAGGTCTGGCCCATAGTAAACAATAATATGAGTTATTATTGAATTCACCTTATTTTAGTCAATGCTATGATATGGGGATTTAAGTTTTTTCATCCTAAATATTTAACCAATTTGCCCCGGCATTTTCTGAATGATCCATCATATCCTAACTGATTGGAAAATGCCACCTTCATGAAATAATACTTACACATGCTTTTATTTGTTAGGAGCTTCCTATTCTGTTTCATTGATTTGCCTGTTTATTCTTACACAATTAGCACACCATTTTACTTTGTACCTTTTTATAGGTTTGTCCCGTGTTTTACAACTACAAGTAGTACATGTACTCCCATGATGTGATCATTTATACTTTTACGGTTATTTTTATTCAAAATTTATAGAACAACTTCTATGTGAAGCACTTTTATAAGCTTAGCAAAAGGAGCACTGGAATTAGAGGACAGTGCCTGCAATGAAGCGTGTGTGTGTGTGCGCAGATGATTGATTTTTCCATCAGGCATTGGAAAACTTCTCATGCTAGGCATAGTGTTTGGTTCTGGAAATACAGGCAGAATAAGATGTGGACTCAGCTCTCAGCGTAGCCCTTCAATGTAGGGCCGGAGACAAGACTGTGATTCTAGTACTGACTAACTGTAAAGAATGCTATGGAGCACACTGGGTCACTGAAGAAGTGACAGCTGATAAGAGTTTTGAAGGATAAAACTGGGGTGGTAAAAAAGAGAGGTGAGGGTAGGAGGAGGCGAAGTCAGGGTGGGGGCCTCTAGGAAAGGAAACAGAATGTGTGAAAGAATATCAATTTGTCGAAAAGGCCAACCCACTGAGCACGGCTGAAGGGGATGTGGGAGGCGGGGGATGGGTGGATGGAGTGTTTATGAACGTGCACATGAAGTAGCTCCAGCACTTAAAGGGCACCTTTACTGCCAGTTCTAGCTGTGGCCTTTCTTCTCCCTGAAGTTTTTCAGCACACAACAATCCAGAAAGATCTTGTCAGTGCAGATGACTGAGAGAGAATTGTGTGATATTTTGTGACATTTCTCGTTCAGTTTAATTTAATGTTCATTCCTCTGCCTTGAAGGCAGCATCTAAATATATTTACTTGCCGGTCCTCCCTTCAGATATTGAGCTATAACATTAAATACAATGAAATCCTGCCCTCATGGAGTTTGTAGTTTCAGTAGAGGGATACAGATAACAAATAAACAGATAAATATGTAGTTCGTTAGATGGCAGTAGGGATGCTTTCGAGCAGGAGTGGCAAACTCATTTTCACTGGGGGCCACATCAGCCTCGCCATTGCCTTCAAAGGGCCGAATGTAATTTCAACTCCTTAGCAGTTAGGGAGTAGTCACATTTACACAGCCTTAAAATTATTTCGGCCCTTTGATTACACCTGGGATGAGAATTCCTTGTCTAAACCCAATCTCTGTCACATATCAGCATGACCTTGGATAAGGTACTTAGTTATATATCCTTGACTTTCCTTTTAAAAAGAAGACAAATGTTGTAACTTTCTCATAAGGTTGTTGGGAGGATTAAAGGAGTTAATATATTAAGCACTTAAAATAGTACCCCTGCATAGATAGCACTTAATAAATGATAACTGTTACTATTAAAGAATTGACTGTAATCTGAGTATATTCTTAAAAGCATGAACTTTAGGGCAATTAAGATAATGTATTATTGTTTGAAAAATCTGCTTATGCCAGGACAAGACTTCAGGGGAGCCACTTTCTGAGTGTGCACCAGCATGTCACCGCGGCCTAAATCCGGTCGGAGAAGTCTACCCGGAATACGAAGACAGGAGGAGCTGACGCAGGCCCTGGCTCTCCTCTTGTGAACCTCAGACCCCACTTTGCATCCAGCATCTCCTCAGAGCTGCCTAGTTGCTAGGTTTGGGAACATGGTGTTAAAAACACAATTGTCCAGATATATTTGGTGGTGATGTGCTCTGACAGCATTTAGCCAACAGGCCTTGTACATTTCCATCATCTCTTCTCAGTGAAGAGACTGCCTGGAGTTATGTCATGTGTCTAGAAATATTGCCTTCTCAATTGTCAACAAAGTGAAAAAGAGTCATTTCTTAAATTTGTCTGGGACACTGTAGCTTGCAAATCACTCTCCTATCCATTATCTTTCATTCCACAAGCAAACACTCCAGAGAGACAAGGCAGGGTGATCATTTCCACTTAGCAGCTATGGAAACGGAGGCTTATAAAGTTAAGCCTCAGCCAAGTTGGCTGAGCTTCTCCTAGCTCATGATTCTATCTCTATGCCCTATACCAGGCTTCCCACAAATCCTGGGATCCCCAAAACACTCAACATGTTGACATGGGCCCTTTCTCTTGGTGTTTCTTCATCACTATATCTTTTGGGCTAAGACATACTCCTGTTTAGAGCCACAAAATTCACAACTTTACTTTTTTCAGATCAGGTGAGGCTCACGTCGGTAGTCCACTAGAGCCTCACAGGCCCTCTGCATCCAGTCTCTTGTGGTTCTGCCACTGGGGCTGACATCCCATAGGTGGAGGATGGAGCTGCAAATTCTGAAGGGACTCCAACTAGGTCCATAGTTGCCCTAAGTAATATCAGCGACATATAGTCCGTTATCATGGCACAAATCTAGACAGGCTGAGGTTCTCCTGGAAAATATTCCCTGCTAGTTCTCAGGCCAGTAACTTAATTTCTTAAATTGGTGGTGTGTGATAGACTTAGATAATTTTGCTAACTTATTTTACCAAATAAGGATAGTGAATAATCATCATCAAAAAATAATAATAAAGGGCATTTTCACACCAAAAAGGTAGGAGAGGTCGAATCTCAAAATAAGGAACAGTACATGTAGCTTTATGAAGAACTCAGAAATCATTCTTATATTTCTTATTTTACAGAGTTCTGTGCGATACACTTCATCAGGCACTTGCTCTGGGGCTGGCATTTGGAATCACTGCTCTGGGACTTATAACAATATTTTTACACCTTTTGCCCTAGTAACCTTGAATCCTGCTGTGTTTAGAGCTGGAGAATTCCAGGTCTAAGAAGACACATGTATGGACTAACAATAAAGTTTCTCTGTATATCTGAATGAGAGCCAAGACTTATGAATCATTCTTTCTGGATATACTATTAAAAGCAGTGAACATGATATACTTAGTATCTTTTGGACCAGTGCATTTGTTTTTGTGCTGGGTAGGGCAACATGTTAATCTCAGGAAGTCTTAGCCTGGGAATAATTATGGAATCTGCAGTTAGCAGAGAGAAGCACCTGATTGGATGTCTCATGTTATTGCACCCACTGAATTGTCTGTCATCTATCAATAAAATATTGACCTTCCTATGTGACCAATACCTATTTTTAAAAACCCTATTGTGAAAAATTTGAGCAGATATCATAAATGTCACTATAAAGTCAAAAGTATATTACTAAGAGAAGACAAGGGATAGCGAGAGGATAATGCTTTTCGAGTGTCTAGTATGTGTCAGATGCATTTAAGCAAACCAAATATAATATCATTCATAATAATCTTGAAAAATTAATTAGCTTTATTTTATAAGTGAGAACATTGAGGTGGAAGACAGATAACTTCAATAAGGTCACGGAACTGGAAAGTGGCAAAATTAAAGTATATTTCACAAAAACCATGCTGTCTATATCATATTAATAGAGAAAACAGAACCAGGGCCTGGAGTCCTAACAACTTTTAGCATGGTGAAATGAAAACAACTGGGACTAAAAATGCTCACAGATTAAAACTAGAGGCACAGTTCTTGCACTTGACAAACCTATGAAAAACCTACCAGTAACAGCATACTTAATGCTAAAAGACTGAATGGTAGAAGGGTGTTTCCTAAGATTGGGAACAAGACAAGGAAGTCTGTGCTCATTACTTCTATTCAGCAATTTATTAGAGGTCCTAGCTAGTGCAATAGGGCAAATAATAAATAAAATAAAATAAAATAAAATACCTAAATATTGGAAAGAAAGAGATAAACCAGTTTTATTTATAGATTAATAAGATTATAGAATCCTCAAGAACCTAGAAAAAAAGTTGCTAGATCTAATAAATTAATTTAGTAAGGCCACAGGGTACAAAGTCACTATAAAAAAAATCAATTAAAAAAATCCATTGTATTGCCATATACCAGCAATGAATCAGTGGAAAATGAAATTTAAAAATGAATACCATTTATAATAACATTAAAAATCTTGAACTACATCTAGATAAATTTAACATAATATGTTGAAGACCCGACTTCCAGTCAAGATGGTGGCATAGGCAGACATGGCTCACCTCTTCGCAAAACCACATCTAAACTAAAGTATAGAGCAACCATCACTCAGAGCTGTCAGAAATCGAGTTGAATGGAAGTCTGACAACTACAGAATTCAAGAACCCACCATCCAGACTGGTAGAAGGGGAACAGACACAGAAAGGGCTGATAACACATCCACTCGTGGTGGATAAAAATTTGGGAGGGATATCTACAGAGTGAGTCCCAGCCCCACATCAGGCCTCCGAGCCCAGGGTTCCAGTGCCAGGAAGATAAGTCCCCACAACTTCTGGCTGCAAACACCAGGGGGATTGACTTGGTTGGAGAAACTGCTAGAGCCCCAACAAGTTCCTCTTAAAGAATGCACAGACAGACTCACCTACTTGGATTCACTCCCTCTGAGCTCCAGCACCTGAGTGGCAGCTTGAAAGGCACAGTGGCATACTGGGAGAAACTAAAGTGTCTTGCATCAAGGCCATTGAGGTCTGCTCAGAGGCCATTGTCCTTTTCTAAACCCTTTCCCCACGGAGCTGGCAAGCTGGTGCCATACCTGAGACTCCATCAACCTGGCTAATGCTGTTTGACCCTCCTTGGAGGTCCCCAGAGACTCTGCCCCACCCAATTTACAGGCCTACCCAGTCTGCTTTTCCATATGAATGGCTGGTCTTGGCTCATGCTTCACAACTTCCTAAATCCTCTCAAGCAAGCAACAGCTGGCTTCAGTGAGCCCCAGGCCCAGTACCAGCAGCAGCCAGCCTCGATTTACAGCTTAGCTTTGCCTGGAAATCTCCAAGCCCAGCACAAGTAGCAGCCATCTCAGATGGCTTTATAGCTCAGGCAGGGTGGCCCCAGGAGAAACACAGGTGGCGGCTGATGTTGGCCTGCACCACCTGGGAAACCCCAGGGCCAGTGCACCCAGTGGACAGCTACAGACCACATCAGAGCACCACCACCCTGCCCCTGCACAGTGGATCCTCCACACAGGGCGGAGGTTGGTGGTCAGTGGTCACTGCCAATCTTTTGTGGCTGACTGGCCTGGGCAAATCCCTCCCATTGATCTGCCAACAGCAACCAAGGCTCAACTACAAGAGGAGGGTGTACTCAGCCCGCATGTAGGGCATACCTTCAATATCCAGCTTGGGTACTTCAGCTCACATTAGGCCACACTACCAAGACATGGAGTCAAAGCAGCTCTACCTGATACATAGAAACAAACACAGGGAGGCTGCCAAAATGAAGAGACAAAGAAACATGGACCAAATGAAAGGACAGATCAAAACTCCAGAAAAAGAGCTAAATGAAATGGAGACAAGCGATCTATCAGATGCAGAGTTCAAAACACTGGTTATGAGGATGCTCAAGGAACTTAGTGAGGACCTCAGCAGCCTAAGAAAGATCCAATCAGAAATGAAGAAGACACTAATTGAAGTAAAGAACAATTTACAGGGAATCAACAGTAGAGTGGATGAAGCCGAGAATCAAATCAATGATTTGGAACATAAGGAAGTAAAAAACAACCAATCAGAACAACAAGAAGAAAAAGGAATCCAATAAAATGAGGGTAGTGTAAGCAGCCTGTGGGACCGCTTTAAGTAATCCAGCATTCATCTCATATGGGTGCCAGAAGGAGAAGAGAAAGAGCAAGAAATTGGAAGTTATTTGAAAAAATAATGAAAGAAAACTTCCCTAAGTTGATGAAGGAAATGAACATGCAAGGCCAGGAAGTGCAGAGAGTCCCAAACAAGTTGGACCCAAAGAGGCCCACTTCGAGACACGTCATAATTAAAATGCCAAAGGTTAAAAAGATAGAGAGATTGGAGGGGGTGTAGGAGAATGGGTGAGGGGTAAGGGGATTAAGAAGTACAAATAGGTAGTTACAGAATAGCCTTGGGGATATAAAGTACAGTATAAGAAAGAACTTACAGTTAAAGTACAGTATAGGAAAGAAGTAACCAAAGAACTTACATGCATGACTGTGGACAGGAGCAAGGAGGGGGTATTGCCTAAGGGAGTGGGGGGTGCTGGGTGGAGGGGAGTAAAGGGAGAAATATCAGGGCCACTGTAATAGCATAATCAATAAAATATAATTTTTTAAAAAACACATGATATTATACCACACATATAGTTTTTATAACATATATGTTATATTTTGGTTTTCATATAACAATATGTTATGTTTTGGTGATCTTTTTAAATCTTCACTTGAGGATATATTCACTGATTTTAGAGAGAAAGGAAGAGAGAGAGAGGGAGAGAGAGAAACATTGATTGGTTGCCTCCCAAATGTTCCCAACCAAGGATTGAACCTGCAGTCTAGGTATGTGCCCTGATCGAGGATCAAACCCACAGACTTTTGGTGTATGGGATGGTGCTTCAACCATCTGAGTCACCCAGCCAAAGCATGGTAATCTTTTATAATAATCTAATTATTGATCTGCTTTGTTCTTTCAAAATGCTGATTTCTAAAAGGAGACCCTGAGATAAGGATTCAAGTGCAAGTACTTTATGTGAGAGGTGATCCCAAAAAATACTGGTAAGGGAATGGGGAAATGAGACAAGGAAGAGAAGAAGATGTTAATAGGTGTTTTTTCAAGCAACTCATCACCTTAGGTAGCCAGAGCTCAGTTCCACTGGGGAACTCTGAGAGCCAATATATGACATAATTGTAAAACCTTCTACCTAAAGAGAGCTAGGGCACTTATCCATCCCCTCCCATCTACTATTTTGGTTGAGGGCTGCTTCAGAGAGGCATTAATTCCCCAGTACTTCTGGCTTGTCCTGCACCCGGGGAAACAGATCTCTGGTGGCCAGAGAAAGCCTTCACTCAAGTAGATGCAGGGGCAAGCAGTTGAGAGTGTGCTGGCTCACGTAGTCCCAGGTTACACGGGTGGAGCACTGACAGGGTCTTCTTCAGAGCTGACATCCCTTACTGATTAAATCATTTACCATTTAAGTTGCTTACATTTTTTAGCTTTTAAAATAAGGCTTCAACATGTTCCCATCCATGCCTTCTTATGAACATGTGCCTACAACTGAGTCCATCCAATACACAATGATTCTCTCTAATTTCACTTTGGCTGGGGGAAGGCTTACTCTGATCCTCTGTGAACTCCAGGCTGCTGGAGTGTGAACATCCTCTCTTCCCTAATTCCTCAACCTTGCTCGTTCAAGAATTCTTCCAAAGACTGAAGAGCTGAGTATATCTAATGACTTTGCTGCTGCACTTTTTATTTTATGGCTACTTCTTTTGTGTCTTGTCTAAGAAATCTTTGTCTACCCTATAGCCATAGGATATTTATTTATTTATTTAGGATTAAAAAAAATTTTTTATATTTAAGTCTATGATTTACCTAGAGTTTATTTTTGTATATAGTGTGAGGTAAGAGTCAAGAGTTTTGTTTTTGTTTTTTTTTGGGGGGGTGGGGGGTTCCTGTTATTTGGATATCAGGTTGTTCCAGTATCATTTGTTGAAAAGATTATCTTTTTCTCCATTGAATTACCTTAACACGTTTACTGAAAAACCATCGGATTAAATATGTCTACATTTATTTCTGTAAACTCTGTTATGTCCCATTGACTCTGTGTCTGTCATTATGCCAATACGTCATTGTTTTGGGTGATAACACTTAATGGTACATCTTAATTGAAATCAGGTAATTAAGTTCTCCAACTTTGTTCCTCCAAAATTATTTTGGTTATTTTGAGTCATTTACACATCCATGTAGATTTTGTAATCAATTTGTCCATTTCTAAGTGGTGGGGGGGAAATGGAGACAGCTATAGTTGAACAACAGAAAAAAAGGACTCTGGGATTGTGATTGGTATTTCCTGAGTCCACAGATCAATTTGAGGTGAATTGACATCTTACCAATATTGAATCTCCCCATGAGCACAGTATACCTCTCTATTTATTTAGGCTTTCTTTAATTTCCCTGAGCAATGTTTTCTACTTTCCAGTGTATGGATCTTGAACATATTTTTTTTATTATATTTTATTGGTTATGTTGTTACAGTTGTCCTGATTTTTCCCCCTTTGCCCCCCTCCACCCAGCACCCACCACTCCCTCAGGCAATCCCTACACCATTGTTCATGTCCATGAGTCAAGCATAGATTCTTTGATTCCTCTGTTTCCTGTACTGTACTTTACATCCCATGGCTATTCTGTGACTACCTATTTGTACTTCTTAATCCCCTCACCTTTTCACCTATTCCCCCACATCTCCCCTCCCATCTGGCAACCATCAAAACACTCTCTGTATCCATGATTCTGTCTCTGTTCTTCTTGTTTGCTTAGTTTGTTGATAGATTTGTAATTTTTACCATTTTATAATTTGATCTTTTTCTTAAATAAGTCCCTTTAACATTTCATATAATAATGGGTTGGTGATGATGAACTTCTTCAGTTTTTTCTTGTCTGGAAAGTTATTTGTCTGCCATTTGGTTCTAAATGATATCTTTGCTGAGTAGAGCAATCTTGGCTATAGTCCTCAATGGAAGGCCTGGGCAACCTATAAACTTGGGTTTGCCTGGCCTTACTCAGTCCCCAGCTTGTTACCATATTCCATCTCTATCTCTCTCTTAGTTTTTACTCCTGACATTGTGTTGCTCCCAAACTGCTTCTTCCACTGTCCTGTCTGGCTTCCCTTGTTATGCCTCCCTGTAGCTGAGCACAGACATGCCCTTTGACCCACAGTACTGCCCAATACTCAAAAGTTTGCAGCCTCCCTCACACTCTGTTCCATCGGGCCTCCAGCTTTACTTTGGCACTGACAGCTTTATGCCCTGTCATGGGGCTGTTAGAGGGCCTAGAGGGGCTCTAGAAAATAAGTGAGGAAGAACTGGAGAAGCAATTTACCATTTATCAAGATTTAAGTATCCCATTTCATTCCCCCAGCTAACTCCCTAGAGTAGAGCACAGGAAGTAGAGACAGCAGGAAAAAGTTGATCAGTAAACTAGACGTAGAAGCGGGGAAGGAAGCTATCTGTATTAATTGACTACTCTGTGTCAGGCACGATGCTGGGTGTTTCATATACTACTTTGTGACCTAATTTAATCCTGTTAAGGGATTAAAATAGATATTACACTCTACTTCAAAATAGGTATTAATACCCCATTTCACCAATGAAGACACTAAAGCTCAAAAGTGTTAAGTGCCCCAAACCACACAGCTAGAATATTTTTCATAGCATCATGTTTTAGCTGAAGACATTGGATGTCTAAGTTCTTCAGTGGAGGGAGGTATCTGAAGGGCCTAGTATCAAAGAAAGGCTTCGCGAAAAATGTGAGGTTTCAGGAGCAGAGCCTCAAAAAGTGAGTAGAACTTTGGTAAAAGAAGAGGTACAAAGAATTCCAAGGCTACAGGAAGGAGTCAGGACATGGAGGAAGCATGATTCTGAGCGTGTTAGGTGACGAAAGGCCAGAGGTGGTCCTCCCCGCCTGGCACCAAGGATTGGGATTTAAAAATGTTGAAAGGTATCATAAACCAGTGAGGAAGGCCCTTGGCTGTCAGGCTTGAAGGTGGAAGAATTTCCTGCCTACTCTTCCCCGTACTCCATGGTATCACTTCCTTGGCAATTCCCTCCTGCTGAGTGACGTGGTGGGAAGACCATGCAGTGTGGAGCCAGCAACTCCATAGCTTTGTGAGATTCAAGTTACTTTGCCTTCCTGAGTCTGCTGCTTCATTCGCAAAATGGAATGTAGTGATGATTTATCACGTGTGAAAACAAAACCAGAAAAGCTGGAATTCACACTGCCTGTCACCTACCAGACCCAATGAGTAGAGAGAGTCAGGGATTGAATCTTTATGGGTGCTTTATTCAGATGGCCGGCAATCTGAGAAGACAGCGGGTTTGTACCCTAACAGATCATCTTCAATTCCATTTTCAACTAACCCTTTTGATAAGGAGAAGAAAAGTGTAGTTTAGGGGATTGAAATTCAGGGAAAAAGTTAATCAGATAGAAAGCTGCAGCATCCTTTCATCTGTGCCCTGGGCGGTGGGCGTCTCACCCTGGAGCACAGTGGCTCAGATACCAACCTGACCACTTGCAGTCCTGAGGCACAGAGGTGGGACTGCTTATGGTCTCCTGGAGTCAGGGTGGGTCAAACGTTCAGTTCCTGAAACAACAGTTTTTTACATACATCGATTACTAAGCTTATTAGCTATTACCTGAAACTAAAATTTTTCCAATGTTTGAGTCTCCCATCATTCCCCCACTGTTAGTTTAAACTATCTTATTTCCATGAGATCAGTTTCACAAGGAAGTACTCATTCTGTTGTTGAGCACATACCTTAGCATTGGACTGTCTGGTAGGGGGCTTAGGAACACATTTAATTGCAGATCCACATAAGGGGCACATTGTATGCAACAACAAGCTATAGTAAAGCACAAAACAGTTTTTAGCACAATTGAAAAAGTTGCACACTCTCCAGCTGGGGCTACCTTAGTGACTTCTAAGGAAAACATTTCCCTGTCCTTTAGAATTAGCACACGTTCCCAACTATAAATATCAGAGTAGGTTATTTTCTTATTAATATGCCTAAACAAAACATAATTTCAAAGGCTTTCTAGGGGAGTACAAACACCTATAAGACATGGAGTGAAAGTTTGTTCAACATAAGTTCCTCCTGCAAGAAAAAATTCAGAGATGTTTAGAACATTTTTACTAAATAGGTCCAAATATTTTTGTGTCATTGGAAAGGGACAAGGTTGCTATAACATAGGGTTCAACAAAAGGTAATGAAAAGAACATAAGTCATTGTTTTCAAAAGATGACTTTCAGGTCTTCTTGAGTTTCAGTGGTCTAACGTTCCTCTGGTACCTTCTTTACTCCAGTGTGATGAATCTGAGGTTTCATTTCTGCTAACTTCACTGCAGTGGGGTGGTGAGGAGAATGTCCCAAGGTTCAGTCCACTTTTGTTCTAGTTGGCTTTCTGGAGATTCTATCTTCCAAGTCTTGAGGAGCACCTCGTCTCCAAGCTCAAAGGATTGTAGCCAAACCTGTGGGGGAGAGGTCTCTAATACTAGCAAGGTCATTCATGACAGCTAAGGTCTGACTTAAATGTTGTACATTTTCTTTACCTTCACTTCTTGATCTATATACATTTCTCCCACCCCAATCATAACCTGAAATGGTTGTCCATACCAAATGAATCCCACTTCAAGGAGCCACCCTTATCCTGAGTAGGGCAATAGGCAAGGCTTGATCCCAATGGAGATGAGTTTCTTGGCACAGCTTGGCTATATTTTCTTCGAGATGTGATTCAGCTCTGGCTGGTGTAGCTCAGTGGATTGAGCATGGGCTGAGAACCAAAGTGTCACCAGTTCAGTTCTCAGTCAGGGCACATGCCTGGGTTGCGGGCCAGGTCCCCAGTGAGGGCCACGTGAGAGGCAACCACACATTGATGTTTCTCTCCCTCTGTTTCTCCCTGCCTCCCCCTCTCTCTAAAAATAAATGGCTAAAATCTTTTTTTTTAAAAAGATATGATTCATATTCTGTACATTTCCAGAAGCCTGAGGTCTCCATGACGTGTGGAGTCTCCACACCGTCTGGTCTCCACTTATTTCCTAAAAACTTACTAACCTTCATTGTGATTGCTGAAACAAAAGCAGATCCATTATCTCTCTGGGTGCTGCTGGGTAGGCCAAAGCAGGGAAGTATTTCCTTCATTAAGCCTTTCGCTACCTCGAGAATTTCTCCATTCTAGTAGGATAGGCTTCTACTCATCCTGAAAAGGTATCAACAACAACTAGCAAATACTTCCACCCTTGAGCCCTTGGCATCTGGGTAGTCTATTTGCCAGTCCTCAAATGGCCTCTGTCCTTGGTATTGTTTCCCTTCTTTCTTTTGAAGGGGATCTATCTTGGGATTGTTCTTCTGGCACACAACACATCTAGCAGTTCCTTTCAGAGTTTCCAAGTTTAACAGATCTGATGTAGAACACGGACTATGTACCAAATAATATCCAACAGGGTGGCCCTCTGGGCCTACTCCCACTGGAAGTTTTTGCAAAGGGTATTGCCCTGCCCTGGTAGGGGCTTTTCCTCCACCGAATTTGGTTCCCAGGTGGGTTTGAGACAGCGAGACCACTTCAGGGACACTTTCCCCAGTTCCCTCAGCCAGGTGAAGAGGAAGGTCCCCCCGGGCTGGAGGGGCCGTGGGAACCCTGGCCATATTCATGGAAGTCATAATATCTATAGCTTCCTGGGCCCTCCCCTCCAAGCTTCTGCCATCTTTCACAGGTAAATTCCCTTTTCTCTGGACCATTAATCTATTTCCTTTTAACCCACCATCCTAATGATGTAAACTCATGAAAGTTTCTAGTTAAGCCATTTGGTCCCACTTCTCTGAACTTTGACAAAACAACTCTAGTTACTGTATAATACAGTAATTTAAAGACCCATTCAGTGGCCAGTGCTCTCTTGTGTCTAGATTATACAATACATAAACCAAACAGTATTACAATAAAAATCATTTCTTTTTACTCATAGGTTTATAAGCATAGGTTGACCAGTTAGCCAAAACTTGCCTCAAAGGGCTGTTTCCTGGAACAGAAGCATTTTCTCCCATTCTACCAGACAGTTCTGTAATGTCACAAAAAACAGGAGGCACCTTACTTAAACCAGAAGACACCTTAATTCCTAATGATCTAAATTGTGACCCGAGATTGTAATCTGAACCAGAAAGTGCAATGATTCGATCAAATGTGAAAATGATGGGAAGTGCTGAGAGTCAGATAGGAGAGTCTCCAAGTGAAATTACTTGGCAGCTGCTAGGGAGTCTTCAAATCTGCACCCCTGGGCCCCTCAGTCCAGGCAGCCAATGGGACTCCCCGCCAAATACGCAGACTTACTGGAGAGTCCCAAAGTCTGTCCCAGTGCAGAGCTGCCCGAACATGAAACCAGAAAAGCTGGCATTCATGCTGCCTGTCACCAACCAGACCCAATAAGTAGAGACAGGGATTGAACATTTATGGGCACTTTATTCAGATGGCCAGCAATCTGAGAAGATAGCGGGTTTGTACCCTAACATCATCTTCAATTCCATTTTCAACCAAGCCTTTTGATAAGGAGAAGAAAAGTGTAGGTTAGGGGATTGGAATGCAGGGAAAAAGTTAATCAGATAGAAAGCTACAGCATCCTTTCATCTGTACCCTGGGCGGTGGGTGTCTCACCCTGGAGCACAATGGCTCAGATACCATCTTGACTGCTTGCAGTCCTCCTGAGGCACAAAGGTGGGACTGCTTATGGTTTTCTGGAGTCAAGGTTGGTCAAACATTCAGTTCCTGAAACAATAGCTTTTTACATACATCGATTACTAAGCTTATTAGCTATTGCCTGAAACTAAAATTTTTCCAACATTTGAGTTCCCCATCAATAACACTCATAGAGCACCCAGAGCTGTTGAATGTGAGTTGCTTCTTCTATTGTCCTTTAACCCCCGGCCTGGCTGAAGTTCTACAAAGTCTCCACAGACAACTCAAGATGGATCCAGTTCTTGGAAAAAAAAGGGAAGATCACCTCCCACTTCCTGCACATTCTATTCCTGCTTATGCATTCTGATGTCCTGCTTGCTTTTTCAGGCTCCAAGTGCTATCCTGCTGACTCACTTCCGACTTCTTGTTCATCGTGCTCAGCTCCTGAAAATGGAACAGAATGGAAAGGGCCGGATATTATGCTGTCTGGCAATGTCTTTAAGAGGAATTGAGTGACTGTCAGGCCAGCCCCATGTGGATGGAATGTTGGGGACATGAACCGAACAATGCCCCAAGTGTTTTTCTCATCTGACATGTAGGACACTCTGCCTGGACTGTAATACTAATAATAACCACCCCACTTAATGCCACTGATGAGGAGCCAGGGAGGCCCTGGGCTATGTGCTTTCCATGACTGTCTATTTGAATTGTCACAAAAACTGGAAAAGTCAGGGATCCTCTTTATTTTATGGACAAGGAAATTCAGACTAAGACAGGCTAAGGAACTTACCCCAAATCACAGAGCTAGAAAGGAGTAGAGCAGGGGTTCAAACCCATGATTTAGATTTATACTGTCTAATAGGGTGGCCACTAGCCACATGAGGCTAATGAGCACTTGAATATAACTAGTGTGGCTGAGGAAATTGAATTATTATTATTTTTTTAATCCTTACCCAAGGATATGTTTTTATTGATTTTAGAGAGAGAGGAAGGGGGGAAGAAAGAGAGAGAGAGAGAGAGATCAATGTATGAGAGAAACATTGATTGGATTCCTCCTGTACATGCCCCAACCAAGGCTCAAAACTGCAACCTAGATATGTGCCCTGACTGGGAATCAAACCCACAAACGTTTGGTGCACAGGACAATGCTCCAACCATCTGAGCCACTGGGCCTGGGCAGAGACTTTAACTCATATATCCCCTCCCCCATTACTGAAACTAGTACCATACCTACATACAGTTTGTGCTCAACAAATATTTGTATCAGGAGTAAATGACTCTTAATATGCAATCATTTTCTGGTGAACCGGGTTACTTCTTTATTTCATACGTATTGAGCACTTTCTAGGTGAAAGGTTTGACCAACCTTGACTCCAGACTATACTAGGTGCTGAGAAGTAAAAGTTTAAGATTCATCCCCTTTCCTCTAGGCCAGTGCTTCTCAAACTTTAGCATGTGTAAGAATCACCTGGAGGGCTTGTTAAACAGTCCTGCCCTACCCTCCCAGAAGATTCTGATTCAGTAGGTCTGGGATAGACCCTGAGACTTTCCATTTCTAAGAAGCTTCTAGGAAACCACACTTTGGAGGCAACTGATATGCATTGTGAAATTGGAAAGGCATTTCAAATATTACGTGAGGATTGGGCTAGGGCAAGAGAATGAACGTATATTAAACTATTACTGTTTGCCAAGAACTTTTAAATATATCACCTCATTTAATTCTCATCTTAACTTGACGAGGCATATATTATTATCTTCCTTTTCCGATGAGGCAGCTGAAACTCAGGTTAGTGGATTTACCTAAGTCATAGAGCTAGTAAACAGCAGAGCTTAGATCGGTACCCACTTCTCCTGCAAATGTTTACTGTGTCTTCATCTTTTAGACACTGCCCTAGGAACCAGGCATACAACATTGAGAGGGACAGACAAGCTTTCTGTCCTGGTGAAACTCAGTAAATGATTAAAATATAGAATTTTCAGTGCCATAAGGGAAGCAGTGCATGGAGTTTACAACAGGGACACAAATCTACAACAGGGCTGGGGAAAGGTTTCCAGGGGGGGAAAAAAAAGGTGAAATTTACATGAAGACCTGAAGGACAAATTAGAATAGAGGATAGGTGGAGAGTGTTTTGAACTGAAGATATGCATGAATCTTGGAGGGACTGAAAGAAGTTTATAACGTCTGAAGTAACAAAAGTAGAGGTGACAGATGAGGCACTTGCAGAAGGCAGGAACCATATAATGCTGGGCCATTTAGACTTACTGGCTTTAATCATGGATAGGAACATGGTCAGACTTGTATTTTTAAAAGATCTCTATCCTCTTAGTGGAGGATGGATTAGAGAAGAGCTATGTGGCCAGGGTGATGCATTAAAGATGCTAGTGGTGAAAATTTGGGTAATACTGTGTGACTGGGGAAGGGGAGGAAATTCGCAGTGTTTAGAAGTGTTTAAACTTGATGATTGATGGGAAGGGGAGGAGTGGGTAGGCAAAAGAGGAATCAAAGATGATCTCCAGGGTTATGGGTGAACACTTTTAGTAAAATAAGGTTCTGTAAGCTTATTATTTCTTATTTTAAGAGTTAAGTTTATTTTTGTTGTTTTAATTTGCATCAATAGCCTTACTGTCTATTGAGAGTTGAATTGTGAATGCTAGAGATAATACCTCTTTTTGCCAAGTTCAGGATTAGTCATGAAGGACCAGCCATAAGCTATGAACAGTTATCTTGGACCTTGAGTTTCTGAAGCTCCACGTCACTTTTGCTCCCCGTATTTCTTCACACCTTATGCCTTTGAAATGGATAGTAGAGAGCTCCTATCAATGGAGCAGTGAAGACTTGGACTCCGCCTTCTTTGTCTAGGTCCCGCCCCCTTTCTTTAGTTACACCCCCTTCACTGACCCCGCCCCCAAAGAGGTCGTCGCTGATATGACAGCGAATTCTCCACAATCCTGACCTATAGGAGATCTGAAGGGTGGGACTGAGATCAATCTTTTTTTCTATTTGTTAAATCAAGTGTCTATCTCGCCCCTGTCCCAGCCCCCTTCATCTTCAAGCCAAGGATTGGTTGAGCTGATCTTGGTCCCTTGCTCATGATTGGTTCTTTCATTCCACCCTCTCTTCCAGCTTTGCAGGCGGGATTAGCACGCAGCTTCCTGCTCCTGCCAAAAAAATAAAAGAAGAAAAAGAAAAGAGGAGAGCAGCGAAAGAAAATGTCACGGAGATCTATGGTTTTTAATTCGCTTTTAGCTTTGTCGGTCAGGCCAAACTCTGCCTTTTGATTGGTCTTCTTACCTGTCCATCCTGAATCGGGGGCGGGATTTCCCCAGGAGACCCACACCTTGTTGCCACTGGCCAAGGAGTGCGCCTGTCTGAAGCTCAGGTCCCAGGATTGGAGGCGGATGCGGACAGGTGGGCGTGGATTGGCTAGGGAAGCCGGTCAGTGTGAGACGGGGGCGGGGCCTCGGCGGCTGGTTGCGCGTGTCCGCTGCTGCCTCCGCTCTATCCGGCTTTGCTAGGGGAGGTGAGTCTGGCCGCGGCTGCACCGGTGGCTGAGGAGGCGGCGGCTGAGGAGAAAACGGCCTCAGCGACTGAGGAGAAAGCGGCCGCGGGGACCGAAGCCGGGTGGGGGGGTGGGGGGGAGACGGAGCAGCCTTGAGCCCTGAGGGGGCCGTCGTGCGGGGGGGACCCACCCGCTCTCCCCCCCAACCCTTCTAGCAGAAGCAGCCGGCTGCGGGGGTAGGAGTCTGCCCTCTTCTGACTGCACCCCGCCCGCCTGCCGGAGCTGCTGTGCTTTGGCCCCGGGACCCTAACCTCATCCCGGGGCGGTTCCCTCTGTCTGGGCGTCCGAGTGCTGCCCACATCTCTTTCATTCCTCCCTGCACCTCCTTACCTTCACTTTGCCCCGATTCCCTTTCTCCTCCCCGTCCTGCCCTGCCGCCTCCTCGGCTCACTCTGTCCCTCCTGCCTCCTTCCTTGGCTCTTCTCTGTTCGGGAAAGTTTAGTATCCCCCTCGCCCGCGCCCCCCCACCGACCAGGTCGACCTGCCTGGGAGTAGGGGGAGATGTAGGGAGGCCTGAGAGTTCGAGGGGGGGAAACTGGTTTCCCTGCAAATTTCCCCCCATCTTTTTATTTTGGGGTGGTTGGGTTTTTTTTTTTAATTGTATTTTTGAGAAGGTGGTAGGTGTTTAGAAAAGGATGTGGGAATGGAAGGGGTAGATGAGTCAACCCTCTTACGAGATTCCAAGGGTGGTGTGTTACCTGATCCTTTTCGTGTGTGGAGTTCAGGGGGTCGGGAGGTTTGGCCTTTATTCCCACATTCGAAGTTGGAACCGCCCCCAAATTAAGGATGGAGTTTTAGTACCCACTTGTGGCAGGAAACCTGGGGGGAAGGGGGGCCCTTTTTCCTTTTTCTTTTCTTTTTCTTTTTCCCTTTTATTTTATTTTTTGGCAACCCACACCCTTCCACACACACACACACACACACTCACCCCAAAATTAAAACACCAAGATCCTCTTAACTTGTTTGGATTGACTGATGAAGACATAAAGCCAGTTACGCTCCATGTTTTCTGAGGTGGAGTGAGTGGTTTTTCTTCATTTTTAAATGGCCAAATGACAGCTTGACCTAGTTTGCTTTCCAATCAAAGGGCATTTTTTGAATGTCTCTTTGTGGCACAAGAGCCAACGCAAAAATGATGGCGGCTTACAATGGCGGTACATCTGCAGCAGCAGCAGGTCACCACCACCACCATCACCATCACCTTCCACACCTCCCTCCTCCTCACCTTCACCACCACCACCACCCTCAACACCATCTTCACCCGGGGTCGGCTGCTGCTGTACACCCTGTACAGCAGCATACGTCTTCGGCAGCTGCGGCAGCCGCAGCAGCGGCCGCAGCGGCCGCCATGTTAAACCCTGGGCAACAACAGCCATATTTCCCATCACCGGCACCTGGTCAGGCTCCTGGACCAGCTGCAGCAGCCCCAGCTCAGGTACAGGCTGCTGCAGCTGCTACAGTTAAGGCGCACCATCATCAGCACTCGCATCATCCACAACAGCAGCTGGACATTGAGCCGGATAGACCTATTGGATATGGAGCCTTTGGTGTTGTCTGGTGAGTATCAAAAAAGAAAAACACAACTTCTCGTGGTTGCTTCTCATTGTGATTGGGCGAGTCATCTCTTACGCTTGTCTCCACGTGGACCAAAGTGGAGTGAGCTTGGTCACTCAACTGTAGGAAGACACCCTCACTCACAAGGTAAAGAGGCCTAGTGAATAGGCCATCTAGGCTTAGGCTTTTGAGTCATGGCAAGTTTTTGGTGGAGAACCCTCTGATGACTTAACACAGAAGTTTGCTGTCTGCCCAACTTTTTGCTTAGAACCTAAGCAAGCCACCGAGTGTAGGATCAATAGATGGATGTATGAAACGTTTTTCCTATGAAGATCTTGGCCATCTCTCATTTGCCCAATAGCAGCAAATGTCGCAGCTGACCGAAACTCAATTCCTTTTATTCGTCTTATTGGAATATACTTTGTGTAACTACTTCGCCGTCCCTTCCATCTTTTCAGTCCTTCATTTGTGATCTTGATCCCCAGAAAGATGATAGTGTTCATAGTTGAACCAGTTAAGTTATTTTTTGAGTGGTTTATTTTAAACCGTAAAGCTACAGTTGGGAAGTATGTAGCTTTAGCCTTTTGATAAGAATGTCTTAAATATAGCATCACACATGAGTACCACAAATGAGGTCAGTAGACTGTAGCTACGCAGTGGCCCACATTCAGTGTAATGTTTTAGTGTCATTTAGTGCCTCTTAAGTTGCTGTTATCCCTTGGTTGGTTTCTGTAGTAGAAAGTATACTTTGTAAACGTATGAAACTGCTCTATTTTAGTTAGTGCTAAGATATTTTTAAAAGTCCAAGGGCTTCTTACATGCAACATTTTGTCTGTTTGCCCTTAGGAAGATAAGTAGTTTATAGTAAAATGTATTTATCATTGTAGGATTTTGTTCCTATTAAACTAGAGTGAACTGAGTTTTGCCCCCAAAGATTCAGTATTCTGGTATGGGTAGATGAATTGATGTTTTGAGTGCATTCAAAAATATATTCTTGTTAATGTCTAGAAAAGCCCCCATCACCATAGGAAAATGAACTTTTTGGAACTAGCCTGGTAAATGTCTCCTTTTGTCATTGTTTTTCAGGCTATAACTGATGAGTATCATTTTTGCATTGTATCTGGCCATCTTTATATATATTTCAGATTTTATTTATTTTATTTATTTTTTAAAAATATCAAATACCCTATTTTTTAAAAGATTTTATTTATTTATATTTAGAGAGGGGAAGGGAGAAAGAAAGAATGGGAGAGAAACATCAATGTGTAGTTGCCTCTCACGTACCCCCTGCTGGGGACCTGGCCCTCAACCCAAGCATGTACCCTAGACTGGGAATTGAACTGGCGACCCTTTGGTTCACAGGCCAGCGGTTAATCCACTGAGCCTGGCAGGGTTTATTTCAGATTTGATAATCTAGGAGGTTGCTGCTATACTGCTCCCTTCTCCAAGGTGGTACGATTCCTGGTGGGAAAGAGTATAGCCAGTACTGAGCAGAGAGTATAGCCCTTTGGTCTCTCTGCTCAGGGACCTGCCTGTTCCTGCCTTCCTCTCTTCCTTATCCATCCTCAGTGGTTGCACTGTGAACTTCCTTCCATCCCTTGCCTGAGCATTGAGGATTTCAGAGCTTGGTGATGGTGGGGAGTGGGTGGTAAGGGTGGACAGAAAAAAGAGTGTTCCTTGTTTTAAATTTTGTTGTACTGATTTACAGAGAATTTGTGTGTATTCTCTTAGACATGGATATTCTTTCATTTTAGTGCTTTGCATACAATGCTAAGAACTAGAGATACGGAAAGGGAAATGGGTTGCATATTCTGTACTATAAAGGTGTTGCCTACATTTCTATCAAATGGTGGTGTAACTTGTAGAAGTTCTAACTTCAAGTTGGTGCTAAGGAAAAGTTTTTATTTTTAAAGGAGGAACTGAGGAACTGGAGTGCTGAATCATCTCCAATCGTGAACATTCTGATAGTGGGTATTGTGAATTACTGATACATGAAAATCCCAGATGTGTTTGATTCACATTCATTCTAGGTTCTTTCATTGATTGACCCCTTCCACCACTTACGGAGTTTGTTCAAAGTACTTGAAGTACCTCCTTCTGTGCACTGTCTTCTGTTGTAGTACACCACTTGTCTTGTGTTTGCCAGTAAACCCCTTAAAGGGCTGTGGTCTACTAGACTACTTTTTTTTTGTAAAAGATTTTATTTATTTATTTATTTATGTATGTATTTGAGGGGAAAAGAGAGGAAGAGAAACATCAACGAGTGGTTGCCTCTCGTGCACCTCGCGCGCCCCCTGCTGGGGAACCTGGCCCACAACCCAGGCTTGTGCTCTGACTGGGAATCGAACCAGCGAGTTCTTGCTTTGCAGGACAGCAGCACTCAATCCACTGAGCCACACCAGCCAGGGCTAGAATACTACTTTTTCTCCCCACCACTTAGCACAGTGCTGTTGCATCTTTGCTGCTTGGTTACTTGATCTGGTCAGGCCCCTTTGTTCTTTAGCCAAGTTTTTCTAGTTAGTTGCATTGAGTGTTTTTGTCAACTATTATAGGTGAAATGCAATTTGGTATGAAAAAAAGGAAGAGTTCCAGGTGTGTGTTTTAGTATGCAAATTCATTTCTATTTTTATATTTCCATACTGTTGACTCGCTGTTTGAATTGCTTATTGTATTTGGAATTTAACCGCTATGTGACCTGAGTAAGATTGTTAAAACTAGAGATTTGAACACCAAACCATAGTGAACTGTGCTCACATTCTTAAACCCAAGCTAAAGATATTACTGAAGTGTTTCACTTTTTAACTACCTGAACCAGAATTTTTCTTTTTAATTTAGAAAGCATCCAACAGAAACAACTGTTTCCTAAAATGATTACAATGTAACATAAAAATATTCTCCCTGTGATACATCATTTGATTTAAAGCACCATATACCTACTTGGGTATTATAAGATTCACTTCGATTTAATGTATTTTAATGTATTTAATGTATTTTGCAAGTATTTTGCTTCTGGTATGACACAGGAAAGTAAACTGTATCTGCTTTCATATTTTTCTTTCTGGATATGAAAAAAAATGGTACTAACTGGTGGCTAAAAACGCTGCATGTAATTTTGAGGGATATTGTTCCTGCATGTAGACAAGGAGAGGTATTTATAGAAGTGATGTAGCATTTTACCATTCAGATTTATCACTGAACAATTTAGTCTACCAGGCTTGATTTCTCTTTCTGCTGAATTTAGTGGAATAACTTATCAGTATTGGACAGTTGTATAAAAGTAGTGAATTACCTATTAGCTTGCCGGTATAGATGGTGCTTTGACAGTTCAATTAAGGTTTCATTAATAACTGTCTTCTGTGTTTTATCTCAAAGTAGGGGTAGCGTGAGATACACTCATTGCCAGTGATAGAATATTGTTCGTGGGTTAATCAAAGCATTATATATAATTTGAACTTTATCAGATGTCAGGGCTTCCATATGGTCATTTTCATAATGCAAAACCAAAATACAAAACAACACCCAAACAGAAACCTAAGTCATTTGGTGAGGATATTATAAATACCTCTTTGTCTGTAGTTCATTGTTACCAGAGGAAATGAGTATGTTGTGCTTAAAGATGTGACCTCTCTGGGACAAAGAGTATTCCGGTATAAGGCTTCAGGGTCTTATGAGGTATATACTTTCGAGAATTTGAGGAAGCTGATTATATGAGAGAGGTTTGAAGACTGCTAAACCCAGGTAGTTTTGATACTGGCAATCTGAATTCTCACAGATTGAATCAATGGCACATCTTGCCATTTTGATAAAGTAAATGTGGAGAAAGCTTCTGCTTTATAAAATTAGTGTTTTGGTTTTTTACTTACCTGATTAATTGAAAGGTAAAGGTCCTGGAATTAATTTGGTCTGGTGCCTTTGTACTCCAAGTTGGAGAACTTTGAATTTTATCCTTACACTTTCCACAGGTTACTGTTATTCGTCTTTCAAAACTTAAGCATCACTGTAGTGATACTTAGTTACCAGCTGCGTAATATTGATAAGTTGTTTAACCTTTCTATTCCTCATCTGTAAAATGAGGATAATAATAGCTATCTTATAGGATCGGTGTAAGGATTAAATGAGGTAATCCTTATAAACCCATGAATACACTGTCTAGCACACAGTAAGCACTCAATAAACGCTAGCTTCTTAAAATTGTAATTATTATTGGTAGAAAAATCAGACTGTTGTATTAGTGTGCATAGAAGTGGTTTCATATATGTTCAGATTTGCCAGGTGAAATCGACATGCAGACTGTTTTTGGAAGTGAGACTTTACCATAGAGTGTCCACTTAGTTGTGCTATATGCCAGGGAGAGTCGGGGAAATACTTGGTCCTGTTCTCTCAATTACTTAAAAAACAGAAAAATGTATGTACATGTTTGTATGGATTTGGTAGGTGTTCTAGTCAGGTCATTTCTGTTTTAGAAAGTGTTACGGATTTACATACTGGGAAGGAAATTAGGGAATTAATTTTTTTCTTCTCAGAATGTAACAAATGAAGGACATTCTTATTGTCAAAGTGCAGCTTTACCAGAAATACATTTTACTTGTGTTTGGATGAAAAAATGTGACTTGCTAAATAAAATCCCAGTGAGGTGAGGAAGTGTGTGTGATTTAATGGAAAATTATTCAGTGTAAATCCTTATGCAATGCAAAGATTGTCTAGCTTGCTCATCTTGTGAAAATTAGAGCCACTTTTTTTCCTGGTCCTCTTACTCCTCAAATAGCAAATTATAATTTGGAAGAATGGGGAATACTTTTGGGATATGTTTTGAGGAAAATCCTAGATTTAGTTGCATCAGAAATATGTATACTAAAGTACAGTAAAGTATATTTGGTTATTAACTGTGTTTTACAGGTTAAGAATCTGTAGTATTGGCCAAGATTAACAGCCACAGCTGGATTCTTTGGGGATGGGGGGGGGGCGGTCTGCTTTGTGAAAAGAGCTTTGAAGAAGCAGAGCCTGTACCATAAAAGGAGATGGTTGCTCTTCTAGACATAACAACACGTTTGTATGAAACTAGAAATGTGGATATCTATATTGTGAATTTTAACTACAAACGAACATACTTTTAGAAACTGCAGGTTCATGGTCATAAAGTAAAGGAAGCAAAGAGAGAGAATAAAAGTAACATAATCTAATGATACTGAGCTGGTTTCTTGGTGATAGGAACTCCATAGTCTATAACATTGGAAGTCATTTTGTACTTAGGATGTACTTTTAGAAACTGTAGGTTCATGCTCATAAAGTAGAGAAAGCAGAGTTAGAGAATAAAAGTAACACAATCTAATGATATTGAGCTGGTTTCTTGGTGATGGAAACTCCATAGCCTGTGACATTGGAAGTCATTTCGTACTTAGGCTCCTGACAAGATTATCCAAATTATACCCCAAAACCAAAAATAAGACAAAACCACAACACAACAAAAGAAACTTGTTTCATTCTTGGGGAGAAATTTTGCTGTACTATTAAATACCATCTTAGAAGAAAAGGGACAAATATTTTTTTTAAATAGACATTTCAGAAAGAATTGCCTTTTCAGATAAGCTAAAACAACAATGTCCCTCAAAATTACACACAACTTTTTAAGCCATCAATTAGTACCACTGGTGTGTGTCCTGAAAAAGAAATGAGGGCAGAGTTCCCTTTCATATACTATGCTAGAAGAAGAATATTTGCAAAATGCATTAACTGAATATATGTCTGAATCTAAGTTCCGGTGTTTTATCCTCAAAACACAGACAACTGTAGAAATGTTTCTTGATATAAAAGGCCATCCTCTAATGGAGTACAGAAATATTTCATTATCTTCATTACTTGGAGCTTTAGAGTTTTCACTGATTCTATATTATAGAATTGAGTGCCTGCTCTTGGTGGTTTTTATTAGATTTGTTGATGTCCTAGCAGTTCAAGAATCTACTGTTTATATACTGTATGTTTCCTTAATATGCTGATTTGATTTCTTTGATGGAAATTGTCAAGGCCAAAGAAACTTCTCCATTTGTTATCTAGCGAAACAGAAGTCATTGGGTACAAACTATTTCACTGTAAGATTATATTTGCGTTTTACTGATAATTCCCTGTGCATCCATAATACTTCAGTGAATTGTTTGTTATTGGGTCATCTAATGTAGATCAAAAATGATGTCCTAAGTAATATAGCAGGTCAGTTTGATCTTGTTGCTTGGGGGGGTAACAGTTGTAATACTGTCCATAAGCATATAGACCTAGTCTGTAGTTCAAGGTACCCTAGCCAAGAGACGTTAGAAAAAATTCTGGCACTCTGGCATTATGAAGAGATGACTTCTAAGAAACCATATTGAGTTGAACTTTAACAGTTAATTGTAATGGTGTGAATAAAGGGAGTATAGGGTTGTCTGCTATTGATCACGATTGATACTCTTTACATAAATTCAGTTTCACGTCTGTGTTCTGGATTAGTTTAGTTAATTGAATCATATTGGTTATCAGGCAGTAGAAAGTTTTGACATTGCTGGAACTCACTAGCCAATGTATTTTTATTGTCAACCTGCTACGGACCAGGACTACTGTAGGATATTTAGCTCTATAAAGAATTTTGCAAGCCTCTGTCAAGCTTCTGCTATATTATCTGTGTTGCTCTTGGTACTGTGATACAGAGATGTTTAGGCCATGATGTTGCCCTGAAGGAACAGTATGAAAAATAATACATCCTGGTTCTCAGGGTGTCTTGATGGAGAATTGAAACTAAATTTGAAACCATCAAATAAAAACTGAAAGATTCATTATTTTCACTTGTTCTTACAATACTCATTTATTATGTGTTGACTATTTCTCAGGCACTGTGCTAAGTACTATAGGGGTTTCAAGGAGATTGTGATATATTGAGGGAGAGATATATGTGAATGGATAATTATAATTCATTGCCATTATTACAGCAAGAGAGATATTCCCTGGTTATTATAGGAACATAAAGGAGGGATTTCTGTGGAAGGTTTAGATGCTTCCTAGAAGAGGTGATATCTCAAATGAGTTTTAAGAATAAGGGAGTCAACTAATAGGGAAGAGCATTTTTTGGAGTTGCTGAAATGTAGAGGGGGGGATAGGAGATAAGGTGGAGATAAGGATCAAGCTAGAGCTAGATCCTGAAAAGGTTGGAATATCCTGCTGAAGAGCTGAGACACCATTGGTTCTTGGGAGATGAGCAAAAAATAAAGTCGTGTTTTTATGAATAAAGCACATACAAGGTGGGCAAAAGTAGGTTTATAATTGTTCACATGGAAAAATACAATAATTAATAAATAATAGTACAAAAATAAACTGTGTTTCGTGCACTCACAACTGTAAACCTACTTTTGCCCACCTCTGTGTATATGTGCACTACATAAACATACACAGCATATCTGTGGTACTGAAATTTCAAGGGGGATGACTAGGAGAACAGTGTGAAAAACTGCTCCTTGGTGGGGGAGTGATCATGGAAAAATCTGAAACACTGGGAATGGCAACCCAGTGTTGAAAGTTTTTGAATAGGAGAGTGAGTGGTTTGAATAGATTTTTAAAAAAGATATGTAAATAGAATAATCGAGGGAGCTGAGGTCTGAGCCTTAGGGAACGTACTCCATTGTAAATGGAAGAAACTGTTGGAGGCGAATGTGTTCACAGCGATTAACAACCTACACATGGCAGAAGAGAAATAGTTATGAAGATGGGAGTGATCTCTGGTGCAAACAAAAAAGTCAAGGAAAATGAAGGTGGAGAAAAGGCCACCAAATTTAGCAGATAGATCATTGATAGCATTTGAGAAAATGATTGATTATATGATTCCCCCCCCTCTGGTATGTAGTATGCTTGATTCTAAAGAATGTCAAATCTTGACAGCACTTTGTTTTATTATTAAAATTCTTTCAAATCCTAAGTTTTTATTTATAGTTTAATAAACCAGATTTTTATAATGTTCAAGTTACCATTTCCTTGGGAGGAATTTTCTTTTTAATGAAGGGTAGTAGAGTACTAAACTTGTTACAAGACATGGTTATGATCCCCACCGTGCTGCTAATGACCCTATGACCTTGATAAAGTTATTTACATTTTCTGAGTCTTGGTTCCTCATGTATAAAATCCTGTATTTCCTAAATTTCTCTAATGAAATTGCATTAATATTTGTAAAGTATCATGGCATTATTGTGAGCAGATAATCTGCTAATGACCACAAGACAACTTTCTTCAGGACTACAGGTGTTGAATAGCTTCTAAAATTATTCAAAGGAAAAATGAGATAAATGTAACCCTGTCCAGTATGATGACTTTACCTAGTTGACTAGCCCAGTTCTGGAGTCTCTTTGGCCTTTGTTGAGTTGTATATTCATTCCTGAACCAATCACTGTCAGCGGAGATAAGATTACTTTTGAGCACTCAGGTCCACCCTGGACCTGGAGATGAAGTTATAAGTGGAAAGGATGAATTCAGGCAACCAATGCTGGGGAGGCAGTCATTACTGACCAAGAACACATTCATCTAACTTATGTCAGACTCAGGAGAAGTTGACCAGGTACATTTATAGAGCCAAGTAGAATTATGTTCCCTGTGGAGAATTTGTCTTGTCTGCCCTGAATTATTTGGAGGATTTTCTTTTCTAAAGCCCTGTTTGCCTAAAGTAGCAGAGGGTAAATTCGGTACCTGATCCTTGCCATGTTTGCTTTCCTTCCCAGTTAGATCAGATATACCCCCATTGATTTCTTTTCTTTCCTCTCTCGGTGTTGTGGTTTTGTTATCTAGATGAAGTTCTCAGTCTTGTTTTCAATTTAAGTAGTATAGAGCTCAGTCGTGTCAGGCAGCAAACTCCTTACAGGGGAATGGACAACACAGAAACTTTTTGTTTATCCGTTCCTTGACCTAAAATTCTTTCTCTGAACCACAGAGAAAAGGTGAAGAGAGACATTTGAACAAAAAGATAAAATTAGTCATTCGACCCAGATTGCAGCTTTTTTTTCCTGTCTGCTTGGATAAAAACCATCCTCAATTTACATAAGCAGGTGATTTTTCTTACATGCTAATTTTCTTAATGTACCATGGCAGAGAGCTGCAGATATGCCAATTGTGTAAGTGAATTGAAATAAACCAGGTGACTTTATTTCATGTTATTATCTTACCAGTACAGAAGTACCCAAAGGGTGCAATTATCAGGTGATTGTCTCATTGCACATCTAAGTTAACAGGCAGCCAGGCACAACGTTTTTCTCCCCACCTTCCTCACTTACTTAAATTTTTTAAAAAGGAAACTATTGATCTCTACACTTACTTTTGACGGGCTAGAAATGTACTAATACAGAGGTGGAGGAATTTGAGCTTTACTGAAAGTAATCCAGAAGCCATAAAAATTGGCAAAAAATGTGGGTACTGTGCAGAAAAAGGGACACATGCATACTTGATTTGAGTTTGAATTGCCTAAGAATTAGGTGGGAACCTTCAATTATGTTTAATTGGTTGGCTTCCTCTTGTGTTCCTTTTGCCAGGTTCTGTATGTTATGGTAATTGGGGTTATTGAAAGTTAACTGGGTGTATCCTAAAGCCAGTGTTCAAAATAAATATTGATGCATATTCTTTTAAAAACCATACGAATTAATTGCAACATAGTTTAAGATATCATTGCAATGTATTTTTAAAGATTTTATTTATGTATTTTTAGAGAGTTGGGAAGGGAAGGAGAAAGAGAGGGAGAGAAACATCAATGTGTGGCTACCTCTCGCACGCCCCCTATTGGGGACCTGTCCCACAACCCTGCCATTGTGCCCTGACTGAGAATCGAACCTGTGACCTTTTGGTTCAGACACGTGCTCAGTCCACTGAGCTACACCAGCCAGGGCTCATTTCAATAAAATAGAAATTTTAGAAGGGTACAACAGTTGATTTTAGGGGCTTTTTCCCAAGAACGTTCATGAGTACAAATACTGTCAATAAAGCATCTTCCTTTATTAAAACATTCTAATATTAAACTTAGTAATTAATGCTATTTAATTCCTCCAATATTATTTACCTATCAATATGTATGGGAATTTGGCCCTGGCCGGGTAGCACAGTTGGGTAAGAGTGTCGCCCCGATGTGCCAAGGTTGCAAGTTCATCCAAGAATCAGCCAGTGAATGAATATATGGAACAACAAAATCGATGTTTCTCTCTCTCCATGTCTCTCCTTCCTTCCCCATCCCTCCCCTTCCTCTTGTGCAAATAAATAAAGAAAATTATATCCCCTGTAGCTTTGAAGTAATGACTTAGAAATGAATCGTAATTTTAAGCTAGCAAGTTAAAAGTTTGGCCAGTCTTTTTATCCCAGTATTTATTTTTAGTTTCAAGAAAAGTAGTTTAGAAGAACTTCAAGGGCAAAAACAGTTCAAGAATACCTGAGGAAGACTATATTTTAAGTACAAAGAACAGTATGGTGAAGTAGTTTAGAGTCTGTACTCTGATGACAGATTGCCTGGATTTAAATCTTGACTGCCACTTATTAGCTGTTGTAGGCTAATTATTTAATCTCTGTGTCTCATGGTTATCATGTGTAAAATAGGGATAGTAATAGTATATCTGTCTCATGGGGTTGTTGTGAGGATTAAATGAATCAATATAGTATAATGTATAGTCTTAGAACTATGCCTGGAAGTATGTAAATTTTAGCTGTCATAATTATAATTACCAGTTTCAGAATGGGTAAAAAAAATAGTGCCTACTTAAAGCTTACTAATTTAGAGCAAATAACCAACAGCTTTTGTAGGCAGGTATCAGGTAGGTAACTATACCATAGATTTTTTTTTTCCTGATTAACTCGAACTGCTTTTGAAATAATCATTCAAATTCTGGATGCTTTCCAAATGTAAAATTTTTATTTTACACGTAAAAGGAGGGATTTTTCTTTGTCTTTAACTTCCTCCTCCCACCCCATTATCAAAGTAATAATATACTTATTGTAGGAAATTTGAAAATTACAGAAAAACTGCATGTAATCTATAACTCAGTGATAGCCACTGATATCATTTGCTGTATTTTTTCCCAATTTTTTATCTGATATGTGTGTTTGTGATATTATTAGAGTTGTGATCATGATTACATTGTGTATAGTTTAGTATTCTGTTTGTTTCACTAACATTACAAAGATAGATTTTTGGCTTTTTTTTTTTTTTTTGGAAGGCTATTTTTTCATTCTCACAAGCCAAGGACTGTGTCAGAAAGGAATTATAGAGTTGGAAGATACTTTAGAATACATGTACTGTAACTGATTCCTTTCATAAATGGGAAAATTGAGACCCAGAGAAGCTAAGAGATTTGTTCAAGGTCACACAGCTGGTTGGAGGCTGAGCCAGAACCTTTGCTCTTTTGCTGTTTTACCAGTAATACCTGCCCAACCTAATACCCATTGGAAATGGAGGAAGTGTTCTTATAAAAGCAAAACAAAACAAAAAAACAAAAACTGTGCAGCTGAGAAAAATTGAATATTTAGAATACTCTGCTCATTGCTTTTTGTGTGACAGTGTCTAAGGTTTCTGGTAAAAGTTTAAGGCTTTCCTGGTGGAAAACAACTCAGTCTTTTCACATTACATATAATTGTGTTGTGAATCTTTGAGGATATTGTGCCCCTCCCCCTTTTATGTTTTGAAAAATGTTAAACCTCAGAAAATTTGAAAGAAACAATGATATACCCATAAACCAGTCTTCTAGATTAATATTTTGTGACTTTTGCTTATCAACTTTGAGGCTATTTCTACAGAAGTTGCTGACATTGCATTTCAATTAAATTTAGATTTAATGTTAAGAAATTTATGGTCACTGCATCAACTCACTGTTCTGTGCAGTAGGTTTTGTAAGTTCTCCAACTAGAGAAGGAACTGGAAGTTTTAAATCTTGTGACTTTGGGGATGTTATTTATTCTCTTAATACTTAAAACAAAATTCAGTGTGAATCATATGTGTAAATGAAACATACACCAGTCAAAACTATGTTACAAAGCAAAACAGGAATATTTCATTCTGCCATGTTTTTCTTATTTGTGATATTTATTTCAGGTTGGGAGTTATTTTCAAAATGAGAACCCAAGATCTGGTTTATAATTTTGTTCATTGTTTAAGCTGAATTTTAAGTTACTGTAGTTTTCTTTTTTCAGTAAATTACCCTAATACAGTCACATGAGTGATGATGCTGTATTTGTGTCACCCAATTCTCTGCTCTGTATTTTCCCGGTACCAAATAATTCCTTTGTTAAACTCATTTTCAGTAAATGAGCCATTGTTTCCCAAAGGGTAATGATTATTTCTATATATAGCACAAATCCCTAAGAAATAGATTTTTAAGTCTAAAATATCAGTGTTTGGAAGTGGTTGAAATTGTCGCTCTGTATATCAAGCCACAACTGTGTGTATGAAAAGGGCAGCTGCTGTGTTTGCTCTCTAGGGTACAATATGAGATATTATGTGTACTACAGGTCAACTAAAATCAGTTCTTGAAAAGTGAAGTCTTTTGGTTTACTTGGAAAAAGAGGTTGTTTAATTAAGTCCACCCAGTTATTACATTACATAGTTTAATGACATAAGCACCTAGAATAAGGTATCCGGAGTTCAAATTTAAATGTAACAGGTAAGGAAATATATAGGCAGCATTGTTTACTTTATTCTGTTGGTAATCAGTATCTGCAAAAAATTACTGACTTCTTAAAGTACCTCAGCAGGAAAGACATTAAAATAGGGACACTGTGGTGTTTAACTGATACAGATTTTGAAGATCTAGTTACCAACACATATCAGTTTATCTCTATAGGTAGGCAAACTTTAACTAGTTTTTTATACTTTGATTTTTTTCCTCTTAAAGTAGATGTTTGTTCTCAGAAGACACATCAAAATCAGTCCCCCTGTTTCTCTTCCTCTCAATGCTGGTAAAAGCAACTATTTATGACCACTTATGACATTCTCTGTGCACTGATCCACTGAAAATGACGAGAGCTTCAAAGGCTGGGACCACATGTCTCATTTGTGTCTCCAGAACCTAATGTGGTCCTGAGTAAGAACTTCTTATGTGTTTGTTGTTGAATTGAAGGTTGCTCGTGCTAACTTTGTGCGTGAGAGTGATCATCAAAGAAGAGTACTGTTACTGGGCCTTTCTTTTATGTAGATCCCTATTTCTTCACACAATGGAGTAATTTTTATCAGGGAACATTTTGGAGTGATATTTACACAACTCCATAGTAGTGTTTTGTTTTCTTGTGTTTGGATTTCTTTCTTTTTTTTTTTTTTTTTTTAAGAGTAAAGAGCCCTAATCCAAAAACAGTGTATAGTAACCAACTGTTACTAAAAATAGTCCTTTATTTTGTTATTCTTTTCTATCTTATACATTAAAAATGCTGTTGAATTGTTTAGGAAAAATATATTCTCAATGCAGTACTGTGATCTCATGGTAGAAAAACAGAAACCCTGTCTACTAAAGTCTCATCAATACATCAGAGTATACCGAAGCATACCAAACCTGCCAAAGCAGTGTGCGAGACTAGCACAAAACAATCACAAACAATTCTAAGCTCCTTATTCTGTTCTATAAACTTAATGAACAAATGGCAGGCTAGCATGTGCTACAGATCCCTTTTAATATTAATGAGGAAAGAATGGCTTACTTCAGTGGTTTGCTGGTATATGTTTAACAACAGGATCTCTGAAAAATAAAAAGCCCCAGTTTGTAGGGCCTGCCAATTTCTGTGGTGTAAAAACTCTTGTAATGGCCAATTTTACACCACCAACATCAAGTCTCACTAGATGCTGAATTGGAAAAAAAAGACAAAGCACAGTGGCACACCATTATAAAGTATTTTCACCATACAGCTTAAGTAGGTGTTAAATAGCCCTAAGAGCATAAATCATAAGGATGTTTATTCACTGTTAATTATAGTCCTCCAGATTGAAAGCAGCCTAAATATCTGAATAGTAGAGTGGTTAGGTTTGAAACATGCTTACAATTTGTCAAATGAAAATAGTGTCAAAGATTGCCCTCTTAAAGTATTTTAAAAATCACTCTCATATGTTCTAAAAAAGTCTGGAAGGGTATCTAATAGCAATCATTATTTTAGTGAAGTGAGAGTCTAGCAGACTTTTACTATTGATTTTATAATAATATCTTCTACTTTAAAGAAACACTAAGAGTTTCTTTATTATAAAGAATAACTCTAAGGAGGTACATGATAGTGTCCCTATTTTTAGAGGGGGAAACTACAGGCCAGAGAGGTAAGTAACTTGCCTGAGGCTTCATCGCTAACAATTGGCAGAATAGGGCTTTTTACCCAAGCCTGTGCTCTTTTTTTTTTTAAATATATTTATTGATTATGAGATTACAGTTGTCCCATTCCCCCCCCCACTCCACTCCATCCTGCCCACTCCCTCCCTCCCACATTCCCCCCCTATAGTTCATGTCCATGGGTCATACTTATAAGTTCTTTGGCTTCTACATTTCCTACACTATTCTTACCCTCCCCCTGTCTATTTTCCACCTATCCTCTATGCTACTTATTCTCTGTACCTTTCCCCCCCTCTCCCCCTCCCACTCCCCTATTGACACCCCTCCATGTGATCTCCATCTCTATGGTTCTGTTCCTGTTCTAGTTGTTTGCCTAGTTTGCTCTTGTTTTTGTTCTAGGTGTGGTCGTTAATAACTGTGAGTTTGCTGTCATTTTTACTGTTCCTATTTTTGATCTTCTTTTTCTTAGGTAACTCCCTTTAACATTTCATATAATAAGGGCTTGGTGATGATGAACTTCTTTAACTTGACCTTATCTGAGAAGCACTTTATCTTCCCTTCCATTCTAAATGATAGCTTTGCTGGATACAGTAATCTTGGATGTAGGCCCTTGCCTTTCATGACTTGGAATACTTCTTGCCAGCCCCTTCTTGCCTATAAGGTCTCTTTGGAGAAATCAGCTGACAGTTTATAGGAAGTCCTTTGTAGGTAACTGTGTCCTTTTCTCTTGCTGCTTCTAAGATTCCCTCCTCTTTAATCTTAGGTAATGTAATTATGATGTGCCTTGGTGTGTTCCTCCTTGGGTCCAGCTTCTTTGGGACTCTCTGAGCTTCCTGGACTTCCTGGAAGTCTATTTCCTTTGCCAGGGTAGGGAAGTTCTCCTTCATTATTTGTTCAAATAAGTTTTCAATTTTTTGTTCTTCCTCTTCTCCTTCTGGCACCCCTATAATTCGGATGTTGGAACATTTGAAGATGTCCTGGAGGTTCCTAAGCCTCTCCTCATTTTTTTGAATTCTTGTTTCTTCATTCTTTTCTGGTTGGATGTTTCTTTCTTCCTTCTGGTCCACACCATTGATTTGAGTCCCAGTTTCCTTCGCATCAATATTGGTTCCCTATACATTTTCCTTTGTTTCTCTTAGCATAGGCTTCATTTTTTCATATAGTTTTTGAACAAATTCAACCAATTCTGTGAGCGTCTTGATAACCAGTGTTTTGAACTGTGCACCCGATAGGTTGGCTATCTCTTCCTCGCTTAGTTGTATTTTTTCTGGAGCTTTGAAGTGTTCCGTCATTTGGGCCTTTTTTTTTTTTTTTTTGGTCTTGGTGCGCCTGTTACTTAAAGGGGCGGAGCTTTAGGTGTTCCCCAGGGTGGGGTAACACTGGTCGCTGTGCTATGATGCTGTACGTGGGGGAGGGGCAAAGAGGGAGCAATGGCACCCGCTCCCCTCTCCACCAGATTTCAGTCTTTCACTCTGCTACCCACAATCAAACTGGGCCCCTCTGGTGCTGGTTCCCGAGTGGGTGGGCTTGTGCACGCCCTAGGCCCCTGTGGGTCTCTCCAACGACCTCTCCCGTGAGGCTGGGAGTCTCTCCTGCTGCCGCCCCAACCCCAACAGGCTCTTTCAGTCATAGGTTTGAGGCTTTATTTCCCGGAGCTGGAGCCCTTGGTTGCGTGGTCTGCTTTGCTCCCCACCATTTGTCCGGTTTATCTGTGCGTGAATGTGGGGCCGCAGGGTGCTACCTACCGCTCTGCCTGCCCTGTTCTCCGCCACTCTGAGTCCGGCCCTCTCGGTTTATCTGTGCGTGAATGTGGGGTCGCAGGGTCTGCTAGTGGTCAGACTGCCTGCCCTGTTGGTCCCACACTCCACCAGTCTTGGTCCCGCCACGGCCACGCGAGTCCTCTCTGCCCTGGCTGCCTGTCTCCGCCCCTCCTACCGGTCTGGATGAATGTTTTTTATTTCCTAGGTGTTGGACTTCCTTGCCGTTCAATTTTCTGTCAGTTCTGGTTGTGCGAGGAGGCGCAGTGTGTCTACCTACACCGCCATCTTGGTTCTCCCCAAGCCTGTGCTCTTCTGTTTTTTTTTTAGGTATATTTATTGATTGTGTTAGTACAGTAGTCCCGTTTTTTTTTCCTCCCCTTTATTCCCCTCTGCTCTACAATGGCCGTCCAGCATTCCCCTCTTTAGTTCATGTCCATGGATTGCACATACAAGTTCTTCAGCTTATCCATTTCCTATACTATTCTTAACCTCTCCCTGTCTATTTTGTATCTACCATTTATGCTTCTTATTCCCTGTACTTTTTCTCCCCCATTATCCTCCTACCCACTCCCTGCTGATAACCCTCCATGTGATCTCCATTTCTGTGATTCTGTTCCTGTTCTAGTTGTTTTGCTTAGTTTGTTTTTGGTTTTGTTTTTAGATTCAGTTGTTGATAGTTGTGAGTTTGTTGTCATTTTACTGTTCATAGTTTGGATCTTCTTTTTCTTAGATCAAGTCCCTTTAACATTTCATATAATAAGGGCATGGTGATGATGAATTCCTTTAACTTGACCTTATCTGGGAAGCACTTTATCTGCCCTTCCATTCTGAATGATAGCTTTGCTGGATAGAGTAATCTTGGATGTAGGTCCTTGCCTTTCTTTTCATCATTTTGAATACTTTGTTCCAACCTCTTCTTGCCTGTAAGGTTTCTTTTGAGAAATCAGCTCTATGATAGTCTTATGGGCACTCCTTTGTAGGTAACTGTCTCCTTTTCTCTTGCTGCTTTTAAGATTCTCTCTTTATCTTTAACCTTTGGCATTTTAATTATGATGTGTCTTGGTATGGTCTTCTTTGGGTCCAACTACTTTGGGACTGTCTGACCTTCCTGGACATGGATGTCTATTTCCTTTGACAGATTGGGGGAGTTTTCCTTCATTATTTTTTCAAATAAGTTTTCAATTTCTTGCTTCTCCTCTTCTTCCGGCACTCCTATGATTGGATGTTGGAACTTTTAAAGTTGTCCCAGAAGTTCCTAAGCCTCTTCTCTCTCTCTCTCTTTTTTTTTTTTTTTTTTTTTTGGGGGGATGCTTGTTTCTTCATTCTGTTCTGGTTAAATGTTTATTTCTTCCTTCTGTTCCAAATCATTGATTTGAGTCCTGGTTTCCTTCCTTTCATTGTTGGTTCCCTGTGTGTTTTTCTTTATTTCCCTTTGCATAGCCTTCACTTCTTCCTTTATTTTGTGGCTGTACTCAGTCATTTCTGTGAGCATCCTGATTACCAGTGTTTTGAATTCTGCATCTGATAGATTGGCTATTTCTTCATCACTTAGTTCTTTTTCTGGAGTTTTGATCTGTTCTTTCATTTGAGCCATATTTTTTTTGTCTGTTACATTGTAAGGAGCAGAGCCTTAGGTATTTGCCCAGGTGGGGCAACCCACTTCACCATGTTGTGGCTCTGTGTTTGGGGGAGGGGTCAGAGAGAGAACCATTCTACTTGCTCGGCTCTCAGCCAGCCTTCAGTCACTTTCCCCACTAACCACAAGCAAACCGGGCTTTTCTGGTGCTGATTCCCGTTTGGGTGAGTTTGTGTACATTCCAGGTCCTCGTGGGTTTCTTTAGCGAACTCTCCTATGAGACTGGCAGTTTCTTCTGCCACCAGAACCCCACAGATTTTTACAGCCAGAGGTTTTGAGGCTTTCTTTTCCCATGCTGGAACCCTGGGTTGCACAGTCTGTCTCACTCCCCAGCTGGTCTTCCTGGCTCATTCGCCTGCGAGTGTGGGCTATCCCAGTCCTCCAGCCACTGCCTTGTCTTATGTCCTTGCTGCCCTAGCTTCGCATTTCCACCCCTCCTACCACTCTGGATTAATGTTTCTTTAACTCCTTGGTTGTTGGACTTCCATACAGTTCGATTTTCTGGCTGTTCTAGTTGTTTTTTCTTTTTAAATTGATTATTATCCTTCTTTTGGTTGTGTGAAGAAGCAAAGCATATCTACCTATGCTTCCATCTTGGCCAGAAGCCCAGTTGGAAGCCTGTGCTCTAAGCAATTGAACAAACATATGTACAAGGTGAGGCAAAAGTAGGTTTACAGTTGTTTGTATAGAAAGTAATACAACAATTAATAAATAATACAAGAATAAACTCACTTGAAACTGTAAACCTACTTTTGTCCCACCCTGTATATACAAACATACATGAATTTTTTTTAAATATGGAGGTTACAAAGAATAATGGAGAGTAGTATCTATGAGCCAACAATCCAGCCTAAGAAATAGAACATAAAACCAACATTGTTGAAGCTGCTTTTAAGCATCATTATTCCATCTCTCTGCCTTAGCTGCCCCACCAAGAGAAAACCACTTTACTGAATTTTCTTTATTATTACTTGCTTTAAAAAAAATAGCTCTCTTGAGATGTAATTCACATATCATACAATTTGCCCATTTAAAATGTACAATTTAGAGGGGAGAACCAAGATGGCGGCGTAGGTAGACACACTGCGCCTCCTCACACAACCAGAACTGACAGAAAATCGAACAGCAAGGGGGTCCAACACCAAGGAAATACAAAATAAACATTCATCCAGACTGGTAGGAGGGGCGGAGACGGGCACCGGGGTGGAGAGGACTCACTGGCCGTGGCGGGACTGAGACTGGCGGAGTGTGAGACGAATGGGGCAGGCAGTCCGAGCACTAGCAGACCCTGAAACCCTACATTTGTGCAGATAAACCGAGAGGGCCGGACTCAGAGTGGTGGAGAACAGGGCAGGCAGAGCAGTGGGTAGCACCCCGGGGCCCCTCATTCGCACACAGATAAACCGGGCGAACGGCGGGGAGCGAAGCAGACTGCGCAACCCAGGGCTCCAGCTCCGGGAAATAAAGCCTCAAACCTCTCATTGAAAGCGCCTGTGGGGGTTGGGACAGCAGCAGGAGAGACTCCCAGCCTCACGGGAGAGGTCGTTGGAGAGACCCACAGGGGCCTAGAGTGTGCACAAGCCCACCCACTCGGGAACCAGCACCAGAGGGGCCCAGTTTGATTGTGGGTATCGGAGTGAAAGACTGAAATCCGGAGGAGAGTGAGGCGGGCGCCATTGCTTCCACTCGGCCCCTCCCCCACGTACAGCATCACAGCACAGTGACCAGACCAGCGTTACCCTGCCCTGGTGAACACCTAAGGCTCCGCCCCCTAAAGTAACAGAAGCGCCAAGACCAAAAAAAAAAAAAGAAAAAAAATGGCCCAAATGACAGAACACTTCAAAACTCCAGAAAAAATACAACTAAGCGATGAAGAGATAGCCAACCTATCGGATGCACAGTTCAAAGCACTGGTTATCAGTATGCTCACAGAATTGGTTGAATCTGTTCGAAAAGTAGATGAAAAAATGAAGCCTATGCAAATAGAAACAAGGAAAATGTACAGGGAACCAATAGTGATGCGAAGGAAACTGGGACTCAAATCAACGGTGTGGACCAGAAGGAAGAAACAAACATCCAACCAGAAAAGAATGAAGAAACAAGAACTTGGAAAAATGAGAAGAGGCATAGGAACCTCCAGGACATCTTCAAATGTTCCAACATCCGAATTATAGGGGTGCCAGAAGGAGAAGAGAAAGAACAAAAAATTGAAAACTTATTTGAACAAATAATGAAGGAGAACTTCCCTACCCTGGCAAAGGAAATAGACTTCCAGGAAGTCCAGGAAGCTCAGAGAGTCCCAAAGAAGCTGGACCCAAGGAGGAACACACCAAGGCACATCATAATTACATTACCCAAGATTAAACGCAAGGACCTACATCCAAGATTACTGTATCCAGCAAAGCTATCATTTAGAATGGAAGGGAAGATAAAGTGCTTCTCAGATAAGGTCAAGTTGAAGAAGTTCATCATCACCAAGCCCTTATTATATGAAATGTTAAAGGGAGTTACCTAAGAAAAAGAAGATCAAAAATAGGAACAGTAAAAATGACAGCAAACTCACAGTTATTAACGACCACACCTAGAACAAAAACAAGAGCAAACTAGGCAAACAACTAGAACAGGAACAGAGCCATAGAGATGGAGATCACATGGAGGGGTGTCAATAGGGGAGTGGGAGGGGGAGAGGGGGGGAAAGGTACAGAGAATAAGTAGCATAGAGGATAGGTGGAAAATAGACAGGGGGAGGGTAAGAATAGTGTAGGAAATGTAGAAGCCAAAGAACTTATAAGTATGACCCATGGACATGAACTATAGGGGGGAATGTGGGAGGGAGGGAGTGGGCAGGATGGAGTGGAGTGGGGGGGGAAATGGGACAACTGTAATAGCATAATCAATAAATATATTTTTTAAAAAATGAAAAAAAGAAAAAGAAAAAGAAATACAAACCCAAGGAAAACATGGTAAAACAATTTCATAAACATTTAAAGTTACTTTATATACGAGTATATAAATACTTTAGATACTCGTATATATATATATACGAGTATCAATATATTAATATCTAAGTTTATTGATTGTTAATTATAAAGTTATATGTAGATTTATTAGTATATTGATTTATATCATATAAGTCATGTATATATTTAACATAATTAAAATTAAAATAATATTTTCTGTTAAAAAATGTACAATTTAATGGATATAGTAAATTTTCATTTTAACTTTAGAACATTTTCATTACTACTGAAAGAAACCTCATACTCATTAGCAAATCACTCCCCCCATTCCCTCATCACTGGCAACCATTAATCTTTCTGTCTCTATAAATTTGCCTATATTGTATATTTATGTGAATAGAATCATAAAATATGTGGTCTTTTTGACTGACTTCTTTAACTCAGCATGTTTTCAGGGGTTATCCCTGTTGTAGTGTATATCATTACTTCATCTCTCTTTATTACCTGAATAATGTTCCAATGTATGGATATACCACATTATGTTTATCCATTCATCAATTGGTGAATATTAGGGTTACTTGCACTTTTTGGCTATTTTGAATAATAATGAATACTCATGTATAAGTTTTATATGAAGTTATATTTTCATTTCTCAGGTATATAACTTGGAGTGGAATTGCTGAGTCATCTAAAATCTGGTAACTTTATGTTTCACTTTTTAAGGAACTATCAAACTGATTTCCTCAGTGGCTGAACCCATTTTACATTTCTACCAGCAGTGTAAGCGGGTTCTCATTTCTCCATACCCTTATCAACACTTACTTACCTGTCTTCTTGATTATAGACATCTTAGTGGGTGTAAAATAGTACCTCATTGGGGGTTCAATTTGTATTTCTCCAATGACTAATGTGGTTGAGCATCTTTTTATGTGCTTGTTGGCTATTTGCATATCTTTGGAGAAATGTCTGTTCAAGTCTTTTGCCCATTTTAGGGTTGTCTTTTTGTTAAGTCCTTTATATACGAGTATTCTAGATACCAGTCCCTTATCAGGTATATGATATGCAGTATATGATTTACAAATATATTCTCCCATTCTCTGGTTTGTTTTCCCCTGTCTTGATGGTGTCCTTTGAAGCATAAATGTTTTTTTAATTTTGATGAAGTTCAGTTTATCTATTTGTTTTTTGTTGCTTGTGCTTTCAGTATCATATCTGAAAAGGTTTTGCCTGACCCAGGATCATGAAGATTAACACTGATATTTTTTCCAAGAGTTTTATAGCTCCTATGTGTAGGTGTATGATCTATTCTGAGTTTATTTTTGTATGGCATGAGGTAGGGGTTCAACTTCATTCTTTGCATGTGTGAATGTAAGGGTTTATTTCTGGACTCTCTATTCCAGGGGTGTCAAACTCATTTTCACTGGGGGCCACATCAGCCTCACAGTTGCTTTCAAAGAGCCGAATATAATTTTAGGACTGTATGAGTGTAACTACTCCTTAACTGTTAAGGAGTTGAAATTACATTTGGCCCTTTGAAGGCAACCTTGAGGCTGATGTGGCCCCCGGTGAAAATGAGTTTGACACCCCTGCTCTCTATTCCATTGATTTATATATCTCTTGCTGTTGATTATCATAACTTTGTAGTAAGCTGTGAAATAGGAAAATGTGAGTATTCCTACTTTGTTCTTTTTAAAAATCATCTTGGTTATTCTGGGTCTCTTGCATTTTCATATGAATTTTAGGATCAACTTGGCAGTTTCTAAAAAGAGCCAGATGGGATTTTGATAGTGATTACATTGAATCTGTAAATCAATTTGGGGAGAATTGTTATCTTAATAGCATTGTTTTCCAATCCATGAAAATAGGATGTGTTTCCATTTATTTAGATCTTCTTTAATTTTTCAACAATCTTACAGTTTTCAGAGTATGTTTTACACGTCTTGTTAAGTTTATTCCTAAATATTTTATTGTTTTTAATGATATGATAATGAAATTGTTTTCATAATTTTGTTTTTGGGTCACTTGTTGCTTGTGTATACAGTCGATTTTTGTGTTATCAGTCTTGCCCTGCAGTCCTGAACTTGTTTTATTATTTGAAATTGTTTTTTAGTATATTCCTTACAGTTTTCTATATACAAGATCATGCCATCTGCAAATATAGTTTTACTTTTCCTTTCCAATCTGGCTGCCTTTTATTTCGTTCCCTCCCTAATTTCCTCCCTAACGTCTGGGGCAAGAGCAGACATCCTTCTTGTTTCTCACCTTAAGGCGGGGATATCAAACTAATTTTCACTGGGGGCCACAACACCCGGGGACCTTGCTGCGGTTGCCCTCAAAGGGCCGAATGTAATTTTAGGACTGTATAAATGTGACTACTCCTTAACAGTTAAGCGAGAGCCCAGCGCTGCTGCCGGGTAGAAACAAGGTGCTGGGCCAGATAAAACAAGGTGGAGGGCTGGATTCGACCCGTGGGCCTTGTGTCTGCCACCTGTGCCTTAAGGAAAACGCATGCAGTCTTTCTCTGTTAAGTATGTTGTTGTTATTGGTGGAGTTCTTTTTTGTTTTTTGTTTGGTTTTTTGTTTTTGCAGATGCCTCATTTCAGATTGAGAAAGTTCTGTTTTATTCCTACTTTTTGAGTGTTTTACATTAATTGATTTTTGAATATCGAACCAATCTTGCATTCCTAAGATCTTTCCCACTTATGCTGTATGATCTGACTTATCTTACTTTGTTTTTGTTTTTGTTTTAAGTAGGCTATTTTTAGAGCAGTTTTAGGTTAACAGAAAAATTAAGCAGAAAGTAGAGTCCCCATAAAACTTCTGATCCTGCACATGCACAGCTTCTCCACTATGAACATCCCGAACTAGAGGACATACTTGTTACAATTGATGAGCCTCCACTGACGCACATTATCATCCCAAATGCATAGTTAACTTTAGGGTTTCCTCTAGGTGGTGTACGTTCTTTGGGTTTGACAAGTGTATAATGACTTACATTCACCTTTGTATTATACAGAATAGTTTCTCTGCCCCGATAATCCTCTGTGCTCCCTGTATTCATTTATCCCTTCCGCCTAATCCCTGGCAGCCAATAGGCTTTTGTACTGCATCCATAGTTTTCCTTTTTCATGTCATACAGTATGTAGTCTTTCAGTTTGGCTTCTTTCGCTTAGTAATATTCATTTAAGTTGCTCCCATGTCTACTCATGGCTTGATAGCTCAATTCTTTTTAGTGCTGAATAATATTTTATTGTCTGGATGTACCATGGTTTGTTTATCCATTCACTTCCTGAAGGACTTCTTGGTTGCTTTCAAGTTTTGGCAATTGTGAATGAAGCTGCTGTAAACATCAATGTGCAGGTTTTTGTGTGGACATGAAGTTCAGCTCCTTTGGGTAAATACCAAGGTGCATTATTGCTGGATTGTCTGGTGTAAGAGTATATTAAGTTTGTCTAAAAAAAAAAAAATTGCCAATCTCTCTTCCAAAGTGGCTGGGCCACTTTGAATTCTCATTAGTAGTGAATGAGAGTGCTCATTGCTCCACATCCTCACCGGCCGTTGGTTATGTTGTGTGTCTGGGTTTTGGTCGTTCTAAGCTGTATGTATGTAGTGATGTTTTGTATTTGCATTTCCTTGATTACCTATGATGTAGAACATCTTTTCATATACTTATTTGCCATCTCTGTATCTTCTTGTAGGATGTTCGTTAAGGTCTTTGGCCCATTTTTAATTGAGTTTTGGTTTTCTTAATTGTTGTTTTCAGAGTTCTTTGTATATTTTGAATAACAGTCCTTTATTAGATATGTCTTTCATAGACATTTTCTCCCAATCTGTGATTCGTCCTCTCATTCTCTTTTGATGCTTTATTTTTAAAAGTTTTATTGAGGTATAATTTTCATAGTACAAAATCTTTTTAAAAAGCTAATGATTCTGTTGGTTTTTTTAATCTGAGTTTTGGGGAATTTTTTTGTAGAAAATACTGAATTTCAATACTGAGCACTTGCTGGCATTTAGAAGTTGCAGTCTCACATAGGTAATTTAGCAAAATGCTATGGGACCGTGATCTATCTGTAAGAGATGGTGGTAGGAACAGTTAGTTTTACATATACTTCCCCAGTGATTCAAGTTGTTGAGAATTGAAGGTTGAGGTACTAAGTTTTCCAGTTGCAGTGTTCTACCATCTGTAATTCCGTGAAGTATTTTTAAAAGGACCCCATAATCTTAGAGTTAGACGCAAATTGAAAAAAACATTTGTAAAAAGTTATTTTGGACGATCCCAGAGATGATTTTTCTGTCACCTTTGTTATGATTCAACAGTACTAGTGATGAAAGTAGCACTAGTGATGAAAGGCTAATTTGTGTGATATTTCAATATCACTTGAGTTCCTAACTAGAATTTAAGAGTTATGTATTTTATCACATGGTTGTAGAGGGGTCTCTGTACTTCATGGAAATGTCATATGAGGGTACATTCTTACTTAAAACTAGAAATGCAGCTTATTTTCTTAGAAGCTTGAATTTGTGGTTATAGAGGAATAGAGACCAAAAGATCATTTCACCCAGCACATTTAGTTAATACTCTAATAATTAACGATTCCTTCTTTCAGTCTTGTTATACAGGAGTTAAATTGGATTTCTCAAATTATTATGAAATTAATTTTGTAGAAAAATAATGCCTTATGATTTAGTGGGCAAGAGTTGAGAGTTGATGCCTATTGAAATTCATAAACAAGAATAGGTTACTATTTAGGCAAAGGGCCTGAATAGACACTTCTCCAAGGAGGACATACAGCTGGCCAATAGACATGAAAAGGTGCTTTATGTCACTAATCATCAGAGAAATGCAGATATCACCTCACACCTGTCAGAATGGCTATCATCAATAAATCAACAAACAACAAGTGCTGGGGAGGATGTGGAGAAAGGGGAATGCTTTTGCACTGTTGGTGGGAATGCAGACTGGTGCAGCTGTTTTACCAAACAGCAAGTGGGGTCCTGCTGCCCGCCTCCACTCTCTAGGCAAAATTCTAGAGGCAGAGGTTTGGTGATAAAGGAAGAGTCTATTCAACAGCTTCACAATTTTGGAATAATAGCTTTCCACATGCATTAGTCACTTAAGCCTATCAGTTAAGGCTAAACTCTTTAACACCTGAGTTCTATCATTCTCCCTGTTAGTTTTTAATTATCTTATTTCTATAGAGGTCCTTTACAAGCTAAAACAACATAAGATATAAACACTACACAATTTTGGAAGAATGACAGGCTTCTGCCTCAGAGCTGTCCCCTCTAGAACACACAAAGAGTAACCCTGACACTCCGCCAGGCCAGCTCAGTCCTAGGCTGAGCCCGGAGTTTCTTCCCATCCAAAATGCCATCTGTTGGGAAACACAAACTGCTGCAGCATGATCATCCAGGCATCCTCAAGGAAGAAGAGAGAGATCCAGAGAGAGCACCCCAGAGCCAGAGGGCCAGCGCTCTGTTTATTTCCGTGCACTCTGGGGGCATTCAGATTCTCAGCCAGTCCTGTCCTACACTTTACCATTGCCTCAACAAACTCCTCCTGCAGCCCTTCCCTACTGCTCCCCAGTGATCTGATCAGATCTGTGTATAACAGCCACTGTGGAAAGCAGTATGGAGTTGCCTCACAAAAAAAAAAAAAAAAATTAAAAATTAAACTGCCTTTTGACCCAGCCATTCCACTTCTGGGAATTTATCTGAAGAAACTCGAAACACTAATTTGAAAGGATATATGTACCCCTGTGTGCATTGTGGCATTATTTCCAGTAGCCAAGATAGGAAAGCAACCCACATGCCCATCTGTAAGCAAGTGGATAAAAAAGTGATGGTATATACATACAGTGGAATATTACTTGGCCATAGAAAGGAATGAACTCTTACCATTTGTGACAGCATGGATGGACCTAGAGGATAACGTATTTTGCCACGTGTAATATGCACCCACAGTTTTGTATGCATTATACAAATCATTATTATGCCCACAGTATGTAATCATTATACCCATGTACGAAATCTTTAAAAAGATTTTCCCTCAAAAAATTATTTTTCCCTCAAAAGTTTGGGTAAAAAGTGTGCATTATACATGGCAAGATACTATGTTAAGTGAAATAAGACAGAGAAAAACAAATACCATGTGATTTCACATATATGGAATCTAAAGAGCAAAATAAACAAGAAAGAGACTCATGGATATAGAGAACAGACTGATGGTTGCCAGAGGGAACAGGGGTTAGGGGGCTGGTGATAAATGTGAAGGTATTAAGAAGTACAAATTGATAGTTATAAAATAGTCACAGGATGTAAAGTACAGCATAGGAAATATAGTCAATAATATTGCAATAACTCTGTGTGGTGCAACGTGGCTCCTTGGAAATATCTGGGGGAACACTTTGGAAAGTATATGAGTGTCGAACCACTGTGCTGTATACCTGAAACTAATACAAGATAATATTGAATGTACACTGTAGTTGAAAAATAAAATTTGAACAAAAAATGTTTGTTGTTTTCTCTTACCCATCTTAGTGGCCAGTTTGATCCTCCTCCCACTGTGTCTGGGGATAGAAGAGACTTTGGATGTTTCCTTTCTTAGCAAGGGCTTATCCCTTTCTTGAACTAAGTTCATTTACATTTTTTTGAATTCTCAACATCCATTTATTCAACCGACTGACCAAAAAACTATGATACTGTTGCATATTCAACCTTTCTGCTGTGTTAGGGAGAAGTATCTTGTTAATTTCTACATCCTAGTTGGAAATGGTTAACTGGCTGCCAGTTTTCGTTTTTTAGTGTTTTGGTATATCTTTCAGCTTTTCTTTTATTATCCTCTTACTCTGTTATTATCCTTCTATTGTCAACATTTCTGTGTCCTTATATTTTGTCTCTGGTAAACAACATATACTTAATCTTGTATCTACTCTGACAATTGTTTAAGTGAAAATACTTAATCCATTTACATCAATCATGAGTACTGCTCTTTTTGAATTTATTTCTAACATCTTATATTTTCCATGTCTTGCTTTTACATATTTCTTGTCTTTACTTGCTTTTGAGTTGCTTGAGATTTCCTACTCCCTTACTCTAATTTGTAAGTTTCGTACCTGATTTCAGTTCTTTCAGTTGCCCTAGGAATTTTAACATTGATATTTTTTCTTTCTTTGTTTTTTTTAATTTTCAATTTCACTTTACATTCACTACTGTTCTGTGTTAGTTGCAGGTGTACAGCATATTCCTTAGGCTGCACTTTATATTTTTGTGATTGTTTTGTGACTACCAACTTGTAATTCTTAATCCCTTCACCTTACCCAATTCCCTAAATCCCCATTTCCTCTGGCCACTGTCAGTCTGATCTCTGTATATGTGTCTGCCTCTATTTTGTTAGCTTGTTTATCTTACTGTATCTTTCTTAACCCTACCTAATGGAAAAACAAACATTGGGTCATTTTCCCGGCCTTCTATACAGTAAGCTTCTATACAGAAGCTTAACTTTCATATTTAAAGTGCATAGGTAATGTATATTATCTATTTTCAAGTCTCCCCAGTCAGTTTTAATAGTCTATTTCTGTATCATACTTTCATATTTTTTTCTTCAAGCATATAAAAAATACTTCATACTGTACATCAGCATCAGATAATTCTGTTTTCTGCAGTCTTTGTTAGTCTACTTCTATAGTTTGCTAGTCATTGGCTCTACTCATAGGTGCTTGTTTCTTATGATTTTTTTTTTTTGAAATTGTGAGCTCATGGTCTTTGGAACTTTATTTGTTGTAATTTTTTGAGGTTATGAATCAGATTTTTTTTTCAGAGGTAATTTGAGTGTCTAGGGGTATCACCTACTTTTAAGTAAATTTTTTACCTTAGTTTTTCAGGCCACTCAATAGTTTGAATTCTAGCTCTACAGGAGTGCAGACTTATTTATAGTTAAGAATTTACAGTGGAGACATGTTTCTGTTTAACTGTTCTATCATGAGACAAAGCCAATAGAGACCCTTCTTCCTATCATCTCCCTTTGCAGAATGAGTTTTTTTCTATCACCCAATAAGGATGCAGACATTTGGGGAGTTTTGGCATATTTATACAAGTGTTGTTAATCCAGTCTGTCTCCATGGTAGGGCCAGAGGTAGCCTCTTGTTATCCTTGCAAGTAGCCCATTCAAACCTAGACTTTTGTCCCCTAAGGATTGGCCAGTAACTACAGAGAAATCTCTGGCTATAGTGTTTATTCTTGTGAATTTATTATTTCTTCTTGTTTCAGCCCTTAGGAATTCCTTTGCTTCCCTCATCAAGGTTAGTCCCTGCACCTCAGTCCTGCAGCTGAGACCGAAACTCTTCCCCACACAGGTTTCCTTCCTCCCAAAGCATCTAAGGCCCTCTGCAGACCCCAGAGAAGTACAGAACTGAATATACAGGCTGCGTACAGTATTGAAGGAACGGCGTCCCTTGGCTTTGTAGAAGGCTTTTTTTCTTGATAGTGTTATTAGGAAAGTAAAGGAATTCACACATTGAAACACGGTTTATCCATCATTTTTAAGTCCATTTTTCAATGTAATTTCCTCTTACCTTATACTCAGTGTATCTTTGGGAGTTATATCTCGTTCTTTTTGAAGTGTGACAAGGTATAGTATAAGGGGGAAAATAAAGTCCCCATTTAGTCTTACCTCCAACTTGGAATGTCATTCCCCTACTTCCATAGTGGTGAAAGCATCCTATTCTTCACTCACTTCAGATGATCTTCTCTCTAGGTGTTCTCCCCTTCTGGCTCAACTCCCACCCCCATCCATCTATACCCTCAGGCAGAATGAACTAATATCTTCACATTTGTTTCCTTACTGATATCTTTCTTAAAGGGGTGATATTCCTGTAGACACAAAGCCAGAGAATAGATTCTATTTATTGGGTTGGCCAAAAAGTCCATATGGTTTTTTCCCATAAAATAAAAACACATTTTTCATTTTCACCAATAATGTTATTGATTTGGATATTTTGAGTATGCCAGCTGTCTCCCATGTCATATAATGTTGATTGTTCTCGATTAATGTCTGGATTTCATCGCTGTCAACTTCAGCTGGTCTACCTGACCATGGAGAAATCTCTAGCACAAAACTTCACAAACCACTTTTGACACATTCGATCAGTCACAGCACCTTCTCCATACACTGCACAAATCTTTTTTAGCATTTCAGTTGTGATTTTACCTTTCTTGAAATAATAAAGCATATATGCTGAAAATGTTGCTTATTTTCTTCTATCTTCAGTATTAAAATGGCTACACAAAAATTCACCAATTTTGAAAGTTTTTTTTTTAATATATGCTGATGTGAAAGCTGTGACAACAATCTAACAAAATTGTTTGGAATGAAATTAAAGACAGCTAAGTGCTACTAGAGCTATTCTGTGGAAAAAAAACAAACATAATTTTTATGTCCCCAGCATGTGATAGAGGCATTCACTAAAGTTTGTGGAGTTGAGTTCCCAAAGTCTTTATAACAAATCTTGAACTTTTAGGCTTTTAGCTAGGACTGTTACAAGTTAATTTGCTGTTCATTTTTAGAAAATAACTTTTAAAGCAGTTAAACTTTATTCAACAACTGAAGATAAAAGAATGATATTTGGGTTTTTTAAAAAAGATTTTATTTAATTATTTTTGGAGAGAGAATGGGAAGGAGAGAGGGAGAGAAACATTAATGTGTGGTTGCCTCTTGCGCACCCCTTGCTGGGGACCTGGCCTGCAACCCAGGCATGTGCCCTGACTGGAAATTGAACCAGTGACCCTTTTGTTCTCAGGCTGGCGCTCAATCCACTGAGCTGCACCAGCCTGGAAAAGAATATTTGGTGTTAGGTAAATTGCCTGGGCTGGTCATATTTAAGGAGAGGTTAACCATTTAGTCACAATATATGACTAAAATGTTACCTGTCTTATCATCTCCAGAGTGCCTGGGTGATACGATTTTGGAACAAATGGAGATGTAGATCTCAGTTCTAAATTCTAGTTTACTTTACAATTATGGAATAATGTAGGATTTTCTGGAAGCAGAACTTTGTGTCAAACATCAAAGGGAATTTTTGCCTTTGGGGTACTTTTTAAAAAATTTTAATCTTTACCCAAGAACACTTTACGTTGCTTGTTTCAAAGAAAAGGAAGGGGGAGAGAGACACACACACACACATATCGATGTGAGAGAGAGGCATCAATTGGTTGCCTCCTGTTACGCCCCTAGTGGGGATTGTACGCAGCTGGACCTGGGACTGAACCCACAACCTAAGTATGTGCCTTGACTAGGAATCGAACCCACAACCGTTCAGTTATGGGATGATGCTCCAACCAACTGAGCCACACCAGCCAGGGCTGGGTCACTTTTTAAAAAAAAAAAATTTTTTTTCCTTAATGACCTTGATTAGTTTGTGGGGAGGGCAGTGTGGATGGTATTGTTTCAGGTTGCCTGAATTTGTCTCACTATGATGAATTACATAGTAATTTTGTGGCTATTATATATCTGTCCTGCAAAAAGAAGAAAAGAGTGGGTGTCAATTGAAGAAGCTACTTTTTATAAACACATATCCCTCCGTTGAGCATTCTTTCTCGTATTTGAATATGTACAGATGAGGAAAAGACATAAGTAGTAATATGAAAAAGATGGAAAGAATACGTGATAGAAAGCAGAGACAGGTTGATGAGAAGACCAAGTAAAGAAGAGGTTGGGATGACTAACAATAGATAAGGCACAGGTCAGAGAAGAAGCCAAGAGGAGGTACCAATACCAAAGGTTGGTGGATGGACAGCTTGCTGGCTCGTGTTACTGAAAGGAGCATGTTTGGTATACATTTTTCTAATATCCACTTTTTGTTTTAACATCTCCACAATCTGGATGTTTCTTGCAATCAGTTGTATCCTATAGCTTGATAAACTGTGTTGGTGATTTCTTTTTGGTGGTACATAAAATAATGGCACCATTGGTGACATCTTACAGTTCATGAAATATGGTTTAATTTGAAATTACTCATAAGGAGGACTATTGGCTGTATTAACCTATTGGCTTACATTATGTTGATGTGGCAGACATATCAGTTTTTAAAACATTCAGAAACAAACTCTCAGCATTAAACTGATCCAGACAACTGACTCTTGATGTTATTCCGATAGAAACCTCCTCTGTCTAAGGCAATTTATGTGAAACTAGCAGTTCACTTTTGCAAAAGTTCCGCAGCTGAACAGACTCTGCGATTGCCAGAAATTCTAAATTGAATGTAAGTAATCACTAGACAGAAACTACCTTTCCGCATCCATATTAGTTGAGGGTCTATTTCCCTGCAGCACATATGTATTATTTATTAGGCAAGAACGACTTGTTTGGCAGCTTTTTAGCATTGCTTAGGCAGCAACATTTCTGTACAATTTGTGCCTCAAGTTTGTCACTTGTTTTATATTCTTAAATCTCTTGGGAATTTTTACATAACTATTGAGCCCACAGACTCACTTGTCTTACATGACAAAATTGAGCATTTGAGTGAAAGTTCCTCAACTTAAAAACCATTCTTAGTTTTCCTCTTTTGCTTTGGTATAAAGCTCATAGCTGAATGTACAGCTTCCTTGGTTAAGGCATGTAAAATATTTTAACTTACATTTCGTATGTGGACCACCTTCTAGCATCCCCCCTTTACTTCATACCTTTCCTACCTGTTTTTTCACTTCCCCCAGACCCTTTATTTCCTCTCTCTTTAAAAAAAAAATCTTATACTGTATGTTTCTTTCTTAGCTACCTCCCATCTGTTCTGGAATGGGGTGGGATAAGAAGACATCAACAAACAAAATCTATATTTAAAAATCTTTCCCATGTAGTCAAAACAACATATTGAAACAGGTGAAGTGGAAAGTTCTTTTTTTTTTTCTTGTTTTGTTTTTGTTTTCTTCATGTGTGTCTTAAAGGAATAGAGTTGTTTTGAGGAAAGGAGAATTTTATTTTGCTGACATTTGTGATGGCTCTAATATTTGAGGATTGTGAGCTCTTTCAGGTTACTTCTAATTTAGAGACTGAATTTTTAAAGAAAATGATAATTAAAATTTGATTTTTAAAGTTAGTTACTTTTAATTAGCTGAAATAATGTAAAAGAACTATATTCTTTTCTAACAGCAAAGGTGTTTTTCTCCTGGTATTTTGCCTGAGAACGAAGAAGGTAGAAGAGTACTCTCATTTCTGTGTATCTATGTGTATGTGTTTTAAGTTGAAAATTAATTATATGAGTAAAATACAGAGAGCCTACGGTTTATAAAGCAGTGGAAGGAAAGAAATGAGGATGAAGATGGTTAGCAATCATTAGTACACTCATTTTATTCAAACACTTTGTCCTCTAACCAAATTGCATGCAAAGTGGTAATTGGATTCATCTTACCATTGGCATCTTTTGCTCTCTCTCCATTTTTTCTGCTTATGAAATAATGGTGTGGCATGAGAGACTGAGAATTACAGTCAGAGGTATACGTGAAATTATACTAATTTAATGCTGTGTGTCATGCCAGCTTATTATTAGTAGTAGTATTGTTTCCTCTTCTCAGGACTTTCTTTTGTTAATACCAATGTTCCCTTTGCTTTCTTTTCAGACTATTTTTTTTTTTGCTTTGCCTTCTCTTATACTAGACACAACCTCCTTTTCCTTCCTTCCCATGTTTGCCAGCCCTTGGCAATAAAAGTCATGCTGGAGAATTGCCTTGAAATACTTAAATTATGACTATTTCTAAGCCCATTAGGCATCTGGCACTGTAAATTAATCTAAAACATTAATGTTGAGGTTAAAATCAGGTATCTTGATCAATTTGATACAGAGAATACAATTATATTAAACCTTGCATTAACATAGAGGGGTTAATAAAATATTTGGTAACTTCAGCTTGTTTTAGTCAGTGATGTGTTATTTATTCATTCATACTGCAGAAGAGAAATAAATCCTAGATATCTATGTTTTATAACATTAACCTCACATTGCATTACTATCATAGGTCTCTCTCCTGTAAGCTTTGAAAGATTCTTTTTAATAAATATAGATTCACAGAAAATTCCAGTCTTTCTCAAGTATTTTATAATTTGGATTTATTGAACAGAGTTCTTACAAGGATGTTCTACTGTAAAGTACACTTTTGTTATTTAAACAGTGAAAAGAATAAGCAAATAAAGTACCTTGGAATAAAGCTTATTAATTAAGCTTCTAGTTATTCAGTTAGCCAAAATTATGTATACAGTACTGATTCAGTCTACGAAGTACTATACATTATTATTCTTCTTCTTCTAGATTTGTGGTTATTTTTGGTAAAAGTAGCTGAATGGGAGTTTAGATCATTTCATATCCAATAGAATAAAATTAAAATTTACTTATTAGATTTCCTGAAATAACATGCCTTCTTTTTCAAGCATTGAAATAAATATGATAAAATCTCCATTGGTTACTTTACAAAATAGATATGTTACCATTTAAAAAATTAATAGGCTTTATATTTTAGAAACATTTTAGGTTCACAGCAAAATTAAGTGGAAAGTACTGAGCTCCCAGATAACTTTCTCATTTTCCCTCCCCCAGCCTCCCCACCATCACCATCCCCCACCAAAGTGATATACTTGTTACAAATGGTGAACCAACATTGACACATTATTAGTCAAAATCCACAGTGTGCATTAGAGTTCACTCTTGATACTGTCTATTCTGTTGGTTTTGGCAAATACATAGTGACATATCCAAATTTAAAGTATCATGCAGAATAGTTTCACTGCCCTAAAATCCCTCTGTGTGCCACCTTTTCATCCACCTTCCCCCTAAACCCCTGGTAATCAGTCATCGTCCTTTATAGTCTTCATAGTTTTTTGCCTTTTCCAGAATGTCATATAGTTAGAATCATATAATATGTAGCCTTTTCATATTGGCTTCATTTACTAATACGCATTTGAGTTTCCTCCTTGTCTTTTTATGGCTTGATAGTGTATTTTTGGCAATGAGTAGTATTCCATTGTCTGTATGTACCACAGGACTTACTAGCTACTTCCAAGTTTTGGTGATTATGAATAAAGCTGCTATAATAAACATTCATGTGCAGGTTTTTCTGTGGACATAAGTTTTCATCTCATTTGTGTAAATACCAAGAAGCACAATTGCTGGGTTGTATAATCATGTTACCATTAAAAAGAAAAAAAGTATATAGAACAAACCAAAAAGTCACAAATTTGCTCTTGGACAAATTTCCTGGGCCAGGAAAATGTTGAAGACACTTTTTTTTTTTGGGGGGGGGGTCATTCTGTCTGTGGCACTAGGAAATTATATCACTGTTGTTACCTCCTGCCAGCATTCATGTAGTGTTCTCATGGTTGGTATCCTTATTGCCATTTTCACCCACTTCATATTTTATTTTGTACTTATTTGCAGGCTTCTTGGAAGATTACATGAGATGATGTATGTGATGTGCCTAGTGCAGTGCCGGACTCAGAGTAATCATTAAATATTTGGTTTGGAGAACCAGCTCTATCCCATTCTCTAAATTGTTTGTTAATGAGGTTCATTCATGGCCTTAGCATGGCCTTAAAGGACCCCTCAAAACCAATCTTAGCCTCTCTTCCTAGGTTTATTGTGCTCTGTGTTAATAGATTCTTTTCTTTTTATCTCTGTTTTTGCTTGTTTAATTATAAAAAACACATACCATAAAATTTACCCTTTTAGCTATTTTTAAGTATCCGGTACAGTAGTGTTAACTCTATGCACATACTTGTGTAACGGATCTCTACAGCTTTTCCTCTTGCAAAGCTGAAACACTACACTCATTGAACAACTCCCCATCCTCCTCACGCTGACCCTCCTTCCCCTGTCTATTTTGTGCCTACCTATTATGCTTTGTATTCCCTGTACCTTTCCCCCCATTCTTCCCCCTCCCCGCTGATAACCCTCCAGGTGATCTCCATTTCTGTGATTCTGTTTCTCTTCTAGTTGTTAGTTTGTTTTTGGTTTTCTTTTTAGGTTCAGTTGTTGATAGTTGTGAGTTTGTTGTCATTTTACTGTTCATAGTTTGGATCTTCTTTTTCTTAGATCAAGTCCCTTTAACATTTCATATAATAAGGGCATGGTGATGATGAACTCCTTTAACTTGACCTTATCTGGGAAGCACTTTATCTGCCCTTCCATTCTGAATGATAGCTTTGCTTGATAGAGTAATCTAGGTTGCAGGTCCTTGCTTTTCATCACTTTGAACACTTCGTTCCAGTCCCTTCTTGCCTGCAGTTTCTTTTGAGAAATCAGCTCTATGATAGTCTTATGGGCACTCCTTTGTAGGTAACTGTCTCCTTTTCTCTTGCTGCTTTTAAGATTCTCTCTTTATCTTTAACCTTTGGCATTTTAATTATGATGTGTCTTGGTATGGTCTTCTTTGGGTCCAACTACTTTGGGACTGTCTGACCTTCCTGGACATGGATGTCTATTTCCTTTGACAGATTGGGGGAGTTTTCCTTCATTATTTTTTCAAATAAGTTTTCAATTTCTTGCTTCTCCTCTTCTTCCGGCACTCCTATGATTGGATGTTGGAACTTTTAAAGTTGTCCCAGAAGTTCCTAAGCCTCTTCTCTCTCTCTTTTTTTTTTTTTTGAGATGCTTGTTTCTTCATTCTGTTCTGGTTGAATGTTTATTTTTTCATTGTGTTCCAAATCATTGATTTGAGTCCTGGTTTCCTTCCCTTCACTGTTGGTTCCCTGTATGTTTTTCTTTATTTCCCTTTGCATAGCCTTCACTTCTTCCTTTATTTTGTGGCCGTACTCAGTCATTTCTGTGAGCATCCTGATTACCAGTGTTTTGAATTCTGCATCTGATATGTTAGCTATTTCTTCATCACTTAGTTCTTTTTCTGGAGTTTTGACCTGTTCTTTCATTTGGGCCGTATTTCTTTGTCTCAGAGCACCTGTTACATTGTAAGGAGCGGAGCCTTAGGTATTTGCCCAGGTGGAGCAACCCACTTCATCATGTTGTGGCTCTGTATTTGGGGGAGGGTTCAGAAGGGAACAGTGCCACCTGGTTGGCTCTTGCCCTGCTTTCAGTCACTTCCCCCACTAACCACAAATGAATTGAGCCCTTTAAGGTTCTGCCCTGGTACTGATTCCCAGATGGGTGAGCTTATGTACATTCTAGGACCCTGTGGGCTTCTCCAGCAGACTCTCCTGTGAGACTGGCAGTTTCTCCTGCTTCTGCAACACCCACAGATTTTTATAGCCAGAGGTTTTTGGAGCTGTCTTTTCCCATGCTGGAACCCTGGGTTGCACAGTCTGTCCCTCTACTCAGTAGTTCCTCCCAGCTTATCTGCACACAAGCGTGGGACCCACTGGTCCCCCAACCACTGCCTCTTCCACCCGGTCTGCCAGCCACTGCTTTGTGTCCTCTTCACCACTCCTACCAGTCTGGATGAATGTTTCTTCTTTAACTCTTTGGTTGTCGGAGTTCCATACAGTTTGAGTTTTCTGGCAGTTCTGATTGTTTTTTGTTTTTAAATTGGTTGTTTTCCTTCATTTGGTTGTTCAAGGAAGTGAAGCTTATCTGCCTAGCCTCCATCTTGGCCAGAATCTTAAGATATGGGCCCCCCTTGCCCACATTTCAGTCGAGTCATTTGTTGTTTGTTTGTTTGTTTGTTCTTGTTATTGAGCTGTAAGAGTTCTTTATATATTCTGGGTATTAACCTCTTAGCAGATAATTGGTTTGCAGATATTTGCTCCCATTCTATAGGTTGACTTTGCACTCTGTTGATTGTTTCCTTTGCCGTGCAGTTTAATTTAACCTTGACGTAGTCCCATTTATCTTTGTCTATTTTTACTTTTGCCTCTTGTGCTTTGGTGTCATATGCAAGAAATCATTTCCAAATTTCACATTTTGAAGCTTTTTCCCTTATGTTTTCTTCTAGGAGTTTATAGTTTCAGGTATTACTAGGTTTCTAATCCATTTTGAGTAAATTTTTGTACACAGTAAGGTAAGGATCCAGCTTCATTCATTTGCATTTGTAGATTCAGTATTGCCAGTACTATGTATTATATTATGATATGCAGGTCAGTGGTTTCAGAAGCTCTGTGAGACTCAGAAATTATATGCAATATTGTGTGCACATGTGTCACTTTTTAAGAAAAGATTCCATTAACTATTATTGATTCTGAAAGTGATCCCTCATTCTTCCCCACCCTGAATTAGGATTTAATAGTCCCACTTTTTTTTTTAAAGATTTTATTTGTTTATTTTTAGAGAGAGGGGAAGGGAAGGAGAAAGAGAGGTAGAGAAACATCAGTGTGTGGTTGCTCTCACATGCCCCCAACTGGGGACCAGGCCCACAACCCAGGCATGTGCCCTGACTAGGAATTGAACTGGCGACTCTTCGGTTTGCAGGTCCACACTCAGTCCACTGAGCCACACCAGCCAGGGCTAACAGTCCTAATTTTTTAAAAAAATGAATTAAAAAATTAAAATGTACTTTCCCCCACTCCCATACACTCCCTTACCCCCTAAAGAACTCCACAAATACGAACCACAAAGAACTGGAAGAAAGTTCCTTCCACTGTGGGGCAAGATTAAATAAAGCGTACCTTTGAGATATATCCTGAAGCCTCGCCTGTTAACCCTTCACATAGATGGAGCAAAAGTAGTCAGGTTTTATGTTGTTTTGAAAGTTACCTGTTAGGGGTTTGCAGTTGATGTTCACATTTCCAAGCAAATTCTGTGTCCCTAAGCAAATCACCTTTCAGGAGAATGTGTTAGGAATGCTGTTATACCCCTCATCATGAAAAGTTTGTCAGCTGCCCGAAGGGAAGCTTTTCTTCTCCCTAACCCCAAAAGAATTCATGCTGTTTTTAAAGTAACTCTATAAATACCAGTGTTGCATCTGCAACATATTAGGACTGCTTTTCTGAGAGGCCCAGCCAAAGAAAATTGTTTTCTGTGTAATCTTGTGTTTTTAAGACATTATTAGCTATTAAAAAGAAAAAAAGAGGTGCTAGCATAGCATATAAAGTTCATTTGAGTCATCAGGACTATAAGAAAACATTTTGGCAGAATGCGTCTTTACAAGTCCCAGATGCCTAATCATGAGTTTCTGCTAATATGTTCATTTAACTTTTATCAGTTCTTATGTGTGAAACTAGGATGCTTTTGAGTCCTTATGAATAGAAGGCTGGGAAGATGGCGGGGCGGGGGGGGGGGGGGGCGCGGTTAAAAAAGAAGCACTATCGCCTGTGTTTCCTGCAGCTCTTCTTATTTCGGCGTCAGTTTGGATTGTGAGATGAAATTGAAGAGTAGAATTTAACATTGACCTCTAAAGTTGATTGTTCCAAAAGGGTTTATTTGTCTTCACTAAAGCCTGCCAGTTTTTGAATTGAGTAGAGTGCTTTTGGCTATAAAAGCTTTAAAGAGTAAACACTGAGGAAATAGCATGTTTGTAATGACTAAGTAACTAACATACACAGATGCACATCTTAAAACTTTTTATTTATCCTAAAAGTTACATCTAAATAGTCGTTTAGAAGTAAATTTTTAACCATTAAAATGGGTAATACTGTGTAGCTGAATGTGAAAGTTTCTACTGTGGCCCTTCCTAAAAAGTATTTTGGTTGATCATAAAAAATGAAATGCAGAGGACTATTTGAAATAATAGTCATGTGGTTAGAAATAAGCAGAGGGAAAAAAATCTGTATGTTGTAATATTAAATCTGCCCTTTCCCAAACTCTTATTTCTGTACCACACTTTAAAGTGCTTGATATATAGAAAATTGTCTTGTGTTAAGTCTTCCATTTGTTTTCAGAATTACGTGCATCAATGAAAAGGCTTGATTTCTAGAATCTAATTGCATTTGTTTAATTAGTAGATTGAAAAGTTCTTGATGTCAGGATGGGATATGTGTCCCCTTTGTGTACTCTCTTTTGGATAAAACCCTTAAACATGAATTTGTATGTGGAGATTTTGATTACTTTTTAAAAAACATGTTTTTGGAATAGAAAAGAAAGATTTTAGGTGTCATTGACAGGAAGTTACCTTTCTATCACATTCAGAAAGGAAAAGGTTACTGTACTAGATTATTACATAAATTTGAAATACAGAGTCTAAGCCTTTGTCGTGAATGTTAACCAAGGATGCGCATCAAATTTGTAGTTCCCAGCCTAGACCCACTTAATCTTAATCTCTGAAAATAGAGACACTCATTTTGAAAAAGCTCTGCCAGTAACTCTAATGTATGTCATTGTTTGAGGGTACATTTTATGATAGTTTTGTAGCAATTATTGCTTTGTGTTACATGGATTTTTACATATTTGGAGTTTGAATATGTCATGAGCACATTAATGTTTTAAAATTTTTAATTGGTTTTAGAGAGAGGGGAGAAGGAGAGAAAAGAGAGAGAGGCAGACAGACAGACATCAATTTGTTGCTCCACCTATTAATGCTGGTTCCTGTATGTGCCCTGACGAACCCGCAAACTTGGCATATCGGGACAACACTAACCAACTGAGCTACCTGCCCAGGGCAGCACACTAATTGTCTTAAATCATACTGACCATATAATAGATACTGATATATCTTTCTTACAAACGTAGTGTGGGGGGACTCTGCCTGCAGAGCTCCCCCGGCCACCATGGATGAGAAAAAGTCTACCAACACAGGATCTGCTTGGGGAGGAAAGGCTGGCCAGTCTCTCAGAGGAGAAAGTCCTTTTAAACCTCTTTCTCAATGGGCTTTTGTTGGGTTTAGTTTGCATAGGAATACAGGCTGTGTGTGTGTGTGTGTGTGTGTAAAGCTCATCAATCATTGTCAGGCAGTAGTGATCAAACAATAGATAACATTCAAAGAACTATGAAGGCTTATTCTGGGTCAAGGTCAGATAGAGTGACGGCAGAGGGCCATAAAACTTTGGGAAACAAACTCATGCTTGGACCCTTATCATTTAAATTGAGGGCATTCTTAGCAAAGCAGGTTTCACAGGAGTTTATGCATTCTTTCTTAGGCCTGATCACCCCCAGGTACTGCCTGTTCATGCACAGGGCTGCACCACCCTCTGGCATTGTTTCAGGCCTGAATCAGGTGGGGGATGTGGGCAGCCAAGAGATTAGGAGACTTTTTACAGATAGAATGAAGACTTGGGCAGTGACAAAGCCGAGGGGTGAAGGTCCATCACCCCTTTTCCATAGTCCCCTAAGTCCTTCCCTGGTGGCCTCTTCATGACTGTGCCTGTCTTAGGTTATTCCTCCCTTGAGGAATCTTACCCGTCATTGACTATCCAGCCATCCTCCAGGGACCAAGCAGGGTGAGGTAAAAAGGGCAGAGGATGCGCCCCTGCGGGGAAGTTAAGTTTTGTCTCCTTAGTGGCTTATGGTCCCAAGGTCTTTTTACTCAGCCTTAGCCATGGGGGGTTACAGCTTCTGAAACCAGGCTGGGTGGTTCTCAACAAGGTAGGATTTTATATTACCAAATAACAATGAAAATCATTTGTATGACCTTTAAGTATAATAAACATATTATGAAGAGAACATACAGAAGTAGAGACAGAGAGGAGGTGTAAGATATGTCAAGTGGTCCCCAGAATTCCCCCCACTTAAAGCCACCTTCCCTGAGAACTGCGTTTGCACGATGTCTAGCACAAAACAAATGAGAAAGGATGAATCATGTCATGATACAGTTTGTTAGAACTGTGTAGAAGATCCATTAGCCCAGTATTTGAGAAGACCTAAGGCCTGTTTTGCTTAAGTATAGTTGGTTTAATGTTGGACTCCAGCAGCAACTTAGCTTGTATCTAAGTTCTGCATTTAGTTCTGTATCTAAGTTCTGGGTGAGTATGAGTACCTTCTTGACACCTCAGTATTGTTTTCTCATCTGTAAAGTGAAAGTAAAAGAACCTACCTTTTACATGGTCAACATAGGATTAAATGAGATACAGTATGTAAAAAAGACGTTTAACAAATGGTAGGTAGTCAGTAAATTTTGCAGCATGCTTTTACTAGCTTATAAGAATGAAATATGTTTCCTGAGTGAGAAAATGCTGTTTTGTTAAATGTCTAACCCCCAAATCTGAGAGCTGGTGAGTGATGGAGCTAATAATAGAAAGAACCCAGCTACCTAACTGGGCAGTGATGGGGTTAAAGTTTTTCAGGCTTCTGAATTGTCTGGGCTGTGACTTGTCAACAGGGTTGTAAGTTATGTATCATTACTTTTTGTTATTTTTGCAGTATTGTATGTGCTGTACAAGTCAATTTCAGTGCATTAAAGTTTGGTATATGACTAATCAGAAAAAGTGTTGCTTGGAAAATTGCTTTATTTCAACTGCTCAAAATTTTTAATTTATTTGATTAGGTAAGCAGTATCACAAATCTTTTATGCTTTCTTTTTTTCTATTGACACTCCTCTGTTAGCAAGTTTTCTGACTGATATTCATTAATTAAAGTTTACCTCAAACTGCAAAAAGGACGTTTCTAATCCTCCCCCTCACTCCACAGAAAGGAACGTTATTATAGCATCATTCATAAATAAATAAATTTAAACTTGAACAAGGGAGGAAGCATGTATTTCCATTTGTTAGGTTTATTCTGGGAAAATAACTAGAGTTTATTTTTTTTATCATGTTCTGAGTTCAAATGCACTAGTTTGCAAAATGTTTTTGTAACACGTAAGATTCAGAGTGCTGGAATGTTTACCTGGGTACTGCGTTGCCATTAAAAAAAAATCACAGCTTCTTTCTGTAGAGTGGCTGTATTAATTGACTGACTGAGATAGTGTACTTGGCATCAACAGCAAATATCTCTTCTGATATTCTATAAATACTGAAATTGCCATTTTTCCTCACTCACCTGTACTAGTTTTTTTAAAAGTCACTTCTGGGCTGGGTTGCTCAGTTGGTTGGAGTGTCATCCCAGTACACCAAGGTTGCAGGTTCAATCCCCTGTCGGAGCTCATACAAAAATCACCAATGAATGCATAAACAAGTGGAACAACAAATCGATGTTTCTTTCTCGCTCTCTTTCCCTTCCTCTCTAACATCAATTAAAAAAAAATCACGCCCTGACCAGCATGGCTCAGTTGCTTGGTCATCAACATACAAAGCAAAAGGTCACCTGTTCCATTCCCGGTCAGAGATTCCCAGTCAGGACATACATGCCTGAGTTGCAGTTGTGGGCCAAGTTCCCAGCTGGGGCATGGTCGAAGACCAACCAATTGATGTTTCTCTCACACATTGATGTTTCTCTCTCTCTTTCTTTCTTCCACCCTTTCCCTCATTCTAAAAATAAATAAATAAAATCTATTTTTAAGAGTCATTATAGTTTTTAAAAATTAATATATGGTACTTTTAAAAAAATAAGTAAGACACTTATGTTGTTCAAAATTCAAAAGATACAGAAAGGTTTACAAAACTTTCTTCTCTCTGTCTCCCCTGTCACCCAGTTACACTTCTTAGAAGCAAAGAAAAAGTTTCCCTTTTAGGATCCTTCCTGGAATTCAAACAATTCCTATCTATTTTTCATTGGACAGAATTGAATTACCTGGCCACACTACCATCAGAAGTAAAATAGTCTTTTAGCATTGCTTGCCTTAAAAAGTATTGCAGTTCTGTTTCTTAGGAAAAGGAGTAGAACATACTATTAGATGGCAACTGGAGTCTTTGCCTAGGATTGTTCTGACTTATACTCACCAACAATGTAAGAAAATATAATTTTACAGTTGTTACTGTTTTGTTACTTTTTATAAAGCATGCATAAGTGAATTTGTATAAGTTAAAGAACTTATTTTTTTTGCCTTAACTTTAGAATCTAATTCCAGCATAAGGTGTGACTTTAATTAAGTTAGAAAGACTTTGCTTTAATGTCTCATTACAGACAAGAGTTAAACTGATACTGAGCATAACTGCAAGCAACATACTTCTTATAAGGGTTATGAGTGAGTCTTTTGCATTTAGGCAGGCAAAATAAATGAGTTTTCATATAAACGGAAAAGTTAAGCACTATACATTTATGTGCAAGTTACTACTGCATTTCTAGAATGCCTAGAGTTATACTTAGAAATTGTGGGTTGATTTTTTTAAACCTTACATAGACTCCAAATGAGAGATCATTTGGAAAGAGTGAGTCAGAGATGAATTAGAGCTACCTGGGCATTAACAAGTGGTATTTGAATTGAACCTGGAAAGATAGATTTGGTTATATCTTGGTTCTTTTGTGTGTTTTATACTCCTATCTTCAATATCAAAGATACCATAGAAATGCTAATTACTCACCGTGTTGTTATATAGAGAAATGTAAATAGAAAAGAAAATCATTCATGATCCCATCAGTTAGAATATTTCAGCTGATGGAAGGGGTAATGGGGCTGTGCTGTGGTTGGGAAACAGGTGAGGTAAGGGCATGTAGTCAGTGGAATAGGATATATGTATGCAGAGGAAAAGAGAGCTGAAACCAGAAACATAGATTGAGCTTTGAGTGTTAGCATTTTCATTTTGTTCAAAGTCTTTGAAGAACAAAGTGACCTTGTTTGCATTAGATAAATATGTTAGGTAGATTGTTAGGCTGGGTGATCTCTAAGATTTGTTTTAGTACTGTGAGTTTATAACACATGATGCAGTTGGGCTTTAGGCCTGTCACCTTTATGTGGTGTCAGCTTGAGAGATGTAGTCATTGGTCAAGGTTTCTAGCTTAACAAAGTGAATGAGGTCACCAAGAAGGAAAGGTTAGATAGAGTAAGCCCACATTAAGGAAGTGGTCCCCTCTCCATATTTTCCCCTTTTTTCCCTCAGAATTTAATTTTAAGGAATCTAGGTGATTTTGGTTTAGAGCTTAATGAGATTTACTGATTGCATCCGTGTGGTTTTAGCATGTTATCTGCTCTGTTTTCTGTTCATTAGTAGTTGGATCTAGAGGCTTGATCACATTTTTGTTTGATTTTTCTCTTTTTCGTGTGTGGGCATGACTGCCTCACTAAGTCACGGTGTGTACTTACTTAATCAGGAGGCACATTTATTGGGTTGTCTCTCCTTTTGTGATATTAGTAAACATTGTTGATTAATGCCTAGACCCATTGTTTTGTTAAGGTTTGCAAAATGGTGATATTCTGATTCTACCATTCCTTCTTATTTGGTAGCTGAAATACTTCTTTAAAGTGAAAGGTAGGGTTTCATCTTTTCTTTGATTACCTTTTGGCAAGTATATTTTTATAAGAAAGGTAGGGTAAATGCATGATTTGTTCCCTTTATGCATTTTTAAAATAATGAATTGGTTCATCAGCATCATCTAGCAGTGACCAATAAATATTATTGATTGATGGATTTGATATTTTGATCTTATTGCAATTATTGTCTTTACTGATAAGCAAATTATATTATATTGCACAGGTGGCAAACACGAGGTCTACTGGCTGAATCTGGCTCTCCACCTTGTTCTACCCGGCCCAGCACCTTGTTCTACCTGGCGGCAGTGCTGAGCTCTCACTTAACTTTTACGGAGTAGTTACATTTATACAGTCCTAAAATTACATTCGGCCCTTTGAAGGCAACCACGAGGCTGATGTGGGCCCCAGTGAAAATTAGTTTGACACCCCTGCTATATTGGCACTGGGCTCCTGAGACCTTTTGACATAATCCTAATAGTCTAGTGGTCTAGATATGACAAAATGTTCTAGGCCTGTACATTTCCTACCCCAGCACTGGAATCAGCTATTTCTCCAAGGTTCCCTGGGCACTAGAGGTACTCATTCCTTTTCGGTTGGTCATTGTCTCTAAGGCTTTTTCAGTAGACAGATCTTATTAAGATAAATTGACATCAGGAGTTCATACTGATACTTCAAATTGAAATTAATTATTAAAACACTGATCTTAAACTTGTATCTCCTTTCTCACATACTGAGAATCCTGGTTTTCAATGGTAGCAGAAATGACTGAAGTAAAACATCACATAAGTATGTATGTATTTGTTTCATCACGTAGTACATACAAGGCGCTCAGCATATCAACACCAACAGTGTGATTAATGAAGATAGGTAAAGACTTTTTTTAGCTTTATTAAGTTACAACCGACAAATAAAATTGTAATACTGTATTTGAAGTGTACAACATGATGATTCCCACAATTGAATTAACACATCCATCACCTCATATATTTACCAGTTTTTTGGGTTGGTTTTGTTTTGGGGTTTTTTGTTTGTTTTTTTGAGCAAACACTTAAGTTCTCTCTTAGCAAATTTTAATTATAGTATTCTATAATGTTCAACTATGTTCAAGTATAGTTACCATATTATACATTAGATTCTTTTCAGAAAACAGGTTAAGATTATTTAAACAGCTTTATTAAAGTATAATTGACTTAAAACAAACTGCACATATTTAAATTGTACAATATAAATTTGATATATGTATACATCCATGAAACTATCACCTCTGTCTGAACATATTCATCACCACAAAAAGATTCACTGTCCCTTTGTAATCTGTTCCTTCTATGTCTCCATACCCTACTCCTGTCCCTGTCTCCAGGCTTTTTGTCAATACAGATTAGTGCATTTTCTAGAATTTTATGTAAATAGTGTTATACAGAATGTAGTTTTTCTTCTGACTTATTTCACTCAGCATATTTATTTTGAGATTCATATCATTGCACAAATCAGTAGTTAATTAATTTTTACTATTCAGTAGTAGTCTGTTACAGGGACATACAATAGTTGGGGGTTATTTCTAGTTTGGAGCTATTACAAACCTGCTATGGATGGACATATTTTAGTCTTCGCACAGACATATTTTCATTTCGCCTAGGAGTGGAATAACTGGAATGTATGGTACGTCTATGTATAACTTTTTAAGTTAAACTGTTCTAAAGTGGTTTTACCATTGTACATCTCCAACAGTGTGTGAGGTCCAGTTCCTCCATAATCTTTTTGATATTTAGTAGGGTCATTCTTTTAAATTTTATATATTTTCATAGGTATTTACTGATCTGTTAGTGTAATTTTAGTTTGCATTTTGTTAATGACTAGTGATTCGTCATCTGTATGTCTTTTTTGGCAAAGTGTCCATTCATGTCTTCTCCCTATTTAAAAAAAAAAATAGTGTTTTTATCTTATTGATCTTTGAGAGTATTCTCAATACAAATCCTTTATCAACTATATGATTTTCAGATAAGTTTTCCAGTTGGTGACTTGTCTTTATTTTCTTAACAGTGTCTGTTGAAGAGCAGAAGATCTTACTTTTGATTGATTACTTCAATTTATGATTTTTTAATATAGGTCATGAGTATTTTTATGACTCCAGTTTATCTTTGTTGTTGTCTTTTTTAGCTAAAATTCTTTGCTTTATGATTTTAGTAATTGCTTTAGGGTTTCTTGTATACATCTCTAAGTCATCACACTGTACCTTCAGTTCCTATTGCATATAAGCATAAGAACTTTACAGTGGTCTACTTCCATTTTGCCCCTTCTGGCCTTTGTGTTACTGTTGTTACACATTTTACTTTTACTTATCTTTTAAATCTCACACTACATTGCTGTTAATACTGAAAAGTCTTTGTATTTATCTGTGTTGTTATTCCTGTGTTCTTTATTTGTGTACATCCAGGTTTTTGTCTGGTATCATTTTCCTTCAGCTTACGGATTTCCTTTACCACTTCTTCCTGTGCAAGCCTGCTGGTAATGAATACTTTAGGTTTTTGCATATCTGAAAAAGTCTTTATTTTATCATCAGTTTTGAAAGTTATTTTTGTTGGATATGGGATTCTAAGGTGACAGTTTTTTTCATTTGAGTACTTTATCGATGTTCTGCTATGATTTTATAGATTATATTATTTTTGATGAGAAATCTGCTATTAATCTTGTAATGTCTTTATTCTCTGGCTCCTTTTAAGATATTCTCTTTATCAGTGGTTTTAAGCAATTTTTTTCGGGTTTATTGAGGTAATTGACATACAACACTGTATAAGTCTAAGGTCTACAGCTTAATGACTTGACTTATAGATATTATGAAACAATTACTGCAGTAAGTTTAGTTAACAGCCATCATCTCATGTAGATACAAAAAAAGAAGAAGAAGAAAGAATTTTTTTCCTTGTGATGAGAACTTTCAGGGGTACTCTGAGCAGCTTTCAAATATACCATCTGGCAGCATTAACTGTCGTCATCGTGTTGTACCTTACATCGCCAGTACTTACGTATCTTACGACTGAAAATTTGTGCCTTTGACCACCGTCATCAAATTCCCCACGCCACCCCACACCTGGTTTTAAGCACTTTGATTATGCTGTGTCTTGGTATAATTTTCTTCATGTTTCTTCTTCAGTGAACTTCTTGGATCTGTGGGCTTATAGTTTATTTATAAAGTGAATGCTATGCTATACATAAAGTGAGTGAACTAGATTCAGATGGATCAACATGGATAAATTTTAAAAACAAAGCTGACTGTGGAGGAAAGAAAGTTATATATAAAAGCTTAGGCCATGGTGATGCCATTTATGTAAATTTAAAAAACAATCGTGTTTTTATGGCTACAGTCATGTATCAAAAATTTTTAAATATGAATATCAAGGATTCACACCAGACTCAGAAAAAGAGTTAATGCCAGGGAGGGAGAGACCGAGGAACAAGCAATCTTTTGATGCATCTATTGCATTTAATGCCTTAACAGAAGGTATCTTAAGCAGATGTGGCAAACATTTTTTCTGGTCATTAAGTACTAGAGTGTCTAATTTTTGTGTTTACATGTGTCAGAAATATATTATCACTTATTAGAACGAAGGCCAATGTAGTTTTTATAGTTGCTGTGGCTTCATTTTATTAAATATAAAATAACACCTCCCACAAATCTCATTCACATGGTTAGTTACATTTCAGTAATCTGAACCAAATTAACCAAGTAAGTTATTTTTATATATTTAAGACCTATTTCCTGATAGTCTCCTTTAAAAAGTAATGACTAAATGCTCTGGCCAGTGTGGCTCAATTATTGGAGCATCGTCCTGTAACCAAAGGGTTGAGGGTTCAATTCCCAGTCAGGGCACATGCCTGAGTTGGAGGTTCCATCCCTGGTCTGGGCGCATACAGGAGATGACCGGTCGGTGTTTCTTACTCATATCTATGTTTCTCTCTCTCCAGAAGCAATGAAAAAATTTCCTGGAGTGAGAATTTTTAAAAAGTAGTGACTAAAACTATCATAGTACTCCATAAAATGAGACAGTCTGTTCTGTGGGGCCATTCCTTTTCCTGTAGGGAGACCCTTGTTGATTTCACTTTGAGGTATCCCAAAAGACACATTGCAAGTTTTATGACATTTATTCCAAGTAAAACAGACCATACTGCATAATGTCCCCTTCTTATTAGCCTTTTTGTTTTTTCGAAGTAATGTGTTATTAAATATCTTCCAACATAAAAAGTCTTTGTCATGCAGGCATCTTTTTTTCTTTTCTTTTTTTCTTTTTATTTTTTGAGAACTAGCCTATCTTTTATGACCTGAATGTTATTTTATCATCTTTGGAAATGTTGGCAGGTAGGTGCCCCTGGTTGAACAAGAAAGACCTGGAAATCATTATCACTAACAATATACAAGCCTTTCTTAAATGTGCTGCCAGAAGCAAAACCTTTTTGGATTGGTGACATGTAGCACCTGCACAGCAGCTTTTCCTTCCCATTTTTAAAGTAAAACGTCCCTTTGTCAGGCCAACTTTTCTTTGGTCTCATGCTTCCAGTCATAATGCATTAAGACTGGTGTGTCCATCATTGCTTTGGGGGGCTGGGGGTGGGAGCGGTTGCAGGGGGTGGGTGAGAATGGAAGGGAAGGGAAAGGGAAGGTTTGTCAGCATTTGTCTTAGAAAAAGAATTTAGATTATTGAAGTGTAACATTAGCAGTTTCGCAAACCTTGTGGATACACATTTCTTTAAACAAATAAAAACAGATTGAGAGCATTTACTTACTATATGGTAATTCTTCCATTTGGTGTTATTTTTGTCTTTAGAGGAAGCCATAGTTTGCAAGGAAATTTTCTAATTCCCATTAACTACATAAATATTTTGGAACATTATTTTAGGATTTCTTTCCCCTTTAAGGTTATTCCATCCTCAAGCTCAGTGAACAACATTTTGTAAAACTCCTTGTTTTCCAATCAGACTTATATTGGTAGGGCTCTCCCTTTCAACAAACATCTACTGTGCAATAAGTGACAGGGAGACACAGCTGAAACAAAACGAACTGTCCTGTCCTTGTGTAGAAACAGCTAAGTAACTGAATGGTTTGATTTTTTTGTTGTTGTTGTTATATTTCTAAAATTTTCCTAAACCAGGTTTCTGAGAAATGCTTTCTCTAGCTAATGAATAATAAATGTCCGGGAAGGGAGTTGGTTGGAGAGGAGAGAACATATATTAATGAAGCAAAGAACTTTAGTTTCTTTGAAATATTCTTGTGACCAGATGCTGGGAAAAAATACAATGAGTTTCTTAAATACAGTTTTGGCTCTGAAATACCTACATACTTAATGAAACCAAAATTGAGCACTTCTAAAGTAGTCTGATCTATATATAATAGCATTTCCAAAAGTAGAGCTTTTGTGGGCGTTCCCTATTAACTCTCCCTCCATGTCCTCTCTACATACTCCCATTAATTTACTCCTTAGACATACCAAAAAGGGTGATTTATAATAAAAAGGAGAATTCTGTGAAAGATAATGGTGGTCATAGGGGTCCTTAGAATGTAGAGAGAGTGAGTTTTGTAATCGCTGCTTCATAGAACTTCAGAGTTCAGAGAGAGCTACCTGAAATTAAAACAAATAAACACATATTGTAGAGTCCAACAGACTTTAACCCAGTCTCAGCTCTGCCATTTATTCTCTGTGACCCGAGACAAATTTGTTAACTTCTTTGTGCATCAATTTTCTTTCTTGAAACATGAAGGTAACAGTATTTCCCATGAAAACTGCACATCAAAGGCTCTTGCTATTCATTTGTTCAGCTAATTTATTGATGTTATATTAGACTGTTTAATGGTTTCTGCTAGCATTAATAATTGATGAGCATTGTGGCAGGCTTTATTCAGCTGTTGGACTGCCTAAGTCAGGATATGGCCTGCATTAGAGTACATTAGAATTTCAACCCAACATATCTAAAAAGAGAATGACAAGAAAGATTGCAAAAAAAAAAAAGATTATTTTTTAGTAACAAGGGTAGCTGAAAGAAGCTGTTACATTTTTACTAGTATATGATAGATTCACAAGTTTTGCCAGTAGCAGTTATGTTCTTAGGAGATGATGTGAACAAGTAAAATGATTTGTTTTTGTTTATATGAGGTAAAATTAAGCTCTCTGAAAAGGCTCTAATTTTCACAGCTTCCTAGGGTTTGCTCTAGAGGGAATGGTTAGATTCTTCCTTCAGATTCGTGAACAAAAAAACCACCAAAACCAAAAGTAGTTTTAAACTGAAGTAACTTGAAAATTGATGTCTGATTGTTTCTGTTTGTCCTAGGAACCCAAAAGCAAGAACACATTTCAATGAGGCTGCCTTTTCTCTTTTGTGCTTTTGAAATGACTGTTATGGATATATGTATTGGATGCATATGTATTGGATGCCCCGTTATCACTGCTTGTCCTTTGTTGACTGGGTCCAAGTCTTGCATATCAGAAAGGAAAGTAGCATTGGGAGAGATGAAGGGAGTTCTTCCATCCATGATAGTATATAATGTAAAGTCAATCATGAAAAGATTAAATATCTGAAAAGGATTATTTTAAACACTGCCATCTTCTAGGAGTTTTGCTGGAAGAGCAAATTACAGTGTTTGTGATCTGTGAGAGGAAGAGAAGGAGTGTCAAAAGCTAACATTTTTATACAGGTGAAAAATGAGTATTTAGTAAAGTTTGGTGTAAGGGTTGGGTCTCTTGGATCACAAAAGTTCTACTCAAATTCTGGCAAAAGAGACTTGTTGGCTCATATAACCAGCTTTCAGGATGGATAGAGGTAAAAGTAGTCTAGGTATGTCTGAAATGTACCATATTTGGGAATGTGTAATGAGCTCCCATGTATAATGTGCACCCACATTTTTGGCCCAAACATTCAGGAAAAAAATTTTCATTTTAATTTTTTAAATTCAATTTTGTCATTTATTTATATTTAGAAACAAAATTGATTATTATATTCCAGAGTATTATTTTGCATATGGATACCATTATTACTTTCTAGAGTTACACTTTCAATGGATAAGCATAAATAAAAGTAAAAAAAATTTATATAGATACAGAATTAGTACTACCCATATATAATATGCATCCTTATTTTTCCCTCAAAAATTTGGGCAAAAAAGTGTGCATTATACACGGCAAAATACGTAAGACTTGAACAGGATCAGGATTTTTGTCTTCGTTATCTTTCTCTGCAAATTGTGATTGTTTTCCCCACATGGCAGAGGCGGCTCTCATTATACATCCTAATAGCTCTTCTTTAACCAAAGAAGAAGGGGCACCTCTCTCAGCTCCAATTTTTTAATTTCCTAAAAAGTCTTTTTGGGTAGTGGGAGTTGTGATCTGCTTATGAGAATAAGATGAGAAAGAACATTGGGAATGCACAAATAATAGCCATTAGGAACCTCAGTGAAAAATTTCGCTGTGTGTGCCAGGAAGGGCTTGTCCTCACAGGAGAAGAGACTGAGTTTTTTGTGTATGGTGCTGTTAAATGACATACCGTACTACTGATGCTGCCTCCTTGTCCTAGTTCTCCTGTTTTACATCCCTCTCCTAAGCAGCATAGTACCCCTCAAACTAAGAGGGTAGAGGCAACTTGGCCAGTGGCCTGGACCCCATGGAAGTACATGGCAAAGTATCTGATTCATTGCATTTCTCAGATTAGTAGCTTTTACATGTGATGGAAATTATTTTACTTTTTTTTTTCTAGACTATAATTCACATAGTTGTGGATGAAATTTAGAGTTTTTTAGAAAAGAAACCTCTCTATCTCCAAGTCTTACTTCTGGAATCAAGGGTCCTACTTCTCAAGATTTTAGTATAGTTGTATACTCCAATCATCAGGAGCTTTATTATAAAGCAGGGGGCCAATAGAATTCACTTCTTGATGAAGATGTAAAATATATAATTCCAAATTTTCTGCAATTAAAATACAGTTGAAGTGAGTATCCCATCAGGCATCCCCTTCCCAACCCACCTCCCTGGACTGCATCAATCCTTAAAGTTACATTTAAAAATTACATCAAGTAGTACAGCCAGATGGCATTCTGACACTCTTGAGTATTCTAGGATTTCCTGAAATAGCTGGCTCAAATAGAAAAGTCATCTCTCCCCAAGTATGTTCCTCTCCTTTTCTCTTGGTTGTCTGTTTCTCTTGGTTTAAGACCGTGTTGAAATTATCTTAAAATCATAAAACTGGAATGGAGAATTTGACTTTTCCAGAATTTCCCATGTGTTTCTCTGAGTCTCTCTCATGAATGAAGTATAATTGCACATTCATGTTGATGCCTTACTTATTAAATAGTGATAATCAAGAAATCGTCAGCACAGGCAGTCTTTTATAGGTCAAGAATATACTTTTGATTCAAAGGTTGAAAAAGAATGGTAGCCGTTTAACTGATTTTAGAAAAATCTAGTTTAAACAGCATTCTGGACTTTATACTGACTCACTAAAAATAGGAATTAATTTGGAAGAAAAGAATATCTTAAGTACTTGATTCTACTCTAGAAAGTTATAATTTCACACATGAGGAAAGAAATACAATATAGTTCACTTTTCTCCTAGCTTAAATAATTAATCCTAGAAAATGTAGGCTGACCAAAACTTTGCAGAATTATTATTGTGTCTCATTTGGTACAGACTTGAGGTTTTGAAATGAAATGTTCATATATTATTTAAAATCCTTCTACAGTATAGCCTCAGCTCTCTAGACCTAAAAGGGATATAATAAAGAAGTACTGAAGAAGGAGAAAATGTCTGTCAGACATTGCGTGTGGACTGAGACGGTTGCCTGGAATTTAATATTGGAATTCTGGCATGTGGGCATCAGAAGAGAAACTTTCGGTGGGTCATTAATCTAAACCAGTAAAAAGCTCATATAGATCTTGAAGACACTTCTCTAGTACCTCACTCCCACCTTGGTTTGCAGACAGCAGAGAGAAAAGGAAAAAGAGAATGTTGAAACATCTTAATTTCCCTCAATAAAAAAATGAGGCCCTAATAAACATTAACATTTACAGATCATTGGAGTCAGGGAAACAGTTTAAGAAATTCCTTACTATTGAAAGATTAAAGGACCATTCCCTTTTTAGTTAGAAAATAAGAAGTATATTCCCAGCAGTTGCCTTGTAGAAGGCATAAGTGAGACACTGTGGGGTCTAAACCGTGATAGGATTGGAGCCTTCCTCTTTGGAAATGCTCTGTTTTGTCTGGCTGGCTTGTCACCTGCAGCACCACATCCCATCATACCAGCTTCAACCATACTTAGTGATAATTTTTGTTCTTCCATCTAATGGACCTTTACTTGAGCCAATTGCTTGTATTTCAGTTTGGTTTGAGATATAATTTAACTTAAAATGAGGCACCAAGGTACAAGGGCCATACAGCAACAGAAGGCACCTGTACAAAATAATTGTTCAGATAACAAAATGTTTACTTGGTTGCTCACAGAAAATTTGAAATTATGCTAACGTTATGTATGATTGGCCATTTTTCTAAATATAATTGCTTCCTTTATTAAGAAGATTTAATAAGTGAGTTTAATTTCTTGTGTGTATTTAATTTGTGTTCTTTGATTTGGCATTAAACAAGTAAAATTCAAATCTCCTTTCAGTAAGATTTACAAACATTTTACTTAGGTTATTTGCTCTCTTCTTTGAATTAAGATAAGCAGAGTTGCAGGGCATATTTGTTAGACATGGTACTTACTGTTTGTTAGGTGGAAATCCAAGTTGTATTTCATTTCTATTAAATGAATTATCTTAATTGATTTGAACATCTAAAACTAGTTGGCTTGGGAAACATTATTATTAATATTATTTTAAAGAAGGCATTATTAACATGGCATAACTAGTAGTATATTGCTCTTTCCTGTTTGGAATTACCTGCAGTTGTGGGAGTATTAGACATCTTATTACCTGATGCTAATGTGGTTATAATGACAGATGCCTGTATATTTTCCTTGTCCTCAAGTAAGGTAATTGACTTTAAATTTTAGCAACTAAGAAACCATTGAGGATGTATCTTTTTTCAGCTGTGATTCTTTGTTGGTGTCCTTGACAGATTGAATTTCCATTTTATGATACTGTGAATTTTCCCTAAGTTTAAATTTACCAGGATTTAATAAATACTTTAGTCTTTTTTTATTTTTTTAAGATATTATTTATTTTTAGAGAGGGTGAGGGAAGGAGAAAGAGAGGGAGAGAAATATCAATGTGTGGTTGCCTCTCACACGCCCCCTACTGGGGCCCCGGCCCACAACCCAGGCATGTGCCCTGACTGGGAATCAAACTGGCGACCCTTTGGTTCACAGCCCATGCTCAGTCCACTGAGCTACACCAGCCAGGGCTATCCTAGCCTTTTTTTTTTTTTAAGTGAACCTTGGTTGACAAATATTTACTTCTTGGTACTTTGCATTTGCCAATTCTATATATTTTTTGGAGGTGTTGACTAATTTATAATAAATTAAATCTTCCTTTGAACTAAAAATGAGCTATTCCCACACTCTGCCATTTTCCTTTTATACATAAAGGAGTTAAGGCTCAAATAATACAAACTGGGTGGGGGGAAAAAGTATATAGTAGAACCTCCTGTTACTTTATCACAGGGCAAACTAAATAAAAAATAACATTACCGTTCTGGAACAGAGCTCTTTTGAAATGAAGTAGTAGCTCGTGTCAGATCTTTTATGGTAATACTGAGTAAAGTCCAATTCTTTTCTTTAATCACATAAAACTTAGAAAATACAGCCTCATGTGGAATGATTATTTTTCTTCTAATGTTAGAAATCTGACTGTTACAGTAATTACTAGTCACTTATTTGTACCATAACTCCCACAAGTAGAGGGGAAGCATTTTTGTGGAAGGTACCCGGATAGAATGCAAGAAAGGGGGAGAAAACCGATACTGAGAAGGTCTTCATACATCAAAAAGGACACATGTATATTATTGGCCGCATCATTTTAACTGGATGGATATTTCATTACTTAACCTATCACCTGTTGTTGGATATACAGGGTTTTTTCACTGTTACATTTTGCCATTACGAAAAGCTTTTCAATACAGTTCTTGCATGTCCTTTTCTTTAATTTTCTCATTTCTGTATTAAAAAGTCCTAGAAATATAATTGCTGGGTCAAAAGGTCTGTTCGTTTTTCAGCTGTTTAAATATACAATGCCAAATTACTCTCCAGAAGTGTTGTACTAATTAACACCTGTAATTACTGTAATTTTTGCCAAGTCTTATTGGAGGAAAAAAAACAATAGCTATGGTTTCAATGTCTTTTTTTTTTACTAGTGAAGTAGAGCACAATTTCTTTTGTTTTCTGATACGTTTTTTAAAGTTTTATTTACACTTCTAATTTTTTGAGGTATCTCCATACTGTTTTCCACAGTGGCTGTACCAATCTGTATTCCCACCGACAGTGCAAAAACGTTCCCCTTCCTCCACATCCTAGTCAGCACTTGTTATTTGTTGATTTATTGATGTTAGCCATTCGGACAGGTGTGAGGTGATACCTCATTGTGGTATTTCTCTTATAATTAGTGACATTGAGCATCTTGTCATATGTCTATTGGCCATCTGTATATCCTCTTTGGAGAAGTGTCTGATAGGTCCTTTGCCCATTTTTCAATCGAATTGTTTGGTTTTTTGGTGTTGAGTTTTACAAATTCTTTATAAATTTTGGATATTAACCTCTTATCTGATGTATTGGCAAATATGTTCTCCCATTCAGTGGGTTGTCTTTTTATTTTGTTGATGTTTTCCTTTGCTATGCAAACACATTTTAGATTGATTTAGTCCCATTTGTTTTCTTTTTTCTTTTGTTTCCCTTGCCTGAGGAGATATATCAGAAAAAATATTCCCACTCCTTCGCAGTTGGTTTGCTCTCCACTTGAAACACCAGGCAACCGTTGATCTACTCATTTCTTTCACTATAATTTTTTCTTTCTAGACTTCCAAACAAGTGGAGTCATGTGGCATACATGAATTGACATCTTTTACTTAGCATAATGTTTTGGTTCATCATGTTTTGTTTATTAATATTTCATTTGCAATATTGAGTTGTATTCAATTATAATGGATTTGCTAAAATTTGTTTATCCATTCATCACTTGATGCGCATTCATATTGCACTGAATTGTTGGCTGTTATGGATGATGCTGCTGCGAACCTTTATGCGCAAGTTTTTAGGTGGAGATATATTTTCAGTGCTCTTGGGTTAATACCTAGAAGTGGAATTGCTAAGTCACATGTTAAGTATATGCCTAAGTTTATAAGATACTGCCATACTGCTTCCAGGGTGTCTGTATACTTTACTTTCCCACCAGCAATTAATGACAGTTAAGTTGCTCCAGAACTTCACTATCACTTATCATTGTGATTCTTTTTTTTTTCCCTCTATAAGTTTACATTTTATTGGAATAGAGAAACATGTCCATAGTTACAATATAGTGTGATTAATACTAAAATTGTCAGTCTTGTTTAACGTTAGTTATTCTAGTGGGTGGGTAGTGGAATCTCACTGTGGTTTTAATTTGCCTTTCTTTGACTGCTGACGTGGAATATCTTTTCATGTGCTTATTCTGCCGCTGCATATATTTTATAGTGTGCAAATCTTACTCATTGTTCATTGTATTGTTAGGCTTTTTACTATGAAGTTGAAAGAGGTATATGTTTTGGATACAAGCCTTTTGTCAGATGTTATAAAAAATATTTTCTCCCATTTGGTGGCTTGCTTTGGCATTTTCTTAACAGTTTCTTTGGAAGAGCAAATTTTTTTTAATATATTTATTGATTATGCTATTACAGTTGTCCCATTTCCCCCCCCACTCCACTCCATCCTGCCCACCCTCTCCCTCCCACATTCCCCCTCTATAGTTCATGTCCATGGGTCATACTTATAAGTTCTTTGGCTTCTACATTTCCTACACTATTCTTACCCTCCCCCTGTCTATTTTCCACCTATCATCTATGCAACTTATTCTCTGTACCTTCCCCCCCCTCCCCCTCCCACTCCCTTATTGACAACCCTCATGTTCTAGTTGTTTGCCTAGTTTGCTCTCGTTTTTGTTTTATGTGTGGCCGTTAATAACTGTGAGTTTGCTGTCATTTTTACTGTTCCTATTTTTGATCTTCTTTTTCTTAGGTAACTCCCTTTAACATTTCATATAATAAGGGCTTGGTGATGATGAACTCTTTAACTTGACCTTATCTGAGAAGCACTTTATCTTCCCTTCCATTCTAAGTGATAGCTTTGCTGGATACAGTAATCTTGGATGTAGGTCCTTGCGTTTAATCTTGGGTAATGTAATTATGATGTGCCTTGGTGTGTTCCTCCTTGGGTCCAGCTTCTTTGGGACTCCCTGAGCTTCCTGGACTTCCCGGAAGTCTATTTCTTTTGCCAGGTTAGGGAAGTTCTCCTTCATTATTTGTTCAAATAAGTTTTCAATTTTTTGTTCTTCCTCTTCTCCTTCTGTCACCCCTATAATTTGGATGTTGGAACGTTTCAAGGCGTCCTGGAGGTTCCTAAGCCTCTCCTCATTTTTCCAAGTTCTTGTTTCTTCATTCTTTTTTGGTTGGATGTTTGTTTCTTCCTTCTGGTCCACACCATTGATTTGAGTCCCAGTTTCCTTCTCATCACTATTGGTTCCTTGTACATTTTCCTTTGTTTCTCTTAGCATAGGCTTCATTTTTTCATCTGTTTTTCGAATAGATTCAACCAAGTCTGTGAGCATATTGATAACCAGTGCTTTGAACTGTGCATCCGATAGGTTGGCTATCTCTTCCTCACTTAGTTGTATTTTTTCTGGAGCTTTGAAGTGTTCTGTCATTTGGGCCTTTTTTTTTTTTTTTTTTTTTTTTGTCTTGGTGCATCTGTTACTTTAAGGGGCGGAGCCTTAGGTGTTCACCGGGCGGGGTTGCGCTGGTCGATACGCTGTGACGCTGTACGTGGGGGAGGGGCTGAGTGGGAGCAATGGCGCCTGCCTCACTCTCTTCCGGCTTTCAATCTTTCACTCCGCTACCCACAATCAAACTGGGCCACTCTGGTGCTGGTTCCCGAGTAAGAGGGCCTGTGCACACTCTAGGCCCCTGTGGGTCTCTCCAACAACCTCTCCTGTGAGGCTGGGAGTCTCTCCTGCTGCCGCCCCAACCCCCACGGGCATTTTCAATCAGAGGTTTGAGGCTTTATTTCCCCGAGCTGGAGCCCTGGGTTGCGCGGTCTGCTACGCTCCCCGCCGTTCGTCAGGTTTATCTGTGGGCGAATGTGGTGCCGCAGGGCGCTACCCGCCACTCTGCCTGCCCCACTCTCCGCCACTCTGAGTCTGGCCCTCTGGGTTTATCTGTGCAAATGTGGGGCCGCAGGGTCTGCTAGTGCTCGGACTGCCTGCGCCATTTGTCCCACACTCCACCAGTCTCAGTCCCGCCACAGCCACGCGAGTCCTCTCCACCCCAGTGCCCGTCTCCGCCCCTCCTACCAGTCTGGATGAATGTTTATTTTCTATTTCCTTGGTGTTGGTCCCCCTTGCTGTTCGATTCTCTGTCAGTTCTGGTTGTGCGAGGAGGCGCAGTGTGTCTACCTACGCCGCCATCTTGGTTCTGCTGAGCAAATGTTTTTAATCTTTCCATTTTATCTTTTTTTTTTCTTGTATAGCTTGTGTTTCTTTGTATTCTAAGAAATCTTTGCCTAACCCAAACTCACAAAAATTCTCTATTTTTTTTTCCTGAGAATTAATAGTTTTACCTTTTACATTTAGGTCTGTGGTCAGCTTTGAATTAATTTTGTACATAGTGTGAGGTCAGGGTTATGGTTCATTGTTTTCCACGTGGTTATCCCATTGTTCCCAGTACCATTGGTTGAAAAAGAACTCTTGCTCCACTGATACTACCTTGGCTCCTTTGTTGAAAATCAGTTGAGATGTAAGTGTGGTTCTGTTTTTGGACTGTACTCTGCTTTATGTTTGCGTGTCTATCATTTTGCCCATACTACACCACTTCGATTTCTGTAGCTTTATATTAAGTCTTGAAATGAAGTGGTATAAGTCCTTCAACTTTGTTCTTCAAATTTGTTTTTCATAGTCTAGATCTTTTGCCATTTCATATAAATTTTAAAGTCAGCTGTTGATTTCTTCCAAAAAGCCTGCAGGATTTTGATTGGAATTACATTGAATCTAAAGATTAATTTTAGAACTGGCTGGTGTGGCTCAGTGGATTGAGTGCGGGCCTGTGAATCAAAGGGTCACTGGTTCGATTTCCAGTCAGGGTTTCAGGCCAGTTCCCCAGTAGGGGACACGTGAGAGGCAACTACACATTGATGTTTCTCACCCTCTCTATCTCCCTTCGCCTCTCTCAATTAATTAATTAATTAATTTTTAAAAAGAAAAAATTTTTAAATAAAGATCAACTTTTGAATGTTTGTTATTTGAATAACATTAAGCCTTTGAGGCCAGTGGACATGGTATATTTAGTTATTGTCTCTAATTTCCCTTTGTAATGCATTGTAGTTCTCAGTGTATAGATCTTGCACATCTTTCATTAAATTTATTCTTAAGTATGTTATTTTCTCATCCTATTTTATTGTTAAGTGGGCTTTTAAATTTTTTATCTTTAATTGTTCATTGTTGGTATATAGAGATAAATTGAATTTTATATCTTAACTTCATATTCTGGAGCTTTGCTACATTAATTTATTAGTTTTGGTAACTGTTGTAGATTCCTTATAGTTTGCTACATGCATGATTATGTCATCTGCCATTGAGGACAGTTTTACTTCTTAAATTCTCACCTATATGTGTTTTATTCATTTATTTTCCCCCTGATTGCACTGACTAGACACCAAAAGTGGTGAGAGTGGATATCCTTGCCTTGTTCCTGATCTTAGAGAACATTGAACTTTTCATCATTGAGTATCATTTTAGCTGTCAGTTTTAATCTGATTGAGGAAGTTATTATCTTCTTAATTGTGAAAGAGTATTGAATTCTGTCAAGTGCTTTTTCTGCATTTATTCAAATGATAGTGTTCCTTTTCTCCTTTATTCTAATATGGCTAATTTTGCATTGATTCTCAGAAGTTAAATCAACTTGGCATTCCCAGGTTAAACTGCACTTGATTGTGATGAACTTTCCTTTGTATATATCTTGAATCCAATTTACTAACATTTTGTTAAGGATTTTTGTAACACGTTTTATGTTCTTAAGGGTTATTGGTCTGTAATTCTTTGTGCTTATCATATCTGTGTCCACTTTTGACATTAGGATAATAATGACCTTATAAAATAAATTGAGTATTGTCCCCATCTCTTTCATTTTCTGAAAGAGTTTTTGTAGAACTGGTTTTGTTTCTTACTTAAACATTTAATAGAATATATCAGGGAAGCCATCTGTATGAATTTTCTTTAAGGTAAGTTTTAAAATTATGAATGTAATTTCTTTAATTGATACAGGGTTATTCAGGTTATGTTTTTCCTGGGGTCAATTTTGGTCATTTGTGTCTTTCAAGAAATTTGGTCATTTCATCTAGATTGTTAAATGTATTAGCATAAAAATTTTAATAATATTTTATTATACTTTTTATAGCTGCAGGATGTATGGTGATATGCCCATATTCATTCATGATACTGATAAATTGTGACCTATTTTACTCTTTCCCCCCCTTGATCAGTATTGCTAGAGGCTTAGCAGTTTTATCAGTCTCTTAAAGAAGTAGTTTTTCGTTTCATTGATTTTTGCCTGTTTTTTTAATTGATTTTTGCTATTATCATTATTTCCATTATTTTGGGGCCCATTTCTTTCCTAGCTTTTTTAAGGTGAAAATTCAGGTTATTTTTTCTCTTTTTCAATCATTCAAAGCTGTTAATTTCCCTGTAAGCAGTGTTTTAACAAATTTTGCTCTGATATATATTTTTTTAATCCTTGCCCAAGGATACATTCATTGATTTTTTTTCTTTTGTTTTTCTTTTTAAGATTTTATTTTATTTATTTCTAGAGAGAGGGGAAGGGAGGGAAAAAGAGAAGGAGAGAGACACTAATGTGTGGTTGCCTCTTGTGTGCCCCGCACTGAGGACCGGTTTGCAAGCCGGCACTCAATCCACTGAGCCACACCAGCCAGGACTCTGAGAGGGAGGGGAAGAGAGAGAGAAAAAAACATTGATATGAGAGAGAACTATTGACCAGTTGCCCCTTGTACGAGTACTGGATGAGGACCAAACCCATGACCCAGGTATGTGCCCTAACCTGGAATTGAACCTGCGACCATTTGGGTACATGGAGGACACTCCAACCAACTGAGCCACATCAGCCAGGGAACTCTTTGATATTTTTATTATCCTTCAGTTCAGAATATTTTCACATTGCTCTTGTGATTTCTTTGATTCACTGATATTTAGAAATATGTTCTTTAATTTCAAAATATTTTTCTCTTGATCTTATTATTATAGACTCTAATATAATTGCATTGTGACCAAAGAACATTCTTTGTATGATTTTAAGCTTTTTGAATTTATTGAAACTTGTTTTACAGCTCAGGATATGGTCTGTCCTGATAAACATAGCATATGCTCTTGAAAAGAGTGTCTATTCTGTGCTGTTGGGTATGATGTTCTGTAAATACCAATTACGGAAAGGTCAGCCATGTCTTTTCTGATGTTTTGTCTAGCTGTTCACCAAGTACTAAGAGAAGTGTTAAAAATCACAACTATAATTATGGAATTGTCTGCTTCTCTATTTAGTTCTGTGAATTTTAGCTTCATTTATTTTGAAGCTGTTACTGGTCACATGCACACTGATGACTGCTGTCTTCCTGATGAATTGTTCTTTTATGCATATAAAATGTCTGTATGATGTATAAATTTTGTCTTAAAACCTGTTTTATCTAATATTAATATAACCATTCCACATTTCTAATGCTTACTGTCTACATGGTATACATACTTTTTCATTCATTTACTTTCAACCTATGTCTTTATGTTTAAACCGTGTGTCTTACAGACAGCATAAAATTTGGTATTGTTTTATTATCCATTCTGACAATCTCTGCATTTTAATTGGAATTTTTAGTTCATTAATGTTTAACATAATTAGTGAGATAGTCAGTTTGGGGTTTACCATTTTCTTTTTTATCATCTTCTGTTTTTTGTTTTTGTGTTCCTTTTGTCTGCCTACCTTGCTTTTGGATTATATAAACTATATTTTAAAATTTAATTTCAATTTTCCTTTTGGCTTTTGAGCCATACTTTTTGCATTATGTTTTTAATGATTTCCCTAATATACACTGTTCACAGCTCATATGTAATTAATACTGTAGTACTTCTCATAAGATATTGAAAACTTGTAACATTATTCCCAAACCATCTCATCCTTTATAATGTAGTTGTTATATATAGTGCATTATGAACCCCAGAAAACAATGGTATAAGTCTTTCTTTGAATTGTTTTATGGTTTGCAAAGAATTACGAGGCAAAGGCAAAAAGGACAAAAAGCTTTTGCATTAACTAGGTGTTTATCATTTTTGTGTCCTTTATTATCTTTTTAAGGATCCAAGTTTTATCAAGTATCAATTCCTTCATGCCTGAAGAACTTTCTTTAGCATTTCTTGTATTTAGGTCTGTTGCCAGTCAATTTTCTTTCTTTTTTTTTTAAATCCACAAATATCTCTGTCTAGCCTTTATTCTTGGAAAGATAATTTGACTGAATATATGGAGGTATGGGTTATCATTTTTTTCTTTAAAAGACACCTCAAAAATGTTACTCTGCTCTCTTTGGCCCTCCATGTTACTGATGAGAAGTAATTTGTGAATTAGGTGATTTGTTACCCTCTATCTAACATTGTTTATTTGTTGCTGCCTTCAATATCTGCACTTAATGTTTGAATAAGATGCTTTCATCTAATTTGGAAAAATAGTAACCATTATTTCTTCAAATATTTCTTTCTGTTCCATTTTTTCACTCCTTTGTAGAATTCCAATTATAAATGTATTGGACTATTTGATCTAATCACATAGGTTCCTGAGACTGTTCTTTTATTTAAAAAGTATTTTTGCTGCCCTGGCTGGTGTGGCTCAGTGGATTGAGTGCCACCCTGCGAAGCAAAGGGTCACTGGTTCAATTCCCGGTCAGGGCACATGCCTGGGCTGCCGGCCTGGTCCCCAGTGTGGCAACCACACATTGATGTTTCTCTCCCTCACTTACTCCCTCCCTTCCCCTCTATCTAAAAATAAATAAATAAAATATTTTAAAATTTTTTTTTCTTTGTCTTCATCTTAGATCATTTCTATTGCCCTGTCTTCATATTCATATACTTTTTCCTCTGCCTTTTCCAATTGGCTATTAGGTTCATTCAATGAAATTATTTATTTCAGAAAATGAACTTTTCAACTCTAGGGTTTCCTTTGGTCTTTTATTTTTATCTTTTACTGAGATTTCTTATTTTTCTGATGAAATTTTTAATCATTAAACCATTTTTTGACTTACTGTGTTGATGATCATAATAACAGCCTTTTAAAAATCCCTGTCTTTGTGTTTAAACATCTGTTTCATTTCAAGTCAGACTTGAAAGAATTTTATTTTCTTTAGTGCGTGTGTCCTTTTCTCTTGGTTCTTCATATGTCAGGCAATGTCCTGGACATTATGAATGTTGTAGAAAGTCTGGATTCAGTTGTTTTCCTCCTATCAGTACGGTTTACTCTTTTTAAAGCAGGTAATTTTCTCTTAATTATTGACCAGATACATATTTTCTGTGAACTATCTATTTATGCCCTTTGCCCATCCTTTAAATTGAGCTGTTTGTTTTTCTTATCAACTTGTAAAATTATTTATATATGAAAGGTAAGTATTATCATTTAAAAATGTTTTTCTGGGTTTTTTTATAGTACTTATAATTCATACATAGTTAAATCTTAGACTTTTATGACTTTGGCTTTTTATTATACTTGGGAAGGTCTTGCCCATTTGAAGAGTATATAAATATTCATCTTTAGTGATTTTATTCATCTTCTCTAGTGGTTTTATGGCTTTATTTTCTATTTTCAAATATACAATCTATTTTTGTTTGTTTGTTTTGGCATAATATATAAGGTAAAGATGCAACTCCCCCTTTAATTAATTAATTGTTCTAGCACATTTATTGCATAATATATTCTTTCTCTATTGATTTGAAATACATTTATTATTCTCTAAAATCTTATCTCTAATGGGTCTGTTTCAGAATTTTATATTTTTTTAAATGATATGTATATCTGTTCTAATACCATATAATAATATTGTGACTTTTGTAGCTTATTACATTTTAAATCTGGACATCAAAATATCTTCCAATTTGATCATTTTCTTCTCTATCAATATGTATTCTTTCAGATAAATTTTAGAACCTGTTTCAATTACCTACTGCTACATAGCCACTCTAAACTTAGTGACTTAAAACACAATTATGATTTTATTTGTTCATAACCTGGGGGTCAAGTATTCAAGCACAATTGACTGGGATTGCTCCACCTACTAACAAGGATCTATGTGTTGGTTTTCACCTGTGAGTTAGTCTAATTTGAAGGGTCCAGTAAGCCTTACTCACATGTCCTGCAACTTTAGAGGGGATGACTTGGAAGCTGGGATCATTTGGGCACTCTACTTCTCCATATGGTCTTAGGGCCTCTCTGTGTGGTCTTTCAAAAAAAGTAGTTTGACCTCTTCCATGATGACTTGGGACTTTTTGAGCAGTTTTCCCAAGACAAGAAGTAAAATCTGCCTGATTCTGAAGAGCTGGGCTTGGAAACTGATGCAGTTCCCTTTTGCCATATTCTCTTGGTCACAATCATAAAACCTCAATGGAGGCTTTGTGGAGAGGACATAGACCCAACTGTCAGTGGCAGGAGGGCATGAGCTAGTGTCCAAGAATTTATGGCCATCTTTAATCTGCCAAAGAATCATTGTATCAGATTTTCTCCAAAATTTTGTTGGACTGTTCATTGTAATTTTGTTAAGTTTATAGATGAATCAATAATTCATATTCTAATTATATTTTCTACTTAATTATGGCTGTGCAATACCACCTGAAAACTGAGGGCTAAAAATGAGCTTGTGATTCTGCAGTCTAGTAAGGGCTCATTGGAGGTAGTTTCTGCTCCATTTGGTGTCAGCCTGGACAGCTCCAAGGCTGAAGGCTACAATTATCTGATGGCTTTCTTACACAAATTGTACCTACACTGGATTCAAAACAACTGGGGCTGGAACAGCTGGGGCTCTTCAGCCATCCCTATCACTGTGTGGGCACTTCAGCATGGTGGCTGCAGGATAGCCTGATTTCTTACAGGTTAGCTCAGTTCCAAATGTTGAGAGAGATTTTATTTGATTGGTTTATGTTTGGGAGTTTCAGCATTTGAGTAACACTGTTAGTCACAGCCATCCCCCAGATTCAAGGGCAGGAGATAAGGTAGGGCTCATCTCTCTGTGAGATGAATGACAGGTTTTGAAGGGCATGTGGGACTGGTAATATTTGTGGCCATTTTTTGGAAAATACAGTCTGCCACACTCTTCTCTTTTGGAAATGTGGTTTACTTTGTTCATTCAAGTTATCTTTTGTGTTTTCAGTAAAATCTTACATTTTTATACATCTGTATCCATCTATTATGTACCTATCTATCCTTTACTAGATTTATTCTTACATATCTTGGATCATTAAGGATCTATTTTCCATATTTTTTTAATCTTTGGTATGATTTTGATATTTAAAGAGGCTTTGATTTTGCAAAGCAGAGTAGTAGTAGAGCATTTCTAGTGTTACATAAATTTATTCTACCTTCATTATGTGCTAAAGCTAACTCTTTAGAGGACTTTTAAGCCGTGTGCTTAAGAATAGTCATTTGAAAAGAGAATAGCACTTCTAGTTTTTGGTCTAACATAAGGAAGCTTAGAAGTCACCATTTTGTCCTAAATGTGAAGTGGACAGAAGCTTTGTATATGTGATTCCTACCCTGTTTCTTGCAACACACACACACACAATATACCTGTTCTGTGAGAGCGACTTGATGAGTCCTGTAGGCCACTCTGGAAGTACAGGAGTTTGGTAAACCATCCACCATTGCGATTATGCATTGCCTGCCTTTTTACTATGAGTTAAAATCTTTCTGCTCTTGGTTTTCTGAACTTTGCAACTTTTGTAATGTGAAAATTTTTGTTCAAAAGTTGTTTGTATTCAGTCATATATTAAAAACAGTTCAAGGAAAGCTGCTTCGGATAGTCACTACATACTTAAAGTCCTATAGATTTAATTAAGGGAATTTTTAATGTATATTTACAAATGAGATAATAATGGATTTGGAAATATACTTAGATTTTAAATTTTATCTGATTATCACAGTGGTGGCAAATTAATGTCAGTGGTGAACTTTTTAAACCAAATTCTGAATAAATACTTTTGGAAATAGGCAAAAATCTAATATCTTCTTAAATTTAGCAGGTTTGTAGGTCAACTAAAGTTTCAAGGGAAATAGGTATAAACTTTTGAGAATTTACTTTGACCACTTGCTAACTTTTTGATTCATACATTTGTCATTTTGTATCCTCCCATTCTAATTATTGGTTGTAGTTGCTACTTAATAAGTGAACACTTCAGAATTCCTTTTCAACTCTTTGTCTAATGATGGATTTTTTTTTAAAGATTTTATGTATTTTTTTTAAGAAGAGGGGACGGGAGGGAGAAAGAAAGGGGAAAATATCGATGTGAGAGAAACATTGACTGGTTGCCTCTCGTACACACCCTAGTCAGAGACTAAATCTGCATGTAACCCAGGCATGTGCCCTTACCTGGAATCAAACCGGTGACCTTTCGATTTGCGAGACAATGCCCAACCAACTGAGCCACACTGGTCAGGGCTAATGATGAATATATTTCCTGCCTGATGTTCCCTTTATTTATTTTTTAATGTATATTTTATTGATTATGCATTATAGTTTTCCCAATTTCCCCCCCCTTTATCCCTGATGTTCCCTTTATTACATTGTTCACCATAACTACTATATTCTCTAAGAGGAGTAAGTGATTTTGAGATATAGTCATGGAATAGATATATGGCTGCCCTTTCTATGCCTCTTCTCAGTTAGACCTTGGGAGTGTCTTACTTTTCTGTTTTGTTTATCTTGTGGGTTTGTGTGACCCCAAAACAAATTGCTATCTATAAACAATCATTTTTTCCTTTATCAAAGTGGGGACAGTCAGTGGAATAAGGGCTGGGTTTTAGTTATCTTTATTAATGTTCCAAGTGGTAGTTTTCAGATAGACTTTTTCGGGGTGTAAACTTGACATTTCTCTTCCTCATGACTCTGATGGTAAGTCTCATCCTTCCTGAAGTGAAATTGACAACAAGCAAAGCAAGGCTCTCAAGGAGAGACTCAGGATCCATGTGGAAATAATTTGCAGTAGGAGATAACAGTCTTGAAATCTTTTTACATGGAACCCTGTAGGTTCCGGAAAGCCTTGCTTTTTCCCTGAGATGGTATTTTGGATATAAGTAACAAAAGAAAGAAACTATTTAAGAACAAACTGAAGCTGCCCTAGTTCTAAATCTATTTTGTGGCTTTCTTATGGCCACCTTCTCTGAACTCTGACTACTAAAAACTATTGCATCATTGAATCCCGCTTTAATTCCACTTGACTTAGTAGCCTTCCATTCTTCAGGTGGTCTTTTAAAAAAAAACTTAATGTATTTTTTCCATTACCATTTATTCCCCCTATACCCTCTTCCACCTCCACTCCCACCCCCTGCAATCATGTCTGTGTCCCTGAATTCTGTCTTTTTCTTTTCCTTTTTCTTCAGTCTCTTCACCCCCTCAAACCCCACCCAGCCCCAGGACTGTCAGCCTGCTCTCTTGAGTCCTTCAGGTGGTTTTGTTAGATGTTTCCACAGAAAAATGCCAGGCAGCAGACCATTTTCCTGTATTCAGCTACGGTCTGCATGATGTCCCTAATTGCTACCTTGAATCTTCTTCTTGGTTCAAGGTTTTCTGTCTTAGCTGAAGGGAAAGGAAACAGGGACCTCCTTTCACCCAACGCTGTCTTTCAAATGTGTAACTCAGAGAAGAATTGAAAATCCTCCTACCATGTAATACACACCTGAAATTCTAGCTCTGGTGTAACAGGTGGCTTCTCTAACATGGCTAATGAGCTGTGTCTGAAGCAAATGCATCCCTCTTTACCTGAGATTTTATAGTTTTTAATTATATAATCTACATATTATATTAATCTATACATATATTTAACTGGTAATATACATTGTTGTTTTATCTGAAGATTAGTATGCTTCAGGTCTAAATCTGGGGTGGTGTTTTCATCTCCTTCCCTCCAGCTGTCTTTTCAAGTGGGAGAAAATATGTATTACTCTTCAAAGGGTTGCAGATGTCATTTGTTGGTGAAAAATGGATTTGGGAAAAAGTAAAGTCTCAGTCAACAGATACACCCCTGCCAGGTGTTTGGGGAGCCAAATCCTCCCCCTATCTCTTGTTAATTGAGCCATGAAGAAGACCTGGTGATTTACCCATAGATCTGCTAGAGAAGAAAGCCCCTATTATCTCTTACTAGCAACGTTTGAGACCACCCCCCACTTCCCCAGGTGGACCTGGGGAAGACCTTAGCTAATTATGATTACCCTGCTCATTTAGAGCCATTTTGCTCCCTGCATCAGGCTTCAGTGCCCAGAGCCAAGGCTGCATGCAGCCCTGGGATTGAACACCAACATGTGAAAAAAAAATTATTGTTTGCAATGTTTGATGTTCTGTTGTGGGTGATTTATTTCATTTTCTTTATTGTTCTACTTGCCATGATTAAAAATTAGGGGTAAAGCCCTGGCTGGTGTGGCTCAGTGGATTGAGTGCCAGCCTGCGAACCAAAGGGTCACCAGTTTGATTCTCAGTCAGAGCACCTGCCTGGGTTGGGGGCCAGGTGCCCAGTAGGTGGCGTGCAACAGGCAACCACACATTGATGTTTCTCTCGTTTTCCTTTCCTTCCCCTCTCTAAAAATAAATAAATAAAATATTTTTTTAGGAGCGGGGGTAAGTCATAATATTTGTCATTGCATTTTTCCCAAAATGAATGCTTTCTAAAACTTACCCTGTATTTAAAGTATGTGGATTGTTGTTTAAGAACCTATGTGAAATACATGGAATAATGATTTGTGTACCTTACTGTACCTATTTGATTGAAAACATATCTCAAACAAGATTGACTTCTTAAAATTTTTTAGTTTTTAGAGTATTTTTGCATATTCAGAACTTACTATCCTCAACTAAATTCTGATATATAGTGCTTTATCTATTGTATATGAACAAAATAGTGGTTTCTAATACATTGCCTTTTCAAAATGATTTCAGTTCATATATAATGAATATACATAAAGTATATATCCCAAAACTTCCTTTGTAAAATTGGGATATGTGTCATACACCATGCTTCCTATATGCCAGCAGGTGTGTTTCAGATTACGTAACAGGAAACCATGGGAAAACTGATAAATGCAAGAGCTATATACCAGAATACTCGAGTAGGAGACCATAAATAACTCATTACCAAAATTTCAATTCAAATAATCCAAACATTTATTGCTCTCAGTAGTGTAATAAAATAAATTTCTGAGAGAATGAAATATAAATAGTAAGCATATGTGCTTTATTTTAAATGCACAGATTTGAATACACACAATTCCTTAGTAAATATTTTCAGCAGACATTTTACATACATCATCCTCAGATTATGGTGCAGTAAGATATATTTGAGTAGCAAAACAACAGGTTTTCAACCAGATGAGAAAGGGAAACACATACTACAAAAAGCTATACTACTTGAAAGACATAAAAACCTCCATCAATAATTATTCAGCTTGCAAGGCTGGCAAAGTTAAACTTAAGAGTTTTGTTCAACTGTGCATGTCTATTTCAATAAGAAAAAATCTATATATCTCAAAAGGATCTAAGGACAGAGTGATAAAATAGACAAAATTAAAATGAGAACTACTAAAATGGGAATTTTAGAATAAAAATTTAGACTACTGCCCAACTAGATACTTTGAATAAATCAGTTGCAAAAGGAAACAGGAGAAAATTTGCTGGAATCACTGGTGAATATTTTTTAGTATGTAATACCTATATCATATAAATAGCTACTAAACACTTCCAGTTTATTTTGTGAGGCAGACAGATACGGTGACTGATAAGACCAGGACATGAAAATGAAAGCCAGTCTTGTTGATAAACATAGATGAAAAAAAAAACCCTAACTTAAAAATATAAATAAAGTGCATATTAAAAGATATTTAACATTTAAAAATATATTTACCATGACCAAGTGAGATTTAGTATAGAAATTCAAGATTGCTTATGTGTAATGAAAACTGTTGCCATAATCTATTCCATACTAGCAGAAATAGTAAAATTAATTAGACCCTGTTTGTTGACATAGGATATGGACTATATTCTTCTAGGCTCTGGGAAGATACAAAGATACTTAAAGTAGAGTCCTTGCTTTGAAGGATTTATATCCTGGCAAATCAAAAAAGAAAATTAGTGAAAATCATAATGTTCCCAAAATATTTTAAAATATTCTAAAAATCAACACCTATTTCTAAAACTTTGAAAAATATAAAGGAAATAGGTTTTCTCTCTATAACTAAAAGTCAACATTAACCAAAACGGAAAAGGAGAGACATCTTTCATTTCAAAAAAAAAATAAAGCAATGCTGTCTGTTATTGAATGTCAGCCAATGTATAAATGTTTTTTAAAAATGCAATGAGATAAAGGTACCATATATGCAGAAGGAAATTAAATTATCACAATGTAAATGATAGTTACATACCTAGAAAATCTAAAGAATACAACAGCATATTATTACATATAGGAAACATTCAAATTTTAAATTAAAAGTAAAGTGCATCCCTGGCTGGTATAGCTCAGTGCATTGAGGGTGGGCCTGCAAACCAAAGGGTCACTGGTTTGATTCCCAGTCAAGGTACATGCCTGGGTTGTGGGCCAGGTCCTCAGTAGGGGGCACACAAGAGACAAGCACCCATTGATGTTTCTCTCCCTCTTTCTCCTTCCCTTCGCTCTAAAAAATAATTATGTTTTTTAAAAAGTATAGTGTAGACAGGATCCAGCTTATGATGGTTCAGCTTAACAATTTATCAACTTTACAGTGGTGCAAAAGCAATGTGCATTCAGCAACAACCAAACTTCAAAGTTTGAATTTTGATCTTTTCCATGATGCTGGTTAAAGACAACAAGCCACAGTTCCCAGTCAAGCATGAGATTACAGGGGTAAACAACCGATACTCTACAGTGTTAATCAGGACATAACCCCACCGTAAATTGTGGAGCATCTGTATATTACTGTATTTTAACAATAGATTATATAAGAATAAATATATACTTACAGTGATACACATTAAATACTTTAGCTTAATGTTTGTATATGTGAACAATAAAAGTTTAATGGCAAGCATAAAAGAAGTTTGAATAAATGGGGTATTGTACTCTAGCTAATGGGAAGGCCAAATGTATTAAAGCCCTGTGTTTACTGTATTAGTATATTTAATATTTAATCAAGTAAGGTACAATCATATCTTAAAGGCTTGACAGTAGCAACGTCAGCATCACTTGGGAGCTTGTATAAATGCAGAATCTCAATTCTCCACCCCAGATATAATGAATCAATCTACATTTTAAGATTTTAAGAATTCTGGGAGATCCTTATGTACATTAAAGTGCCAAAGGCACTGTGTTTAAAGAGATAGTTCTTGAACTGGTTAAAATCAGAGTCATCAACTTGTAAAAACAAATTCATTTAGGTCCTGCTACCAGCTTAATGAAATAGAATTGTTTTGGTTTTTGTGTTTCTTTCTCTAAAGCCCACCAGTTGATTCTGATATGTAAATTTGATTGTAGCTGCTTTAAAGAATTTGGCAAAATGGCAATAAAGTATATATGAAAAAGTTGTAAGACATATTAGGTGGTAATTATCAAATAGTATCAGTTAAAAAATCAGTATAGAACAAAGTAGCAGTTCCAAAAATTGATTCATGGTTTGTGCTGTTATAAATGACTATATCATTGAATACATTTTAGGAATTTCTACATAAATAAGAGTTAAACAAACACTGATAATAAAAATATTTTTTAAATGACAAATTTTCTGTATTTCTTTGAATAAGTGATTAATACATGATCTAGTTGGATAAATGAAAAAACTATATAGATACCAAGGGGGAAAACTATACAGCATAAAATCAGAATAAGGGGCTGATAAGTACCTCCAATAATATGTAATAGACATGGCTAGAGCAAGACATCTTTGCCTTGTTCCTGATCTTAGGGGGAAGGATTTCATCTTTCATTGTGAAGTGTTAGCTCTGTGGGTTTTTTTATAGATGCTCTTTATCAGGTTGAAGAAGTTTCTCTTTCTAGTTTAAAAAAAAAAATTTAAATCATGAATGGGGGTTGGATTTTTTTGTTATTGGATTTGATTTGTTACTCATTTGTTACAATGTTTTTTCAGCTGTAGTTTCATCTCTTGTGATGTCATTGTCTGACTTTGGCCTTATAAAATGAGTTGGGAAATGTTTTTTTCTCAGTTCCTGGAAGAATTTGTGAAGGATTGGTACTTTTCTTCTTTAAACATTTGATATAATTCACTAGCAATGTCATCTAAATCTGGGCTGTTCATTGAAGGAATATCTTGTATTATTGTTTCAATTTCTTGTTTTAGGTTTGTTTACTCAAGCTTTTCTGCTGCTGCTTAGGTTATTTTGTAACAGTGGGGAATTGAAACACACCCCACCATTCTTTTGACATTGTTTTTGTAAATGCTGACTCTGACTAATATGTAGCTTGTAGATAAGCAGCATGACTTATAAGAAGCATAGGAACTAACTTCAAAAGATACAGACTCCAACCTTCAGTCATCCCAGCTCTAGGAGATTCGCTGCCTTTCAACTGTCAAACCAGGATGGTGCCCATCAGACCATCACTTGACCAGTTTCACGATCCTTATCAGAATGGACTGTGCTGGTCTGTACATAGAGAACTCTTCAATCATCTCCCCTTGGTATCTTTGTTCTGCTTTCCCTCTCCCTCCTTATATAAACCTCTGACTTCACTGAGATATTAAGATGGGCTTTGAGACAAGAGTCCCCAGTCTTCTCAAACAGCTTCCCTGCTCACCAGCACCTGTTTCACAAGTTTGGCTGTTGCCAAGGCAAGCAGCCAGACCTGCATTCGGTTGCACCATTAGATGTATGTTGTTACCTTCAGTGTTATTGCATAGTCTCTGAGGAACTGTTCATTTTCCTTCCTACTTTTTTCTCTCTGTTCTATAGATTATATAATTTCTAGTTCGCTGATTCTTCTATATTTCAAATCTGCTATTGGGCCAATCTAGTGAATTTTTTATTTATAATGTGTTTTTCAACTCTAGAATTTTTTTTTTTGTATATTGGTGTTTTGAGATTCCCATTTGTTGAGTCATTGTTATTATATATTTTTTTAATTTTTTAAACACGACTTTCTTGAATTCTTGACCATGTTTATAGTAGCTGCTTTTGAACACAACATCTGGGCCCACTCAAAGAGTTTCTGTTGACTACTTTTCCCCCTCCCTGAGAATGGGTCACATTTTCCTCCTTCTTTACATATCATGTAATTTTTTGTTAAAAACTGAATATATTTGGCAATATGTTGCAATTTTCAACTGGTGTGCCATAAGAATTTTTAAAACATGGAATACCTAACTATTTAGTTGGGGGCTATGATATCTTTTCCCTTAGAATCTCAGATAAAAATATGGCAATAGCCAATATAATAATAGCCATCCAGTGTGAATGAGTAAAAACAAAGTCCATATTTTGCCATGTATAATGTACACTTTTTTTGCCCAGATTTTTGAGGGAAAAATAAGGGTGCGCATTATGCATGGACATAGTGAGTACATGCCTGGGGGTATGGTAATCCCATGTATAATTCTCATAAAACGTAGGTGTGCATTATACATGGGTGCACATCGTGCACTGCAAAATACAGTATGCCTATTTTTTGGTCAGATAAGCAAAAAATACACATTTTTTGGTGTGTTTCAGAATTTTAGTAATTAGTTTATGTCTGTCATGAGATGATGAAAAGGGTTGAAAATCGCTGGCATGTTATAACAGTTTTGGATGTGACTCCTCCCTAGCCCCTCTCCCACCCCGAAGGCTGTCATTATTGCTATTATGGTATATGTTTGCTTATATGTTTAATTAACTTGATGTGCAGAATCTTTCTTCCCTGTGAGCTGCAGCCACTCAAGTCTCTGCTCAGTTGTTTTGTTTTTAATTGTTGTTTTAAATTTTGAGCCTTACCTCCTTAAAGTCCTCCTTGTGTCTGCCTAGCTTAGTGATCAGCAGTGATTTGTTAGAGGTCATACTCAACCAAATACCTTGAGCCACTAAGGCTTCCATCTGTCCTTTGCTGATTCACCTGTAAGTGTGTTAGGGAGCCCACCTAGTTTTCAAGTATGCCCCAGCTTTTATTTTCTGCTGAACCTCGCAGTTCTTTTTTTCACATGTGGGAAGCCATGGTATGTGGAGAGCTTAGAACCTCTTCTGTCAGCTCTCAGTATGTACCCAGCCTCCAGTTAGCTAGCGATGTGTGTAGTTGACCTATCCCCCTCCGTGGCTCTCATTTCCAGAATCTCTCTGTTAAATATCTTTTTTTATTAAATCATTTTTTATTGTTATTCTATTACAATTGTCCCAGTTTTTCCCCCTTTGCCCTCCTCCACCCATCTCACCCCACCTACCTCCTTCCACTCCCATAGTCAACTCCCATACTGTTGTCATGCATAGACCCATGTCTATGGGTCATTCATACGTGTTCTTTGTCTAGTCCCTTCCCCTTCTTTCCAGCATTATTCTCCTTGATTTCTGTTAGGCTCTCCCTCTTCCCAACTAGAACAGCAGCCTCAGGCTAGCAGAACTATAGGCTTTCTTTGTTCTTTTCCAGTCGAGTTTAATACTTTTACTCTCAATGCCACTGGGTATGTAGTTTTTGCCCTTCACTTCAAATCACACCAGCAGCCTTTGACAATGAAGCTCCTGGTTTTCATGACCAGCCCTATCCAGGTACAACTACTGCATGGATTGTGCTTGGGTGGGGGCATAGGAGGTAGGTAAGAAGCAGCCACAAGCAATATGCACCTGACTCCCACTGTTCTTACCCAGAGTTCCACGATTTTTCTTAAATAAATACTTTTCAATTTGTCATTTGATTTTGGTTGTTTTCTGAAGTCCTGAAATGGTTATTTTCGACAGTTTTGTCCGATTTTATAGTTGTTTTAGGGGGGAGAAGTTTTGCTGAACTCTTCAGTTTGCCGCAGCTGGAAGTCCTGCCTCCTGTTTGTACTTGCAGTATTTTTGGTTTTGGTTATTTTTAAAAGGCTAACTAATTAAAAACCTGAAGCACATTTATATATTGTAGCTGCTTCAGCATTTTGCTTTACAATGAAAGAAGCTAGGAGATTGTGATTAGATTAGGAGTGGGACTGTAATTCTGCTGACATCACTTTCCTGTGGGATGCTTCTTAATGACTTATTCTTGTGTAATGATGAAGAAAACATTTATTTTTTTAAGCAAGCAAATTCCTCTGGAATTCTACCAAAACAAAAACACGATGTATACTCCTCTTTACAGAATGAACCAGTGGCACAAGGAAAGATATGGCAAAATCCATTGGGCTGGAATAGATGTATATGTCTTTATGAAAAAAATAGAATCTCCCTCTTTAAAAATTAATAATTATATAGATTGTAATCTAAAATGCTTGTTTATACTCAAATTTAATTGGGAATTTTGTCTTTACCTTTTTAGTTATATAATAACACATGCAGAAATGTACACAAAATAAAATATATAGCCAGTGATTTATCACAAAGTACATACTGCTGTAGCCACTATCCATTAGAGAAACAGGACATCACCAGCACCCAGAAGTTCCCTCTGCTCCCCCTCACTGTTACCTCACCCCCAAACAAGATAACCACTATCTTAACATTTATGGTAACTACTTCCTTTCTTCATAGTTTCTATCTCCAAAGTATGCATCCCTAAACATTAGAATTTAACTTTTCTTGTATTTTTAATATTACAGAAATGAAATATTACAGTATCTATTCATTTGTGACTGGTTTCTTATGTTCAAAATTATATTTATGAGCTCCAGTCAGTGTGGCTCAGTTGGTTGGGCTTTATCCAGCAAACTGAAAGGTCTCCAGTTCGATTCTGGTCAGGGCACGTGTGCCTGGGTTGCAGGTTCGGTCCCTAATCGGGACTTATATAGAAGGCAACTGATCCATGTTTCTCTCTTGCATTGATGTTTCTCTCCCTCTCCTTCTCCCTCCCTTCGCCTTTCTCTTAAAAAAATAGAAAATAAAATAATATATTTATGAGATTCTTCTATGTTATTTCATGTAGCAATAGTTCATTTTAATTGTTATAAAGTATTCTGTTTACAGTTTATCCACCCTACTGTTTATGGATATTTGGTTTTTTCTGGTTTTAAGGGTATTACAAATATTGCTACCATGAACACTGCTATTTGTGTTGTAGTGTATAGATGTGCACATTTGTGTTTGTGTGTATAAACACACACAAATTGCTAGGTTACAGTGTATACATTCTTTAGTATATAAAGCCAACCTGTTTTCCAAAGTAATTGTAGCAATTTACATTCCTGCTAGCAGTCTATAAGAATTTCCTTTGCATTACATCTTCACAAAACATTTGGTATGGTCAGACTTAAATATTAGCCATTCTGGTGGTTATATAATATGTTCTTATTGTGGTTTTAACTTTATTTCCCAAATGACTAATGAGGTTAAGATCCTTTTTATATGTTTGTTGGCCATTTGTATTATCCCTTTTTGTAAAATGCCTATTCAAGCCCTTTTTAAAAATTGATTTATAGGAGTTCTGTATGTATTTGGATAAAAGCCCTTTGTTCCTTATGTGTGTTCCAAACCTTTTCTCCCATGTGACTTACATTTTTACTCTTAACAATGTATAGATAAAAAATTTTCTGATTTTAAAGTAGTCAAATATATCAGTTTTTTTTATCGTGGTGTTTCTTGTGTCCATTTAAGAAATCTTTCCCTGGCCCTGTATCATAAAATTATTCTCCTATATGTTATCTTCTAACAGCTATATGATTTTGATTTTCACGTTTATAGCTATAATCCACCTGGATTTATTTTGTGTGTGGAGTGAAGTAAGGGTGAAGGTTCAATCTGCTTTTTCATACGGCTGTCCAGTTATTCAGTACCATACATTGAAAAGAATGTTGTATTTGTCAGAGTCCAATCAGAAAAGAAATTATAGCAGAGTTTAATATGGGGGATAATCGTTAATTAGTTGTAAAGTTGTTTGCAAGTAAAATTGTAGGTGTCTGAAAAGACAAGACAAGAACAATAGGTATCATGGAAGTAGCAGGTAACACCTCTGCAGCTGGAGGAATAAAGGGAAGAGGCTGGAATTTTTAAGACAGGATCCCCATGCAGCAGAAATTCAGACACCTAAGGAAAGGATCCTAGTCCTGATATCTGGGGTGGAAGATGCAGTGAGGCTGGTTCTGCAAGTGCTAGGAAAACTGTAACTGGGTTCCCCTGTTGTCACAGGAAGGCACTGCCATTGCTGGGAATGAAGAAGTGTTGGGAGGGTGCCACAAGAACAAGAGACGGCAGGAAGCCTGTGGGCAGGTGCAAATCCCTTTTTCCTCCTAAACCTTGCAGTCACCCCCAAAGCCCCCTATTGGCAAAGCCTAAAATGGAGCTAGTTGGCAAAACCAAACTGGTTTTCAGGGTGTTAGCCCCAGTATTTTAGAGCATTGTTTAGACAGATGGGTTTGCAGCTAAGAAACAACAGTTTAAGGCACAGCATTTCCTGACTGCAGAGACACCTGTATGATAAGCCAAGTGCCTGTCTAGGTGAGAATCTGTTTCTGGGATTTATTTCTCTCTCATTGGTCTGTTGCACCTAAATTACAGTCTAAATTAGTAAGTAGCTTTATAATAAATTTTTATATCTGGTTGAGTTTTTCCCACCTTATTTTTTTTTCAAGAGTATCTTCACTGTCCTTGGCATATTTGCATTTCTATAAAAAAACTTTCAAACTAATCTGCATAATTTCATAAAAAGAAGCCTGTTGGAGTTTTGATTAGAATTTTGTTAAATCTATAAATTAGCTTGGGGATAATTGAAATTTTTACAATACTGAGTTTTCTAATCCATGAATATAGCATGTCTCTGCATTTATTTGTTTTTAATTTCTCTCAGTATCTTTTTAGTCCTTTTGTACAGAATTCTTGCATAGTTTTTGTTAGCTTTAATCTCAGATATTAGATATTATTGACATTATTATAAATAGTATTTTTTTGTATTTTTAAATTTTTTATTTCAATTTTATTTTGAAAAATTTCAAACCTGCATTTTTACTTTTGAATAGTCAGATTCCATTCTACCCACGAGCCAGATTCAATAATTATCAAAATTTGCTTTATTTGTTTCAGTAATAATTATTAAAGAATTTTTAAACAAATATTAGATCTTTTCATTTCACCTATATAAGTATACTTCTCTAGAAAATAAGGACATTTTATTTATAACCATAATTCCAAGTCATACTTAAATTTCACCTTTTTATTTCAAAAATGACTTTTTATTGGTATTTCGGTTGGTATGTTCAGACAGTTTGCTTTTAACAACATATTGAGACTTACATTTTATGTTAAGTAATTTAATAATTTCATCATATCTTCTGAGCATTCAAGTTATAATAATAGTACTTCCTCAGTAAATATTTATTTCCTAGATATTTTAATAAATATTAGCTTAGCCAACTAAGATACTAAATGGTAAAACATTTTTTATGGCAATTAAAAATAGTTTTTTCTGATGATGTGAACCTCCCATTTCTAAATACATTACAGTTTTTGATATTGTCAAAGCCATATTGTTGAAAACCTACCATGTGAATAAAACTGTTCTTTCCTGCCCTGGCTGGTGTGGCTCAGTGCCAGCCTGCGAACCAAAGGGTCGCCAGTTTGATTCCTAATCAGGGCACATGCCTGGGTTGCAGGCCAGGTCCCCAGTGGAGGGGAGGGACACTCAAGAGCTAACCACACATTGATGTTTCTTTCCTTCTCTTTCTTCCTCCCTTCCCCTCTCTAAAAATAAATAAATAAAATCTTAAAAAAAAAAACAAAAACAACTTTCCTCTCCTTTGTTGTCTTTGGTCAACAAAAATTGCCATTCTTTAATTTTTAAAAAATATTTATGTTCCTCAGTGTTCCTCTTACAGAACACATCTATCAGGAAATTATCAATAGGATTAAAAGCAAGCGCATTTTTGTGTGACATTGTTTTTAGTTTTGGTTACCTTTGTAACCTCTTTTTGCCAAAAGTTTTAATATGTGAGGAGAAGAAGTTGTGAGTTATTTTCCTTTGGGTCTTTTTAAAGAAACCTTTCCCTAATTGCAGCTGGTTTTCCTACCCATACAACATTCATCGGTCTGGTTCTAGGAGAGGGCTGTAACTAGTGGGCGGGGAAAACTTCTAGACTTGGCAGAGTAGGCTGTGAAAATCCCTGTGGAAAAGGCAGTATTTACTTCCCTGGAGGCAGATCAGACTCCTCACAGAGGTACTTGCCAGTGACAGAGGAGGAAGAGTCTATCTTCCCGTTGTCTTCACCAAGGATGGAACTAGTTAATTTGTGGTCTAAAGAACAGTAAATATTCCCTAGACAATAGTAATTAGCATAAAATGAGTTTTGCCTATATTTTAAATTAACCAATGATTATTAGTAGGGAATTGAGGAAGTCTTAAAAGTTAGATCTTATTCGCTAGTAGTAAGTATTTGAAAATAAGTATGACAGAAATACTGAATGTCTTGCTTGTTCCTTATTCCTCCTCGTCAGCGTCTGCGTCTCACTAGAGATCATGATGGCCCGGTACTGTCTCACCTGCTGGGATCATTGCTATTTCTACTTATTTAAAATGAACACTAGAGTTGGAGAATGTTTAAGTTCATATTTAACTATTTCGGTTAAATGTAGATGTTTTGCTTCTTACCAGTAGTGGCAGGATATGAGAAAAAGAATGAACTATTTCACTGCTTTGGTTTAGCCATTGTATAAAGGCCTTTTTTTCCTTGTAATTTCAGATAAACAAATTTAGGGATAATTTTTAGTATACTTTTGAAAAGGAAAAGACTCTCTTATATGTAGAGCTAATTCAGCAAATACCAAATTTGGATAAACATTTTTAAAAAATCAGAAAACCCCAACTGATGGAACAAATTAAGTAATGAAAGATGAGAATTTTTGAAGTGTTTTGGGTGTAGACAGAGCCACCTAGAAGATTAGTTCTACATAGGATGCTGCTCTGTAAATTATGTCAAAGTATAAACATACTATAGGCCGTTAAAATTCGGGTTAGAAAGACCAAAGACATAAAAATAAATTCCTTATTCCCTATCCTATGGTATCCTTGAACATAGAACAAGGTCTAAGTTACAAATAAGATACCTTTTTTTAGACTTTGTTGTCAGAAACTTTGCCTCATAATTTGCTATTGTTTACTCAAGCAGACTTAATCTAAATACAAGTAAAAATGGCTTTTAAGGAAATGAATTTCAAAATGAATATGAAAGCAGTAATCTAAATATTTAGAAATCTAGTTAGGAGTTCTATTATTGAGATGTGTACTGTATTGGTACAGTTGACATAGTAATTGTATGTATAGCAAAAAATAAAAGGATTACTGATTACAAGTTTATGTGAATAGAATTAGAAGAACCTGATTTCTTAATCCAACTTGAGGCATTCTCATTATAAGTTAGTTATTTGCTTTGAATAGTTAAAAACCTTATTTGAAGCATGAACTTTAAAACTGCTAAAACATGTGCAGAAAAGATTAATACATAAAATGAGTGAGGAGCATATAATTTCTTGGAGATTCTTGCTGGCTAAGTTATACTAATTTAAAGATGTGTAACATTCTAGTGCAGCGATTTTCATCTCATAGCACACATAAACTAATAACTAAAATTCAGAGGCACGCCAAAAAATATTTTTTTGTCGATCTGACAAAAATATTGGTATAATTTTGATTCCTTCGCACCACATGGCTATTGCTGTGTTGGCTGTTGTCATTTTTTTATTTGACAATCTAAGAGAAAAAAGGTCATTGTCCTTGATTAAAGAGGCAGGTATTGCATGTTTTAAACTTTTTTGCAGTGCACCAGTTGGAAATCGCTGTTCTAGTGCCTGGGAAAGTATCCCCATAGTAAGTTTCACTCTTGTTTCATTCCAATCCTTCTGCTTTTCAGTAATGTAAACAGATTTGTGGCAATGGTCACAGATTCCTGAGATTAAGAAAACTACAACAAAATGACCACCTCAGATCTAAAAAACTTCCTGGTTTTGGTATTGTACTCTTTTGACTGACTCTGTATCTCTCTGAAGAATGGCTTGTGGGTTCTTCTAGCTGTTTAAAAAATAGTTGAACCTCGGGAAAAAAAAGTTGAACTTGTATTCTAAGTACAGGAGTTTGATGCACTCTGAGCAGATGTAAGAAAAGACTTTTTCACAACCCTTAAACTTTATTTTTAATAAGCATATACAGAATCGAACATTAATTTAAAATTAGAAAGTAAATATTTTTAATATAACTTGAATGCTTATGAAGGTAATCAGATGAAATGACAGATGCACTGTTTTATTTAAGGCGTCCAGTATTTAGTAGAGAAAGTAAGTGACCAGTAAGTGAATGGTAGTTGGAAGGATGGCTCCTTTTTTTCTGAAATGAAGAAAGTTGCCCATAATGTGCCTTATCTCTGGAACTGGAGCTTTATTAACAAGCGCAGTTGGAATGACCAGGGTATTGCAGCAGCAGAGAAGCTAAGCACAGCGAGCCTTTCAGTAACAAAGAAAATAAAAGAATTCCTGTGTAACAGGCTTCCACACTTACCTGATGTGGTACTATTTGTGCTGAACTAAAGCATCTGTTACCTCAGGTTAAGAGAGAACAAACTCAATATGGCGTGAAATTACTGCACAGCCATTCACATTCATTAGAGTTATATTGTTACCAGGCACAGGCATGACCGAATTTTGCATGAGTAATAAAGGCAAATGCTGCTTTGTGAATTTTACCTTAAAACAACAAGGCGCAGTACTGACCTTGAGAGAACATGAGAGAGCAGTTTTCCGATAAGATAGGGTCAAGACCAGTAAAAAGTCGGAAGTTGGGAAGAAGTATTGCTGTATGAGGCTTTTGGAGAGGGCACTGGGTTAAATCAACTTACTCTTTTGTTTTATTGTTTTAAAGATTTTGTTTATTTTTAGAGAGAGGGGAAGGGACAGAGAAAGATGGGGAGAGAAGCATCAATATGTGGTTGCCTCTTGCATGCCCCCTACTGGGGACCTGGCCTGCAACCTGGGCCTGTGCCCTGACTGGGACTCAACCAGCGACCTTTTGTTTCACAGGCCAGGCAACTTACTCATTTCTAAGTTGCCCAGCCAGGGTAACTTACTCATTTTTAAAAACTATATTGTGCTGGTATTAAAATTATTAAAATACCATTTGGCAGTCATTACAATAATAATTGATTCAGGCAAAAAACATCAGTGGATGCCAAAGATAATAGGTCAAAGTTTGATGAGGAAAAGAATATTTACACAGTTACAAAGGGAAAAAATAGTAGCTTTGCTGTGGAGAAACCTTACAGGCACTTCATCCAAGTGACCAAAGTTATCACCAGTACTGTGGAAAATTGACATCCTATGTCTCCTAGTGTGATGCACTACAGGACACCACTTCTGTGTTATTCCTGTTAAAAATGCATGACCTGAATTTAATCATGAGAAAACACCAGACAAACCCAGATTAAAGAACTCTACAAAATAACTAGCCCATACTTTTCAAAAATGGCAATGTCATGAAAGACAAAGAAATGCTAATTTTCCTAGATTAAAGAAGGTTCGAGATACTGACAAATAAATGCAATGTGTGATCCCATATTTTCCTTCCTTGCTATTTCATTAACATTTTTCTTTTCTAGTTTCTAGCTACAGAAGTGGTGTATTTAAACAGAGAAAAATATTTTTAGTATTCTGAATTAAATATTATAGTTTCCTTCTTATTTGTTCTAGGTTATAGGATTTTAAGCAGTGTTGTGGATTTGGGGTTTTTTTTTAAGCAACTGTCAAGAATGTTAGGTTTTTTAAGCCTAGCTGAATTACATTTCAAGCTATTGGAGAGTTAAAAATCATAATACTTCACTGTTTTACCAAATTTTCAATCAATGGAAGAAAGAGGAGTCTTCATGCTATTTAAAAATACTAGAATGCACCATTTAAGAGTTTCGTAAGCACTTAAGGAAGTAGTGATCACTAAGATGAACTGTTAAAGAAGTCATGGTATTCATAAAGTTTGGTATGGTTTTTAGATAAGTAGGTAATAGGAATGCTTTATGTTCAGGAAAGCAACTTGATAAATGTGTGATTTCCTTGTGTACAGCTAGAGAAATAAATGGATTGACTGTGATTAATTAATTAATTTAATTTAATAACCATACCCAAGATTAATGATTGGATACCAGTCTCATGGTTTCTTTTTTTTTCTTTTAAGATTTTATTCGTTTACCTTTAGAGAGAGGGGAAAGGAAGGAGAAAGAGAGGAAGAGAAACATCAATATGTGATTGCCTCTTGCACGCCTCCCACTAAGGGCCTGGTCCACAACCCAGGCATGTGCCCTGACTGGGAATGGAACCAGCGACCCTTTGGTTCCCAGGCCAGTGCTCAGTCCATTGAGCCACACCAGCCAGGGTGCCAGTCTCATGGTTTCTAATGCTGTATCTATTGCAGAGATCTATTCTCAGTTCTGTTTTAAACTTTAATTAATAGCTTGGGTAAAGGCATTGTTGACATAGAGGTGATATTTTTAAATGACACAAATCTGAGCGAGATAGCTTCAAAGCATTAGATGACTGAAACAGGAACCAAAAGATAATGGTAGCTGGGAATGATAAGCAAGAATCTAGCAAAATAAATTAGATAGGAATAAATTATACAAGGACAACCATTCATAGATGATGGGTGGAAGGGAAAGAAACCTTTTATGTTAATTTATGGAAAATCAATTTGCCAAATGGCCAATTGGCCATATTTAGTAAATTTTATTGATTTTTAAAAACTATCTGATTTAAATATGTATCAATTAGGTCCAATCAGAAAAATGGAAACCTTTTGTATTTCAAACATAAGGAAATACAGGGAACTGGTTGTACAGGTGTCCAAAAGCTACAGGGGAAAGAAGGGGGACACTGAGCTATTAAAGAGAGAGTAATTACAGGAGGCAGCTATTACATCAGAAACAAAAGGAAAGAGGTTATCATAACCTAGAAACTACAGCCATAAGCTGGCATTTAGGAGGGGACACTGTTCAACGACTCGTGGTACCGCAATCGTTATTACTAAAAGCTGTTCATTTATATTTTCTTACCCAAAAATTTAAATCATGTTCTCTACGTTGACCTAAATGTGATAGCATCTGAATGAAAATCTCTTCCATCTTGAATTTGGTTCTGCAAATAAAGCATATAAAACTGATTTGACCTGAATCACGTTAATGCTCTCTACTTTTTTCCTCCTATCTTTAAAATAAAATGGCAAAGTAAAAAAATAAAATAAATAAAATAAAATAAAATAAAATAAAATGGCTTTACCACTAATAGTGCTACCACTCCAGGTGTATTGCTAAGTAACCTCTCAGAAAGAGCAGCTGTTTATAGAAATGTGGACAGAGATTAAAAATTTTTTAAAAGCATGGCAGATGATTTGTGTCGGCTAAACATTCCCTTTGATTATAGATGTGTACTTTTTTAAATCTTCTTTCTCACTGACATCTTAAGCATTATTAAGTTGGTTTAATATTAAGTTTTTAGGATAAAGATATTTGTCATGCTCTGAAACATTTAAAGAACAAAGTTTGGAATTGATTTCTCTTTTTTTCCTCTCCCCCAATTATTGCTTCTTTAGGTCAGTAACAGATCCAAGAGATGGAAAAAGAGTAGCACTCAAAAAGATGCCCAACGTCTTCCAGAATCTGGTCTCTTGCAAAAGGGTCTTCCGGGAATTGAAGATGTTGTGTTTTTTTAAACATGATAATGTAAGTGAAATTGGTGTTTGGGATAAACTATTTCCTAGCATGATTAATTGTATTAGTAAAGAGCAAAACAGTTTAAAAAGAAACAATCAAGTTATTGAATGGGTTTGGAAACCTGCAACAAATTAACAATGAGCAAGTTTAAGTGGATTCTAAGATTTATTGACAGATAAGTAATAATTGACATAAAGCAAATGTTAATATTTAGCTGAGGAGCAATACTAATATTCAACACAAAAATAGAGTGTAATACATACTGCGTTGGCCAAAAAGTTCATTTATTTTTTTTCCTTATGATGGCTCTAATAGTGTTTAGTTGTCTTTAACTTCATTTGAAGCAATTTTGTTGGATGTATTGTGACAGTTGTCATATGTGCATTTATAAAAACTTTTATCAAAATTGGTGAGTTTTTGTGCAGACATTTTAATATTGAAGATGGAAGAAAATATTTAATATTTTTGGTGAATTATACTTTATTATTTCAAGAAAGCTAAAAATGCAACTGAAGCACAGAAAAAAAGATTTGTACAATGTATGGAGAAGGTGCTGTGACTGATTGACTGCGTCAGGATTTGTTTGCAAATTTTCTTGGTTCTGTTGAAATTTTAGCCAAGTAATTCTTTGCTCTCGGGCTGTCTTATACATTGGAAGATGTTTAGCAGCACCCCTGGCCTTTACCCACTAGAAGCCAATAGCAGGAGATAGCCACCATACTCAAAATGTCCAAATCAATAGTTATTGGTGAGAATGAAAAATGTGTCTTTTATTTTATGAAGAAAACTAAACACTTTGGCCAACCAGTAATCTGGGTGATTTAAGTGAAAATAATTGCCTCTATTTTATTTTTATCCTATAATATTTCTAATCAGAGATTAACTTAAAGATATGAGGAAACAGATTCTTAAAAACAGTACAGCTCTTAAAATAACATAGGTTAGCTTTTTTTATGACTGTGTTTAAATTTGTCAAGACTCATGGGCAAACAGAATCATTGTGGTTTGAGAGATAGCTTCACTTTAATCGTGAATTAAAGTTTGATACAGTTGCTTTCTCGGCTTTTTGTCTATGATCAAGTGTAAAAATTTGATGCGTATAAAATTTAATGGGGAATGCCATCATTGGACTTGTAGTTTTCAGTTTCATGTGAAAAGGAAAATTGCCTCACATTCTGCATTTGTTATTCAACCTGTGGTACTTTAATTACTGAGGTAAAAACTTTATCAGAAAAATAGTAATAATCTCTTGTGAGTCTGATTCTTTGTTTGCACAGGAACCTTTAGAACTTTGGTCAAAGTGTAGTTCTCTCTTTAAGAAAGAAATTTGTTAAGTTTGAAGTATTTGGTAAAACTAGGAATATCAGACTTATGTTTACTTGAAGCTCCTCTGTTTGAGGTAATTCATTTATGGATTACCCCTCTTGAAATCATTTTTCTTAATCTTTTTAAAGTTATTATTATCTTTCAGTTAATCGGAACTGCCTAGTAATGTGTTTGTTTCAATAACTTTAAAAATAACACTAATTTCTATTTTATGACCGACTGGTTCCTCGAATTTTGGGAGTGATTTAAAATGATGTCTAGTGCTTTCTTAGTTTTTGCCTGAGTACTACCCTAGCAACAAGGAATACAAACCTTATGTACATTGTCAGACATACAAGTGAAGGTATTCATAATGAAGGAATACTTTGAAGGTGTCATCAGAAATTTGCTTATTAAGGTTTTCAGTGGTTTATTATATTCAGACCTATCTTGCCTTCTTATAAAGGAAGGATGGTATAATAGGCTGCTATTGCCATTTTTTCTCATAACTCATTCCTATGGAGTAACTAATTAAGTCACACAGTGTCAGAATTAATTGAGTAAGAAAAGAAACAAACTTAATTCTTGAAAATCACACCTGTTAAAACACAGCAGCCACTGCCTGGAGCTCCTAATAAGCTCAATCCTACGAGAGTGCTTGTGACTTCTGTGGGAATACTCAAAAGTGAGCAGATGGTTGGAGATGAAGATTGCATGGCACCACCATTTTATACATAATGAATTTATGTTATGCTTTGCAGTCTATCTCCAAAAGCATCTCAGGGCCAGCATAACTGGTATGTGTGTAATGTCTAAGAAGCAACTGCTTTTTGATATAGTTAAGGCAACAGATGTTTATTAATTGTGTCCTGTTTATAGAGTGCAGTGCTAGGTTATGTGGAGGGTACAAAAAAGTTTAAAACACAGTCGTCTTTTGTTTTTAGGGGAATAGACCAGGTACTTAACACTTGTCAGTGTGTGTCAGGGAGTATGCTAGATGCTTTACATACATTAATTCATTTAATCCTTAGAAATTCTGTCACGAAGGTCTTGTTGTTCCTACTTTACAGAGGAATAAACCAAAGCTTAGAATTAAGTGACTTTCCCAAGGTGGAGGTAGCACAGGATTAGAGTGTAAATCTGTCTTGCTTCATAGGCCATATTCATTAATTTGGTAAACTTTTATTGTATACATCCTATATGCCTAAACTACATTAGCTTCTAGGGGTTTCTACCCTCAAGGAGTTTAGAAATGTGATAAATACTATGATAACAGTGCTATGGGAGAACTGCCTGCATGGTTAAGCATTCATAAAGCACAGTCTGTATTCTGTGCATACCAAAAAGCTGGGAAAGCAAACCTAGAAGTATTTTAGAATCACCAGTGAGCCTTAAAAATGCAGATTCATGGGTCTCATCCAGACCTACTAAATCGGGATCTCTGGGATTGAAGCCCTGGTAGCTACCTGGTAGCTATTATTTTAAGCTTCTCAGGTGAGTGCTGGTGCATGAGTACCATAATACTAAGGGGAAGGGACAGATTGTTGTGTGGATTTAGAACCTTAAATATGCTTTAAACATGGAGAAGGTAAACCTTAAGATGAGTCTTGCCCTGGCTAGTGTGGCTCAGGTGGTTGGAGCATCATCTGTACCTGAAAGGTTATTGGTTCAATCCCCGGTCAGGTTACATACCTAGGTTGAGGGTTTGATCCCTGGTCTGGGTGCACGTGGTGGAAGACAAGCAGACAACCAGTCGATGTTTCCCTTTCGCATTGATGTTTTCCTCTCTCCCTTCCACTCTCTAAAAGCAATGACAAATGTCCTTGGGCGAGGATTAAAAGAAAGATGAGTCTTTTAAGACTAAGCTTTGATTGAATAGGAGAAGAAAAGAATATCATGATGAAAATGACATTTAGAAAGATTAACCTGGCCGTTGTAGGAAGGTTGGATTTTAATTTGGATGGTTTTGTATGTGTCAGAATAGCTTCAAAGCCCTAAGAGGCTTTGTAATTTCTTTTGAACAGAACCTACAAAGTCACTATATCAAATTCATTGATTTCAGGTGATCTGGCTGAGTAAGATACACACACACACTTTTTTTTTTCTTTAAAGTACAGTTATTTATCATCTTAAGGAATAGGTTTACCTTGATGAGGTTACTTAGGGAAACAGAAATAGGTTTAACTTTGTAAAGATTGATGTTTAGATTTGTCGCTAGCATCTAGTCAGAATCTGAGCTATTATAAAATCTGGCAAAATATTCTTTACTTCATCCACCTACGCTCCTTTGCATGTGTATATACACACATATCAGCATGGAAAAGAGATGATTCAGTTTTTTAAAAATCTTGTACTTTGAGAATCTGATGAAAGCTGTGAACCCTCTCTTGGAAAAACACATACACACAATTTTGTGTCATTTTAGGCTTTGCCTGGTTCTCTAAAGCCCATTCAGAGCCCCCTTGGGGCTCATTGATTTCTGCTAAGAGCCCCTCTAATCCAAGTCTTGGGTTTTTCTGTCCATGGGCAATAGCACCAAGCACACAGTAGGCAGTCTCTTTGAAGAGTGAGTGAGTAAATGAATAAAAGTGATAGGAAAAGAGAAATCGCAGAGTCTAGAATGATAGATAATCTCTGATCTGTCTCTTGGAGTTACTTTTGCCCAATCCTTTAGTTCTGGAATTCTTTAGAGAAGAGTAAAGGAGGCAAAGAGGAGATAGTGGAGGCAAAGAAGGATCATTCGTTTTCCTTTGTATAGTCTGCCCTAACTCAAACAAGGTCTCTTTGGGTTCCAAGTAGGATAAAGAATCATACCAACATGGGGATAATAGGACCCTTCTCTGAACGTAGACATGCTGTTTATTTGTAGACATTATTAATGCTGCTAAGAGCTGTGAAAAGGCAAAAGATGCTGTAGACTAGGTTACTTTTTAGTGGATTCAGTTTTGTTTGCTCTGTGCCTAAAATTTGTGGTACTGGGCAGGTTCTTGAAGCATTTAAAATAATACTATCTCTTGTGTTCATGGTTTGCAATACTCATTGTGGCTAATAGACATGTTCTCCCCAAATTGAACTGTATAGTCAATATCCCAGCAGGGTTTTGTGTATATGTGTGTGTGGAAATTGACAAACATTCTAAATTCTATGGAAATGGAAAAGACCTACATTACTCAAGACAATTTGAAGAAGATGAACAAAGTTGGAGATGCACACTTCAGGTATTGAGACATATGAAACCACAGTAATCAAGGCAGCACAAGGATAGACAAATAGATTAATGAAATAGAATAGGGAGTCTGTAAACCAACATACACATTATTTATGAGAGAGGCGGCACTACTGCAGTCCAGTGGGGAATAGATGGCCATTTCACTATGCAGGAATCAATTAGCTATCCATGTGAAAAACTTCTGCTTCTCAACATATACATAAATTCATTCAAAATGGGTTACAGACTTCAATGTGAAAGGTAAAATAATAAAGCTTCTAGAATGAGACATACAAAAATATTTTCATGACTTTGAGATAAGCAAAGATTTCTTAGTTGAACAAGGAAAGCATTGACCATTTTTTTTAAGATTGTTAAACTGGACACCATTAACATTAAGAACTAATGCTCATCAAAAGTAAAGAGAATGAGCCCTGGCTGGTGTGGCTTAGTATATTGAGTGCCTGCCTGTGAACCAGAGGGTTTCTGGTTCAATTCCTAGTCAGGGTACATGCCTGGGTTGCAGGCCAGGTCCCCAGTAGGGGGCGTGTGAGAGGCAACCATACATTGATGTTTCTCTCCCTTCTTCTTCCTCTGTCTAAAAATAAATAAAATCTTAAAAAAAAAAAAAAAAAACCTTAAGGGAATAAAAAGACAGACCTCAGACATATATCCAGCAAAAAACTTATTTCTGGAATATATTATTTGATAGAATAATTTTTTTAAATATTTAGCATTTGAGGAAGACCATTAGAAATACTTACTTGACATTTTCCAGACTATAAATTCTGTATCAAAACATATATCTTATAAAGAGCTTCTACAAATTGAGAATTTTTGCCCATCAGTAAAAGACTTAGGAATTTCACAAAAGAGGATAATCAAATGAGTAATAAGCAGATGACAAAGTGCTCTAAGGCTTTTAGTCATTAGAGAAATGTAAATTAAAACTAACTACAATGAGATACTACTCTATATCCATCAAATGGCTGAAATAGCCAAGACTGACAGTACCCAGTGTTGGCAAGGACAGGAATCAACGGAAAGGCTTATCCTTGCTTAAGAGTGTAAATTTGTAAAACCACTTACGAAAACCTGACTTCTACTAAAGCTAAATACACACCTTACCCAGTGACCCAGTAATTCTACTCCTTGGTATAGTCAAGACAGATGATTGCATATATCCACCGAATGACCTGTACATAAATGTTCGTGGTAGTTTTACTCAAAATACCTAGAAATTGGGAAACACCCCAAATGTTTGCCAGCAGTACCCTGGATTAAGTACATTGTGTTGCATCCCATTCATATAATGGTGTATTCCACGTCAGTAAAAATGGTGTATTCACATCAACATGGATGTGTGGTTAATAGGCATGTTCCTCCTGAAATGAGCTGTGTATTCAGTGAATCGCACAGGCATGACAGGAAATGAAAGAAGCCATACACAAAAGACTCAACTGTATGATTCAATTTGTATAAAGTTCAAGGACGGGCAAAGTGGATCTCTGGTGATGGAAAATGAGAATAAAGGTAACTTCTGAGTAGGAAGGGGTTTTGACTAGAAAGGGACAAATGGGCTTTTCTGGGTTGTTGAAATGCTTAATTTCTTGATCTGGATTTTAATCAAAGAATAAAAATTCATCATATTATACACATGTGTGTAAAAATAAATTGAGTTATGCACTTGGTATTTATGTACTTTAGTATATGTTGCAACTCTATAAAAATAATAGTAGTAACATAGCCTCTACGTTAAAGACCTTAAAATCTTTTGGGGGGGGAGGGTAAGAGAATGAGGAGGAATTAGCTCCTTTGTTAAACATGGGATTTAATTCAATTCTATGAACAGTTAAATTTCTAGTCTTTGTATTTAGATTAACATTATTCACAGCAATTGTTTTATTGATAAAGGGCTGACTAAAAAAACTAAGCCATTTACTGATCATGTAACCAATTTATAGTGAATCTCCTGTCATCACAGATGTTAAAATTCTAAAAAGCAGCTATTATCATGAGCTTTTGCCCAGTTGATAAGATTTGAGAAATGTGCTGGAACTGTTTGGTAATGACCATTATTTAAGCTTTAATTCATTTTTAAATTAGTCAAGTATGCCTACTTTTTTTTGTATTTGAGATCCTTTGAGGGATTGATGGTATTTTGGGATACATTGCCTCTTTACAAGCACCCTCCTAATTTGCAATATAAGGCTAATTTCACACACTTTATTGCCACAACTAATAGTGGAGTTATAGAGGGACTTGGGCTATTTAAACAGGGAGTCAGTCATGAAGTCTGAAGTTTGAAATTCTGCTACTGTTTCTTCTCACTTCTGAAATTCCTGGATCATTTCTACTGGTCTTAGCTTGGTTTGTGCCCCCTAGAGACTCTGGAATGCCATCCTAGGATAACATTTTGAGGTAGAACGAAAAGTACTAAAAAACAACAGGCGGTTAAAAAAATCCACACAGTCTAAAATATTGCACCTTTGAAGCTAACAATCATAGCTACATGCTTTAGCGCAAATGTCTAACCCTGTTTTGTAAGGCTTTTCTACAAAAAGCTTCATCAAATTTGGAGTAAGAAAGCCTTATTCTTCTCCATCAAGGTTTAAATGTATGGTTGTCACTTTCCTCTAGATAACCTCTAATTATAGCGGGTAGATTTGAAGTGTGAAATAGCTTTGTCTAATGGACGCTGTCACTCACTGCATTCTGTTTTCCCGCAAGACAGGGTGTATGTTGTTCAGATACAGAGTTTAGAGTCCGAAAGATGTCAAGTAAAACACTAATTTCTAACAGCCCTCTTCAGGCATCAAATTTGTGTTAAAGATTGTTCTGCCACATAATGAGAAATGAATTTACGTGTATTTGTGACACTAGCTAATTATAGGTTTGTTTAAAATATAGAAATGAAATAATTTATCTTTCATATGCTAAAAATTATTCTCTGAAGAAACTGGAAAACCTGTTGTTTTTCATTTATACCAAGATTCTAAGTATAAACATTTTAATTAGAAAGGAAAGATAGATATTCTTTATAATAAACATTGAAACTATTTTAAAACCTTTATGTTTAACTGATTTTAAAGTGGGTGAAGGCTTTTTCATTGCAGAAGGTTGGGGGTGAGGGGTGTTGAAGAAGGTCTGGGAGAATAAATGGTGATGGAAGGAGACTTGACCTGGAGTTGTAAACACACAGTACAGTGTACAGATGACGTGTTATAGAACTGTACGCCTGACACCTATATAATTTTATTAATCAGTGTCACCCCAACAAATTCAATTAAAAAAATTTTAAGTGACAAATGCTTGGCTTAGCTGAAAAAAGAATAATTTTTAAAATGAACAAAGTTTCTTCCACATAAATTACAAGGGGAAAAGATGGAGGAGAAATCCATAGGTTAAAACTTAAAAACATAAATTAACCATGATATGTAAATCTTACTTAACTCCTGATATAGACTAATAAACAACTTTAAAAAAGAAAATTGGAAATTTGAACACTGCATATTTGATGGTATTAAAAAAATATCATGCATACGCAATACATAGGTCATTCTTTGTTTTTCTTCATAATAAAACTGATACTAATTCAGTTCAAAAATTAAAAACATTAAATATTTATATTTGATAATCATTTTTTAAAGTTTTTATCTTTTAGAGATACTTAATGTATGGCTGAAATAAATTTGGTATTTGCTTCAAAGTTATATAGGGAAAGCGGAGAATATAGATGAAACAAGAATAGCCATGTATAGATAACTACTACGTTTACGTGGGTTATTTATATAATTGCATGAGTATTCTTTATACTATTCTGCCCACTTTTATGTGTTTAAAATTCTCCATGATTAAAAAAATTGTGGGGTTTTTTTAAAAATTTTATTTATTTATTTTTAGAGAGTGGGGAAGGGAAAGAGAAAGAGAGGGAGAGAAACATCAGTGTGTTGTTGCCTCTTGAGCCCCACCAGCAGGGACCCGGTCTGCAACCCAGGCATGTGCCTCAGCTAGGAATTGAACCAGCAACCCCCTGGTTCGCAGGCCAGAACTCAATCCGCTGAGACACACCAGCCAAGGCAAAATTGTTTTTCTTAATACACTAAGCTAAAGATCAGAAAATTTAAACTTGTACTACCACACAATTTACTTCCCATTACATAACTTCTTCCATACTCTTTGAGCCTGGTATTTCTTGTTAGCAAGGTATGTTCACATTCTTAGATGTGACGTCATAGTTGAGACTTAAAAGAGTAGCTGGACAGCTGGCAAGTGAAGTAGGCCTATTTGTTATGTTTCAGTGGCAGAAGTGACATTGGTAGTATGCTGCTTTTATAAAGGACTTGAATTTCAGATGCCTTAAAGTCTTTTTATTTTCCCCACCCTTAGTGACTTCTCTTTTTTTGAACTTGAAATAAAATTCAAAATGCTTAACATAATTTTAAAATTTTTATGTGATATATCCCCTGCCTTTCTCTTCTGTTTTGTCCCAGCCTATTTTCCTCCTACCCATTATGTTCCATAAGCACTTGCATTTCTATTTCTAGAATATTCCTGGTTCTTCCTTGCCTCAATGACTTACATTGCCTGACCAACTTCTGTTCAGCCTTCCACTCTTAGAGTCAAATAGTGTCACTTCAGGGAAGCTTTGTCCCCACTCCTCTTTACTTTTTCCCTTAATAATAGTAATGGTCATAATTGTATATTTGTGTAACTAATTATTTGTTTAATGCCTTCCTCTTCCCTAGTCATGAGAGCAGGAATATCAGTTTTGTTCATTATAATAACCAAGAGCCTGCCACAGTGCCTGCCATGTAGAATACACTTATTAAATATTTTCTTATTAAGTATTTTTTGAACAGAGGAATAAAGGAATGAATGGTAGGTATGGCTCCTTGTGCTCTTAGAGTGATGCCAATGATTAAAAATAGGACATTTCTTTCCAGTGCTGTCCTGTGCAGGGGTTCTGGTAGCATGTTGTATAACCCAGTTGCCTCTCTCATTTGGTTTAGGTAGAACTATCTTTTAGATCACAGGTGGCAAACACAAGGCCCGTGAGCCAAATCCGGCCCTCCACTTTGTTTCTACCCGGCGACAGTGCTGAGCTCCTTGCCCCTAGTTAAGGAGTAGTTACATTTATACAGTCCTAAAATTACATTCAGCCCTTTGAAGGCAACTGTGAGGTTGATGTGGCCCCGGAGAAAATGAGTTTGGCACCCCTGTGTTAGACAGTAAGTTTGCAAACCCATGTTAATGTTTAGGACTCTCTCTTGACTGGTAAATCTAGTTAATCTCAGTGGGAAATTGTAACTAAGCCTTGAATCATTGATTGAAATGTTAATAGTATTTATTGCATATATGTCATATGTTATTTCTTTTTTAGTTCTCTAAATCTTACTTTTTTTTTCTTTTCTCAGGTACTCTCTGCCCTTGACATACTCCAACCTCCACACATCGACTATTTTGAAGAAATGTATCCTAACCAGGGAATGTGAAAGACAGGGATAATTTTTTAATTAATTTTTTAGCATCTTTCAGGGTTCATGCCTTGAGGTATATTAAATGTCATCCTTGCAGAGGTGGTCGAGTACCTGAAACCAGGTAATTTTGAAATCCCAAGTATCTGACAGAGCTTAGTATTACCACTATATCGTGAGTGGTGATACCACAAAACAGGACTTCTGAGCAGATATTTTACTTATTCCACTCATAGCCTCAGAAGATAGGTTACCTATTACCTATTTTCCCCCATTTTGCACATTAACCAGTGGGGCAGCTGTGTTGTAATTGAACTCAGTAAAGTGCCCTTGTCACTATACAACAGCAAGTTACATTTCCCAGCTTCCTTGGAATAATGGCGATGGTGATGGTTGTCACTTAACATAACTTTTTATCAGATGCAAGGCACAGTTCTAAGTTTTTTACACATATGAGTTTACTCAACTCCTATAACATCCATCTGGGGAAGGTATTATGATTATTCCCATTTAACAGAAGGAAATTGAGGCACAAAATATTAAAAAACTTGACCAAGATCACAGAGCTGGTAAATGTTGGGATTGAGGTTCATTTCCAGGCAGTCTGACTATATAGTCTTGATTTCAACCACTACATACATGATTCTCTCAGGATAGAGGCTTTAACATTCTCCTATCAGTACGACAGTTAGTGTATAAAAATAGTATGTCAGGTATCATGAATAATAATGAACTGTAAAATAATGCCTGGTAATAGCTCCTGGGACTGTGAATGGAAAAAAATTAAAAAGTAAGTTAGCCCATCTGACATTCCTAGGCAAAGCATCACCATTTACCATTCTGTACTTGGTAAAGCTTTAAGTGAAAGACAGAAAATCCTAAATCACTGAATTCAGTGAGTTCATAATAGTACTGTTTGTTCACTCAAGGATTTTTATTGACACTGGACCTGTGGCTCAGAATGGAAACCAATATAATAACAAGATACTTTTTCTGATTGAGCAGTGAGCTAAACGAAAATCTCATTCTTACACAGGTGGTAGGTAATTTCACATTTAAAGATAGACAATTATCTTTGATAATTTCCTTAGTAACTGGGAATAAATAAGAGCTTCCCAAAGGAAGAGAGACCAGCCAAACTAACTAGGGAATTGGGAAGTCATGTAAGGTGATAAAATTGTCACTAATTGACATTTCTGAGATGTTTTGATCTGATGAACCAAAAGCTCTTTTTTTTTTTAAGATTTTATTTATTTACTTTTAGAGAGAGGGAAAGGAGGGAAAAGAGGGAGGGAAATATGTGTGAGAGAAAGAGCAGTCGATTGCCTCTCACTCACCCCCAGCTGGGGACTTGGTCCACAGACCAGCATTCAATCCACTGAGCCCACACCAACGACATCCAAAATCTCTTGGGTGCTATACTCCTTAATGATACTTTAACCCATGAATCTCTCATGGAATTAGTCCCTCTGTAAAGGGTTAACTCAGTGGACTTGGGGTACTCCAACCCTGCACACTCCAAAGAAAGGACTGGCCCTTGACTGACCCTGTGCTGGTAAGAGTGTCTTTGTACACCTGAGGTCTTAGGCCATGCCAGATGGTTCTGACACACCCTTTTTTAAAAAGTAAAAAATTCATCTAAAGATAAAAGAATTGAGAAAATTCTCTTCTCCTCAACTCTATGTCAGTAGTAGCAACTGAGGAAAAAGCATTAATGATTCCTTTTTGTTTTGTGGGAAAGAAATTCACATACTAGAAGACATTCCTATGAGTATGTACTATTATCGCTGCCTCTTTGGAAATAAAGTTGCTGACACCAAACCTTGAAATTAGAAGAAATCCTCTTTATTAAATAAAAATTTTACTGTATTTATAGGTTGTGGCGGGTGGTGGGGGACAAGATTATCCTCAGGTTCAATGATTTGCTGAAAGGACTCAGGGGACCCAGAAAGCTGTTTTACTTGTGGTTAGAGATTAAAATCAGCAAAGGAAAAAGTTTCATAAGGCAGAGTTCAGGAGAAACCGGGCGCAAAGTTCTAATTGTTCTCTCCCAGTGGAATTGTACAGGTAGTGCTTAATTCTCCAAGCAATGATTACGACAACACAGGCAATGTTGTCAACCGGGGAAGCTCACATGAGCCTTGGAGTCCAGACCTTTTATTGGAGGTCCGTCGGGTAGGCAGAGACCACCCAAGGAACCTTAGTTACCCAGTCTCCGGCCCTCCACCCTTCTCTCCACCCAGAGTTTAAAGTAATACAGCTGGACCAAGGACCCAAGCAAACAAAAACAGGTGTACACCATAAATCACATTGTTAGCGTAAACTGTGTGGTGTGGCCAAAGCCCCAGGTATATTGAGATGCTCTTATGAAGCAGGATATTGCAGGGGCGCAAAGGTTATTTTCCAGCAGCTTGGCCAGAGCCAGTCCTAAAGCCTTTTGGAATGGGTAGGATTTGGGTAGCCCAGATCAGCTGCATTAACCCTTTGTTGAATGTAGTAGGCCTTCTGTGAGGAAAGAATGTTTTCATATAAGATAATTGATGAATATGGGTGTATTTAATAAATGCCAAATATACTTAGATTCTCTTCACTGAATACTTAGCTATACATTTTCTGTCTCATAGTTTAAGCATGAATTATTTATATCAGGTATTAGTTTTGTGTACTGGGGTTTGTCATTCCTTTAAAGACCCTACTTGTGCTTATAAACTACGAGTTCTCAGTCATTATTATTGACCATAATTTAATTGAATCGGGAGATCCTTGACTTGTTATTATTTTAAATACTTGCAGAACATAGGAAAAGTTAGCACAGTTATGATTTAAAACCATGAGTGCCATAGGTGGTATAGCAGCTATTGGTGGCTGATTTCAGCCCATTTCATTAGTTAGCGGAATGTTTCTATGAAATTCCTCTCCCCAAAATTGTGCGTGAATGTTTAAATAAAAGATTTTGCCATTAAATAGTTATTGAACCCTCTGGTACACCATTTACTCAAATGTTTTACTTTTTTATTTATTTATTTTTACCTTCAGGTTTAAAAATTAACACTTTTGCTTTCATAGAACTAGCTGGGTACAGATGGAAAAATGTTTCAAACTTAAACCTCAATATTCTTACTTTGTCCTATATAGTTTTGGGTTACATGTGGAATGATGCACAGAAAAACACATTTTCCAGTGGTGGTGTCTTTTGAAAAACACTGAGTCCTTTTAACATAAAAGGAATTAAACCTATAGCTGCCACAGGATTATAAAGACATTAGGAAGACATGATTTAGCTTGGAGTACAGGGTACTAAAAATTTGTGTTTTTAAATGGAAATAAGAAATTCCTTAGTTATATATATATATGTATGTGTGTATTCTCTCCCTTTGCTGATTTTTTTAAAATATCCTAGATAGGAATTTTCTCTGTCCCATGCTTCTTAATATAAATATGTTGTAGCCAAAGCAAAATGTTTTTTCTGTAATTTCAGTGTGAAAAATAAGACACCTTAATAAACTACAAAAATATTGAGCATTTAATAGGATCTGAAGTTACTATATGGTTTCAACTTAATATGTTACCCATCTGTGACAGCAGCTCCCTCTGTAGTATCTCAGAAATATGGCACACACATTGCATGTGGTTTTAGAGGATGGTTTTTTCTTTTTTTAATTGGAGGATTGTTATATCTGTGAAGAATTTAAAATGGATAATATTTTGAATTTTAAATATATGGTCATGGAATTGTGCTTTGAAGAAACTGTTTTTGAGTCTACAGCCACTCTGAACGTGCCCGATCTTGTCTGAAGAAACTGTCTTTTCAGATCTGTTTGAGGCTCTGTCATTTTAGGTACCTTCTAAGTATATTGCTTTGCATCTAATGGATGTTCTAATATTTAGTTGATAAAAGAATCAGTTCATAGAGTCAAAAATATATATTTCCCATGTTAAGTTATAAAGGGGAGGAAATAATCTTAAGTAATCTGGCATTGTACATACAGTACCACATCATTACACTTTTTTCTAGATGAGAAAATTGGGATATTATATTGCATATGTAACTTACAGTAGACAAACATTTTAAACCAGAAGATGTCTTTAAAACTAATTGAATCATTACTATATTAGAAAAATCTGAGGGTATTGCCCACCAAAAATTTAACTTGGGTTTTGAAAGACATGCATCTTTAAATAACTCCTTAAGCAGCTTTTAAAAAGACAATGTCCAGATCATAACTGTTTACAAATCTACCTACAGATTTAGCAGGTGCCAGAGATTTAGCAGCAGTTAGGTATGAAAGAAACAATAAATTTACCGTGACCTCTGTATTATCTAGCTTTTTTGTTTTCATAGTTTTTAAATCTAATATATCAACCTAGAAAATATATATTTTTTAATTGTATTTATTTATTTTTAGAAAGAAGAGAAGGGAGGGAGAAAGAGAAGGAGAGAAACATCAATGTGTGGTTGCCTCTCATGTGTCCCCCACTAGGGGACCTGGCCTGCAACCCAGGCATGTGCCCCAGCTGGGAACTGAACCAGAGACCCCTTGGTTCGTAGGCCCACACTCAATCCACTGAGCCACACCAGCCAGGGCTATTTTTTTAATAATTAAGAAAGATTATATATTTTTCTGAGCTGAGCTTTTAGCTTGCTAAAGGATTGCATTATTCATTTTACACTTTGACTTTCTATTTGGAAATCTGTATGAAAACAGTTTGGCACTTAATTACTTTGAGCCTACTGAAATTTAATCCAAGAGAAACGAGTTCTAACTGTTTGATTGGGAAATATTATTTATCATGCTTTGGTCAGGATTCTGGACTGTATACATAAACAAGCCCATTCCCAGAAAGTACTGGATGCCAACTTGATTGGAAATTAAAGTTTGGCGTGCTTTAGGGAAAGCTTATTTATAACTTGAAACATAAGCTTAGTATCTTATGGAGACGACTATAGGTGGTGCAGGTCTTTGATGCTGGAAGCAATTATAACCTAAAACCAATGGAAATGAGAAGTGTCATGGAGTGACCATGTCCCAGTTTGCCAGGACTTCTGGATTTTACCTGATGTCTTGATATATAATAAGTTCTTCCTTTCACTTTCAGAAGTGTCCCTGTTTGGATAATAGCTTTGGCTTGTGCAGGCAATGTTTAAATAGGAATCTCTTGTCATAAAGGCAGTGAGGGAACTTACTTGTCCATTTCAGCCAGTTAGAGCCCTTGATAGGTGGTCATGTAGTTCTTGGCTCTCCAGATGTAGTAGTTTAATTGATAGTATTGCACACTGTATTTCATAGCAACATTTTATAGTTTAAGGAATATATAATATATGATTCCTGTTGCTATGAAACAGTTCTAGGAATCATTGAAGAGCTAAGAACAAAAAAAAAATGAAATGTGTATATGCATATGTAAGTGTGCTCTTTCTGCAACAACAGTGCTAGCATCTGCATCCTAGGAGCTTCAAAGATTGCTATATTGTTAGAATTTCCTCTTCATTTATTTCATAAACATAAGCATCAACTGTGTTCCGTAAGACCTGGAATTTTAAAAATTTTGCTCACTGTTGTATTCCCAGCCCTTAGAACAGGTCTAACATATAGTAGGTGCTAAATAAATATTTGTAAAATTAGCAAATAAGATAGTCTCTGCCCTCCAGGTTTGTAATCTAATGAGGAATACAGTCATGTAAACACTATTTATCATCTAGGTTGGAAGGTATAGCAATAGAAAAGAATCAACATATTCTGAGAGCATTGAGGGGTCTAATTTTCTCTCCCCATTTTAGTTTCCAAGTTGGATTATTCAGAAAGCATTTGATGATTTTTTAAAAAAATTTTTTTCCACCATCACCAATTTTGACTTCTTACCTCTTGACACCTAGTACAGAAATGATGCAGAAAAAGGCAAAACAGAGGGAAAGTTGCAGAACAATCCAAGAACAGTGGCATTCCTGTCTCTAACCACCACCTAGATGCTATCTCGTCAGCTTTATTTATTGAGCCAAACTTTCAGTTCTACCATGTATGTAATATTGTACTAATCTTTGTGGAGAATTACAGATGAAGAAATTGAACCTCAGAGAGGTAAATAACTTGTCCAAAGTCACTTAGAAATGACAGAGCTGGGATTTGAACCCATGTTGACTGATCCAAAGGGCCGGGGCACTCAGAACATAATGCTGCCTTTTAACGCTTTCCCTCAAGAACGCAGTCTGAAGTGAGATAAGATGTAAAGAAATAACTATCATATATGGTAGAATGTGCCAAAAGAATATAGGGAGGTAGTATGAGACTTTTAAAAGAAGATTGCTTAAGGCAGTAAAAACAGTAGGACTTCGTGGAGGAAGAGACATTTCAGATGAGTGTGGAAGGGTGAGAAGGATTTGGGCAGGGAGCATTGAGGAGGATGGGTATTCCAGATGGAGGGAGTATCAGGTACTTCTTTCAGGGAATGGCAAGTCATTTTACAGTTGACTGTAGGTTGGTTAGCATGCATGATAATGAGAAATTAGGCTACTAGGTATATTCTGCCATAAGTTTTTAAAAAATTTTTAACACTTTAACAAGGACTTGACTGAGAGGCAGTGGCTGTTGTAAAAGAAAAACAGAAGGATTCTTAGCAGTCGATTGGGACTTTTTTCACCGTTGTACTCAACAGTCTGGGTTTTGATGTTGATGACTGGTTGGATTGAGTATTTAAGGAAATGAAGAAATGGGGGCGGGGAGGCCTACCTTGAACTACAGAATGGCCACATTGGAAGAGAAGCAATTGAAATTAGAAGAGGACTTGGTATATTGTGAGGAAGGAGAGAGATGAGACCCAAAGACAAAGCATTGGGAAAGCGAAAAGCAGGTTCAGCCGCAGTAGTAGTACAGTTAGAATATGAGACTGTGTTCTAAGAAAGAACAAATTGTAATTGCTACAAGATACAAAGTAGAGCCATGCTTTGAGGTGGATGGAGTGGAATAAAAATGAAAGTCCTTAGAGTTCAGATGGTTAAGAAACTGAGGGGTAGAGATTCTCTACCCTGGCTCCACACTGAAATCACCCAGAGAGCTTTTTTAAAAATGCAGGTGCACAGACCCTACATCCCAGAGATCTGGATTCTGATTGGTTTGAGTTGTGTCCTGGACATCAATAAGTATTGTTGTTGTGTTGTGTTTTTTGTTTTGTTTTTAAAGGCACCCCTCCCCCATGATCTTAATGTTCCCTCTTGGTTGGGAACCATTAGGCTGAAGAACTAGAGTGATTATCAGCAGGAATGTTGATGTTATCATTTACCACCTGAGAGACTTTGAATGTGCAAATATAAGCCAGCGGGTTGTTGTCATCTAGCTAAGACTAGATAGATTATTGTAAAGGCTGCTGGATGAAACAAGGATAAGAGACTGGAATTTGTTACTGGTATGTCTTTCTTTAAAGAGGTCTTTGAGCAATGGCCCTGGGACCAACCAACCATAGCCTGGAAAAAGGGTAGGAGAGAAGGAAGCAGCTTACTCCTCTACTTATCAGCTCTTTAAATGGAGACTTCCCCATAATCATGTCCATGCTCTTCTTGTAAGTCCATCATAAATACTTTTTTCAAAAAAAAATTATTGATTGATTTTGGAGACAGGGAGAGGAAGGGAGAGAGAGAAACATTGATTTGTCGTTCCACTTTTTTACACATTTATTGCTTCTTGTATGTGCCTTGACTGGAGATGGAACCTGCAATCTTGGAGTATCGGGACAATGCTCTAACCAACTGAGCTACCCAGCCAGGGCATAAATGCTTTTTTGACAACCAAATTAAATGTGGTTGATCTGCATATCTTTAGTAATTAATCTCAAGACCCAGTTCATCTTCTGTTTAAGCTTTAAGAATCTCAGAATATATCTTATTTTAGACAAAAAGTTCTAACTTTATTTTAATTCTGACACATCAACAATGGAAAGGGCAGATTTCAAAATGAGGTATCAGAAGTTTAAGGTTTTATGTGTCTTTGAATCAGAGCCCTAAGGTAAAATCACCCAAACTCTGCTTCATTTATTCTTTGCACTGTGAGTTTTTGAACTTATAGTAGAGTCAGAGTCATGCATTTAAACTGAAGCATATACATGGTTTGTTAGATTTTTTACATTAAAAGGGAGAGAGATCATTTAATTAGTTTTTGCCCATTCCATTCATTCATTTAGCTTATTTTCCAGAGTGAACATGAGATAGGAATGAAGACTGTACTATTCCCTCAGGTAATTTCAGCTCTCATAGGCTTCCCATAGTGAGCATTTCACCAAACTGACTGCAATGCTGGTGTTGAGAGAGGCGCTGTAACACAAGACCTTTTTCATATGGGGTTCGATCAAAGAAAACAGCACTCTGTCCCAATACCAGAAAACACAGTACTGGTGAATTTAATGAGAGTTAGATATATTGCTCTCCAACATAATGCCTTCCCAGGTGATTTTTTGTGAAAACCCATGTTTGTTTTATGCCCTAACTTTAGAACTTTACCCTCAGGAAAGATGTCCCAGCAGGTAGTGAAAAGTACAACAGCCATTGCTGTTGTCCTTAAGGAGTTCATGGTTCTATGGAGATGACTGACAATTTTCAAATAATTATAATACCAGGTCATCAGTTTTACAGTAGAGATACTAACCAAATTTTCTTAAGTAGGAGAAACTGCCCTGCCCTTCTCTCCCCGCCAAAAAGGAATTTGGAAGACTGACCTGGAGCTTACTGTTTTCATAGAATAAGACTTTTTCACTAGTCCTTCCTGTATCAATCCATAAAGATCAATTGCCTATAAGTCGAATAAATATATTTTCAGTATTTCTTATTTTCCACTAAATTTTAGGTAGTATCTGATTTCTCTTGGTGGGTCCATGTAACCCTTTTTGCATAGCTGTTGTAATTAAATAGCAATGGGGACCAATGCTAATAGGTGGCACATCTGAGTGCATAATAGAACATTCCATAAATGTTAGAAAGTGGGGGCTGTAAACAAGTGGAAGGCACGATGGCATATCTTATATATTTTTCCAGCTTTTATTGAGATATAATTGACATAAAACAGATCTATCTGGACAGAGAAGGCAGATCACTTAAAATGAAACACTTATTTTTATTTTGTCTCTTCTTAACTGCCATAAAAAGTACTCAGAAACAGACTTCTCTGATATTCCTCTCCTAGATTCTTTCTTCTGGGTTTTTATTTTCTGTATATTTTGAGTCCTCTCTGCCCTTCATAACTGTTCCTCTTAATAACTTTGTCTTTTAAAATCTTCAACCAAAAATGAACTTCACTGGTAATGGGTAGCACTGGGTAAATAAGGAAGCACCAGTAGCTTGGCCTATTGAGAGGTTTGTCCTTTCTTCATAATGCTGTCTGTGGTTGTTTATACGACTGATAGTAATCTACGCTTGGTTTTAATGACATCGTTCTTGCAGCTTTTCAATAGGTCAGACGGGAGTAAATTGCTCTCATTCTGTTGGGCAGAAGAACATTCAAAACCAGGTTGTCTGGATACAGAAATAAGTTTTTCACAGTTAAGAAAGGATGAGTGGGTCTAATTTGAGGGCACTTTGTCTGTTGGAGAAAGTGTTAACGATTTGTTGTATTGGCAGAAAGATGCATGGTGCTGTTTATGTGACTCATGTGCATCCCTTATCCTCTGAATGGATTAAGGGGTGATTGGAGAATTTACTCCTCCTCTGTATGAATTTAAAAAATTAGAGAAGTAAAATGTCTTTAGGTAGAAGCTCTTCTTTTAAATAGCGTTTTGTTTAATGTTCAGGAAAAAATGGTGACTATTCCAATCATTTCATTTGTCTTCTATCCCTTGGGCTTGTGTATATGTGCATTTGCTTTGGAGGGTTATAATGGTGGGAGATGAGTAGTTACCAGGCTCTTCCGTCTACATTTGACAGACACAAAGCTTGCCTTTGCCTCCTCCAGGGTACTTTGAGAAGAAGAGAACTGAGGTTTGAAATAACATCATTTTCTCTGGAATGTTCTTTCTATTTTATTGCATATGTGTTTATAACCTTAGTGACAAGGACTCAGCCAACAGAACCTTCTGGGCTATGTCAGAGCATATATAGAATGATAGCTTTCCAGTTTTTTTTTTCTGGAAAGAAATCTTAAATTTCAATTCAAAGATAGTTTTAATTTTTTAATATTTGACATTCTGTAGAACAAGTAACTTATTTACCTTAAAAAGAAAGGGAATTTGTCTTTGCCTGGGAAAGAGATTGTTGTATTCAACATTTTAACATATGACCTTATATGCCATTGATTTCTATAGAAAAGTACAGACGTGCTTCAGAAAAGGTCAGTGATTCTAATTGAAGCACACATGGATTTTTTCCTTGTTGCAAAGGCACCCGTGCTTTTTGTTGCAAAGAAGATGATGAGATTTAGGGCTGACCATTTGTTCTAAGAGAAAGCAATTCTCTGTGTGACGCATTGCTGTTTTTCTTTCACATGGAGAGCATTGTTTGAAATCAACAATATCCATAAACCAGATTTTCATTATCCTTGCTATTTAATGCCCTCATTTTTATTTCAGAGGCAGTTACATGTCTGAGATCTAGGTTGAAATTTCCCTTCTCTGCGGACCAAATTTTGGAAGGAAAAAATGTGAGGAAAGAGATACTATTAAGTCCCACATTTATGATTGTGAGATTTTCTTCTTTCAAACAGGAATGACAGGATTTCAGAATTAGTGCTTTATGTGGGTTTAAACAAGTTTTAACTATCATTCTTGGACTTTTAATATAAGAGAATCCATGGCTTGAGGAGCCAGGCTTGAGGATCTGCATCATACAATTAAAATTCACTGTGTCCATTTGGAAAAATCACCCAGTTCTCATATTTGTTCTAACATGTATTGCATGAAGATGAAGACAAAAAAAAAAAAAGACTGTAGAACTGTTGACCTATGTTGCACCTACTTAATATATATTTAATATTGCAAAATTCCTTTTTCATAATCTGGCTTAATGTTGGTTTCTATACAATATTAAAGAAAGAATGAATCCGTTTTCATTATCTGAAATCAGTAAAGTCTATTTAGGGATTAAAACTGTGTTTTCAAAGCTTCTGTCCATATTTATTCTCTAGGAAGTAATTTGATGCAACACGTTCTTCATTTTCCTCTCCCAGTTCAGCCAAACCAGTTAAATACCCTGTTTGCTATATGAAAGTTTTTAACACATCATTGATAGTTTTTCATACATCAGTTGTTCATTGCACATAAAACATTAAATGTGTTCAGACTTCAGTTTAGTTGAGCAGGCAGAGCAGCATGGTATAGTTCTAAACTCCAGATAGTAAGTTTTTTAACCTGATGGGTAGTTTTTTAGCATAAGACAATATCACAGTTTTTCCCATGTATACACAACTTGAGCTGTCTAGAATGAATAGCGCTGTTATTAAAGGGCTTATTTAGCATAGCTTTCTTGTGACATATTTGCATAGCACCTTATCAATAGTAAGCATTTATTCCTAATAGTTTATAAATTGCCCCAGTCCTTACTGACTATAGAAGCTGTGTAATGAATCGGTCTCATTCTTTCCCTTTTGTCTGTGTGGGACTGAGTGGGAACATCCAAATCACAGACTGGTTGGAAGACCTAAACATGGGAATATGGAAAACTGACCTTCATCCCATATTCTTGGAGGATTGTAGCATTAGGCAACTGACAAGCAAGTGTCTCCCTGTTTTCTCCTACAAAGCCTTGGTGGCTCCTCCAATACATGTTTTGGTATCGTGCTCTTGGTAGAGCATCTAAATAACAGCACTGTAAAATCAGTCTCCTCCTCCATTCCTTCTGTCTGTCATACTTTCATCATCCCTTAGTTCTGCTGCATGACAGTAGCAGCCTTGAGTTAGTGACTTACTGTCACAAGATTCTCGTCTTCTGTTTATTTCAAAATCCTTATGATTGGTTCAGGGCCTACTTAGCCAGCATATTCTGCTAGCTCGAGGTAATGGAAACAAAATCTATTACAGTGACAAAGAGTGAGGGGCCTGGAACCAGACCACCCAGATTTGAGTTCCAGCTTTGCTTCTTACTACCTATGTGATCTTGGGCAAGTTACTCTCTCTCTGCCTCAGTGCCCTGGTTAATAAAATCAGAATAACAGTTGTACCTACCTCATACAGTTATTATGAGGATGAACTGGAATGGAAAGATAAATAGACAGACTGACTGACTGAGGCAGAACTTAGTGAAGCAGAAAGACAATAGGAATTCATAGAAACTTTCTGATGCAAAACAGAGTATGTCAAACGCACCAACAAATGTCATTGTAAAGTTCTCATCATAAACAAATACTTTCATAATGGCCTGTCAGTAACAAACCCAGCCTATTTATAAAGAGGATTTTCTTTATAACAAGATGTGAACTCTTAATGAGGAATGGATTGTTAAGAGAGAGGATTTTTTTTCCCCACAAGATGTAAACTGTTAATGAGAAATAGGTTGTTAATTTCAGCACTTCATATTCCCTTACCTGGTCTCTTCTTCCCAGAAAATATATTTAATATACACTTGCTAGCACCTCCAAGCCCTTTATCCAGACTGCATCCACATTATATCTTTCTTCCTGCTATTCTCACTACCTTTACCAAACCTTTCTTATTAATTAAAAGGATATGACATAATTTCTTCCTTCAGCCTGCCATCCCAAGAACCACTCCCCTTTCAAGCCCCATAGTAGTAGTCACACCCCTAGTAGTGGTCCCTTCCTGGTTGCATAAAGGTTACCTAAGTGTATTAGCAAATCCTGAGGTTGTTCTAAAGTTCCAACTCACAATTGGAATTTTTTTTCACTCTGCTTTGAAGAGAGTCACTATACATAGCTGGAACAACTTATTCATTCCAGCTCTTTGAAACACCTGTGTTCCAGGTGAGGCCAAAAAAAAAATCAAAAACTTGAGTCTAGTCTTTCACCTCTCCATGAAAAGTAAATATCTGTAAAACTTCCCAGGTGGTGGGACTGAAATGCTGTCAGGCCTCCCAATTATTAGAGGGTAATACTGAATAACAACAAAGCCACACCTAATTTGAGCTGCTGAAAAGACTCATAACCCCATTATCATTCTCCTGAACTGCTTAACCTGCTGGTTAACCTTCCAATTATTAGCCTCTTGACATGTTTAATTCAAGTGTGAGAGTTTAGGTTGGGCTCATAGGACTACTTACTTGATTTTTTGTTATATCCCACTGTTAGGACTATTTTCCGAGGTTGGTAGACACCAGGAAGCATGTGTTATGTGGAGACCCAGAGGTTTCAGAAGCCACTAAATATATTAGACCTGCCTTAATTGGAGTGTATGGGGAAGCAGTGGGGCTTTTAGCCACTTCATAGACCAGCTGAGTCTCCTTCTACCAACTCTATTTAAGAGCAGTATTTCAGAGAACTTAGTAGACCACAGCACACAAACACAGACCTGTATTTTAGCCAGAGCACAATTTATTTATGTACCAATTATATCAGTTTGCTCTCTGAATGCTATGAGTGGCATTATTAAGTATTAAGAGCACTACATTATACAGTTGGTGATAGGTTTAATAATTATGTGTTTAATTGATAGTCTTTTCCTCTTATTGTTACATCACTTAGCAATGGCAAGAGAGCCAGATCATAGAAAATAGGAAACGTCAAAATAGCATTTTTTTCCCAAAGGAAGTATGTCATGGACAAGCCAAGCAAAGTTTTGTTTTGTGTATATTTTTTTTATTGCTTTGGAAATGTGAATAACAGTCTGATAGGTAATTTTTACCACCCTGGCTCAAGATTTAAGATTACCAGCAGCCCATTACCAAAACCAGAGGTCCCCTATGTGGAGTTTACAGAGCTCTCACAGAGATTAGCACTTTTAATTACTCCCTTTAGTTTCCAGTTTGTCCAAAACCAACCCTAGATCTCTCTCAAAAATAATATGCACTGTAGAAAACTTTTCCTGGTCTAAGAAAAGGTTTTTTGTTCTCATGAAGCAGTGTGACTTAGCGTGAACATAATGCTGTTTGGTGCCAAGAAACCACATGAGACCACATTAATAAGTGAATCAAATTGTCCTCTTCAGCAGTGATTTCCTTTTGAGAGTGCTTAATCTTTCCTTTTAAGATCAGGAGCTTAAAAGAGCCTTTTTAGTTAGTTGTCTGTTTTGTGTTACTTTTTTACTTACATTCTTTTTGCTTTTTCCTGGGAGGAAGGGAGAAAAGTTGGGAAGGAATAAGAACACATTCAATTTGGCAAAGGCATGGATTTTGATATCGGGCAGTCCTAAATTCAATTGTGAATTCTCCCCTCCTCCAAACTTACTGGCTTTTTGACCTCGAAAAAGATACTGGATACTCTTCCCTGAGCCACAGGTTCCTCAGTGATAAATGGAGATAATATTTTTCTTTGAAGGACTGTTGTAAGGAATAAATAAATTGAGGTATGTAGGACATTTGGCACAGTGCCTAACATATTGATGTTTAATAAACTCAGAACCCTTCCTTCCTTATCGATGATGATAATAGCAGCTACCACATAAGCCCTGTTCACCATGTGCCTGGAATTTGTATGTGAATCACATACAAATTGTAAGTCACATACAAATTCTAAGCCCTGGCATTAACTGGCCTAATGTTATCAAGCTAGTAAATAGCAGAGTCAAGATTCTAACCTCCTCTGTGATTCCAAAGCTCATACTACACTTCCTCCCACTGCCTAAATCCATTTAACTCCTCATTTCAAAAATCAGCTTCCTGGCATTCTCTATTTTGAAGCAGAATTACTTCATTCACCTTTTTTCTGAGGTGTAGTTAATCTTTTGAAAGACAAAGCGCAGGTTAAGAACAAGGGCTGGGCTCTAGCGCTAGCTCTGTAGAATACTAGAATCTTAGAGTAATTAGGAGTAGATAAATAAATTTATCCCGCTAAATAAATTTAAAGCCGGATACCTAACATACAGAAAACTCAATACCAGCTTTTTTCTTTCTTGGTCAAGCTTTCATGGTCATGTACATTGAAATCTTTTTGCTTCCTTGTTTTCTGTATTAGATTTTTATATATCAGTCTCAGTCTTTTCTAACCTTTTGAATGTTGCCTCACATTCATCCATCTTGTTTCTGTGTTGTCATTGAGTTAGCATGCTCTCTGCACCCACTTGGTGCCCATTCAGGATTTATTGATGCTAATGATGATGGTTAAACAAAGATGTTGTTGGCACCAGTCCTGCAGCCTCTGAGACTGCTTAGGTAATCGTGACTTCCTAAAAACAAAAGGATTCAGTCATCTTAACTCATAATTGAGGTCAGAGTTTGGTGTCAGCATTTGCTTCTGTGGTGATTGTGTAGCTTTGTAAGCAGAATTACCTTTGACAGTTGGAGTAGTTAGGCTTTCTGGGATGGGGCTGATGATCATGCATTCTTAAAATTACTTTCGAAAATAGGTACAGCATCCTAGACATGGGTTAAACAGATAGTAATCATAGAACAGATTTGTTTAAATTGGAGCCAGAGGTCAGGGGAAGATTACCATTGAGTGTAGTTCACTGCCTGGCTCTGGACTTGTTTCCTACCTGGTCTTGTAGCCCATAAAAAAAGTTGTGCAAAATTACAATTACACTAAATACCCCTCACTTTTCTCTGCCTTTCTGATTTATCTATTATAGTCCCACCTCATTTCTCCTCAGTAGAGTCCTTTTTTTGTTGTTCTAAACTCTGTCCTATGTGAACACAGTTTCTTCCTCAGCAGCCTCTGGGGGAGTCTAGCAGGGGGTCCTACATCTTATAGTTGGGTACTGTGCACTAACAACTCTGTTATGCGTTATTCTACAGACTGCAGCGTCATTGAGGCTGCGTTTATAACTTATTAATGGTAACGCGTTTCCATAATTTTAGTATCCAGATTCTCAAAACAAAATCTTTGTGCAAAGGAAAATACTATTTTCAACTTAGGCCTCACCAAAGGCCTGTCCTAAATTTCCAGCAATCTGTGGTTCAGATTTTTTTTCCCCATGTCAAGGGCTACTAGCGCAGCCCTCTACCCCACTCCGTATAAAAAGTTAACTGGGGGTCTCTATTATACATACAGGCGCACGCGCTGATTTTTAAAGTTCTCATTCATTAAATAGGGATTATGAACATATTCAAATAAGTATATATGATTCATAGACACAGGGAAATGTTTATTAAATTGTCATTTTTAGCTTTGTAATTTGCCTAGAGGATAAAAAGAAGACTGGAAGGAGATAAATGCTTAGGAGGCGGAAAGAGGCAAAGAAGAGTATTCGGTAGAAAACCTTACCTCTGTGATTTTTTGAATCTTTGTATTATTTTTCAGTTGTTGGCAAAAGGAAGATCATTGTTGGCCTGTCACCCTGACAGTCCTTCACCCCCTGTCTAGACCTGTTAGATGAGAATGGTCCCAAGTGGTTATGAGGATTAAATGAGGTGATCTGTGTTAAAAGTGGTAGGCAGTTGGCTCAAAAATACTTCTCAGCAAACTGGAATTATTTCCTATTTGAGGTCGTGGCCTACTAGTGACAGAGTGAAGACTATAATTCAGGTACTAGAAGAAATGAATAAAAGTACTTGAGTGGATTTGAGCAATTGCTTCAGACATCTTCAGATTCAGTTCCTTCCAAGAAAGGAAGACTAAAAATGGGAACAGTCAGTGCTTTTGAATAACCTGCCACTTGCGCTGTAAGAATTTGTTGAGATAATTCATATAAAGTACTTAGAAAGAGCGTGGCACATAGTGAGAAATCAGTAAGTGTTAATTGCTTTTATTTTTTATTATTTCTCATGCTTTTTAAAGAAAAATTTAAGGTAAACTATTTTAGGAAACCAAATGTAAGTATGTATGTGTGTAAGTGTTTTTACAGATATAAGTAAATTGCTAGTTAGAATGTGCATGTAATTTAGAAATTCAGTAGTTGAAGAAATCTTAATGGTTTCTTAAGATGTTTAAAGGGTTAAATCTCTGTAGTTAACTGGAATTTAGCAATTCTAATAATTTAGAGATTTCTCTCTTTAAAGTAATATGTCTTGGTTATGCTTCTTTTGGTGGCAGGTCTGGCATGGTCAGTCCCAAAGCCGTACCCATAGGCTTTATGAGGTTAACAACCGTAGCATTGTTGTAGTCTTTGAGTGACTGTTGGTGGAGTGTTGAAGAGTGAACAGAGTGACTTCTCGTTTGAAAACACATGGCAGAGGAGAAATACTGAAAGCTACACCGTGTAATGAAGTATTGAGTTTCTTATTTTTCCTGGTTTTTATAACATGAAAGTAATGTCAATCTCATGAATTTCATTTTCTCTTTTAATAGTAAACAAAGTGGGGGAAAACTTCATGGAAAGGTGACCTCAGAATCTTTACAACATAGATCTGAATCCAGGCTCTGGGTCAGCAGTTTGACCTCTCCCAGCCTTGGAGAGTTACAAATTAGGCATTATGAGAATTAAAATGAGGTGACACAGAAAATGTCATGTGGTACCTTCCTTTCTCTTTTTCTTCTCATAGTACAATAACAAAAAGTAAGTCAGCTTTCTTTATTTCAAAGTAATCTGCATACTGGGATGCTATTTGGTTAATAAATGGGAATAGTAGGCCAGCTTCTGTGGGAAGCAACTTAGTGAGGTAGAGAGAGCACTAGACTAGGAGTCAGGAAATCTAAGGTAGTCTTAAGTTGGTGTTTTTGTTAAGTGATGTTCCCCGTGATTAATAGTATTTGAGAAAGCAACAAAAGGACTATTTTCTACTACATTATAAAGAAACTTCTAAAATGTCAATATTATAAAAAAAAATTAACTCTGAAGCAACACACACAAACACTGTGTTTCTCTTGGGCACCTGAGACATCAGAGCTGCCGTGCCCCCCCCTACATTATAATTGTTCATTTGCATCATTCATTTTTCTGAAGCAAATCAGTACATTTTGAAATACATATTTCACGGAGCTTCTTAACTAATTGCTGCAATCAGCAGCAATTTATTTTATAGCAGGGCTCTTCAAATCACTCTGAGGTTGGTGTACCATGCACAGTGTGTTTTTTATGGTCACATTCTTAATGATGAGTTTTAATAGAGGAAAATGGATAACTTATTAATATTCTCTTGAAAGCCCTAACTTTGGTCCTATAATTTATCTTTACCCAATGGTAACTTAAAAGGCCATAGCAAAGTCGACCCTGTGGGTGCATCAGCTGTTGGAGAGGCTGTCCCATTTAGAAGGACAAGAAAAGGGGAAGAGCACCCAGTTTTTCCTCTTATTTGGAGACCCTCATTAAATTACTCAGAAACAATAATCAGATAGCTGCTGTTCAAGTTAATGGCACCTCTGAGTCCCTGTCAAGAGAGCTTTATTTAATGTGCACCAGACCTGGAGTGATGCAGGTGCCTTTTCAGGCCCTCATTTAATTTAAGCTGCTTTTGTTGGCATGGCAACTAGTTGAGACATCTGGGAGACATTATGCTGGGGATTGAGACTTCAGAGGATTTCTACTAGAGCAAAGCAGAAACCTTATCATAAAGTGGTATGTGTTGCTTCTAGATTTCTGCACCTACGTTGTTAGATCTTCAAATTCAGGAATTGTATTTTCCTGAGAAATAAATTTGTAAAAGGTTGGCCTGGTTGTTGGCTTGTTTTCTATAAAGAAAAAACTGCTTGTGGCATGAAAAATGTATTTCCCCTGAAGAATTTACTTTGCCAGACTAAAGCTTGACAAAACATAATCTCTGCTGAGCGACTTAATCAGTTTGTAAAAATTATACATTTAAAATGTTTCAGTCTTTTATGTTTAAAAGATATCAATGGAGGGGAAAGCATCTCGGCACAGAGGTAAACCAAATGGTAAAGGTAGACAGGGGCTCTGTGTGGTTTTGCTCTAGACTTTCTGGTTCAATTAAAGAGTTTATTAACTGACCCCGTTCTTTTTTAATCCAGCCTATCATTTTCTTAAGAAGCAGAGATATGAAAATAGCCCTCTTAAACTCTCCTTTCTTAATAACTATAACAGGAAGTTGAATGAAAGGTTTTTCAGGGTCACAGACCCTGAGGGCAGAGACGTGGTGATCTAGTTATTTGTGTTTAGCAGAGGGAATACCTGCTGGCTTATATTTTGACAAATAAAATAAATTATTTTGTGAGAGAAATAAAGTACATATGTATGTGGTTTGCTCTGTGTTAGGTTGAACCACATGAAATTATTAAGTTTGTTGATCAAAAATGGTCTAATATTGTCAGTTCAAATCTCATGTTTAGAGTCAACACCACCCTGATATGGAAATACATGTTTTGTAATGTTGAATGAAATGTAATTTTTTTTTCTGTAATGAGTAATTATTTTTAAAATACCTGGTTAGAACCGGACCCATGCCAGCCAGATAATGTTTTTATCCCCTTTCTTTGAAAATGTAGTCACTGTTAGAAGAAAGCATGTGAATGTGATTTTATACTTACTCTCTGTTTTTGGCTTTTGTGTCAGTTTGTTCCTTCTATAAATGAAAACAAGATTTTTAAAGTACCAGCTCTATGAATTCAACCTGATAACTTGAAAAGTAAGATGTTTTCTCTCTGCTGCCTGCATGCAGACCAACAACTGTGACTACTAGCAGTAAAGGTTCTGGCATCACCACTTGGCTGCCACTTTTGTGGATGTGGGAGACAAAATAGAATATAACCTACTCTCCACTTCCATGCAAGAACTTTTCAGTCCTGGCAGGAACAAAAATTGTTAATTCAGCAGACATCGCTGACATCCCATACAGATAAGTGCTTTATACTCTATTTAGGATTTTTTTTTTCCTGAGTAAAACCTCAAGTTCACAACTCTTAATATGGTGATGGTAGTTGTGAAGTTTTTCTTTTTGTTTTGTTGTTGTGGTTTTTTTTCCTGTGTGATGTTTCTTTGTCCCTTGAGATTTCTGGAACCAACTCAAGAATATCAGTATTTCTGATTAAGGCTTAATGATGAAAATAGAAGTTTTTCCTGTCTCTATCCTATGATTAAGATTCTGGTGGGGGCCCTGGATGGTGTGGCTCAGTTGGTTGGAGTGTTGTCCTATAACCAAAAGGTCAGAGGTTTGATTCCTGGTCAGGGCACTTGTCTGCGTTGTGGTTCCGACTCTGCAGGAGGCAGCCAATTGATGTTTCTCTCTCTGTCTCTTTCTCTCTCTCTCTCTCTGAAATGAGAATAAAATAAACCTTCTTAAAAAAAGATTTTAGTAGGGACAATTTTTTTCAGTATATATAAGAGGATTAATATCCTTAATTTGTAAATCACTCTTGCAAATAGAAATTATCACCCAATAGAAAATTGAGCAAAGGACAAGAACATTTCTCTCTCACACACAGACACACACTGTCACTGTCTCTCACTTTCTTCCTCTCTTTTTCTCTCTCATACTCACACATTTATGTAGCCAGTAAACATGTAAGCAGTTTTTAACATGAAAACATAGTTGACAGAACACAAATTCTTACTGCCAGTCCTTCCTGCAGTGCCCCTAAAATGTCAGTAAAGGATGAAACACTGAAAGAGGCAGAAACCTATGCTGGCAGTACTGAGAACCCAGAACAGGGTGCTTCTTGCTACAGAACATCAGATCAACTCAGAAATTGGAGACATCAGGTATCTCAGAAAATGGAGATGTAGGTAGGCCTAAATTCAGGGTTGGTGGCAAGCCTCTAAGAAGTAGTAAGGTGTTTAAATTTTCTCCCGTCCTGCAGACTAAAACTTTATTCCCTGGAGACAGCATGAGCTGAGCTGTGATATCTTTTATCCCTTTTCCCAACTCATACAGAGCCCTGCAGATCTAAGTTATACTACCATGTACCTTAAGCAAGTTACTTGCTTTCTGTTAGCCTCAATTTCCTGTTCGGTAATTGGGGATTCAACCACTGACCTTGGGGGATTGCTGTGAAAATTACATAATTATGATATATTTAAAATTCTTAGTAGAGAGGCTAGTACCTTGTAGGTGCTCAGTAGTTCATTCCACAGATATTTATAGAGACTTAACTGTATGCGGGCCTTATTTGTGAGAATTTGGGATAGACTTGTGAATGAAGCAGACAGAAATCCTTGCCTTTGTGAGAGGGTTGGGTAGACAAACAATAGCCATAATAATTTTGTAAAATAATTACTAAAGGGAAAAAAGTAGAGCTATGTGAGGGGTTGGCACCTGGAATAAGCATGGCAGATGCAGTATTAGAGCGGTCAAGGTAGGCCTCTTTTGAAAAACAAGATTCAAGTGAAAACACAAAGGAGGTGAAAGAGCCAAGCAGATGTCTGGGGAAGTACAGTCTAGGCAGAAGGAACATCTAGAGCAAAGACCTAAGGTCAGGGGGTATCAGACATGTTCAGAGAATAGCAAGGAAGGAAGTGATGGGAGAGAAGGTCAGAGAAGAAGGCCAGGTCATTTATGACTCTGTAAGGACATTTTTAGGATTTTAACTGATGTGTATCATTTTATAGAGTGATCCCACCATTTATGCTATCATATAAGGAAATACTGCATGCCAAATCTCCTTCACTTAACCTTTATTATGAAGTAGAATGTATTTCTTTGGAAAGAACCTGGTTGATAAAACTTAAGATAAAAATCCTATCTAAGAGCCCTGGCTTGTGTGGATTTAGCACCAGGCTGCAAAGCAAAGGGTCACCGGTTTGATTCCCAGTCAGGGCACATGCCTGGGTTGCCGGCCAGGTCCCCAGAAGGGGACGCATGAGAGGCAACCACACATTGGTTGATATTTCTCTCCCTTTCTTTCTCCCTCCCTTCCCCTCTCCCTAAAAATCTTTTTTAAAAATCATATCTGAGTATAAGAACCATAAAATTGTATTTTCTATGTAATAAAGTGACTCAATGTATAGACAAAAATGTAACCATAAAAAATGTATTCTGGGTGTTATATTTTACAAATACAGGGGTTATGAGTCAGTGCGGTAACAGTGGACATGGTAAAACTGGTCAAATTCTGTGGCTAATTTTCAAAGAACCAACAGGATTTTCTAGTATATACTCATCCACCACATAACATGTTTTGGTCAGTAATGTACCACATATATGATGGTGGTCCCATAAGATTATAGTGGAGCTGAAAAACTAATCACCAAGTGATGTCATTAGCTATCATAATGTCATAGCATAGCACATTACTCACGTGTTTGTGGTGATGCTGGTGTAAACCAATCTACTGCACTGCCAATCATTTAAAAGTATAGCACATTCCCTGGCTGGTGTGGCTCAGTGGATTGAGCGCAGACTGCAAACCAAAGGGTTGCCAGTTCGGTCCCCAGTATGGGGCATGCTAGAGTTAACCACACATTGATATTTCTCTCCCTCTCTTTCCCCTTCTTTTTCCCTCTCTCTAAAAATGAATAAATGTTAAAAAAAAAAAAAAGTATAGCACATACAGTTAGGCACACTACATAATATTTGATGATAAACAGCTGTTATGGCTTATGTTTTACTGTAGATGTAAATTTAAAGTAGGCTATAAAACACTATGTGCTGTGTTACGCCAGTACCCTCATACATCTCATATTTACCACATCTTTCAGTTGTGCCCTTTTCTGTTGTGCTTCATTTAATTTTCTGTTGTTTTATTCATTGTGGCCCCGAAGTGTACAAAATCTGCTAATGTTGCTAGTAAGAAGCCATGTCAAGAGATTGACCTGGAAGTGAAAATAAAAGTGATCAAGGACTATGAAGGTGGAAAATCAGTGACGGATATTGGTCAGTAACACATGTCCCATTCCAAAGTGACAGAAGTTGTTAAAGCATCTGCTTCATTAAAGGCAACAAGACTAACAAAAATTTGAGAATGCTTATATCAAACATAGAGAAACTTTTGATGACCTGGATGGATGCCCAACACAGAAGCACGTCCCTCTTGAGCACCATGATGACCATGGCCAAAGGAAAGAGTTTGTGATGTTGAAAGAAAAGGCTGAATTTGATTTCCATGTTGAATTTCCTGCTCTCTCTGGGTGTTTTAAGTGATTGAAGAATCGTTATTCATTACGTAATGTAAAAGTGAGGGGTGAGTCTGCAAGTGCTGGTGTGAAGACAACTGAAGAATTTTTGGAAATGCGAGATAAGTGATCAAGGAGGAAAATTACCTGCCAGAGCAATTACAGTAATAGAGGGGAATGTTCATAGTGCATTATCCGCTTACAAGCAAATCTATGAAGGAAAAAGCAACCAAGCAAACCGCCATGGATATATTGCTGAAAAGAATGACCCCTCCTCAAGAAGAGCCTCAGGCAGGTCCAGCAGGAGGTGTTTTTGAAGAAGGACTTGTTATCATAGGGGATGACAGCTTCATGTAGGTTGCTACCCCTGAGACCCTTCAGTGGGACACGGTGCGGAGGTGGGAGACAGTGACATCAACGATCCTGACCCTGTGTAGGCCCAGGTTAATGTGTGTTTGTATCTTAGGTTTTAACAACAAAAAATTAATAAAATTTATCTAGTAAGAATGTAATGAAAAATATTTTTGCATAGCTGTACCATGTGTTTGTGTTTTAAGCAATTAAATATTACAAAAGAGTTGAAAAGTTTAAAAAGTTTTTCAGTTTATAAAGTAAAAATGTTGCAGTAAGCTAAGGGTAATTATTGAAGAAAGAAAAACTTTTTTTATGAATTTAGTGTGGCCTTAGTGTATACAGTGATGTCCTAGCCTTCACAGTGATTCAGTACTCACTCACCCAGAGCAACTTCCAGTCCTGCGAGCTCCATTTGTGGTAAGTGCTCTGTATAGTTTTTATTTTTTATTTTTATACCATATATTTACTGCATTTTTTCTATGTTTAGACACACAAATATTTACCATTGCATTACAGTTGCCTACAGTATTCAGTCCAACAACATGCTGTACAGTTTGTAGCGTAGGAGCAATAGACTATATGACATATAACGTAAGTGTGTAGGAGGCCATACCATTTCAGTTTAAGTGCATTCTGTGATGTTCGCACAAGGATGAATTCACTTAATGGCACATTTCTCAGAATGTATCCCCATCATTAAATGATGCATGACTTAAATCATAAAATTTGCCCAGACTTACTAAGTTCTTAAGTGCAGGCAGGGTAAGACATGAATCTTTCCTATTCTAGATATAACAGAAGACCTTAACCTTTGCAAGAGTTCTGAGTTCCACATCTCCATTGCTCCCCAGGCCCCAGTCTTTTATCATTTGCCCTGTGTTCATTGAGCAAAACTCTGAGAATATAATAGTACAAAGAATAGGAAGCTTAAAACTTAGTAAGGGAGGTATAAATACGTAAAAAAATTAAAAGAAGTTATTGAGGTTGTATGGTGACTTGAATGTGAACCATTTTATACATTTTTAGGAGTACCATACTTTAACAGTTGACAGATAGGTTGTCATCTTTTCCACTGGTGCTGTGGTGGCCTGGGGTAAGACCACCAACTATCTCTTGTTTGAAATAGACCCTAACACTGGTCTTCACACTCTTCCTGGCCTGGCTGTCATTTAAAATGTTTACCCGTACTTGTCTCTGTTATAATGCTGATTATAGAGAAGTCATTTGGTTATTTACTTACGCTAACTTTTAAACAGTAAGTTATTTAATTTTGGCAATGTTTTATCTTCTGAGGGCTGGGTTCTCACCTCTGTTATGCTGTCTAAAAGCTTTCTTTTGCTAAGCTTTTTCCAGCCACAAAAATGGAAACTATCTTTAGACCTTGGGCCTGCTTTGAGGGCATTGGGGGCTGAATTCTCTGAACTCTCCTTAACTTAATACCTCAAGATATGTTGTCACAGAATTGATGCAGAGTGACCTACATAAAATTATCGTCTCTCCTCAACCACTCAGCTCAGATCATGTCAAAGTTTTTCTTTATCAGATTTTGCGAGGTAAGATTTTCTTTATAAAGAAAAAGATAGTGTCACTGTGTAAATGAAATGTTTTACTTTTCATTTGAACTTCTTTAATCTGACCTTCCAAGGCTTGCTTCTTCCCTAAAGACTTTTTTCTTTTGACCAACATATATTTAATAATCTCTGTACTTGATGTTAAATAAGAGGCTTTTAGGGGTAGCCAAATGGTTCTTATTTTTAGTGATGCCATAGAAGGCGCTAATTGATCAGGTTGTTGAGTAGGTTAATCTTCAGAGGTGAATGAGCAGGACGGTTTGTTGAGCAGCGATGGTTTAGTAGGAGGTGACTAAATTAAAAGTGACTGTGTTCCCTGTGGATGTCATCCTTTCTGCCAACCCACAGTAGGCAGGCCTGGTCAGAGTGTTAGCTGGTCGTACCAGAGGCCAACTCTCGAAAAACAAAGTGACTGTTAAAGCCAGAGCATGGAAGAGATTGATGGAAACTGCTGGCTAGATAATCCTTCAGTCTGGCTTATTAAAGAGCACGGACTTGATAGAGAAACGGTTTGAGCTGACGTTGTTGGAGCTTCCTCTGGCTGTTGTGTCTGTCCTTCAGAATGTTTGCTATTACAAATGAAGAATTATTTAAGCTGAAACAGCTTTCTGACCTAGTAAACTACTGCCCCCTCCCCGACTAAGATTCATATAATTAAGACATTCTTTATAAAGAATGAAAAGCATTAGCCAAAAGGATTAAAACACATACACAATATTAGAACTAGAAAGTTCACCTTCTATAGATTTGTTGGTATTCAGCAGTTGGGGTGAGGGAAGGGAAGATATTGGATATTGGATCTTTTTTTGCATTTGTAAAAAATTAGATTTGCTATATTTTATTCAAAAGACAGCCTTAAAACTATGACCTTTATCTAGCAGTGCTAAAGGCCCCAGTCTTGTAAAATGTCAAAACATTTTAAAAGTAGTTAATTACCCTCTTGATTCTCAGTGGTAGAGAAACTACCAACACATCTGGCAAGTGTCTGAATTTTGTTGCATCAATAAGTATCCGTTCTGGGAAGGACTCCCTGCTGGCTAATGGGAACTGTTGTATTGGAACAGGCTCAGAGTCATGGGTTGAGGGTGTCAACAGCAGAGCTCCGGTAGCCACACTTATGAGTAATTCAAGGGTGTTGGTCAGCCTTAACACCAGTGCCTGAAAAGCCTATCTATACTTAAACCTAGTAATCTTTTGAATTATAGACATTATCTCTAGACTTTTTTAAAATTATTTTATTGTTGTTCAATTGCATTTTCCCACCACCACTCTCCCACACCCCCATTATCTCTAGATTTTGTAAAACTTTAATGACACTATTTTACTGGAGCAAAATTACAATTTTTTTTTATTTTTGGAGGTAAGATTAAGTCAAGCTTTTAATAATGTTCATTATACAGTTATTTAGGGAACCATTTTAATTCTCTGTTTCTATGGTTTTCCCCAGATCACAGGTTGAGTAAAAGGAATTAAATATCTGCAATGAAATCTGCTTGTTATTTCAGGTTTGAAATATCTCCATTCAGCTGGCATTTTACATCGAGACATTAAGCCAGGGAATCTCCTTGTGAACAGCAACTGTGTTCTAAAGGTAGCTTTTCCATTTATTTAAATCTTAGGGAAAAAATCAGAATGTCAAGGCAGGTTTAAGAAAAACATATTTTTCTGAAAGAAATTTATTTTCACCACTTCACCAAAAATTAAAGAACCCAGTCCTCTCTAGTGATACCTCTAGTCATGGCCATAGTAACTAATTTGTAGCGTTGCCTTAGGGTTTCTTCATGATGTTTTACAGTGGAACCTAGAAACAAGAATAGAGAAAGTGATTTCTATTCAGATTATTCCATTATTAAACGAAGTGTGTGTCAGAAGAGATATTGAAAGACCAGTTAGCTTCTATTTATGTGAGAATGGCTTTTAAGAAGACTATTTTTGCACAGCTAACATTTTTATAATGCTGTTTGACTAAGGTAGCAAAGTAGGAAAGTGGAAACATTTAAAAGTGGAAATCCTAAGCCAGAAAGGGGTCGAATGTATTTCCACAATATATAATAGCCGATTATTCCTCTGAAGAATTGCTTACCGGATTAGTCATAGTTGGCAGCCCCAAAGCCTCATGCCGTCAATTTCTGTCTCACTTTTCCTCCAGTACCACCCCTACCCCACTGTTTTTTTGTTAGTGACTCACAAACAGCAAAATCTACATACGTGCATTTCCCCACCTCTGATAGAGCTGTGTATTAGCAGAACTCCTGAATAGTGAGAAGTCCACCACATTTTTCCCCATCATAGAAATTACGGACAAGGGCCTTCCTAGAGCTGTGTCATTTCTGTGTAAGAAAATTTAAATTCCACTTATTTCATGAATAGCTACAGTAATTATGTGGTACTTCAGTCTCCAGTAAATGTGAAATGTTAACATTTTAACTGATTATATTTGAAAAATAAAACTGTTGAAAATGTTTTCTTCTTTAAAAGTTGTCAGTGGGGGAAGACAGACAAAGGAGTTGAAGGGTATTAAGAGGTGCAAACTTTCAGTTATGAAACAAGTCATGGAGATGTGGTGTACAGAATAGGGAATACAGTCAGCACTGTCAGGGAGCCTTGTGTGCTGCCCGATGGTACTAGACTTGTTGTGGTACTCACTTCAGAAGATGTATAGATACAAGTCACTATGGTGTACAACCAAAACTAATATGATACTGTATGTCGAGCGTAATAAAAATAAATTAATAATTAAAAATAAAAGTAATCCAGACTATCATTATTGCTTACCATGTTGGCAGTTAAACTAAACATTAAAACCAAATGTAAATAAATTTTATTTTTTATTTTAAGTGCTTTCCTTCAGCTGTGGGCCAGTTTTCTTAAAAGCTGGTGTATTATGCTGCATTTGAATAAAAATTCTCCCTTCATACAGCCTTCAAGACCCTTGTTCTATTTTGACTCTAAAGAGTCAGTCTTCTGATTCCACAGAGAAATGAATTGTCTCCAAAATCCACAAAATATTCCTTTATAGGTCATTGGGTTCATTCCCCCACTACCTATCTCTATAACCCATTTTTATTTTTTTTTAATTTTTAAAATTTAAAACATTATAGTTAGGAATTCTTTGTTCTATTCAGCCAAATCAGTTTTATGACAATTTAAGCCAGTTTCTTATTTCAGTTTCTGTTGGGAGAACTTCACAAAGCATTTTGTAAAGAACCTGTCATGCTTGATGCCGTAACTGCTTGAGGTCCATTTTCCAAGTTATCTGTTATGGTATTGTAACCTCTGGCTACATGAATGAGTAACTAAAGGAAAATGTCATTTATGAATAAACAACACATGGATCAGAACACACTGAAATTTTGCTCTGCTCCCTTGACTTGTTTTAGTGCCCTATTTTAAAAAGCAGACTAGAGTTCCAGACTACGACACTGATGTTCTCTTCTCAAGTGTACAAACTCATCAAAAATATTACAATAAAACATTTCTTTTAAATTAGTATTTTTTCATATTATGAATATATCGTTTCCTATTAAGCACACAAAAAGATAATTTTGCTGGAATTCTCAGTATCTTTTTGGTTGTCTGATCATAAAAGCCTTTTATTTTGGGTTTAACTTGTCTTCGAGGTAAATTGCCAAAATGACTCCATATCGGACTGATGTTTTTAACAAAGGGCTTGCTTTATATATAACAGAACACTTTTTGTTGGGGGGTGGCTGGGTTTTTTTCTTTAATATAAATACAAGAAAGAGGAAAGTGAATATAAGTTTTTCACTTTGGTTTGGTTTTGTTTTAAAAGATATGCTAAAAATTCATGGGAAAATAATAGAGTTTAAAATATTATGTTATTGAACCCTAGCCTTTGGGAGGATTTGAATATCCCCATATACAAACATGATTCATTTGATGGAACCAGACATAATAAATTGAAGACAGAACGAGAGGGTTGTCAAAAATTAGGGGTAAATTTGTTTTTCCTTTAAAGTAGTGGGATTTTAAGGTGCCAAACCTTGTTCTGAATAAAACTTATGCTGGAACCTCAATGTAGAAAACAGACAAAATGTGTCGTTGTGTCCCTTACATTGACTCATAAAGTTAATCAGTGAGAGCACTGGAGCTTAGTTGGCCATTGCTGTCTGATCTCATCCTCCGTGCAGCCGGTGTTTGCTGTGGTGGTCCAGTATCAGGAAGATCTTGATTCCTAAAAATAAGCAGAAGTTGGCTGGCACTGCGGCTGTTTACTAACAGCTCACCTTGCAATCTCAGCGTACTTTTCAGTTAGACAGAAATAGCAAGGAAAGATTTGTTCTTAATTCTACATATTAACCAGCCTTTCTCATTGACTGTTATGTCTCTAGGTTCTAGCATATTGTCTAAAAAACATACAGCCACTCAGTTAAATATTTATGGCATGAAGAAGAGAATGAATCTGGTAGCACTGGTATTACACAGTGTGCTGCATTTTGACATTTCACATTTGCATGTGAATTAGTATTTTAAATAGATTCATGTGAAGTTCAGGTACAGTGTTTATGAAACTCCTGAAGTAACTCCTCAGAACTATATTTAGCAGGGCTCAATTTGAAACCCATAGTTTTAAAGAAATTTTACTATATATATTCCATAAAGATAAAGAACATAACTCAGAAGGTCTTCAAGATACATCTTTTTTTTTCCTTATAATATCTTCCTTGATAAGCCAGCCTTGAAAATAGATTGCTTGGTTTCTACATTAAACATAGAAATACACATTCAGCTATTTTCTTTTGATTTAGTTACCAATCAGAAAGTGAGGTGAGACACATATTTTTAAGATATATCATTTTACATAGAAATATAGAAGTTAGAGTTTTCTTCCCTCCTTTACAAATAAGATCAAATTATATATTAACAAATATTCTCTACCTATATCTTTGAAAACTATTCAAAGTTCAAAGGTCTATCAAGATTTTATTTGTTGTTTCACTTTACCATGTTTGACAATACTTTGGTAATCTTTTCTATTTAGATCTGTGATTTTGGATTGGCCAGAGTGGAAGAATTAGATGAATCTCGTCATATGACTCAGGAAGTTGTTACTCAGTATTACCGGGCTCCGGAAATCCTGATGGGCAGCCGCCATTACAGCAATGCTATTGACATCTGGTCTGTCGGGTGTATATTTGCAGAACTACTAGGACGGAGAATACTGTTTCAGGCACAGAGTCCCATTCAACAGGTATGATACCACTTTAGGCTTTTGAAGCTTCCAATTCTATTACAGATTTAAAGGAAAAATCATCTTGCATACATGTGTTGGACTTATTGTACTGTCTAAATTGATTTAGCAAATTCCAATTTGCTTAAAATTCAGAAAGTTATGAAGTAGATTACAGATTCATTTTATAACTTACAAGCCTATTAGAGGGAGTGTTCACTTTATTCCATACGCCAGTGCATAGCAGCATGGTGCTGTTAACAGTTTGCACAGGAAACATTTTCAGTTGTTAGAGGGCCTCTGTTCTTTTTGACTGAATGGGTCTGACTTGAAAATGTATGTGGTGACTTAATGTGCTTATAGTTTATGTGTAGAATATAAATTTTGAGTGTTGGTTTCTCTGAACATTTAGAACATTTCTAACCTTTATCATGGGGCTAAAATATTTGGTTATGTCAAAAAACATCAGAAGCTGATTAAAATGTAGCTTTAGCACACCATGATACTTTCATTGTCTGCCTTTATAGATAATTCATTATTACACATTTTCTTAGGATAATTTCTAAGTATTTTTATTGATAAATTTTAATAATATTATGTGCATGAGAATAATGTAACAATGATGAGCTCATGCTGTGGAATCAAATAGGTGGGTTCAAATCCTAGTTCTGCCACTTAACTATATCTATTAAACCCTGGGCAAGTTAAACTGTTCTGAGGATTGTTATGCAGATTAAATGAAGTAGTAAAGTTGAAAATAAGGCCTAGCACTCAGAAAATATAGTGGTGATATGCCAGGATGCTAGGGATACAGCAGTAAATAAGACACAGTTCTTGCCTTTGTAAAACTTTCACATGAGAGAGTATTAAGTAAGTAAACAAATAAATATAATCCTAAGTAATGATACATTCTGTGAAGAAAAGTCAAAGCAGGTTAGGGATAGAGAATGATGATGGAGCAGAGCAGTGCTAAAGAATTCTCTAAAGGAATAACATTTGAGGAGTGACCCAAGGGAAAGGAGGGAGCAAGGTGCCAGGGAAGAGTATTCCAGGAAAAGGGACAGCCAGCATAATAAAGCCCCTGAGGCAGGAACAGTTGTGGCATGTTGGGGGTGGCGTGATCACGGAAGAGCATATCGGAGCTGAGGTCAGAGAGAGCGAGCCTGACCATGGCAACCTGATAAAGACTTTGAATTTTGTTCTATGCAAAGTGTGTTGGAAAGCTATGCGAAGGTTTTGAGCAAGGGTGTTTAGATTTGATCGCATTTTAAAAGATCACCCTGACTGCTGTGTATCTCTGTAAGTAATTCATGTACTTGACCAAAAATGGAATCATTACTTTTTATTCTCTTTCTACAAAGAGTTGTTAACTGATTCATTAGAAATTATATATGCTGTGATCAACATTTAAATTTATTTCTCTGCTATATATTCAAAGTCTGCTTTTTAAAGTTTACATCTTCAAAATTGATCCTAGTGATAAAAACTTATAATTTAATGCTAAGTACTATTGACAGTATCCATTTCATTGTTCAATACTTTTGGAAAGTAGAGTTTAACAGACTTACCTGTAAGACTATAATTATCATATCTGGACATAAGAAGCTGCCATACAGAACATCTTAAGTAATATATTAAACAAGGATCTTGGATTGCTGCTGAAAAGAACATATAAAGGAAAGTGTGAAGCAACTGGAATGGGATTCAGATAGCTCATTTTTTAGAGAAATACACAGGCCTTGAGTTTGCCAGTGAGACGTAGCCACTGAAGGAGAGCTCAAATCTATCATTGGTGTATTTGGGGGCAAAATGTCAAGATGTAAAATGGAAAAAGAGTAATTTCTAAATGGAAGTAATTTTCTGTAGCATTTTTTAATATCTTTGGGAAGTAAATAGCTTATGTGTTGCAATACCAGACTTCATTAAAAATGTTTCTCATCCATGGGTCTATCCCATTTAACACAATTTTCTGAGTGTATCTATTTGTTTTCATGAGCCTCTCTTCCCCTTCTGCCTTTGAGTGTAGTTGTTAGAGGTCCAAAAGTATCACCAACACATTTTTTCCAAAAAACTTTGTAAAGAGAGCTTTACTTCTGTGCAAAACAAGCTACTTAAAGATTCCATTATTCTGGAGGGCAGTGGTACTGATGGGACCCCCAGTTTAGATAAGTGCAGAAGAAAATTGTGCTTTGTATTTGGCGACTCCTGCACCGGGAAAAGAGGTATTTTCTAGGTAAGAATTTTCCATTTTGAAGGATTTCTAACGAAACGTTATTTCTAATTAGGTTATGAGGTTACAACAAATGTGGCACTACAGAATATTGTGAAGGTGCTTTGGTACTTACAAAGACCTGCTTGTGAGAAGACCGTTCTTACCGGTCTCTTTGATTGTGTCCACTAACTAAATGTGGCCTCAGCTGATATCATACTTAGATCATAAGTACCACAGCTTCCGGTCAGTGTAACAGATTTCTAGCATAATGAGATGTAAAGGGGTGTGTGACTGGCTCAAATGTTGACAGCTTAGCTTTAATTTTAGATGTAGATCTATAAGTATTTACTAAATTACAGCTGCTTGATTTGTGGATTATTTCCTTTATGAGCCTGAATCTATGTGAGACATCAGAATCTATTCATTAACTGTATAACTGTTAGTCATAAGCCATCAGCTAAAGGGCAGTTCACCTCTGCAAGGATCATTGATGCTATGGTACCAAGACACAGGGCAGATAGATGCAGACTCCCAAATTCCTGTAGCCTTAAAAGGCCATGTTTGCCAAAACGTGTTTTCTATATTTCCCATATGGGTTCCTAATAATCATTTTTCTGTTTTCTTTAATAGTCTCAAAAGTGAAAATAGGAGCTCCTACTAGTTAACCTGGAACTTACCTTAGGTTTATTTCCCCAAATTTGGTCCTCATCTCTAATGAAAAGTTGTTTCCATGAGCTTACTGTGTCCATCTGTATTTCATGTTTCCTGTAGTTGGATTTGATCACAGATCTCTTGGGCACACCATCACTGGAAGCAATGAGGACGGCTTGTGAAGGCGCTAAGGCACACATACTCAGGGGTCCTCATAAACAGGTAAAAGAAGGAAGGGGTATCTGTATTTAACAGCCATCTCTTCGGGCAGGATTTTCCTTCCAGTAGAGTAGTGAAGTGAGGATTTTTAAACAAAATTGTTAACTTGTAAGTGTTATTTATTCTGTATGTTATGTCCATAACTAAGAAAATATTAAATATTGCCCTAGCTGGTGTGGCTCAGTGGATTGAGCACTGGCCTGTGAACCATAGGGTTGCTGGTTCGATTCTCATTCAGGGCACATGCCTGGGTTACAGGCCAGTTCCCCAGTAGGGGGTGCATGAGAGGCAACCACACTTTGATATTTCTCTCCCTCTCTTTCTCCCTCCCTTCCCCTCTCTCTAAAAATAAATAAATCTTTTTAAAAAATGGTTCCTACCTCATTAATATAAGTTGTTATAATGATAAAGAGATAGTGGATGCAAGGACAACATGTAATAATGTCTGACATTCTAAACACTTAGTAAATATTAACACTGGTGTGGCTCAGTTGGTTGGGCATCATTCTGCAAAGTGAAAAGCCGCTGCTGGTTCAATTCCCAGTCAGGGCACCTGCCTGGGTTCAGTTGGGGTGTGAACAAGAGGCGACTGACCAATGTTTCTCACATGGATACAGTGAACACATATATAAGTGGAACAACAAGTCAGTATATCTCTCCCTCTCTCTCCTTTTCTCTCTCTCTAAAATCAGTAAATAAACATTTTTTTAAATTTTTTTACTGAGTTAGTCATCCTTAGCTACTCTCCCACACCATCCCAGTCTCCTCTGGATTAATTAGATAGTACCTTTCCAGACATATTTTTCTATGCACTTATTTACATGCATTTATACAAACAAATATGTACTATTGTTTGTTGGTACTTCTTGAAAACTATAGATACACAGAAGAACCTAATTAACTGTCTTTTTAAAGTTACAAATTACTGCCTCAAATTGACTTGTGTTGGTTGATAACTTTGCACATCTCCATGCTGTGTAACAGTCAGGACTCTTTCCAGTGAAACTCAGTTAAACTGGCTTAAGCAGAAAGGGAACTTACTGGCTCATGTAACTGAAGAGCCTTGAGTTCTCACTGATTTCTGGCCCTGCTGACTTCAGGTAGTCAAGTGATGTTCCATACCAGGAATCTGACTCTTTCCTTTTCTGTTTTCCTGGGTGTTGGCTTCATTTTCAGACAGGCTTTCCCTTGCGTGTTGGCAAAAACTGGAACCAGCAGGCCAGGCCTTTTGTTCTACTAGCATAACCAGAAATAATATTTGGAACTTCTCTGATTCAGTTAGGAATGTGTTTGTTTATAAGTAATAGAAAATCGTGCTTACAGTGGTTAAAAGAAATAGGAGTTCATTTTTTTTAATATGTTGTCTCCCAGGTGCAAGACAGGCAAAAAAAAAAAATTTCTATCTCATATAATGAAGGTAAATAAGGGAAAAGACGACGGGGGGTATGTGTTGGGTTAGCCATTCCATGTCCCTAACTTGTTTGAGGCCACGTGCCTATCCTGGAGCCAGGCATGGCACCCAGGAGAACAGGTCATTTGATACCCCAGGCCTGAGTCAAGTGCCATCCTTGGGGTTGGGAGGTGGAAATCAAGGCCAGACAACCCACGTGAGCGTGAAAAGAGAGTGGTTCCCTAAAGGTCAGGGAATCCTGAGGGGACAAAAACACGGTACGGTGTTTTTTATTTATTGTCATTTTTCTACAACTCAGTCTTGGATGAAGAGAATCTTAGCTGGCACAGCCCGAGTAAGTGTCTATTTAGTAGATACTTGCTGAGGCACTGACCCGTTGATAGGATTAAAAAGTCTAATTTAGTCCTTTTGTTCACCTCCTTTAAGATTTTCGTTTTTCCTCAGATTGTTCCCAGCTAAGTGTGTCAGAAATAGATACAATATTTTCACTGAAGTTAAAATAGTCCTGTCTCCTGCCCTACCTTACATTTAATAGAATCAGAGTATGTTAGAGAGTTCATTTAGTTCGAACTTCTTATTTTTTCAGGTAGGAGTTTCTTTTATATAACCCCAAAGTGCTTACTGTTGTGCATACTCAGTCAGTGTTGCTGGCGGACGAACACAGCTTCTTTGCTGCCCAGTGAGAACTAAGAGGAACACCTAACAGGACTCTAAAAGGCTCGCCGCCGTGACTGCAGGGCCAGCACGCTGCAGTTGGCTTATGATAACTGTGGTACATCCATTTAGGGCCTCTCACCCAAGTCCAGAAGCTCATCCTTGCTTCATTTCGCTGACAATTAATCACAGTCATTAAAAGAGCACTCTTTATAACCCTTCCTGTCCTCGTGATTCAGCACTGGCGCCCACTCACTCCCACATTGCTAAGTGACTTATAAATGTGCAGAACAAACAGAAAATGGACTGGTATATTTTTAAAAGGGGGAAAGTGATGTACGTAATGTTAGGGGAATTGGCAAAAACTTTTTTCCAAGTGGGATAGTTAGGGCATATTTTTAAGCATTCTATTTTTTCTCTTATTCAAAGTGATTCCACTACATTTGATGAGAAATATAAATTTGTCTAGTTCTGATACCCTGTGCCCAACTGGTTTCAACTATAATGGCTGGTGAATTAGAAGGAGAGATAATTGAATTTGAAATGCAGTATCTCTAACATTATATCTTTCCTGTGGGGTCAGTGCTAGGAATTAAATTACTAACGGTTATCTTAGTGGAGAGGTATCAGCAAGAATGAACTGACTATTCTTTTTCTCTGTGCCTCTTTGTTTTTAAAGATTTATTTATTGTTAGAGAGAGGGGAAGGGAGAGGGAGAGAAACATCTATAGGTTGCCTGTCCCTCACCCCCACCAGGGACCTGGCCCACAACCCAGGCATGTGCTGGGCTGAATCGAACCAGCAACCTTTCGGTTTATGGGACAATGCCCAACCTATTGAGCCACACCAGTCAGGTGTGTCTTTGCCTCTTTTTAACTTGCACATAAACCCAGAAAAGGAGAAAGCATATAATATGACTGTTCTAGGATGAAATTAAACTTAGACTTATTTTTAGCATATCTGTTGGGATGTACTTCTGTAAAGAAAGATACAGTTTGGGGTGGGAGGGGTGTTTAAAATTTTAGGTAGTCTTAACATCCACTCATTTGATGTTTCATATCCAGGTGTCCTCAAGTCTTACAAATTTTGCCTTTTAATTTGTTCTCTATCCTTCATTCAGTGACTTCTGGAACTTATTGGTTATGTTTTCCTTGCCCACCAAAGAGGTGTTACTTACCTTTGTTGCCCCAGCACCTAGCCCAGGACCGGCATTTGGATGGGATGTTGGTAGGTAGGAAAGCCTGTGCTGGTGCAGCCTAGTAGATGAGAAAGCCAAGGTTCAAGTGACCTACCCAGGGCTAGTGATAGCACAGTTAGAATTTGAACCCACGTACTCTTGTACTCAGTCCAGTATTCCCTTCTCTAAGCTATAACATACCTCTGAAAATAGCATGAGGTGTAGATTCACTTTGGAAAGTGGAAAGGAAAGAATTGCTTATGGTGAGACATTTGAGTCAGTAAGAATTGGATGGAATTTGGCTACCAACCTGCACAAGCCAGTGAAAAACAGGACAGCTATTCAGTCAAACCAAGAATCTCAATCTTTTAAGAATATGAAAGTACTTCATTTTATGTAACAAAAAATTCTTAGGGAGAAATATATATCTATTGAGGTATAAGTTAAATCTCTTCCTTACACTCTCCACACACATGCCCCCCTTATCTGGACTAATACAAATAATTTCAGAGCCACCACAGACTTACATATTTTTAACAAAAAATACTTCTCCACCTGCAAACATGTAAATGCACCAAGGGATAGTAAGTTGGTCTACAAATATTTGAATGCCAGCTATATATGGTTCTGTGTACATAAGGCTTTTTATCTGTAGTAGTCCAGTCAAGTAAAGTAAACTTAAGAGATCATTTAGTCCAACCTCCTCATTTAGTACTTAAGAAAACTAAGATTCAGACAGGTTGACTTATCTAATTTGGTAGTGAACTTGAACCCCCATCTCATTTTATACCCATCCCATCTTATCTCTCTCACTCCTTGATTCTGAAGAAAACTTCTATAAGTGAATAATTACCTCCTGAGGATTCTGAGGTGTCCAGTTCTTGTTGCATTTTCCTATGTGGCTTTGTTGGGAGGCGGCAGATACGTAAATCTTGTAGCAAGATTCTGAGGCTGTAATTGAGATACCATGAGACCTTTTAGTGTCACTTCTATGACAGAGCAGTGATGCCCTTCACCTACTCTGTCCCAACTGTCCAAGCAGTGAAATTGAAGCTTTATAAGCTCTGTGGCTTTTCAGGTCATAAGAGCCTTCTCCTTGCCTCAGTGCAGGAGGGTGAGATACGGGCACGTGGACATGCCTGCCACTTAAGAAAGGCAATTAGTGAATGAGAAATCAAGTGCTAAGGGCAAAATAGGTGGACCCAGTGAAAACAATGGCATACTCTCTTAGAAGATTCTGTAACATCTTAAGTGTCTTACAGCTGCTTTAGGACTGGTGTTTTAGCAGCTTTATGGTAATGTTGCCATAAGACATAGTTCACATGCTTACTTTTTGCACAGTTTACAGGCTTAACTTTGCATGTGGCCAAGGAATTAAATCCTTTTTCTCCCACTCCTAGGTATCTCTGACCTTTCTTTCTTGCCAAAGCATTTACAGTACAAGGCTAATGGGAGCTCCATATCTACAGGATTAGCTTTCATTTTCCAGAGCTTTAACTTCCAATTCGTAATCATGCAAAAAAAAAAATGTGCTACTGGAAGTCTATGACTGTTGTTGTTTTTAAAGACTGGTTAATGAGGGAAATATTCATTCCCTTTGAGTTTTGACTTACATGCATACATTTTTTGAGCTGGGTACTTACCGTGTCATAAATTAGCCATACTCAATATCTCTTATACTCATTTACATATTCGAATTCTTTATTTTTTCACAGCCATCTCTTCCTGTACTTTATACCCTGTCTAGCCAGGCTACACATGAAGCTGTTCATCTCCTTTGCAGGATGTTGGTCTTTGATCCAGTAAGTAGTGTCTATTTTTATGTTTTGTAATGAATTTAAGATACATTTGTTATATGAAAAACATCAAGAGATGGACAATGTAAATAATGACTTTTCAAAAAATAAACTTCTGTCCCCAGTTTCATGTATATCATGCTCGCTCATCACACAAAAGTTTGGTTACTGACACATAAGAGCTGAGGTGAAGAGAGATGAGGAACTAACTGTACCATCCTTATTTATTTCTATTTGTAAAAGGAGTTTGACACCAAGTTGAATCAAGGGAAAAAATATTAACATTATTTGGAAAAATCTGCCCATTATACTGCACAAGGAAATGTTTACTCTTTAATTTGCTGTGATGGTAGTCTTTCCAAATGCCATTTTTTGGACTTGACTCTTTTGACTCAATTCTGCTCTTCATTTATTCATTCATCCAAAGAATATTTATACTCACATCTCTACCAATAACTATTGTCAAGACTAAAAAATGGAAGCATTTATTTTTTTAATTATATTTTATTGATTATGCTATTACAGTTGTCCTGATTTTTTCCCCTTTGCCCCTCTCTACCCAGCACCCTCCACTCCCTCAGGCAATTTCCCCACCATTGTTCATGTCCATGGGTCATGCATATAAATTCTTTGGCTGTTCCATTTCCTATACTGTACTTTACGTCCCCATGGCTAGTCTGTAACTACCTATTCGTACTTCTTAATCCCCTCACCTCTTCACCCATTCCCCCACACTCTCCCTTCCATCTGCAACCATCAAAACACCATCTGTAACACCATCTGTAAACACCATGATTCTGTCCCTGTTCTTCGTGTTTGCTTAGTTTGTTTTGCAGATTCAATTGTCGATAGATTTGTAATTTTTGCCATTTTATTGTGCATAGTTTTGATCTTATTCTTTTTGTTAAATAAGCTCCTTTAACATTTCATATAATAATGTTTTGATGATGATGAACTCCTTTAGTTTTTTCTTGTCTGGGAAGCTCTTTATCTGCCCTTCAATTCTAAGTGATAGCTTTGCTGGGTAGAGCAATCTCGGTGGTAGGTCCTTGCTTTTATGACTTTGAATATTTCTTGTAGCCTGCAAAGTTTCTTTTGAGAAATCAGCTCACAGTCTTACTCCCCTGTAGATAACTAACTGCTTTTCTCTTCCTGCTTTTAGGATTCTCTCCTTATCTCTAACCTTTGGCATTTTAATTATGATGTGTCTTGGAGTGGACTCTTTGCGTCCATCTTGTTTGGGGCTCTCTGTGCTTCCTGGCCTTGCGTGTCTATTTCCTTCACTGACTTAGGGAAGTCTTCTTTTATTATTTTTTCAAACAGATTTCCAGTTTCTTGCTCTTTCTCTTCTCCTTCTGTCACCCCTATGATACAAGTGTTGGACCTCTTAAAGTTGTCCCAGAGGCTGCTTATACTGTCCTTACTGTTTTGGATTCTTACTGCTTCCTGTTGCTCTGATTGGTTGGGTTTTTGCTTCCTTATGTTCCATGTCATTGATTTGATTCTCGGCTTCATCCATTCCACTGCTGTATCCCTGTAAATTGTTCTTTATTTCAATTAATGTATCCTTCATTTCCGACTGGATCTCTTTTATGCTGCTGAGGTCCTCACTAAGTTCCTTGAGCATCCTTATAACCAGTGTTTTTAACTCTGCATCTGATAGATTGCTTATCTCCATTTCATTTAGCTCTTTTTCTGGAGATTTGATCTCTTCTTTCATTTGGGCCATGTCTCCTCTTCTTTGTCTCCTCATTTTAGCAGCCTCCTTGTGTTTGTTTCTATGTATTAGGTAGAGCTGCTTTGACTCCATGTCTTTGTAGTGTGGCCTAATGTAGTAGGTGTCCTGTGGCACAGCCTCCCCTATCACCCTACCTGGGTATCTGGGTGCACCCTTTGTGTGGGCTGAGTACACCCTCCTCTTGTAGTTGAGCCCTGGTTGCTGTTGGCAGGTCAGTGGGATGATTTACCCAGGCCAGTCAGCTGCAAGGATTGGCAGCGACCACTTACCACCAACCTCCGCCCTGTGTGGAGGATCCGCTGTGCAGGTGCTCAGTGATGGTGCTATGACATCTGTAGCTGTGCAGTGGGTGTGCTGGCTCTGGGGTTTCCTGGGTTGTGCAGGCCAAAGACAGCTCCCACCTGTGTTTTGCCCGGGGCCACCATGCTGAGTTATAAATCAATTTGGGATGGCTGCTACTTGTGCTGGGCTTGGAGATTCCCAGGCAAAGCCAAGTTGTGAATCATATCTAGGCTAACTGCTGCTAGTACCAGGCCTTGGGACTACTTTGTAAGAGGTATGGGGGCCTGAGGGCTTGCTGAGGCCGGCTGTTGCTCGTTTGAGAGGATTTAGGGAGTTTTGAAGCACGAGCCAAGACCAGCCATCCATATGGAAAAGCAGCTTGGGTGGGCTCATGAGTTGGGTGGGGCAGAGTCTCTGGGGCTCTCCAAGGCAGGTCAAACAGTGTAGCCAGGTTGATAGAGTCTCAGGTATGGGACCAGCTTGCCAGCTCTGTGGGGGAGGGTTTAGAAAAGGGACAATGGCCTCTGCTTGCCTTGACGCCAGACACTTCCGTTTCTCCCAGTATACCACTGGTAACTTTCAATCCGCCATCCCTGGTGCTGGAGCCCAGAGGGAGTGAGTCTGAGTAGGCGAATCTTTAAGAGGAACTGTTCAGGGCTCTAGCACTTTGTTCCACCAAGTCAATCCCCGCTGGTTTTTGCAGCCAGGAGTTGTGGGGACTTATCACCCTGGGCTCCCGAATTCTTACCCAGCACACGTGGTTGAGGGACTAGCTCATTTGTGTCTCTGCCCCTCCTACCAGTCTGGATAGATGTGGTTTCTTTAATTCTTAGTTGTCACACTTCCATTCAACTTGATTTCCGCTGGTTCTGAGTGATGGTTGTTTTCTATTTTAGTTGTAATTTTGATGTGGTTGTTCGAAGAGGTGAGCCATGTCTGCCTCCACCACCATCTTGACAAGAAGTCAAATTGGAAGCATTTAGAAATGAAAATTTTACTTGCCAACAGTACAAGGAAGTCACCAAATACAAAAACAGTGGGTATTTAAAGGGGGAAAATACCCACAAATTAACAGTTATTACATTTACATTGGTCTGTTTGTGGTGAGAAAGCAGCAACTGTCTCATATGAGTATCAAATCCACAAAGGTCAGAACTATCTTGAGACGTCAGCATAACAAAAATGTTATTAGGGATAAATATTTTTTGTTAGGGAGTCCATGTTTGTGAGAAACAGTCAAGGTTTACTGTTTGGGGGGACCAGTCCAATCAGAGGGACAAAGTTATTTTTGTTACATCTCAGGGTGCATAGTAGATCTTTATTTGTTTGGTGTTTGGTGTTTGTTTTTTTGTTTTTCTGTTTTTCATTTACTTTGTTATGTGAGGTACTTAGTTACACAGAAGCAAGACAAAGTGGCAGTTCTCAATTCCACAGTCCCTCCTTGTGGTCAGGTTCCTGCCACAAGGACAGTGCCAACCACATAACTTTCTTAATGGGCTAGTGATTTAGCATCATTAGTTTGGTATTTTGTTTTATTTGGCAAGTTTATCTGCATAGCTATCAGGAGATGTTGATTAATACATAAAGACCTTTTGTCTCGTTAACAAAACTAGAGCCACATGAACTTCAGGCTTCAGGGGTAATTCAGTCTGCCCATAGAGGATTTTGTAAAGGCCCTGAGGTTGAAATTTACTTTCATGTGTCAGACATATCTTATTCTCTTTCTTATTTCTATTTAGAGTAAGAACCAAGAACCATGTACCAGTAATTCACCTGTACTAGGTTTTTCCTGCAGCACTTATATCTGTGAGATGTCCTCTTTCTCAGGGATCCCATGTTTATTAATGCTCCTGACTTGCCAGGAGCTCATAGTCTTTACAACCTTAAAGCTGGAAGGTCCTCAGTGTTAGAGCAGATACCACACAGGTTATCCTGGGAGGCCTTTTAGACATCATTTCTGTATGTGAAACGTAGTCCTTATTCCATAATACTGGGATTATCACACCTAATTTAATGAAACATTAAATTAGGTGTGATGTCATATTTACAAATCAGATTAATCTATAAGAAGGAGTTAAGATGTATCTGGTAAAGAGTACAGATTCTTATTGAACCTAAGTAAATAACTACATAGTCATTAAAAAAATAATAAAGGAATTTAGTTAAGGCACACTTAATATTTAACTGTTTTTATCATCATCTTGTAGAATAAGGCCAATGTAATTTTTTAAATATATTTTATTGATTATGCTATTACAGTTGTCCCATTTTCCCCCCTTCTCTCCCCTCGTCCCTGCACACCCCTCCCACCCACATTCCCCCCCTTCAGTTCATGTCCATGGGTCATACATATAAGTTCTTTGGCTTCTACATTTCCTATACTATTCTTACCCTCCCCCTGTCTATCTTCTACCTACCATTTATGCTACTTATTCTCTGTACCTTTCCCCCCTCTCTCCCCCTCCCACTCCCCTGCTGATGACCCTCCATGTGATCTCCATTTCTGTGGTTCTGTTTCTGTTCTGTTTGCTTAGTTTGCTTTTGTTTTTGTTTTAGGTTCCATTGTTAATAACTGTGAGTTTGCTGTCATTTTACTGTTCATATTTTTGTCTTCTTTTTCTTAGATAAATCCCTTTAACATTTCATATAATAAGGGCTTGGTGATGATGAACTCCTTGAACTTGACCTTATCTGAGAAGCACTTTATCTGCCCTTCCATTTTAAATGAAAGCTTTGCTGGATAGAGTGATCTTGGATGCAGGTCCTTGCCTTTCATGACTTCAAATACTTCTTGCCAGCCACTTCTTGCCTGTAAGGTCTCTTTTGAGAAATCAGCTGACAATCTTATGGGAACTCCTTTGTAGGTAACTGTCTCCTTTTCTCTTGCTGCTTTTAAGATTCTCTCCTTCTATTTAATCTTGGCTAATGTAATTATGATGTGCCTTGGTGTGTTCCTCCTTGGGTCCAGCTTCTTTGGGACTCTCTGAGCTTCCTGGACTTCCTGGAAGTCTATTTCCTTTGCCAGAGTAGGGAAGTTCTCCTTCATTATTTGTTCAAATAAATTTTCAATTTCTTGCTCTTCCTCTTCTCCTTCTGGTACCCCTATGATTTGGACATTGGAACGTTTCAAGATGTCCTGGAGGTTCCTAAGCCTCTCCTCATTTTTTTGAATTCTTGTTTCTTCATTCTTTTCCGGTTGGATGTTTCTTTCTTCCTTCTGGTCCGTACCATTGATTTGAGTCCTGGTTTCCTTCCCATCACTATTGGTTCCTTGTACATTTTCCTTTATTTCACTTAGCAGGTCCTTCATTTTTTCGTCTAATTTGCAACCAAATTCAACCAATTCTGTGAGCATCCTGATTACCAGTGTTTTGAACTGTGCATCTGATAGGTTGGGTATCTCTTCGCTGCTTAGTTGCATTTTTTCTGGAGCTTTGATCTGTTCTTTCCTTTGGCCTTTTTTTGGGGGGGCGGGGGTCTTGGCATGCCTGTTACATAGTAAGGGGTGGAGCCTTAGGTGTTCACCCAGTCCAGGCAACCCACGGCACTGCTCTGCGCTGTGACAGTGGTCTGAGAGGAAACAATGGTGCTTGCTCCACTCTGTGAGCTTTCAGTCACTTCCCCTGCTACCCACAAGCAAATTGGGCCCCTCTGGTGCTGATTCCTGGGTGGGTGGTTTGTGTACGTTCTAGGCCCCTGTGGGTCTCTCCAACAAATTCTCCTGTGGGGCTGGGAGTTTCTTCCACTTCAGCCTCAACCCCCAAGGGGTTTTCAATCAGTGGTTTGAGGCTTTATTTCCCCAAGCTGGAGCCGTGGGGTTGTGTGATCTGTTTCGCTCCCCCTTTGTTTCTCCCGATTTGTCTGCACTCGAATGTGGGACCGCACAGTCCACCAGCTGCTCCTTGCTGGGCAGCTGCAGCCTGGACTGCCCAGCTCCACAATCCACCGCCTCTCTGGGTCCACCAGCCACCGTTTTGCTGCGAGTCCTCTCCGCCCAGCTGCCTGTCCCCACCCCTCCTACCGGTCTGGATGAATGTCTTCTCTATCTCCTTGGTTGTCAGACTTCCATACAGTTCAATTTTCTGTCAGTTCTGGTTGTTTTTAAATTGTCCTTTTGGTTGTGCAAGGAGGCACAGTGTGTCTACCTACACCTCCATCTTGGCCAGAAGTCTCCAATAAATGTAATTTTTTAACAATTATTATTTTTAAATTGGCTTGATGCTGTATTAGTTTATGATTACCATTTTAAAAGAATGTTTTAACCTGTTAAATTGAGGGTTAGCAATAGAACATTAACCATAATTAAATCAGTTTATTTAGTCTAATTAATTCTTATTTTATTGATCTTGGGTTAAACAGTCTATTGCCACGTGTCTGCTGCTAGACTGAAACATTCTGGAAACCTTGACTCAGTTACTTGGTTCAATCTAAGAAATAGTTGTCTGTGGTGATGATGTCAGTTATACTCGTTAATTTATACCGTGAAGACAAGGGTCAGAATTCCATCTGATAATAGTCCTTTACTGAGGTCCTCATGATATTTCTTAAGGAATACCCAATCCCTGATCTTTCGCTTGTGGCAGGAGGGAGCCTTTAGGCAAATATATGAAAAAAGCAGCAACTGTGACTGTCAAAGGATGGTAAGATTAAAGGTCCCTGGTTCTTTTACTATAATAATATCAACAATATTGGAGAGAATGGGTTATAACAATAAATTTATAAAGATGTAATTAACTATTACCTCAAAATAGTGAAGACATTAGCCCTGACTTGTATGGCTCTGTGGGTTGAGCATCGTCCTGCAAACCAGAAACGGCCCCCAGTTCAATCCCCAGTCAGAGCACAGCCCTGGGTTGCAGGCCAGGTCCCTGGTTAGGGGTATGCAAGAGGCAACGAAACGATGTTTCTCTCTCTCTAAAAATAAATAAAATATTTTTTATTTTTAAGTAAAGACATTAAACAAATCTCCGGAGACCTTAATCTATCTAAAGGCAGTAGTTACAAGCAATTTTTTTTTAAAGCACAACAATAATTATTAGGAATTTAGAAAAATTATTCACTTTTTCCCCTTGACAAAAATATACCCATTATCTTACATACACATCTTCCTACCATCACAAATTATTTTACATTCTTTAAAAAAATAATGTGTGTAGCCCTGGCTGGTGTGGTTCAGTTGGAGAGTCATCCCTACACCAAAAGGTTGGGGTTTCAGTTCCCGGTCAGGGCACATGCCCAGGTGGCCATTTCAATCCCTGGTCAGGGCACATATGCAAGGCATCTGATGGATGTTGAGAAACTCACTCTCTCTCTATCTATCTATCTATCTATCTATCTATCTATCTATCTTCTCTCCCTCCCCCCTCCCCTTCCTTTCTCCATAAAATCAATGAACATATTTTTCAAATTTGTTTTAAAATATGTGTACTTGAACCCAAAGATATATATACTTACACATCTTTTTGGCCATTTATTATAGGCTACTCTATAATGTATTAATGAAGAGCCCAGGTATATTAAAATTAAGTATCCAAAGACCAAGTATTAACTCAAATTAATATTAATAAAGTCTTAATGTTAATTGAGAATCAGAAGATTACAGTTTAAGTTGATACATTAAGTCCTTATGATGTGTAATATTCTAAAAATAATTTCTTTTTAGAAAGAAATTAGCTATTACCATTCATCTAATTTAGTTGAACACATAATTTTTAAATTCCACAATCTTAGACTGTTAGTTTATCTAACCAGCAAAACCAGTAGAAAAAAAAGTCAAATTCAAAATGATTAGACTTTTTGAGAGAAATTAACCCAAAAGTTGTATAAACTAGAATATTCTGCTTGGTATTATTTGTACATGGCAATACAATCAGGAAAAAAACAGTTGATTTTTGCATATGCCTTTTTTTCTATTATAGTTTACATTCAGTATTATTTTGCATTAATTTCAGGTGTACAGTATAGTAGTTCAACAATCATAATCGTATACTTTACAAAGTGTTCCCCCTATATTTCCAGCACCCACCTGGCACCACACATGTGTTATATTACTGACAATATCTCCTATGTTGTACTTGACATCCCTGTGACTCTGTTGTGACTGTCAGTCTATACTTCTCAACCCCTTCACCTTTTTCACCCAGTCTCCCAAGACCCCTCCCAAAAGCAGAGATGTTTTTAAATTTTTGTAAGTACTAACTTAGACTGATTTATTCAGAGTCATTTTGCATAGAAATATCACATGACCTCTTTATCTTACACAGTTATATATTTTGCTTCATACTTTGTAACCTAGTAACCAAGGGTATTATTTTAACTCACAGGTAAAGCTTTTTTAATCTTTGAGTTACAACTTTAGAAAGAAAAATTTTCTAAGAGCTAACATATTTAATATGCAAGGAAGAATAATGTTTTTAAACAGTCTTTTCATTTCTTTCTATGTCTTCGATGTGTTCATATTCTTTCTAAAAGCCAATTGAAGTGGGAGTTTGTTCCATTTTAAGAGATATCATAATATGATGTATTAACTCCCTTCAGAAGTGTATTAATTTGTTTACTTAGAAATATATTTATAAAATGGAAAATTTTATTAATTCTCTCAAAACTAGAAGAGCCAATTATGATAAAGCAACAAAATCTAGGATAGAAACAACTGCCCATATCTGTTACAAATGTTGATCAGTTGAAAGAAACAGGATATATATAATATGTAATTAAGATATGTAGGAGATAATTAAGCACCATTAGGTCCTTCAGAAGAACACCATTACTGAAAATCTGATTAAGTGTGTGATTTATTTCTCAATTTAGCAGGACAGTTTTTTTTATCCTTTTGGTGTCCATACCCTTTACAAAATGACAGTTTCCTTTCTTTGACCTTGTTTCAGAAGTCCTAAATAGACTTAAGTTGGTTGGAGAAATGAAAGTTGATCACTGCATGCCAGGGATTTGAAATACTTTTTGTTCACAGGCTTGTCTTAGGTAAGACCCTTCAGAAGGCCTCTTATATTAGTGCACAAAGATCATTCAAATGCAGAGCATGCTATCAGTAGTTGGGAAAACACCAAAATCTTTTCAACTCTGCATTCTCAAATTTCAGGAAATATCAGAATCCTCAGGCAAACAAGCAGAGAAACAAACAAAAGACGAACAGGGAAGTCAGATTCCAGCTGCTAGTGGCAACTCACAGGCACCCAATTTCTGACATCTGCCACCTGACAGAAATGACTTACTGGTCAGATGACAAAATTAAAACCCAGATTCAATCATCGCTTCCACCAGTGTGGGACACGATCAGCCATATTAAATCGGAAACAGAAATAGAGTTGGCCAAGAACCAGACTTAGTGAGCAAAAGCCAGAGAGCTCAGTCCCACATGTGAGACTGCCAGAGACACCCAGTATGGAGGAGCCCAGTCCCGGGCAAGGTGTACTGTCAGCCAGCTAGTTTCTTTTGAAAAGGTTCTGACAGTAGACCTTTATCCCAGTGCAACCTCCAGAAATAGCTGGACTCATTTAGAGAAAAAAGTAAAAGTTCCCTTGCGAAGTTAATCAGACTCCTATCTGGATCACCAAATGCAAAAACAATGCGAACAAAACCAAGGTTGTCAAGTTTACAGTGCCCGTTCATGGCGGATGGACAGCAGCTTTCCTTTGTGATCATCACATCCTGGAAGGCCAAGACATGCCTTTTAACATCAGCCCAGCAAAGCGTCCGAGATAAAAATGTTTCAGGGGAATCCAGGTTTATGGGAAATAGTTAATGTTTTATTATTTGGGGGACAAGAACCAGTCCCCAGGATGATTGGGGGTTTTGTTTGAATGCAAAATGGTTTTCTTTTTTAAAATCATGTTATGTGAAGCATTCGATCATATTGGAAGTGGGGCAGAGTCTCAGTTTTTCTGCTCTCTACTATTGAGTCCATCCTTAAATCCTTTAAAATTCACTTCTCTCAGTGGTATTTATATCTCCACCAAGCTCAGTTTTTTCCCTTTTTTATAAAGAAATGAGTTTAAAGTGTATGGTTTATGAACCTGGAAACTAAGTATATTAAGTATTCTGACCCAAAGTGTCAGAAAACCACAGGCTGCTGATACCAGACTGAGGTGGGTATTGGAACCTGACATTCAGACCGTTATCTGCTGCCTAACTGCAACAGCTTTCGGACAGGCTTTTGCTCTAGTTGACGTGGTGCTTTAAGAGAGTAAGTTTCAAGCAGCTTCGTAAAATTGCCACTGTGATCACATCTCTTCTAAGTGCTGAGGCATGTTTAGAAAAAATATAACTTATTTAAAATGTAAACTTATCCCCTTCAAAGCATTATATATTTAAATGTCATGATATTTGTCATTTTTGACCCTGCATACATTTATTGCAAGGTAGGAACTTTTCAGGATCTTAGCAGAAAGTCACTTCATACTCTCTTAACTGCTGCTTTACCCACCTCTGAACTCAGTGATCCCTCTTAACACAGGATACACCATAAAATATAAGCAGTTACTGTGTCTTATAAAGATCCTGTGTAGACAGTCATGTTTATCTGTAGTGTTGATGTGCCGGTCTCTAAATTTGATTGCAGTCCAAAAGAATATCCGCTAAGGATGCCTTAGCCCACCCCTACCTAGATGAAGGGCGACTACGATATCACACGTGTATGTGTAAATGTTGCTTTTCCACCTCTACTGGAAGAGTTTATACCAGTGACTTTGAGCCCGTCACCAACCCCAAATTTGATGACACTTTTGAGAAGAACCTCAGTTCTGTTCGACAGGTTAAAGGTGAGTGTCTTTTTTGACCTTCCCCCTGGCGGGGGATCACCAGTAACACTCCTCATCAGGTGGCCATGAAAAGCTGAGACCTGGATGGTGACCAAAGCTACTCCATAGGTTTATTTCACAACCTTGTGTATAGCCCTTTTGTTCGGGGCTTGTATGCCAAGAAAGCTGTGTGTGTTACAAAAACACTGATTTGATGTTCCATCCAGGGGAAGGTCAGGCAAAGGAATGAATCTTTTTTTCTTGTTTTCAAAGTTCATTTATTTAATGTGTATCTACTCAGTGCAATTTATTTCATCGAATGAAATACATTGGACTTTTTAGTATAGCATGCAAAGTTTTTAAGAAGATAAATATGCACTGAGGGAATCATTCCATGGATGACAGGAGGAGGAAATTTCTGCTAGATGCATAACATTTCCTAATATGATCTCCTATTGGGGTGGGGTGGGTGGGGTGGGGGCTTTGGACATCCAAAATTCTGAATGATTTGAGTGTGTGCTCTAGGGCATTTTAAGAGAGAGAGTAGTCCCCAAAGTAACCAGCCCCAAACTGAGTACCTAAGCATCAGGGTTTTTGAAGTGATTTTCAAAAAAGCAGTAATTACCAGTAATTTAGAGAAGTTCACTCATAATGCCAAACTCTGTGGAGTCACTCTCCAATTTATGGACCAATTTACTCTCCCACTGTTGGGACTTCTACCCTGTGTAACGCCACTTGGGGGGTTTTGCCTGTGTTGAACAGCAGCTGTCATTTTGGTTTCGGGAAAGTCCTGCTGGATTCTGCCTGATAGATGCATGTGTCTGATTTGATAAACCAGTAGGAAAAGCTGTTCCAACGCCAGCTAGCGTTAGCTGAGAGCCCGCTGCTCCCAGACCTGCAAATTGGCGTGTCTTATGCGATGTTTGTTTTCTCCACAGAAATTATTCACCAGTTCATTCTGGAACAGCAGAAAGGAAACAGAGTGCCTCTCTGCATCAACCCTCAGTCTGCTGCTTTTAAGAGCTTTATTAGGTAACTATATGTATGTAATTCTAACTTCCTTGTTAGAATTAAAAGGGTGCCATTGTAATTTTGTTACTCAGCATATTTCTCTTTTAATTCAGATTAGGTGACATAGATAAAAGGTCCAACAGAAAGTCTCTGTTATGAACTTTGGCTTTAGTCCAAAGCATATTAAAATGGAAGCCTTAGTTTTTACACTGCGGCCAATTCACTGCGGTTGCTTGGGCAGGTTTTTCCCAGATGACCATTGTGCTGCCTGATCGAGTACATGGGGACCCTCCTGCAGCAACATTGCAGCCACCGTCCTGGAGCTAGACGTGTTCGTCCGGGTTCCCACTACAGTCATAATAAGTGCAAACAAGAAAATTCTTTTTTATAGATAGACTGCTGGTATGTCCCATAGGCTTAATGCTTAAAGAGCTATAAGCCTACTTTGGAACCTAGCAAGCCTCATTCTCTTTGTCCTTTCCTTCTCAGTCTCTTTTTCCCTAACTCCTTGTATCAGTCAAGGTTCAGACACTAGAAAGAAACCACACCCAGTAAAATTTAATAACCAGAAGCATTAACTAAGGAAAGAGAATGAACAAGGAAGAAATTAAGAACTTAGAGGAGGCGCCTTGGGTGGACCTCTTTGGGGATGATATGGCTGTCAGAGACACACCCCTTGAGGGTGGTACAGAAACTTTCCAAAACTGGGGACAGAACTTGTCCATCGAAGAGGCCTGCTGGGTTGCAGAGAAACTTGCCAGAATGTGTGGGTAGACCAAAGCTGGGCCTTTCACATTAAAAAAAAAAAAGCACACCAGAACCGGGAAGGGCAGCTACTTCCTAATGCTGTGGCCTTTCAGTGCCTTTCTAGCGCCCTCTGTCGACAAAGGCTAACATCAAGCCAGGTGGCAAAGGAGAAATGTGAACAGGGTCTGGCTCTGGTATCACAGAGCAGGACAAAGAAGGGTGGATTTGGATCTGAGAGGCCATACTCTTGCTCCTTTCTTCCCCACCTGCCTTTCTCCCTCTCCTTTTCCCCTCTTCTCCCTGCTTCTCTTTCCCTTCCCCTCACTTCTAATTTAATTGGCCTTGGTGTGGTATTGAAGTTAACCGAAGTCAAGATTTTTTGTTTAGAATTTTTAAATCAGGGTGACTTTCATTTATTCTATGAATATATCAGTAGAAATATGGGATTAAGTTGCATTTTTACTTCTCTGTGGTTTAAAATTACTTTGTTTTAATTTTTTCCCCTAAGAGTCAGTGACCCAGTCAATCAAGTGTTTTAATATTTTTCCAGGTGCAAGTTACTCATTATTCAGGACCCCAGGGGAGCAAAGTGGTAACACACACTCCCTCATGTTTATAATCTAGTTGGCAACGTTAGACAGACATGTGAAATAACTGATAAAACAAATCTGTGGGTAACAAGTGCCAAATGATTATCCATCACTACTCAATTAATACTTGATAAAGAGCTTATGAGGCTCATTCAAAATAGGTCTTCACTTAACATCACTGTATTTTCAGAGGCTACTTTTAAATGGATAGTTCTGCATCCTTCAGGATTGTTTTTCTGATTGATTACAAGTATTACTATTTACAGTAGCTACCATTTACTTTATACTATGGAGTAGGCACTGTGGAAGCACTTTACACGCATTATCTCATTTACTCATCGCAGTAGCGCTACCCCTCTCCAAAGAGGGAAGATGGAGGAGTTTGCTGTGTCACACAAGTAGTAAGTGACACGTTGTTTTCAAGGCCGTGTATTTCTTAGCCACTGTGCCATGTTGCCTCACTAAAACTATAGATCCTTAAACAATTTGGGAAAAATGCAACTTGAGAGAAGTTAAAAGAAACAGAAATAAAAGTCCACAACCGGACTTCACAATTTTTTTTAAAGGAAGAAAGGAAAACAGGCAGCTGCGCATTGCCCTTTGCCCTTTGTGATGTTACCAGTGTTTTCACCATGTCTCCGTTTTTTTCTAGTTCCACTGTTGCTCAGCCGTCTGAGATGCCCCCATCTCCTCTGGTGTGGGAGTGACGGTGGAAGATAATGTACTACTGAAGATGTAATGTAGCTTTCCACTGGAGTCTGGGATTTGCAATTCTGGAGGTTAATCATGCTTGTACTGTAATTTTACTAATGAAGTTTTAAATTAACAACCACTACTTGTATGATATGAATACAAATATTTAGAAATGTTACTAGACTTTTACTCTTGTAAAGTGGTTGTGCTTTTAGAAGAAAAATATTTTACCCAGAGTTGCACATGTTTTATGAATTTAGTGCAGCTATTATGGCTCACCTCAGAACAAAAGAGAATTGAACCAAATTTGGGAGTTTGGGGTTTTGTGTTTTTGTTTTGTTTGTTTTTCTTTTTTAAAATGAAGTGAGATTGTTCACACACACACACACACACAGAAGACAGTCATACCTTTTGATATTTGAGCCATTCCTGAAAATTATGGGTTTTCTAAAGTGAAAGAATCTAGAAACGTTGCCTGCGACCAATCATGGAGCCACGTGAGCTGATCGTGGCTGCACCGGGGTGGGGAGGGGCATGCCACCTAATGATCAAGCCCTATAATTAGCTTCTCATTAGAGCCGTGACGGTGATGTGTGCTGTCTCAAATCCAATGTTGTGGGTAGAGAGAATGAGTTTGTGACTAGGAGCGACTAAACTTCTGTTTTCCTTACCCAGTATAAATATATATATATATTTAATCTATTTTTATTAGAAGTTTTTCTGCTCTTTCTTACATAAAAGAACCCCCAAGCATGCATCTTTCATGTGTGTAAATAATTCATTTCTGGGCTAATTTCAAAAGAATCCCAACATTGCTGTATAGAGAGAGAACTAGCTTGCACATTTTAGGTCTGTGAAATTTTGTGAGACTTTTCCTGCACTGGACAATAAAAATAAATAAATAAGAGACAAAAACAAATTTTAAAAAAAATTTAAAGCCACAAAAAAAGGCACATAGGGAATTATGTCAAATGTGTTTGTGTCCTTAGGCAAAGCTGTGGGAGTCTTGAAATGTCACAGTAGTAAATAACTTATTACTTTTTGACAAATTCTTTTTTCTGTTGGAACACTGAATTCTTCTGTGCATATGTATATATGAATACAAATTGAAGGCCTCTACCTCCTGGAGTTATACAACTTGGCTTGTTTACCTCCACATGCTGATGATGACTATTTTTTTTTAAGTTCAATGTGGAGACTTGAAACTTGAATGTCCCTTCCAACTTTTATATTAAAAATAAAAAGACAAGAAAATTGAAGATCGTTTTTCACCTGTACAAGGAATACTAATGGATCGTCTTAAAATTGGTCTAGGAAAAAACCTTGGTGTGTGTTATGGACAATTAACTGTTAAAGTTATTGTAAGTTATCTGTATTTAGCAGAGAGTATTTTCATCTTGAGTGATCTGAGCTGAATTTGAAGACTATTAATAAGTTATGTTTGGAAGTTTTAACTTCAATGAAGTAATTATTTGCTGTGAAAGAAACAAACATTACTAAACAAAGATGGTGCAATATCTTTGTTTTTTTTTTACGAGGCTCCTGAGAATCAACCCAACTGAAGCATTTCAATTCACTTGAATGAGAAACGTGTTTAGTATCAAAAGAGCCCAAGAAGACACTGGTGTGAAAGGTACAATCTCAGAGGTTGGTCAGTTACCGTGGCACACTTACTGGTCACTTTGTACAATGTAGATTTGAAGTACAGTGGTGAAAACATTAAATGTGACATTTGAAAAAGATGTGTCATCTGTTTATTTCAGTTCCTCTTTTTTGTTTTCAGTAGAGCTTGTCTATATTAAATCTGCAAAGTTTTGAGACATTTCCTTTATATTCCCGCTTAGATCTTTGAGGAAACTAGATGTGCTTTTTAAAAATCTTAGAGCCCTGGCCAGCATGGCTCAGTTGGTTGGGCATCCTCCCGCAGCAGAAAGTCGCCGGTTCGATTCCTGGTTGGGGCATGTGCCTGGGTTGTGGGCCTGGTCCCAATTGGGGCATATGTGAGAGGCAGCTGATCCATGTTTCTCTCCCTCTCTTTCTCCTTACCTTCTCCTCTCTCTAAATAAATGGATAAATACTTTAAAAATAAAATAAAAGTCTTCCCAGAAACTTTAGCTTGCCAAAAACATATTAAAAACTTAACTGATATCAAAGACACTGTGATTTAAATATATACAATTTGAAAGTCTTTCCAAACCTGGGAGCCTAATCTAGTGGTTTTCAAACTTTTTAAAGCAAGGAACCCTATTTCCATGTGGACTCCAACTCCGGTGTGGTAAACCAAAGGGGACTGCTCTGAATGAAGCAGACTGCTGAGGGGACTTGCTCCCCGCCCTCTTCCTTTCTGCTTCCTGTCCCTGGCTGCCCAAAGGTGCTTCCAGCTTAGGAAGAACTGCCAAGTTGGTGGTGTAATTAAGACCTGACACCAGACTGCTTGGCTTCAGAATACTTTCCTGAGGCTCGGTTAAAGCCACATTACTCTTGGGTTTGTAGAGGGTGTGTCCTTCTCCCTGTCTTTTCTTGGTTTAGCAAAATGGATGGATTTTCTTTTTCTGACATGGGGGGAAGTTGACTGTTCTAACTCATTTAAATATAAATACATTTATTAGTTTATTCACTCAATAAACTTTTGAATATCTGCTAAGTGTAAGAATTACTTATAAGGAAGCCTTGTTGATATCAGTGCATAAATAAGAAAACTAGTTTTCGTCATTTATAGGAAAGCATTATGAATTTGCACATGTAACACTTTGAAACTAAAGTTGTTTGCAGATGAATAGTAGAGAAAATATACTGACCTATTCCCACTGGGACCTGCCCAGGTAACCAAGGATTATGTGCCTTATTTAAAGCATTGATAATTACACCCAAAATGTGTTTCTGCAGCCAGTGGAGACTATGGACAGTATATTAGGGTTCTTATCAGCTGCACTTTGCATGGATGTTGAAATTAGGGTAGCTGTTGGGAGGCTGTGTCCTGTGCTCCAGTAACATCTAGACGTCGTGTTGGGAAATGGGCGCTTTTACAGTCTTCTCTGAAGTCTTAACTCTCCACCTCCCCTTCCGTAAGCAGTCTTTCCTTGGCTTCTCTGACACCACTGTTTTCTCCGTTTGGGGGACCACGACTCTCCCTAACAGTCTCCTTCTTCTGCTTAATCGTCACACGTTTGTGTTCCCCGGGCTAGGGATCAATCCTGGGTTCTCTTCCCACTCTAAAGCCAAAGGTTCTTGACTTTGCGACTTGGTGGAATCGCCTGGAGATGTTTCAGAAATCCCAGTGCTTGGGCTACATCCCAAACCAATTAAAATAGAATCTCTAGAGGCAAGGCCAGGCTTCAGTTTCATGTCGTGGTTTTGGTTTGGTTTGGTTTGGTGCAGCCAGGATTGAGATCCCCTGTTGACACCTGTGACATCTACCCTCCTCATGGCCTCAATGACTATAAAAGAATAACCCCAAATCTTTTACTTTATACACCCCGATTTTTCCACTCTGTGCCTATTAGAAATGTCCACTTGGGTACCTTATAGGGCACCTCAGACATGTCAAAAGTGAAATTAATAATGTTTTCTCCCCCCAGCTTTACTATTAAGTCATTCTCACTTTTCTCCACTGGCTCCTTTTTTCCTCTCCCTAGACTAGCAAAGTGATTGAGGCTGAACCAGCCAGGGCTGTCAGCATTTCATGAGGAACTGCGGGAGGGAAGGAGTTGTATGTTTGAGGGGAAGGAGGACAGCGTTGTCTGCTGGCCCACACTGTGTAGCCCCCTCTCTCCACATTACTTCACATTACTCAGGGCGGTACTCTTGACAACGCAGCACCAGGTTTTTCTTTTTTGGAAGAAGAGATGGAAGAGAATGGCTCTGGTTACAGCACCCCATCCGCTCCCTACCTCTCAATCCTGAGCCCGGGTGTCACCATCCGCCCAGGGACGTCAGAGTCCTCCCCACTCCCACCTCCAGAATTCATTCACATTTTGCATTCCATTCTTGAGTATGCTTTTAATGTTTTGAATGATACACTATAAAGGAAAAAAGTAAAATTTTTCCACTTAATGAGTTAGATGCTATTGAATCTTGTTTTCCATTTTAGAAATAAGTGAATTTTTTAAATATTTTATTTATTTATTTAGAGAAAGGGGAAGGGAAGGAGAAAGGGAGAGAAACATCAATGTGTGGTTGCCCCTCACATGTCCCCAACTGGGGACCTGGCCTGCAACCCAGGCATGTGTCCTGACTGTGAAGCAAACCGGTGACCCTTTGGTTCACAGGCCGGCACTCAATCCACTGGGCCACACCAGCCAGAGCAGAAATCACTGAATTGAAGAGACTGTTCAACATGTTTCTTAACTGAATTTAACATCTAGTGTTTCCTTTCCCAGGCTTAAAATATATTGAGAATCAAACACAGTAAGTGGTAATATTTTCCCCTGTACTTTTAAGTGACTTATCACCGAGTGAACAATGCCCAGATACTTGGAAAGAAGTGGTAAATGATGTTTTCAGGTTGCTGTAGGCAGAATTTTTAACAAGTGGACCTTGTTTCTAAGAGGTCAGCGTTCATGGTAGGTTGCCAAACTCAAAGGTCTCTGATCCAGTGATCAGTCTCCTACTTGCAGGGAAGTACCAAAGATCTCTTAACTAAAGAAAGATGGGTTTATTTTAACTTTTATTTTGATGTCAACACTGATTTTTCTGCTCACCATCCACAGTGCAGATGTCTATATCCAGTTTTTAGCTGCAGCAATCATGTCATGCTTTGAACAGCTTTACCTTCGAGTTTGTGGGAATGCTTATCCTTGAGAAGAAAAACGAGTAAAGACAATATTACCCTGCCTGGTGTGACTCAGTAGATTGAGTGCAGGCCTGCAAACCAAAGGGTTGCTGGTTCAATTCCTAGTCAGGATGCATGCCTGGGTTGCAGGCCAGGTCCCCGGTGCAGGGCATGCAAGAGGCAACCACACATAGATGTTTCTCTCCCTCTCCTTCCCCTCCCCTCTCTCTAAAAATAAGTAAATATTTTTTTAAGAAGACAGTATTATGAGTTCCTTTTAAAAACTGTTGGTTTTTTGTGTGTGTTGATAATACAGTCATGTGGTACAACCTACAAAGGCATAGTGTGAAGGAAGTCATTCGCCCTTTAGGCACGAACCACTGTTGAGGTTCTGCGAATTATCCCAGAAGTACTCTATATAATCAAGCTTATATTTTCATAGGAATGATAGCATGATATGTACACTTCCCTGCACCTTGCCTTTGCCATTTGATATATGTGGGAGGTCATTCCCCGTGAAGACACGCAGAGCTAATGCTTTTAATTTGAGCCATCTTTTTAAAAAGATTTTATGTATTTTTAGAGAGGGGGAGGGAGGGAGGAAGACAGGGAGAGAAGCATTGACATGCATGAGAAACATCTATCAGTTGCCTCCCCCACACTCCCAACCAGGGACCTGGATGCAACCCAGGCATGTTCCCTGATGGGGAATCAAACTGGCAACCTTTTGATTTACGGGACAACACCCAGCCCACTGAGCTACACCAGTCAGGGCTTGAGCCACTTTTTTAATTATGAAGGTGAACAATGAGTGACTTGAATTCAGTACCCCTTTCCCATGTATTTATCCTTTGTCATCACATTTTTCTCCATGAGGACAAATAATTAAGGTAGAAGCAACTAACCAATTTTACCCCAGGTAAACTATTGCTTATATGTGTAGTAGTACATTTTTTAAATCTTACTTTATCTTATTATAAGTTTTCTTATGAGATAAATATTCATACCACATTTTTAAGAAACTAACCTTTTTTCCAATCCCACTAAACACTGGAGAAAAAAAGGCATTTAGGTGTACAAAATTCCTCACTTTTGCAAGATTCAGATATGGATCTATATTCTCATTTATGTACTTTTCATTCTGTACTTTTAACCAAAATTTGTATCATTCCAGAGTTCTTCAGCTATTTAACCAAAAGTGCCTTAAAAATTACTAAGACTTTACATACATCATCATACATACGGCAAGTAAACACCAATAGAATGACGCAATTGTTAATATCCATGCCTTCATCTAACAAGAACCAGGTTAAGCTGAGTTTCGCAACCAGTTGTGTTCGTATGTCTTTTTAAGTACAGCAAAAATATTTGAACTTTTTATTTCCAGCAGTAGAGGTGATTAGATATTCTTTAAAGCCCTGGGAATTACTTTAAAAAAAAAAAAAAAAAGACTATTTTTAGACAGGGGAAGAGAGGGAGAGAAACATCAATGTGTGATTGCCTCTTGCATGCCCCCTACTGGGGGCCTGGCCTATAACCCAGGCATGTGCCCTGAATGGGAATTGAACCCAGTGGCCTTTGGTTTGCAGGCCAGCCCACAATTCACTGAGCTATAACAGCCAGGGCTTAGCCCTGGGAATTCTTAATGAAGTACAACAAACATTCAATAAACAGCTGAGGTTACAGAAAGGGAATTCCAAGTACCAACAACAAAAGGCACTGGAGCCACTGCCTCCCGAAGGTCATTTGCCAACTGGTAAAAATGATGGCTACCACTAATAGCTAATGTTTACTAACTAATTACTATGTACCAGGCCCTGCTCTAAGTACTTTACAAATACTAAGTTTACAACAACCTGTAATGTGGGTGCTTTATAAGCTCCATCGTTCAAAAGAAGAAACCGAGGCTCAGAAACAAGAACCTTAGGTGGTAACAGCCACATGTGAGACGAGGGTCATGGCCTTGGCAAGACAGAATGAAAACACTCCCACGTACAGACAAGACATTCAAAGGTCTATGCCTTCCGTGAAAGGGCTGTCGGGGGGAAAATGTCCTACCTGCCACAAGGAAATTTGTTAAAGTATTAGCTCCAGGTTGGGGAGGGAGTGGGGAGCAGGGAGCAGTCTTCCACAAGAAGGTTTTTTTCTACAAGAATTTTAAACCACAAGACACATGTCTTTAGAGTTCAGATCTATGCTACCATCAAAGCCTGGGAAACCAAGATACTAAAGTCTTCAGCTGACAGCGCCCCGGGGTGCGTAGCAAAAGCAAACATTCTCCTTTGGGCAATGCCTACTCAACTGCCACTGCAGAGGTTTCGGGAGATAAAGCCCACTCAAAAACGACCTCACCACCCCAAGTTACAATATACAAGAAAATAAGCCACTATACGTAACAGATCATTGCAAACCAAGTACTTGGCATACTGAAAGTATTGGGTGAAGAATACAAAATGATTGTGCTCTAAAAATTTAGGAAAATGTATCAACACCAAGCAAGGGATAAAAGTCATTGAGAGATGATCAGGCAAGTTTGAAAAATAATCAACTTACACAAATGAAAAAGTCATTAAAAGTGGGAGTGTATTAATACAGAGTTTCAGTTTGAGATGCTGAAAGAGTTCTGGAGATAAACAGCAGAGACGGTTGCACAACAGTGTGAATGTGCTTACTGCCCCTGAACTCTGTGCTTAAAATGGTAAATGTTCTGTTATCTCTATTTTACCACAATTAAAAAATATATACAATGCTGTACTCTGCCAGAAATGGAAAGCTGCACAATAGGTCATTATTTTCATTCTTTTCTACGTAGTAAAAACATTTTAAGGACATAATATTAATTGATTGTACATGCGAAGGTTTATTTGTGGACTCTCGATTCTACCCCGCTGATCTATGGCTGTCTTTATGCCATTTACTACACTGTCTTAATTAGCTTTGCAGTAAGTTTTGAAATCAGGAAGTGTAAGTCCTCCAAATTTGTTCTTTTTCTTTTTTAAAATATTTATGTATTTTTATCCAGAGGGGATGGAATGGAGGAAGAGAGGGAGAGAAACATCTGTGGGTGAGAGAAATAGTGATCAGTTGCCCCCATACACACCCTGACTCAGAACAAACCCACAAAGCTGTCCTGTGTCCTGACCAGGAATCGAACCAGTGACCAGCCACACCAGTCAGGGCTGTTCTTTTTCAAGATTATTTTGGCACTTCTAACTGCCTTGCATTTCCATGTGAATTTTAGAGCCTTTTTTCAAAAAGGCTAGCTGAGATTTTGATAGGGGTTGCATTGTAGATAAATTTGGGGAACACTGCCATTTTAACAAGATTCAGTCTTCTGATCCATGAACGTGGGATGTCTCTCCATGTATTTATCTCTTCTTTCGTCTTTTTCAGTGTTTTGTAGTTTTTAGTGTACAAGTATTGTGCTTCCTTAAATTTATCCCCAAGTAATTATTTTTGATGGAATTGTTTTCTTAATTTCATTTCCAGATTGTTCATTGCTAATAAGTAAAAATATAATTGATTTTTGTATGTTGACATTTATCCCACACCTGGCTGAACTCTTTGATTAGTTCTAATAGTTTTTTAATGTGTTCCCCTTATGGTTTTATAATAAAGTTTAACATCCTCTGGAAAACACTTTAATCTAAAAGTTACATATAAAGCTTATGTGTTTTTCCCTGAGGGTAAAAAGAAATAATGAAGTTTCCAGTTACGTTAAAAAAAAAAAAAATTGGTGACGACGTTTATTTACAAAACCTTTTTGGTTTTGTTTCATTAGGGCAGTTAGGCTTGGCTGAAAACTATTGTAAAAGATGTCAAACTGCCCTGGCTGGTGTGGCTCACTGGATTGCATGCAGGCCTGCAAACCAAAGGGTCACCAGTTTGATTCCTAGTCAGGGCACAGGCCTGGGTTGCAGGCCAGGTCCCCAGTAGGGGGCGTATGAGAGGCAACCACATATTAATGTTTCTCTCCCTCAGTTAAAAAGAAAAAAAGATGTCAAACTGTTGAAAAGTAGAAAGAGATAGTGTAATGAAAACCCATCTACCCTTCCCCTAGATTCATCAGTTTTTAAACATTTGCCACATTTGCTTTATTAGTCTATATACAAATATGTGTATATTATATATAAATGTGTACTTTTCACTTTTGCTGAAACATGAAACTTCACCCCTACTACATCTAAAAACAAGGACATTATCCTACATAATGTTAGTTCCATAATCGTACCTACGAAATTTAACAGTTGCTACATTATCTAATACACAGGACATACTCAAATTTCTCCGACAAAGTGAAATTGACAAAAGTGATATTTAGAGCTGGGTTTTTTTTTTCAATTCAGGATATAGCCAGGATCATATCGTACATTTGGTTATCATGTCTTGTTGGCATCCTTTGATGCAGGAGAATCTGACTTTCCCATCACGGCATCTGGGCTTAGTGACGGTGCAAAGCCAATTGTCATGTAGACTGTCCTACAAAGATTTGGATTTTCCCGAGTTTTCCTCATGATTAGATTCAGGTCAGAAAGACTTACAGAATGATAGGGGGTACTTCCCAGTCCTCCAGTTCAGGGGGCATAAATGTCCCGTTTTGGGTGGTACCACGTTTGGTCATTTTGTCAAGGCTGTGATTGCCAGATCTTTCCATTGTAAAGGTGCCTTTTTCCTTTGTCATCAATAAGTAATTTATAGAGAGAGATTCTGAGGCCACATCTTACTCAACAAACTTTAATCCAGTGCCATCCACTGATAATCTTTGCCCCAATTACTTATTACATTAGTGGTTGGAAAATAGTGATTTCCTAATTCTATCATTCCTTCTATCTTTGGCATTTTCTTTTCCACCCCAAACAGATTCACTCATGTTGAAGGGGTCATGAAAATTTCTTTTGAATATGTGGACGTACCCTCCATGGAGGTCCGGAAACTGCCCCTAAAGGAATCTCTGGCAAAGACTGTTCACGGACCACTGAAATCTCCCCTTGTTCCCTGGCGCAAGGCTAGACTGAGTCCCAGACCCCCTGGTGCTAAGGTGTGGACACGTGTCTAACTAGTCTCCAGTGGAGTATGATTGGGAGCGATGTGTGCCACTTCTGGGCATAAGCCTCAGGATGGTGAGTGCACACCCTCTATGCTTTTTCTTTTTTAAAAAAATTACTTTATTGATCATGCATTTACAGTTGTCCCAATTTTTTCCCCTTTGCCCCCCTTCGCCCAACACCTCCCATTCCCTCCAGCATTCCCCCTACCTTAGTTCATGTCCGTGGGTCATGCATATTAAGTTCTTTGGCTACTCCATTTCCTATGCTGTTCTTAACATCCCCCTGACTATTCTGTACCTACCAATTTGTACTTCTTAATCCCTGCACCTTTCCCCCATTTTCCCCCTTCCCCCTCTCAACTGGTAACCATCCGAATGATCTCCATATCTATGATACTGTTTCTTTTTTTTTAATCTTTATTGTATTTTTCTCCATTACCATTTAGTCCCCTTATGCCCCCTACCCCCATGATTCTGTTTCTGTTCTGCTTGTTTGCTTAGTTTGTTTTTTAGATTCAGTTGTTGATAGTTGTAGGTTTATTGCCACTTTAATGTTAATAGCTTTGATCTGTTTTTTCTTAAATAAGTCCCTTTAACATTTAATATAATAATGGCTTGGTGATGATGAACTCCTTTAGCTTTACCTTATCTGGGAAGCACTTTATCTGCCCTTCTATTCTAAATGATAGCTTTGCTGGATAGAGTCATCTAGGTTGTAGGTCCTTGCTTTTCATCACTTTGAATACTTTTTTCTAGCCCCTTCTTGCCTGTAAGTTTGCTTTTGAGAAGTCAACTCTATGATCATATTATGGGAACTCCTTTGTAGCTAACTGTCTCCTTTTCTCTTGCTGCTTTTAAAATTCTCTATCTTTAACCTTTGATGTTTTAATTATGATGTGTCTTGGTGTGGTCCTCTTTGCATCCATTTTGTTTGGGACTCTCTTTGCATTCTGGACTTGCATGTCTATTTCCTTCATCAAATTAGGGAAGTTTTCTTTCATTATTTTTTCAAATAAGTTTTCAATTTCATGCTCTTTCTCTTCTTCTAGCATCCCTACGATTCGAATGTTGATTTTTTTTGGATTCCTTTTTCTTCTTGCTGTTCTGTTTTTTTTTTTTTTCTTTCTTCCGTATGTTCCAAGTCATTGATTTGATTCTCCGCTTCATCCACTCAACTGTTGATTCCCTGTAAATTTGTCTTTATTTCACTTCGTGTAACCTTCATTTCTGCCTGGGTCTTCTCTATGCTGTTGCTGTACCCAGTGATTTCTTTGAGCATCCTGCTAACCAATGTTTTGAACTCTGCACTTGATAGATTGCTTATCTCCATTTTGTTTAGTTGGTTTTCTGGGGTGTTGTTCTGTTCTTTCATTTGGGCCATGTTTCTTTGTCTCTTCATTTGGCAGCCTCCTGTGTTTGTTTCTATGTATTAGGTAGAGCTGCTTTGACCCTGTGTCTTAGTAGCGTGGCCTAATGTAGAAAATCACACCCACAGGTTGGATGGGGTGAAGCCTTAGATAATCGCCAGGGTGGAGCAACCGGTGCGAACCAGGTCGATGGAGTCTCAGATATGGTGCCGCAGCTCTGTGGCTCTGTGTAGGGGAGGGCTGCAAAAAGGAGCAGTGGCTGCTGCCTGGCCTCTGGAGTTTTGTTCAGAAGGGAGCTGTCCCCCAGCACTTGCCCTGATACTAGACACTTCAGTTTCTCCCCGTATGCCACTGGTGCCCTTCAAGGTGCTGCCCCAGTGCTGAAGCCCAAAGGGAGTGAGTCTGAGTAAGTCCTAAGTCCATTGTGGGCCCTTTAAGAGGAGATGCCTGAGAATCAGCAGTTTCTTCTGCCACCCAGCCCCCACTGGTTTTTACAGCCAAAAGTTATGGTGACTTAATCTTCCTGTCACTGGAACCCTGGGCTGGGTGATCTGGTGTGGGGCTGGGATCCCTTGCTCCTGAGATATCCCAATTTTTATCCACCACACATGAGTGTGGGACCAGCCCATTCCACATCTCCATGTCTCCGTCCCCCTCCCCCCCATCTGAATGAACGTGACTTCTTTAATTCCTTGGTTGTCATCTTCCATATAGCTTGACTTTCTGACAGTTCCGGGTGATAGTTGTTTTGTAGTTGTTTTGTAGCTGTGGTTGTGCAAGGAGGCGAGCCATGTTTACACCTCCATCTTGACTGCACTTTCTTTTCACTTACTAATTAAACTCATGGCCACGTGGCCTTGAACATGAAGATAGCAATGCCTTAGATCAGGGGTCAGTACACTATAACCACCACAGGTCAAATCAGACCCATTGCCTGTTTCTGTAAATAAAGTTTTATTGGAACGTGGCCAAGTTCACTCTCGTACATATTGTCTAAGCTGCTTTCACACAACAGATGGCAGCATTGAGTAGTTGGGACAAAGACTGGCCCACAAAGCTTAAAATATTTATTGTCTGGCCATTTATAGTAAAAGTGTGCCAATGCCGGCTCTGGTTTATAGTAGGCACTTTTTAAGTGAGTGACAGCTGTTAACTCTTCCATTAAATGGGCCCCTTTACTTCCACCACCAAATGAATTTGAGACACATCTATCTTGAAAAAAAGCCTGACCCTAATACTTCTAGTTGTTTCCTTTTTTAGCTGCTAAACTGGAAACACATGATCCTAGTATACAAATTCCAGATCTTGCTTCCAGACTTCCCTCCCCACCCATTGGGGCCCGGTGAATACAAGGTCTGTCCAGAAGGTATCCAGCCATGTAATATGAAAGACAGAGAAATTTATTGAAAAAGATACAATTTCTCTCCCTCTCTCCCTCCCTTCCCTTCTGTCTAAAAATAAATAAATAAAATCTTTTAAAAAATAAATAAATAAAAAGCTTTGGCTGGTGTGGCTCAGTGGACTGAGCACCAGCCTGTGAACCAAGGGGTCACCGGTTCAATTCCCAGTTGGGGCACGTGCCTAGGTTTCGGGCCGGGTCCCCGGTGTGGGGCATGTGAGAGGCAACCACACATTGATGTTTCTCTCCCTCTCTTTCTCCCTCCTTTACCTTCTGTCTAAAAATAAATAAATAAAATCTTTAAAAAAAAAAGAAAAAGATACAAGAAACATTGTACATAAGACAATGACGCCTCAGTCCCCTTCAAAGTAGGCACGTTGGGACCTCACACAGTTTTTCCAAACACCATTGTATTTTCCTGAACCTCATCTATGGTCTGAAATCTCTTCCCTTTCAAAGGTGGTTTTAGTTTGGGGAAAAGCCGGAATCACAGGGCACCAAACCTGGGCTGTAGGGGGGCTGAGTCACCTGGGTGACTTAATGTTACCAAAAAACCCTGCATGAGGCGAGCTGCACAAGCGGGCACATTGTCATGATGGAGCTGCCAATCACCAGTAGCCTGCAGCTGCGGCCTTCTGAATCCCCAGAAATTATTTCTGGGGGAGAATGTTCAAGCTTAACGCAAAATTTGACGCAGATTTGCTGCTCTACTCAGTCATTTTTAATGCGATGGCCACCCAGTATACATGCTCACTCAATGGCATCTACCGCCCTCTGACTAGTACAGTGAAGTCATCATTGTTCACACATGCGCGTTCTAGTTCACTCTCCTTGGCTGCCAGGTTACATCAACGTCACACAAACCATTCTTGTTATATTAATGACGGCTGGACTTTTTCTGGACAGATGTTGTATTCCTAAAACACTATTGTAATCCCAAACTGCCTTGCTCAAGACCTCCCACTGCCCTGATATCAAATCTGTTGGCTCTTTCTTAGCTTTCCAGGTCCAGTAATGGACTCCTCCTCCCACTACCTGACAACCAGGGCTGCTACGAGGATGAGGCAAGACAGGTGGGCACCAAAATAACTCAGTAATCAGGATAAATATTTTCATGCGATATTTTAAAAAATCAAAATGCAAAAAGATCTATGAACCACAAAATATCCAATTTTAAAGCTAAGTTTTTCAGGATTAACGCTCACCTACTGTCCCTCCACCCAAGTTCACAGGTTCTTTAACATGAGAAGGAGGTAATCGCTCAAGACAGCTGGTCCACTGCCCTCTGCCTCAGTGAAGCCCACAGATCTCGAGCCGCCTTGCTGCTCCTCCGGGACTGACAGGACCTTAGCTTTTGCTAATGAATATATGTGTAATGTGTTGGCTTTGAGGTGTGAAGCCATCTGCTGATTCTAGACTCTCGGCAGCTTTCCAGGTCATTTGAAGAGGTCATTTTCCATGAACCTCTTGAAATTTGATATAGCTCCATCTCGCCATTGGCTGGCTGCGCTTACACCCTGTGTTCCCTTCACAATTTTACTGCTTGGCAGTCTCCGTGTGGCAGAGGAACCTGCTTCCGCAGGTTCCGTCTTTAGTTCACTCAACAAGGGCCCCAGCTCTGTGTTAGTCAAATAAAGATACCAAAGACAATCTTTGCTGTCAGGGAACCTACAGTGTAACAGGGAAGGTCCTCAGGTCAATGTTGCTCAAAGTCAAAGGAATAAACCTGTCAGAGAAGAGGTTCAGAGAAGGCAGCAATGCCACCAAATCGGGGCCTTTAGGGGAGGCGGCCTTCAGCTGAGCCTTAGAGTATTTTAAGAGATTGGGACGTGGGGAGGTGAGAAGAGTGGTGCATTTTAAAGTCTTTTAAATTTTTATATATTTGAGAGAGAGAAACATCAATTTGTTGTTCCACTTGTTTATGCATTCATTGGTTGATTCTTGTGTGTGCCCTGACGGGGGATCAAATACACAACCCTGGTGTATCGAGATGACACTACCTGGCCTGGGCAAGGGTAGGTGCCTTTTAAAGAGAGAAAAGTGTAACAAAAGCAAAGAGGAGAGGTAAAAGCTTTGTAGAGTTGCTGCCAAAGCGGAAAGCGGTGGGCCTAGGACTAGCTGGGGTCTGTTGTGGGGCTTGTGGTGTTTGCTCATCACAATATAAATAATTTTCAGAAGGTGCTAAGTGTTGCCTCTTCTCCCTCATCCTTTCACTTAACATTTGCTTTGGGTCTGGAATCGGATTAGCCACGTCCTCTACCCCAGGGCCATTTGCCTTCTACCACTCATCTGACTTCATGATATTAAGAGCTTTGGTTTCCCCACTAGAGGAATCTGGATGGAGGGGCCTTCCAGTGAAAGTGCTTGGCCTTGAAAATCTTTATCTACAGATAACAAACTTGGCCGAGTGAGATGGTTTTTGGGAACAGCCACGTTAACAGCTGTACACTTACCACGTTCTCTGGGCAAATCCCACACCCCCTCCCCGCAGCAAGCAGCACAGTTTAAAGGTGCTGCCATGTCCTGAAAGCCATTCGGGAGGGAAGGGGGGACACACCGTTGCCGGGTCCCTCCTGAGTACAGCTGTGTACCAAGCGTGCCAGGCTGCCCCTGAGATGCCCTGGGGATGCCAGAACTTTGTGTTCTGACAATGATCGGCCACCCATGACCTTCATTCTTGCTCAGTGCCCCAAAAGGAACCTCCACCTCCCTCTCCTGCTTCGCTCTCCTTCCACCCTGCTCTGATTGTCCTCCCTAGTAAACCCCCTCTCCTCTCCATAGCCCCAGCTCCTCTGCTATGGAGCTAACAAGCCTCTCCACACCCTCAGCCTTCATCTCCTGCAGTGACTGACACCTGGCTCCTTCTGCTCAAGGTCTCGGCTTCCCCACAGCGCTCTCCAGGGCAGGCTGTTCATTTTCTCACACTCCACAAGCTCAGGGTCAGGAGGTGGGGTTACCAACCTCCCTGCTCCCCAAGACCACATCCACCCATTTCCCCTCCACTCTCTGAGGTTTGAGCCATACCTCAGCCCATGCCCACTTCCCTGCTGGCTACTCCCCTTATACACCCAAAACTTTAGCAACAGGCTCACAGTCTTCTCTCCCCCTGACTGCCACCACCATCCCAGGTCTTTGCAGTCAATCTATCCCACAGTCTGGGCTCTCTGTCCCTTGACCTCACCTCCAAAAACTTCATTTCAGTCACACCTTCCCATGGACAGAACCTCTTCCTGACCCCAGGAACTCAGGCATTGCACCCCCTTATCAATCTCCCTTATCCAGTTACTCCCATCATACCAGCGCTGCCTCCTCAACCTCAGATCCATTCTGTCTTCCACTTTCTACCAGCCCTTTGGGCCTCATGTCACTCACTCCCAATCCAGCCTGAACTGAATGCTGCATCTCTTTGAACTGAATGCTCGATCACTGTTCAACTCCTCAAAATCACCACTGTCTTTCGGAATGAACCCCAACCTGGATGAGTCCAACAGCCTTCTTTTGAGCAGGTCTCACAGCAGAATAAAGCACACAGCTTAGGAGATAGGGGCCTCCAGATCAATGGCCACCCACCTCAGCTGGCTGCTCCCCACTGCCAATGACTTCTCTGTCCTGGGGAGCACGGAGCTTCTCTGACCTAATCCTTCCGTTCTCCAGTTTCAGGGGGGGGGGGGGGGCTGGAGCCACATTTCCTGCTCTCTTCCTCCTGTAGGGACAACCTCTCCCCTGTCCCAGAAACTTCCAACAGCCTCTAAACAAGTGAAAGTGCTCTAGTCTCCCTCTTCTGAAAATAAACAAGTCCTCTGCTCCAGCACATCTCCCTGCAGCTACTGCCCCATCTCTCCCCTTCATAACCAGGCGCCTACTCTCCCTGCCTCCACTTCCCCACTTCCCTACTCCTGGCCCTGCTGTCATCTAGCCCCTGCGTCCACCACGCCATAGCTGCTTTCACAGGGCCACCAGGGGTACCACTCAGTGTTGTTGACACAGCCGACCCTACCTCTGTCTCCCTGTTTTTCTGACATGACATTCCTGTTGTCCACCGGTATCGCATTTCCCTCCTCCCATGAATCCTGAGGTTGGGCCCCTCTAAGTTCTCTTCCAGGCTCTCTGGTCCCAGAACTTCAACTCCCACCAAAAGCGAATGCTCACACATCTTCATCTCCAGACACGTTCGTCCGAATGCCTAAGAGACTTCTCTCAGATGATGCAGGGACTGCTCAGTGTCGACAAGGCCAGAACCAAATTACCTTCCCTTCAACTCGCTTCTCGTTTCTGTCCCTCTTATCCGCGAAAGGCAGCCCCACCCATTCCATCCCAGAGCGGGCCTGGGTCCAGAACATAAAGATCACTATTTGCTGAACGAATAAATGAATCTTTCATCCTCCCTCATTCTGCACAGCCAATCACCAAGACCTGTCAATTTTACCTCCTACTATAACCCTCTGCTTCTTTTAAGTTGAGGCTGGCTGCCTCCTCTGCATGCTTCGGGAGGCTTCCAGGACCCCTAAACAGCGACCGGACAAAGACCTTGCTCGGTGTTCCCACAGTCCGAAACTGTCGCTCGTGGCGCGGATCACCACGCACTGCCCGGACGGCTGTGGTCTGAGACACTCCCGCTGCCCTGGGGGCTCCATCTCCATAAACCCCCAAGGCCCAGCACCCTGGAGGCGCTCTGTAAGCGCTAAATGGAGAGAGTGAATGAATGGAGTAATGAGCGAAAGTGGGAACAGTGAGCAGCCGCTACTGAGCCCAGCGCCCCTCGCGGTGGGCTGTGAGAGGCCGGGCCCCCGGCGGCCCCCGGCGGCCCCCGGGGGCACGCCCCTCGACGTGACACTCCGCTGGGCCGCGAGAAGCCCCTCCCCTGCTCGCCTCACACGCTATTCTCTGACGAGCCAATGGACACGCGCTTCTCCTCAACAGCCAATGGAAGAGGCCTACGTAGCAGGGGAGAGGGGCGGGGCGAGCGGCGAAGCGCTGGGTGACGGGACCGCGCGCGAGCTTAGGCCTTTTTCCCACGTCTGCGGCCCCGGCGAGTGCATCTTCCCTCGGCTCCATCCCTGCTCAGCCAACGGATAATGGGGATTCTGGGCGCCCGGCGCGGCCTGGAGTGGCTGCTGGGCTTCTACTTCCTCTCCCATGTCCCCATTACCCTGCTCTTCGACATGCAGTCGGTGCTGCCTCGCGAATTCTATCCCATCCAGGTAAGGGCGCCGGTCAGTCCTGGCCGCGGGTCGCCGAGTGTGGGACCCGTCTGCGCGCTGCGGTGACGCCCGGCCTCTCCACGACTTCTCTCTGTCCTCGTTCTAGTTCTGCCTCCCTTACCCTCCTTCCTTAGGTCCTGCCGGTGCTCCGGCCTTTCCTTACCCTTAAATTCGACATCTTCCTCGGGGTTTTCTTTGTATATCTCACACTCTTCCCCACGTTGCTGGGGGCAAACACTTTGTTCCTTGTAAAACCAGTGGTTTCCCGGGTATGTTTACATCAGGTCAGTTGTCAGCAAACCTACAACCTAGGTATGTTCCCTGATTGGGGATCAAACCTGCAACCTTTTGGTGTATGGGACGATGCTCCAACCCACTGAGCCACCCAGCCAGGGCACATCTGCAAACTCTGTTTTGCCAAGCAAGGTAACATTCACAGGTTCTAGGGATTAGGGCGTGAATATTTTGGGGAGACGTTATTCAATCTACCACACAGGTCCAGGTAGTAATGCGCACTCTACGCAGGTCATCAGAGCTCTGCATTAGCCATTAGTTGCTTTGAAGAAAGGAGAGCCATGTCTGTGGTTTCCAAAGTCTGCGTGGCCAGCAAAACTCAGGCGGGCGACCTGTTTACAATCTGTGATGTTAAGAACCCTTTCAATATTAGACAAATATGTTACTCCAGATTATTCCAGACTTAACAGCTGTTGGTTTCTTTATCCTTTCTGAATGTTCCATTCCCACAAGTCTTTGCTCACCACTCACAAAAAACAATTAAAATGTGTCCAGCATAACGACTCCATTTAAATTTTGCAGCTTTATTTAATGTTGACTTATTATAAAAGGTCAAGGGTCAATGCGGGTAGGATCTGGCCAGAAACACTGTGTGCGTGTATCTTAGTGTCTGATGCTATTTTGAAGGCATTAGAAACATGGGCATCCTGGCTTGGAAGGCCTGTTGTTTCTAGTCATTCTTCTTGCTCTGGAGTGAGGAATGATACTTTTGTTGCTTCTCTTTGGGTAAAATAGTAATAATGATAGCCTTCTGTTATTCTCAGATTCTCCTTGAAAATATGCCAAAACTTAACATGTTGTTTTTTTCTCCTTAAATAGAAGGAATTTTTCCCTAGAACTAAAAAGCCCATGTATTTGGGCTAAAATTTGCAAATTAAATCTTTCTTGGTTTGAACCAGAGCAACACTTAGAAAAATTGTAATGAAACAATAAGAATTAGTCTGGATTAGAACAGCGATTTTCAACCAGTGTGCCGCAAGAGTTAAAAAAAACATTTTTTTTTAGCTCTGGCTGATGCAGCTCAGTGGATTGAGTGCCGGCCTGTGAACTGAAAGGTTGTCGGTTCAATTACTGGTTGGTGCACACGCCTGGGTTGCGAGTAAAGTCCCCATTTGGGGGCATGTGAGAAGCCACTGCTGTATCTCCCGCACATCAATGTTTCCCTCTCCCTTCCCCTCACTCTAAAGATAAATGAAATCTTTTTAAAAAGTTATTTGATTTTTGAGAGACATTGATATGTTGTTCCACTTATTTATGTATTCATTGGTTGATTCTCGTATGTGCCCTGACTGGAGTTCGAACCTGAACCTTGATGTATTGGGATGACTCTCTAACCAATTGAACTACCTGGCCAGGGCCAAAAAATTTTAAAATATGCAACACCAAACTAATTTAGTCAGGGGCACTGACCTCTTTTCCTTTAGACTGTCAAATAAATAACAACAGCCCTGGCTGATGTGGCTCAGTGGATTGAGTGCCAGCCTGGAAACCGAAAGGTCACCAGTTCAATTCCCTGTCAGGGTACATGCCTGAGTTGCGGGGCAGGTCCCCAGTTAGGGGTGTGTGAGAGGCAACTGATTGATGTTTTTCTTCCTCTCTTTCTCCCTGCCTTCCCCTCTTCCTAAAAAAACAAATAAAATCTTAAAAAAAAAAAAAAAAACCCAAAACAAGAAATGACAACAGCCAACACAACAATAGCCGTCCGGTGTGAGTGAATCAAAATTATAACTTTTTTTTTGGTCAGTTGGCAGAAAATATATTTTCTAGTGCACCACCGAATTGTAGTGATTAGTTTATGTGTGGCATGAGATGGAAAAGGTAGAAAATCGCTGGATTAGAACATGGAGAGGATGGGAAGCATTTTGTAGTATCATTTGCGGCTGGGTAGCATTGCTTCTCCTAAAATAAGGAAAACAGGCAGCATCTGGGTCTGAAATCAGTCTGTGCTCTCAGGAAAGTTAGAGAAGTGCAAAATTGTTCAGCAGCTCCTGGTTTAGAATCCCGTGAGCACAGGCACAGCCAAATGTTTTTAATGGATAACAATGCTAAGTTGAGTCCAATATGACTCAGGTATAAATGGAAACAGTTTTATTACCTTTTGGGGGGTCTTATTACCTAATAAGAAAAGTTCTTGCCCTGGCTGGTCTAGCTCTGTGGATTAAGCATTGGCCTGCGAAACCAAAGGTTTCTAGTTCGATTCCCAGTCAGGGCACATGCCTGGGTTGTGGGCCATGTTCCCTGTTGGGGGCACGCAAAAGGCAACCAATGGATGTTTCCCTCTCACACTGATGTTTCTCTTCCTCTCTTTCTCCCTCCTTATGCTCTTTCTAAAAAGAAATAAAATCTTCAAAAAAAGAGAGAATAAAGAATAGTTCTTAGTAATGACCAGTTGCATGCCAAGATGTTAATAGGATTAAACTTGAACCTCTCCAAATATATATAATTACAATCAATTTAGTAATCTTTCTGTGCTCGCCATTGTTCTGGAGACCATATGCAGTAACTCGTTTTATCTTGCCAACAGTGCAGTAGGTGCTGTGATTGCAGCGGAACCAAACTTAGTGAGATCAAGTGCTTTGCCTGGAGCCGGGACTCCGAGCCAGGCGCTCTGCCACCAGCGCCCACGCTCTTCTTCACTCTGCTAAGGGCCTGTGCCTTGCCTTCCACCAGCCTTCTGGCATCAGGTGGCTGTTAGGAGACAGTGGGCAGGTGGTTGTGTTCTATTGATTACAAGAACAGGCTGATTATTTTAAATTTTGCTAATCTCACCATACAGCCCTTAGAAATTACAGTACTGTGTAAATCTACCTGGATTTATGAAATAGGAGGACCAGAGAGATTGTATTCAAATTGAATAGGAAATGAAGTTGACATGAACCAGAGTGCCTTTTAAATTCTGCAGTAAAATCTAGAAAGAAAAAAAATGTTAAAAAACACTTAGTCCGAGTTGCTTGTTTTACAAGTGAATAGAGCCCAGAAGAGGTGCAGTGACCTAACCTTTATGAATATTGTCGACCGCATTACTGCCCTGAAAAGTGCTCAGAAGGAAGCTAAGGGTACTGCTGTAAACCTAAATTTCAAGTCAAGTGCAGATTAAGAACGCACTTGGTCAATAAATTGGTTATCTAGCCAGAGCCTTTCTGAAGTTAATATGCTAATAATAGAATGTTTGTCTCCGGGTATTTGCTTAAAGCTCACTCACAGCAGTGAGGCCTCTATTTAACAATAGCTAGCCTTTATCTTTTGATTAAAAATTAACAGGAAAAGTATCTTTGGATTTTCCATTGTAAGCTAAATTTTTACTTTGGAAGTTGCATTTATTGTAACATAAAGACATATTTGGCATTTAAGGCAGGTGTGTTGAAATAGTGCTATTTCCAGGAGGTTCAATGCGACAGACCTTCATGAGGGCATTCCAAGGCTTCGTCTGGGCTCCTTAAAGAGCCTCCAACCCTCTTACTTCCCCTCCCCGCCTGTAGCCAGGTCAGCATGGATCTGTATCTTTTGATTTGACAGCATAATTATGAGGGTGGGGCCCAAGCTAGAACTAAGACTGCTATCCCAAGCTTTGACATAGCCCGGAAGCTATATAGTTTGTGGTTTGGGGCAGAGCTTGTTCTACAAATATCCTCCAGGTCTCCTAAAAGAAGGGAAAAAAAAAAAAAACAGACTTGAGAACTAGGGAGTTAAGAACGATAAGGAACTTGAAGTTTTGGGGTTATTTAAATTGTCTAAAATTGGCCCTGGCTGGTGTGGCTCAGTGGATTGGGTGCCAGCCTGTGAACCAAAGGGTTGCTGGTTCAATTCCCAGTCAGGACACATGCCTGAGTTGTGGGCCAGGTCCTCAGTGGGGGGCGCATGAGAGGCAACCACACACTGATGTTTCTCTCCCTCTCTTTAAAAAATACAAATTAAAAAATAAATAAATAAATCGTCTAAAATTGCTTCTTCATAGAGGTTCGATTTATTGTACCTCCTTTCCATCACCCCCCCCACCCCCCCGCAGTCACACTCAGTTCATTTCTGTAGCTGAAGCAATCCTGCCCTCAGAGCTCAGTGTGCACTCGAAAGGGCAAATGTCAGGGTAGTTTTGTCATTTCTGTATGAAGAATGGTATTGTTAGCAGACATGTCACGTTTGTGTGTTCATTCAGCAAACCAAGAGCCTGCTCTTTTTTTTTTTTTTTTTTTTAAGATTTTATTTGTTTCCAGAGATGGGGGAAGGGAGGAAGAAAGAGAGGGAGAGAAACATCAACATGTGGTTGCCTCTCGTGCACTTCCAACTGGGGACCTGGCCTGCAACCCAGGCATGTGCCCTGACTGGGAATCGAGCCCTTTTGGTTCACAGGCCAGCACTCAGTCCACGGAGGCACACCAGCCAGGACCCAAGAGCCTACTCTTAAGTGCCAGATATTGCTTTTGACAATGGGCAACACATCTGGATAAGTGTTATCATGGAGTCACAAATTCTGGGTAGCACAAAGGTGCTGGAAGAGCTGAAGAAAGCTTGGAGAAGCTACCATTTGAGTTAGAGCTAGTCAGTTTTTATTTATTTATTTACTCACTTATCTTTAGAGAGGGAGGAAGGGAAGGAGAAAGAGCACCAGGGAAACATCAATGTGTGGTTGCCTCTCGTACACCCCCAACTGGGGACCTGGCCCGCAACCCAGGCATGTGCCCTGACTGGGAATTGAACCGGCGACCCTTTGGTTGGCAGGTCAGCACTCAGTTCACTGAGCCACATCAGCCATGGCATGAGTTTTTATTAAATGACTATCTCGGCTACATCTCAAAAGCCAGCTGGGTGTGCCATCTGCTGCCAAATTGGGTAATGAAAGACTCTTCTAGTGGGCTGGAGCTGCTGAGCCCATCCCTGCCAAGTGGTTGTATTCATTGTGATCTTTATCTTTTTCCAGTTGAGAAACCTGCTGAAGTGGTATGCTAAAGAGTTCAAAGACCCTCTGCTGCAGTACCCCCCAATGTGGTTTAAATCCTTCCTGTTTTGTGAGCTTGTGTTGCAGCTGCCTTTCTTTCCCATTGCAACATACGCCTTCTTCAAAGGTTGGTAAATGGTGGGGAAATCCCATTTGTGCTCTGAAATTGGGTCCCAAAAATCTTAGGGGAAAGTGATCTCCCAGGGAGAGAGGAGTGGTCCCTGTAGTTTGAGTGAGGGTGACCGAGGATCTGGTTGTTGGGAATAGCCAGGATAGCTCCTATGAAGGGACTTCAGTGCGGCTCCACTAATGCCTGTGGTCAGCGGGGCTGCCTGACTGCCTCAGCCCCCTGGGCATCTCTCAGACATGCGAAACCTGAGGCTGCTGAAAGACTGAACTTACTGCCTTTTATTTCTTCTTTTTAATCACTGAGTTTCTTTCTTTTATCATTGGCTTTTATTTTCCTGCCTTAGGTAGTATAATAAGCAGTAGCATCAAGCTAATTCCTAAAAGGCTTAACTTCTTATTTAAAAATTATTCTTACAGTGTCCCCATATGAGTGATGCTTTTATAAAGAAGGTGGTCATACCAGCGTACGTAGCAACTAAGCTTGTACAACTTCTTTCCCACTGGAGCCTCCCAAACCCATCTCTTGGCAGCATCTACTGATCTCCTTACCTACATATACTGTGATTACTTAAGAGATGCTGCTGGCAGCACCCCCATCCACACACTTAGACCAAGCAGGTTTAACTTTTACTGGCCTAGAGTTTTTCAGAATTAAAGTCCAACCCCCACCCTCGGTTCCTTGGCAGTCAGTGTGCTAGGGCCCCAACTGTCACATGAACTTGCACAGTTAGGCAGCATTATAACACATCCGCTTCTCCATTTGTTTCCACCTGGAAAAGGAGGTGGAATGATTCAGCTGAGGGAGCAGGCAGAGACAGCATGGGGGACGTCATGGGCACCCTGCAGTGGGGCAGACCTAATGCTTCTCTCTCCCTCCCCGCGACCACTTCAGGAGGCTGCAAGTGGATCCGCACCCCTGCGATCATCTACTCGGTCCACACCATGACAAGTCTCATTCCCATTCTCTCCACACTCCTATGGGAGGATTTCTCCAAGACCAGTGCTTTCAAAGGGCAAGGACCCAAGACTTTCCATGAACGACTAGCCCTCATGTGTGTCTATGCCCCCTACTTTCTGATCCCTCTTATGCTTCTGCTTCTCATGTTGCGGAGCCCCTACTACAGGTATGAGGAGAAAAGAAAGAAAAAATGAGAGAGAGAAGTACTGGCCCAGCAGAGACATGCCCACAGGAGTTTCCTATTGGACCCAGTACAAGGAAACCTGCTCGGAACCCACGTCTTCAGTAGCACTTGAAACACACTGGCAGCAGGAGCCACATCGAACCTTCCAAGGGCGCCGGCACAGCCTGATCACCTGAGGGTGGGCAGGGGGTGTGGGCTTGGTAATGCGGAAGCGGTGCCAAGTACTTCACTAGGTGCCCAGGTTCCACTGCAGAATTACTAAAAGCAGCACCAGACCAGGAAACTGGATAAACTTCTAAGAAACACGTCTTGCTTGGCATTTTCATGCGTCATTTGATCCACAATATACATGTGACTAATCCCTTAACTCATGATTCTATCACTATTCAGTAAAATGTGAATACTGGGATGTTTCAGGGCATTTTTAAGTTTGAAATTATGCTCTTCAACATTCACTAAAAACTACCTTTTTCTTGCCCCCACCCTGCGGGGTAGGGGACAACAGGAGAGAGAGAGTAATCTGATTCTGCGAGGTTTAAACTTAGTTTTCCTTAAGCTTCTGCCCTGGCATGACTTTCAGTCAATATGGACATGAGATGTTTTGCTTCTGTCTTTAACAACATCTGAGGAGGAGAGATTTTTGTAAGTCTTGTTCATCCTCTTGCCAAACCTTAGTCCTGTATTTTAGTCATGTATCTACCACATGACAGAAGTTTCTTTACTGTGAGGTCTGGTGTCTCAAACCTGATCAGAAAGTATGCTTCCTACTAAGTAACTTCACCCCTACAAATTGTCTAATCATGCCTTCCCATTTTATTCTCGGTCAGAATGGGACAGCCGGGCCTAACACGTCCGGTGTGTGCACGTAGGGTGCCTTCCCGTTAGTGCTTGGTGTTCCGTTAGCTTTCTCTAAATTCATACTCAAGGCTAACTCCAAAAAATAAAAATAAGAAACCCTGTCCAGTGTGGCTCAGTGGATTGAGCGCTGGACTGCAAAGCAAAGGGTCCCTTTTCGATTCCCAGTCAGGGCACATGACTGGGTTGCAGGCCGGGTGAGAGGCAACCACACAATGATGTTTCTCTCCCTTTATTCCTCCCTTCCCCTCTCTGAAAATAAAACCTTTTTTAAAAAATTAAAAATGAAAAAAAATTTAAAAACTTGTGAACACAAACAACAGTAGAAATTGGTCCCAGTTCTGTCTTTGCCTTTCTGCTCATAAGTTATATTGCTCTTAATTGTTGGGAGTATCATGTGACTCGTGTCCAGTCCAAATAAAGGTAGCTGCTGACCACTGCCTGGTTTGTTCTGTGGACCAGGGGGGACTAGGGTCCAAGGTTCTTCTGTAAGGCATAAGTGTACATTTTAAGAGCACCAGGTAAAGAGGTAGATAAACCATTTGAAAACAATTTATTGCTTTTTCTTCCAAAGCTTTATGAATTTACAAAAAAAAAAAAAATCAACGTTTACAGACTGTTTATTTCAGACAAAGAATGCAAGAGGTGAGGAAAACCCGGGTCGCCGTGGTCACAGGTGTTCACCAGATGCCCACGGGCATCTGAAACGAGCTCCCCCAGATTCGTTTTATTGCCTTCCGAGGTGCTGCCTGCCTTACACACCATCTCAAAGGACACACGAGGTCATTAGTCAAGGTCACTGGAATGGTACAGAGAGTTTGCTTTTGTTTTGCCCTCCTGCTATAAAATGAAATTTTCAGTTCATTTCTGAAAAATAAATTGGTCAATAAACTCATTTTGTTCTGCTTCTACTTTACACAAAGCTTCATATTCCACCCGATACCTGAAAAACAAAATTGTTAGAAGCCCTAAAAATGAATGAAATAAACTATGCACTTAATTATTCTGGAGAAGAATATAGGTGATTTAAATGACTCCAAGAAAGTGTTAGTTTGGAATGAAGTAGGGCAAGAAGAGAAAAAATATGTGTGAAGCCCTGCACAGGGCCACACGTGAAAAATCCTCAGCCCTGAGAGAGTATTTTCCTCAGAGAGCCAGCCAGCCAGCTCCGTGCACACTCGCTACTTGGGCTTTCATGCTCCCACCCGCTACAGGTGTTTTGATATTAACACATTTTCTTTTTCCTCCCCATCAAATATAATTTCATTTTTAAAACCTCCACACTAGGACAAATGACACTATTCCTGGGCGAAGAATGTGAAGAATGAGGACCAGCGGTGACTGTTAAAAAGGAAAAGGAGAACTGCAGTTGAGGAGAGACCTCGCTTTACCTGACTTACCTTTCGAGCTGCATTTTCTTTTCTGCTATTAGTGCTTGGAGCTGCTGCTGTTGGGCTTCTCTCTGCTTTGCTATAGATTTGAGCAAATTTCGAGCACCAATGGCCTAGAAAAAGTGTCGCCAAAGAAGGTCATGGCTTCATTAAACCACCTTCAGCACTCAGTCCTCGACTGTGTAAGGGCCTCTTGGGGGCGAGCTCACCGCCCAGCGGGAAAACGCTGAGCCCCAGAGCTTTGGGAGAGAGACAGAGGGTTAACCTCACGACTCCAAAGTGGGAACTGGCCTGGAGCTCTGAGGCAGATAGATCTAGGAGTACCCCCAGAGTGTGGCACACAGGTGTTCAGTGGCCCATGTGGTGTGTCACTTAGCTTTGTGTCCTCTGCCAAGTCATCTAGACTGCACACACCTTCATTTCTTCATTTATAAAATGAGGATAAAACCATGTATCGCCGTTATGATGTCAGGAAGGTTAAAGCAAATGATGACCGAAAGTGTACTGGCATGTGAGAGTTCAATAGTAGGCTAACTGGACCGTGAACTGTTGGGGTTTTTTTTAAAAAATAGAGGTATAATTGACATGTAATGTTTCAGGTATATGACATAATGAGTTAATACTGGTACAGGAAATGCTATTTAAAACCGTGTTTTAATGAAAAGACTCTCCCCTCCCTCCCTCCAAACACACAGAGAAGTCAAGGGGCAGACGGATGGCAGGCTAGTGACCAGGGTCCCAGGCCAAGATTTAGATAAAACACATGCTGATCTTACCTTCATCTTCTCATTTTCTGCTTCCTTTGCAAGTTGGTCAACAAGCTCAATTAAACCACCAACTATTTTCTGAAACTGGCCAATTTCTTTTAGGGAAAGAAAAAGAAGTTTTTATTTTCTCAGTGTCATGGCTCTCAGCATTCCCTTTCAGCAAGACGGTAGAGCTAAGTGCCCTTCTAATCTGTGTCAAAGCAATTTGTGCCTGTTGGCCCCAAACCTGCCACCCTTGGTCTGAACCTACAGATGAGGAGCCAGGTGTCCAGAGTAGCCTGGGGACTTCCTGCTCCTGAGTCCCCACTGAGCCAGCCGGTTGCTGTTACATCAGGCTATGAAGGCTCCCGGTGGGTCCATTCTGTGGATGGACCGACCCCATCCTACTTTCCCAGGAGTGACAGGAGGCACAAAGGGCCACGTACACGAAAGGACTTCCTCAGGACAGAACGCTGCCTCCTGACCAGCCACAGATACACTAGATTTTAGTTGGTAGGGTGCCGTGACCACCCACTTGTGACCACAGCTAATGAAGAGCTCAAAGCATTTAAGTGCTTAATCTCCCATCCCCTTTTATTCAATCCACTCCACTGAGGAGTAAACTAAGGCCCAGCGAGGCTGGCAATAGAACTTATGCTACCTGTCACCAGGGAAGCTCTCTCCACAGCCAAGAATCCCCAGAAGGCTCAGAAATCCCTACTCCAGCTAGAGCTGCTCTGTATTCACCGCCACTGGGCTTGCTTGGCTGCTGGAACAGGAGGTACCCTGGGTGTCTCTAGTTAAAAAATGACTAAACGCAGTCTGTTGAGCTGCTTCTAGAGACTCCAGTTAATCAACTTTCACTCCCAATACAGACAAGCCTACCACGGAGAATACGATTTTTCCCAAGAAATCAAATCGTCAGTACATAACTACTTCCCACCCCCAACCACAGTTCTGCTTCCATGAAGCTTAAGGTTCCTGGGAGCAAAAAATTCAAAGATGGCATATCTCAAAAAATAGTCTCCTCTCTGCATTCCAGTGTCTGTTTTGACCCGTGCTCTGTGTGGGACCACATGAGAGCATAAGAAGAGGGCGGGCAGACAAGGTGGGTGGCACATGGGAATCCACAGAGGCTAGGCTCAACCCCCAGGGAGCCAGCAGCACCTCCGGCAGGGCCAAGAGCAACAGTTGGGAGGTCGGGGTGGGGCACAGTTGGAAAAGCTCAAAGCTGAGTGGCAACATGTCTCCCCAGATGATACTCACTGTCCACAAAGTCCTTGCACTCCTCCTTGAGTTCTATGGTCTGCTGGGTAACCTCTGGGTCCAATACCCGCAGCTTGTTCAGCTCATCAAAGTGCAGCCCTGCTTCACCGAGGATGTCCTTCGCCATAGCTGCAGCAAAACCAACCCCGATCCCTGATCACTTCCCAGCCACCCAAGGAAATGCCTGCTTCCAGCCCAACCCCACTCTTGTCCCCAGATACCAACACCAAAAACCCAGATGTTCCAAAGGCTCCCCCCATCCTTCTGCCTCCACCTTTCTAAGCCTCACCTGTTTCCCTTCCAGCTTCTCTAGAGATCTGCTCTGAAGGAAGGATAGTGGCAGCCAGGAGGAGGTGTGTCAGAGGAGCAAGGGTCAGGAAAGAATAAAGTCCAGTTGCTTGTCACGGGCATCGTTCATTCAACACATATTTCTTGAGTGCCTACGACATGCCAACTTTGCTAGATGTTGGGGGTACAAAGATGAGTGCAACATGGTACCGGCCCCGGAGAAGCACAGTTTAGCTGGAGGAAGACAGACATGTAAACTGAAAAATTATGCTGTTAAGTGCTTTTACAGAAATATCACTAAAGCACTAGCAGAGAACAGAGCAGTTAACCTGGGGTGAGGAAGCTGACACTGAAACTAAGTTGTCAGGCAAGCCGTAAGCATATTTACTTATCCCGACTTATATACTCAAAAGGACACGAAGGAGCTTTTCAAATACAATACTGTATTAACACAAAAAGCAAGTAAAAGAGAAAACCAGAGTGAATTCAGCATTAGGGTTAAAAAAAATAAGAAACCAAGAATAAGAATATTACCCAAAATGTGTGCCACAGGACTCTACACTTGCCTGAACTGGGACCCAAAGTGGGGTCAGTCTACTTCTAGCAGAAAACACAAAAAGGAATGAACTATCAGCCACAACGTACCACGCAGGGAAGTCAGGGAAGGCATTCCGACCTGAAAGAACAGCCTGAATAGAGCCTGAAGCCACTGAAAGGGCCTATCCTGCCTAGATGGAAGGGCAAAGGATGACCCCCGGCCGGTGTGGCTCAGTGGACCGAGTGCCAGAAATCTGGATTTGTATATCGAATCTGATTGTTAAAGGAAAGTATCTAATTTAAAATTTTAAAGTAAGGGGAAAAACACATCCAACTCTGTGTGGACTAACTAATACATGCCTACAGGTAGTCTGTGTATGACTGTGGCCCAGAGCCTTTGGCCTCCCTGGAATCCACTGAAGTAAGTAGGCTAGCATCTTCCTCTTGAAACATTTTAATCCTCCAGAGCTCCTTAGGATCAGGCTTTTTCCCATCCAAGTACTAACCAGGCCCCACCCTGCTTAGCTTACAAGATCAAACAAGATCGATTGGGATGGTTCAGGGTGGTATGGCCATGGATTGATCAGGCTTTTTTAAAAAAAGATTTGTTTTCCAACTCTGTTACATATGCAGGCACAGTCTGAGCATTTAACACCTAACTGGGCCATTAATCAGACCAACTGCTCTATGAAGTTTCAAGTAACCTGAGGAAGCAAAGTTGACCTTCTTCAACTTTCACTCCCTTCCCTGAGAGCATGTATTTATTCAGAAACCTGCTCTGGCCCTGGTTGGTGTGGCTCAGTGGATTGAGCATCCGCCTGCAAACCAAAGGGTCATCGGTTTGATTCCCAGTCAGGGCAGATGTGTGGGTTGCGGGCCAGGTCCCCCATGGGGGAGTGCTCAAGAAGCAACCACATATTGATGTTTCTCTCCCTCTCTTTCTCCCTCCTTTCCTTTCTGTAAAAATAAATAAATAAAACTTTTAAAAAATAAATAAATAAAACCTTAAAAAAAAAAAAAGAATGGAGCTCCCCTCACATGTTGAAAAAAAAAAAGAAAGAAAGAAACCTGCTCTGGAGATGGAGTAATGAAGAAAATGCTGTGACGCTTCAGTTCCTGGCCAGCACAGACAATCACGAATTGGGGTATTATGAGGGAAAGTTCATGGCGCTAGGTGAAGCTGCAGCAGGAGGACATAATTCTGATGGGCACAGGGATGTCAACAAAAAGCAAAAGTGACACTTAAGCTGAGACCTAAAAGATGTCCAAAAGTTTGCCAAGTGAAGGGGAGAGGAGGCATTCCAGGCAGAAGGAAAAGCAGGTGAGAATATTCTGAGGCTGTAACAAAGTAAACGCATCACAAGAACTGAAAAGCTAATGTGGCTGAAACAGTGAGCAAGCACAGGGGTCGGGTCGGGGCAGATGAGGCTACACAGGGAGGCTAAGAGCTAACTGGATTATAAAGGGCCGGAGAGATGCAGTAACGAACTTGGATTTTATCAGAGCAATACTGGGCAGCCAGTGGATTCTCAACAGAGTGACATAATCAGATTTGTCTTTTAGAAAGACCACGCTGACCCCGGGGTGGAGAATGGCTTGGAGGAAACAAGAGGATGGGGCTGCGCCTACTTGTTCATCACTGTAACCCTACCATCTAGCATGGGATCTGAACATAACCAGCACTCGGCAACTGCCTGTGGAATGAATGACTGTAAAAACAGAAGAGGTTATTACAGTAGCCAAGGCTTAGGGCTGCAGAAAAGTCTTCCAATTTGCGATGTTTTGTAAGTTGAGTTGTTAGGACTTAGTAAAGAATTGACTGGATGTAGTAGGGGTTTGGGGATGAGTGAAGGAAAAAGTCAGACAAGATTCCCATGTTTCTGGCTTGAGACAACTGTATGGTTGAATGAGATGGGTAAGACCAGAGAAGAAGTGGAGAGTGGGTTCACAGCTGACTATCAGCTGATTCTCTCCCAGTTCGCCCCACTCGCGCGTCTGCGCATCAGAGAAACACCGGGCACAAAAGCCAGACGGAGCTCCCTCGAGATGAGGGCAGTGACACTCTCTCGGCCTCTGGCTCTCCCAGATCCACTCTAGGCCTGTGAGCACGCTCCATCCTCAGAGTGCGGGGACGGGCCCTACACCGGAAGTTAGGAAGATGTGGGTGATGGAGCTGGCTGTCTTCACTACGTACACTCCTTGAACTTATCTGAGAAGCAGCTTCCTAAGATCGTTGCGAGCATCAACGCGTCAAGTTCCAGGCCCAAACTGTGTATAATACCGCTCCCAAAGAGTCGGGGGAAATTTCCACGTTTCTGGGACTGCCTTGCCTCCGGGCGCAAGCCTGTCGGGCCCGTCTCGCCCCGGGTCCGCCCGCGCCCCCCGACCCCAGTCACGGCCTACCTTTCCACCCCGTAGCGGCGGAGGCTGCAGCCCGGGCTGACGTCGGCAGGTAGCGTCTCTTTCCGGTCCCGGACAGCTGGACTCGGCCAGCCGGACACAGCCGCTGCCACGGCTACAAGACCTGTTTACACACAACGTCACTACGTGACACCGGAAGTATTTACACCCCACTAACCTGCAGAGCCTGCTGGGAAACAAAGGCCGAAGAAAAGGGCCAGCTGCCTACAAAATCCAGAGGCTTTTGCACCGGCAAAGCTTCCGGAAGTAGTCGAGCGCTCCCTGCGGAATATGGGCTGCTTCCTCTGGCCTGATTGGGTGCTGAGCACGCCGAGCTTTATAGTCTTAGGCTCCTGGGCCCGCCCAGCTGGGCGGCAACTCCCCGCGGAGTCCGCGGTGGGAGGATGTGATTTCACAGCCTGGGATTGCAGTCGGACAGGCGGCTCCAGCCTAGGGGCGGTAAAGTGTGGGCCTGCCACCCTCCTGAGAGGAGAGGCATCGCCGGGGACGGTGAGAATTGGGCCTGCCGATACCCTCGGGGAAGGGATGGATGGACCCCGGGCTGGAGCAGAGAGAGCCCCACCTGGTCCTGGGGAAACGGCGTGGACGGCGTATGGGAGTTAGCTCAGATCTCCTACTGGGGGTGTCTGTGTGTGTCGGTCCCGGTTTTTCGGTAGTATGGAGGGGTAGGGGCTGGGGAAGACTACACTGGCCACAAAAAGGTTGGTTCTTGAATTTCTCCAGATCCTTTGGATGAAGCCTAAGACTTTTACACTTAGGATTTTTGCTAGACCCTCCCTCTCTAATCCAGATCGACTCTCTCCCCACCTCCCATTTCCTCTGATTTGTAACTGATTTCTGGGTCTTCTTTAGGACCCCCACCTCCTTCCACCGCCCCGGTGGTTTGCCCTTTATTCTGCTTGGGCTCGCTCACCTTAGCTTCATTGACACGGTTCCGCCCCTAGCTGCAGGCATCCCCAGATAGCCACACACAAAGTCGGGAAGGAAGAGCACGGAGGCTGCCAGGGGAAACTTCATTCTCACTGGAAGTACTTTCTGGGCGTCACCTGCCAAAGAATTCCTGGAATTCATTGGTATGGGCAGACTCGGAGCTGACGTCATCCAGGGGCTCATGGCAATTGCTTTGTGGGACAGGAATAGATTAACTCTGGATTTGTCTTTTTCTGTTGGCAACAACCCAGCCTTTGAGTTCCTTTGCTTTGGGAGAATATGTACGTGTGCTTTGATCCAGGGGAAATTGGTGCTAGATACAAAAGACATAGGAACGTGTTAAAACCTGTTAAGGCCGTTAAGGGGTGGCTGTATTTCCGTAGGGTGGGCTGAGGAAGGTAAAGTGATCTCACAGTAGTGTTATTTATTGATTGGACAGTCTTATGGTGAGGGTTCATTCTATCCTTGAAGCAAATGAGCATCTCCTGGACAAGCCATGGAAAGAATTCCATATCTCATGCAGCACCTGCTCTGGCCCTTCCTTGGATATTCTTCCCAGGGACCTACCTAAATCTCATCAGGGACAGTTTCAGTGTAACAAACAAACATATATTAAATACTTCAAAGTGTGTGTGGCACTGTGCCAAGTTGGGAGAATGGAGCAGTGAACTTGGGGAAACTAGTGCACTGCTTCTGGGTTACATTTACAAGAGATGATGTACACCTGGAAACTTCTGCATGTCGTGTGATTAAATGAAGTAATAGCACTTTTTTGTGTCTCCATTATCACCACTGTAGTCCAAGCCTTCACCCTCTCTTAGATAGAGTACTGCTTCCTCTGGTCTTCCCACTCGTTCTCTTGTACCCTTCCAATCCGTTCTCTACACAGCAGCCAGAGTGATCTTTCTAAAATGTAAATAATTCAGATCATATCAGCCCCCTGCTTAAAACTCTCCAACCCATTCCCACTGCAATTGGGGTAAGGTATGAACTCTTTAATATGATCTGGTCTTCCCTGTCTGTGCACCGGCCATTGAGCCCTCAGCTCTGTTCCTAAAATAATGTGTCTGGCTGTTGTTTTGACGCTTACCTTTCCATCTGTCTAGAACACTCTTCCAGACCTCAGCTAGAATGCCACCTCCCCAAAGAGGCTTTCCCTGGCCCTCTATCGAGATTAGCACCGCTCCCTAGTTACTTTCTTAATCACTGTTTTATTACTTTTATTGCATTTTTCACTTTTGTAATTACCTGCATAGTTATTTGTTTTCTTGTTGTCTGTATCCACCAACTGGAGTGCGAGCTCCGTGAGGCCTTGTTCGCATCTGTGTCTCTAGTGCCTGGCACACAGCAGGGGCATAGCAAATGCTAACTCTTACTATTTTTATTCTTGTTAACATTTGAATTCCATGAAGGCAAGAATGATATCTTCTTCTTTTATTTTTATATATATTTTTTAAAGATTTTACTTTATTTTTAGAGAGAGAGGAAGGGAAGGAGTAAGAGAGGGAGAGAAATATCAATGTGTGGTTGACTCTCACGTGGCCCCCACTGGGGATGTGGCCCGCAACCCAGGCATGTGCCCTAACTGGGAATCGAACTGGTAACCCTTTGTTTTGTAGGCTGGCACTCAATCCACCGAGCCACACCAGCCAGGGCACTTTTTTTTTTTTTTTTAATCCACATCCGAGGACATTTTTTCATTGCTTTTAGAGGGAGGGCAAGGGAGAGAGAAGCATCGATTGATGGCCTTCTTATGGGTCCGGGACCGGGGTATGTGACCTGACCAGGGATCTAACCTGCAAGCTGAGTGTGTGTCTGGGCCGGGAACCCATGACTTTGCAGTCGTCCTGTGGGATGATGCTCCAACCAACTGAGCCACACAGGCCAGGACAGGATGGTATCTTATTATCTCTCTATCCCTACTGCTTAACATAATAGGCACCCACTATTGTTGTATTGCTGAATGAATTAAATGAGCTAATAAATATTAAATGCTTGGAACATAGTAAACATGCAATGCATGTTTGCTTTTTTTTTTTCTTCAATAAATAGATTTGAGTGATTCTTTAGGAAACCAAAACATATACAATCTAAGTCACAAGGGGTGACCTGGCTTTGCCTTCCTTCGCATTCCTTGCTCCTCCCTCCCATGAACTGTTAGTATTTCAGTTTCCAAATCACTTAATTGACTTCAGATTTATCATATGTCTTTTCTAAACCTTTCTTCCTATTCTTATTGAGAGGGAAGAGAGGAAAAGATAGGGCTGGGCCCCCTCTCAGGAAAAAGAAGCAAAAATATCCATCCTGTAGTTGTTCAGCCCTGAAAAATGGTGACTTAGGATAGGGCTAGTGCCAAGAAAGGGGAATGTCAGGAAACCCCGGCTGGAGCCGGGGTCACCTCTGCCAAGAACACTAGCTGGTTCCCTGCAGCCTGGCTCATTTCAGTCTCCTGAGCAGCTTTTACGTGCCTTCCTGAAGCCAGACTCCGCGTGTTAGTTACTCAAAATAAGCACTGGTGCAGACCGCTTCTGAGCCTGGAATCTTTAGGAAGGAAGTGCATCCTGTCCCTCAGGCTCCTGGGAAACTCCCAGGCTGGCTGGACTCCCAGTAGGTTTGGCTGGAAGTCTTGGACCCTGGGAACCTTGAGAAGAAAATAACTGGAATCTGGCTGGTAGGTCCCCAGGGTGGAGACTTCTGCCCTGCCCAGCCTGTTCCTCCGACTGGCTCCAAGGGCTTCTTGGCCTTCCTTGCCACCTAGAGCTGAGTCTCAGGGAGGCTGGTGAAGAGACTGTGCTCCTAGACCTGGTTCCTGGTACCATAAAGAACAGCAGGAGCATCTTTCTTCCCATTTCCTAGGGCCTTCGGCTCTGCCAGGGAACCCTGTCAAGGGCTGATCAAGGAGAGAGTGACTGGATGGTCAGTGTTTCTCCTTCTGTCCCCTCGTGGCGGAGGGCTGTCCCCTGCTGACTCTTATCTTCTCTCCCATCTGCTCACAGCATTGAGAGTATGAGGCTCTCACCTCCACTGGCCACTCACCCGTGACCCTTCCACCACGGCGGAACCTTGCAAGCCCACCTCCTGCCGTGTTGTGATCTACCTGAAGCGGGAGATGTCGGGGGATACCTGTCTGTGTCCAGCCTCAGGGGCCAAGCCCAAGCTAAGCGGCTTCAAGGGAGGAAGCCTGGGCAACAAATATGTCCAGCTGAATGTAGGTGGTTCCCTGTATTACACCACTGTGCGGGCACTAACCCGGCACGACACCATGCTCAAGGCCATGTTCAGCGGGCGCATGGAGGTGCTGACTGACAAAGAAGGTGAGGTATCAGGGCTTGCTGAGCAAGGTGGGAGGGGAAGGAGTTTCTGGGGACATGACTTTGGGGCAGGGCGTAAGCCCAGCAGATCTAGAATCTACGTTCATTTTTCCAGTTCACCTAACACTGGACTCCACCTGGAGTTCTTAGTCGAGCTTCGGGATTCTTTGAAATTGTACATAGATTGTTGTATGCTTACGCATTTTCCAGGGAGGCTGTCCGGACTTTTTAAAATTCATATCAGACTAGGTTCTCATGAATATGGAGCATCACCGTAGTGCCTGGGCAGCGGACAGAAGGCAAGTGGGGCCTGGCAGAGTCTGTGTTGTCAGGCGGTGGGTCTGAGCGCTCCTGGGCCAAGGCCTCTAGGCCTCCGCAGAGCCTGGAGGGCCTGTCTCTCCCACGGCCTGTGCCAGTTCTCGGCTTCAGGGAGGAGCAGTGAAGAGAAACCCTGGACCTGCGCGCCTGAGATTCTGTTCCTGCTTCTGTGACCCTGTGCTCCAGGCTCTGTGCTCGTATGCTCTTTGCCACCTGTCACTAGGCTCATCAGGTGGCCTTTGCTACTGCCTGCTTCCCAGGTACCTGGAGGTAAACAGTAACCCTCCGGGGCCCATCTGCACCCCTAGGCTGGATCCTCATAGACCGGTGTGGAAAGCACTTTGGCACCATTTTGAATTACCTCCGTGATGACACCATCATCCTCCCTCAGAGCCGTCAAGAAATCAAGGAATTGATGGCTGAAGCGAAATATTACCTCATCCAGGGGCTGGTGAACATGTGCCAGACCGCCCTGCAGGTACGGAGGCCGAGTTGGGGCTGGTTGATGAGGTTGGGAGTTGGCCCCCTCCTTCGGGACGGACGGTCCAGTTCCTGGAAGGCTGCGTAGCAGGTGTGGTTGAGGAGTCCAAATCTGCTTAGACGCATCAGGTGCTGCCCAGGCTGAGCGGGCGGGCAGCCAGTTGGTTTATACGGTGACAGGTTGAAGCAGTATGACCAGGCCCTGCCTCTGGTGTATAGCCCGGATGTCTGGGTTTTTGGTTTTCTGGAAAGGGGAGTCTGCGTGCCAGCTGGCAGTTCTGTTACCAGGGGCCCCCTCCTCTCCATCTGATGCGTCCCCAGCAAGCAGGGCTGGCCGTGGCAGAGGGGCTTTGACAGGTCCCAGGGAAAGCCTGGCCGAGGCTGGCAAACAGGACCTCAGAAAGGGTTCTCGGCTGTGTGCCACCCAGGACAAGAAGGACTCCTACCAGCCGGTGTGCAACATCCCCGTCATCACGTCCCTGAAGGAGGAGGAGAAGCTCATCGAATCTTCCACCAAGGTACTGGGTCTCTGCAGGACCTCTGAGGGCTGCAGGCAGGGGTTCTGGGACCCGAGCCGGACCTCACGCTGTCCTCTTTCACAGCCAGTGGTGAAGCTGCTGTACAACAGGAGCAACAACAAGTATTCCTATACCAGGTAGGGTGGGCGTCTGTGGGGTGCTGGCAGGGCGTCTTGGGGAAGGGCGCAGCTAAAAGGGCGGAGCAGCCAGAGTGGAAGTTTGGCGGCAGACCCAAGGGAAGCCACCTGCACCCCTGCACCCCTGGCATGGTTGGCACGGGCCTGAGTCTTAGGAGGGAAGAGAGGAGAGTAGAAGGGGAATCAGGGCAGAGGTAGTTGGAACTTGCTACAGGGCACTGGCTGGGATATAGACGAGACAGAACACGTAACACCCTCTTAACATGTCATGTCCGGCAGTGAGCCAGGTGTTTTCCGAGCATTACCTTACCGGGTGGAAGAGGGACGCTGGGAAGCCAGTGGGCTGGGACCCCTCCTAGGCCAGCCTTTGTCCTAGGCCAGTTTCCCCCTTGCCCCCAGTGTCCTCTCAACAGGCCTCAGGTCTTTGCAGGAAGCTGCAGGCTCAGAGTGCCAATCCTCTCAGTGACTCTTGGTGACAAGACATGTTGCTAGCGTCACCCTTACAGCAAGGGAAAGAATCCTGCCGAGCTAGCGGCAAGCCTCCTTCCTTCCAGGCCCAATGAGAGGAGACCTCCCTCCCTCAGTTCTCTCTGCTTTAACTCGAAACCAGCTCAACTGCTTTTCCACGCAGGCCCACAAACCCACACGGTGCCCCGCGGCCCTTTCTCCTCCTGTCCCCTCTGGCGTCTTGACTCTCCCTCACCCCAGCATATTAAGGGAGGGGTGGGGGGAGCCCACCTAGCACCCTCCCTGTGCTGGAACCGCATTCTCAGGCCTGCGGCCCCGTGGGTTTTCCAGCAACTCCGATGACCACCTCCTGAAAAACATTGAGCTGTTTGACAAGCTCTCCCTGCGCTTCAATGGCCGCGTGCTCTTCATCAAGGACGTCATCGGCGACGAGATCTGCTGCTGGTCATTCTACGGCCAGGGCCGTAAGCTGGCCGAGGTGTGCTGCACCTCCATCGTGTACGCCACGGAGAAGAAGCAGACCAAGGTATGGGGGGCTTCCCCTGCATGGCTGGGGGCAGGATACTCTCCGGGGGCTGAGGGGGGCGTCCATTTTGCACTCCTGTCTTTCCCAAACTTGCTGGGCAAGGAACAAGGCCAGTGCAAGGGGCTCGGGGAACGGCAGGGAACTATTTGTGCTGGTCCGCTGACAGGCAGGGGCTGTCGGGAAGGGCACGGCCAGTGCAGCGGGAAGGACTGGATCTTTGCAGTTGGCACAGTTCAGGTTTGAATGCTGGCCCCACAATTGACCGGTTTTCTGACTTTGGATAAGCCATTTGAACCATCTAGGCCTCAGTTTCCTCATTTGCAAACATGGGGATAATGGTGGGAATTTCACAGAGTTGTGAAATGAGACAGTTCTGAGAGAAGCGCTGCAGTGTAGTGGCAGTGGCTGTTCAGATCTCTCCTCTGGCCCCTGCTGGCTGGGCATCCCTGCTCAGTCAGCTTAGCTCTGCAGTGACAAGAGTGCCGGACATCTGTGAGGGGATTGCCAGGTGGTAGTTACCATAAGCTCCACCGACCCCACTTTCCCAGTGCCCTCCCCAGAGAGTCGCTGCCTGCCCTGCGTGTGTGCTCCAGGGACGGTCCTGTGCGTGTGAAGGGCTCGAAGCAGCAAGTTCATGTGTGACCTTCTGGGCCCTGGACTACTGAGTACCTATAGCCGGGCTGTCTGAGGGTCAGGGGAGGGCAGCTTAAGGAAGTTGCCCTGCTTCCTCCCGTCATTTTGGGGGGTGGGAGCTCCCGTGTGCATGTACCAGTGGAGTCAGGATGCAGGGGCAGGTGTCTGCAGGGGCTGGTTATGCTGGGAAGCAGCAACAGCACCTGCCACCTCCCTAAGCGCCTTCTCTTTCATGAACTCTGACCCCACACACCACACCCATGAGGGAGGCGGGGCTAGACCGTCCCCCCGTGTGGCAGATGAGGGAACGGAAGCTCAAGATGACACAAGTTAGGCCAGAGTCCAGGTGCCTTGAATGCCTTCCCTATCCATCTTCCAAGTAATGGCCACAACATCTCTCTGCGGTAGGTATTAACTGTGGTTTCACACAGGTGGAAACAGGCCGGGCAGGGTTACTCCCAGGCCCACAGCTATTAAGGACTTGCACTGTATCTGTACAACACCTAGGCCTAACCAAAAGCCAAGGCCCTAACCTCTGCACGTGCTAGTCCAATGGACTGGGATCCAGAAGGACGTGGAGAGGGTGCTAGTCTTCTGCACCCTCCCTCACGTGCATAGGGTACATCTCTTCACATCTCCTTCAGAGGGGGACCTGCCCTCGGCCTCAGGACACAGAAAGCCAACTGTCTCCCGAGAGAGTTCAGGAGGCCGAATGAGCCAGCGCGGGGTCAGGGGCCTTGCCGTGCTGCTCTGTCTTTGGGATGGAACCTCGTCCATTCAGTCCGTCCTCTCGGCCCCCTCGCCCCAGGTGGAATTTCCAGAGGCCCGAATCTACGAGGAGACACTCAACGTCTTACTCTACGAGACCCCCCGTGTCCCTGACAACTCCTTGTTGGAGGCCACAAGCCGCAGCCGTAGGCAGGCTTCCCCCAGCGAAGACGAGGAGACCTTTGAACTGCGGGACCGTGTCCGCCGCATCCATGTCAAGCGCTATAGCACTTACGATGACCGGCAGCTCGGCCACCAGTCTGCTCATCGTGACTGACAAGACCCTCAGGGAGTCAGGGCATGGGGCACCCTGTCTCTCCTCCTGTGGAACCCTGCCCCATTGGCCACCCCACACTGCTGCTGGCTGGGTCTCTGCTCCAGCACCCAGAGGCACGACAGGTCCTGTCTGGGGTGGGCAGAGGGCCCGAGTAGGGGAGGGACCCCATTCCTTCACCCTACTCCCCGAGCACTTCAAGATGACTGAGTCCCGTCCCCTTTGCTCAGTGACTCCCTGCCTGCCTGACAGGGAGCTGCTTCTGCCCCTGGGGTGAGTGGATCAGTCCGCCCACCTCCTGCTAAGGGCATCCCCCTCGGCCCTACTGAAGGGCTGCTTTAGGCCTCAGCTGAGGCCCCCGGGGAACGGGGCCATTCTGTGGAGAAGGTGGCTGCTGGTGCTGTGGAGGCCCAGTTTCTTAGAAGGTGGGGCTCCTTTTTTCCTAAGGTGTTTAAGCACAGGGTTGATGAGTTTGTTTTTTAAATTATCTAGGAAATGAATAGTTATAGGTCTAATACTGAGGGGACTGGGTATTCCTACTACCCCTCCAGGATGCCAAGACTTTAAAGCACTTTGTAGTTTTGTTTGGGAGAGTTGTATTTCTCCTTGACCCATGTTGTCTTTTTCTGACCCTACTCCCCTCTTCCTTGCAGAATCAATCTGAGGGAGGGGATAGAAGCAGCAATAAAAACACGGACTAGTTTTGGCCTTGCCCGGAGGCTGGCCAAGCAGCCTGCCCAGAGCGCTGAAGGAGGATGTGTAAGTTGGGGCCATGGTCCCAATAATGCTCCTGGAGAAAGGACGTTTTACCCCAAACTCTTAAGAGTCACATAACTGACTGATTCTCACCCTCAGCTCCAAGGCACACTGCCCTTACTGTAAAGCCAAAGAGCCATCTAGGGAGCAGGAGCGTGAGCTACCGCAGGAAGGCTGTGGAGCCCGTGGGTGCTGGGCACAGAGCCCTGCATTCCCAGCGGCCCTGCGCAGAGGTGGCATGTGCTTGGCCATATATCCTCCCACCCTCCACTCATGCTGTTGGTTTTGTGTCCTGGCTGGGGCGGGTGGTTCTTTCCAGGGTGAGTCTCTAGACACAGGATACTGTGAGCAGCCTAAGCCCCTGGAAAGGTTTCTTCATTACTTTCTTGTTGGGTAACTTGGCCATGGCAATGCCAAGCACCAGCTCTTAGGCAAGGATGCGAGTTCCTCTTCAGGTCTTTGGTTTTGGCTCACTTCTGTTTGGCTTGGCTGTCAGAAGGCTGCTTATCTGAATTCTTTTCCAAAGGAATGCCATCGGGAAGGGAATGTTCAACCAGTTTAACAAGTAACAAAGCAGCATAGCCACTTAGCAGTGCTCACTCATTCAGGAATAGACACAGGTTATCAAGTTCATCTCTCAACTGCTCTTACAGTAAGCCCCTCAGTGGCTATTCATGGCTGACTCCACAGCCTGTGGGCAGATGCCAGGCAAGGGTTAGTAGACACTCAGCAAGGACCTGAAATGACATGAGAGGGCAAGAGAAATGTGACTCTAATCAGGTAGTTTACATGTGTCACAGTCTTGAATGTGTAAAGACTTTCAGATGAGGCACCCTGGTGATCAGCTATAAACGGTTCTTCCAGCATTCAATGGAGTAATGACATGAAGACAAATCAATTTCTTCGGCCAGATTCTGGCTTTGGCTTTGTGCCTTTCTCAGAGAGCCTGGAATAATTCTGAGGCCAATGGCCTATTTCCTCAGCCGCCCTCCCGAAGCCCTTTGACACCCAAAGTCCCAGGGCCCCCCTGGAGTATTTTAATGAGTGTCCTTCACCCTTCACAGCTCCTGTGGCCTCTTCACAGCTGTGACATTCAGACCCTCTGCTGGCTCGGTGACTAGTCTTCCCGAGAAAGCATGATAGTCTGGGACTCTAGACACTGTCTCTGATTGAAAATATCTCCTTATTCTTAAAAAACTGCTAACATTGAGCTCATTGAAACAATCTTAGCTCTTTACATCAGACTTTGTGGTGTAAGGGCTTGGAGGATTTTGAGCTTCCCAGCCCCATTCAAAAAGCAACTCTTGGTTACATGAATTTTTCAACTCTGAGCAGCCCAGGGAAAAGTAAACAAAAAGCGCGGATGAACTCGAACCTTCTCGTCAGTTTCTCAGAAAACCAGACGCCTGCTATTAAGGACACGTACCGGTGTTGGGTTTTATTCAGTTTGTCGTCTGACCGAGGTCTGCCTACAGGACAGCAGAGGTGCTGGCATGAGAGAACTTTTTTAGCACGCAGCTACAGTTCTTCCTTGTTGGCATAGGTGATGGAAACACTAATTTCTAATAAAACTGTGTTACACTGCAGTGTGCAGAGCCGTGCTTACTGTGGGTACAGCTTGGTCAGCTCGCTGCCATGCACGTGACTCTTGTGTTCGTGTCCACCGACCAGGGTCCTCCCTGTCAGAAGTCCCCTGGCGCTCAGTTGTCCTGCAACCCAGGCTCCCCCTAGTGGGGGATTAAGGACAACAGTAATAAGGGCTGTAACTGAGATTTAATATTAATTCAAGAATAAAACAACCTCTTTAACAATCACTATGGTAGCAGGGAAGCAGGAACCCTAAGAAACAGGGCAAAATGCAGCATATTTCATCTCTGGCTCTTGGAGATCTGTGAACAGCTCAGAATGCAGCTTGGCTTAGTCACCACCCATAACGTCAACCTTGGCTGAATTTTTGCATTTGTAGTCTGGAGGCTTGGCCACCTGTGCTCACGGCTGGCAGGCCCATCATTCCAGGAAACCCGGCTTGCTTCACTCCTCTCCCCGGCCCAGGGAGGCCAGAGGCGCCAGTGGTTGGCCAGCACAAAGAGCCCGGCCACTCCTCCGACCCTGACGTTGGCCTCCCACTCTGCAGCTGGCAGGAGGTAAAGAACAGAACAAGAGTCCAGCCCAGCCCCCACCCCACCGATTGAGCGGCACAGTGACTCTGGGAGAGGCCCAGCCAACCCCAAGCTTCAGGAGGGAAACACACATACCCTAGTAGGAGTGGGACCTTCCTGGAAAGAGCAAGGGAAGTGATCAAGGACCCCCACCAGGTCAAATAGGGGGCCTGAGGCCCTGGGGGCAGAAATGGCGAGGGTGGCCAAGCGTGCACTGGTTTATTGACCAAACCTCACATTCCAAACAGGCCAGGAAACTCCTCCTCGCCTGCGGCAGCTGACCACAGAGTTCCTGGTGGAAAGGTCTACTGGAACACAGTGTAGGCAGGGCTTGCAGGGGAGGCCAGCCTTGGAGGAGTCCTACATGGATCTTCCGGAGGAGATGGTTACAGCCCACCCACCAAAAAAAGAACCCCACGTTCAAATGGCGCAAACGATGAAGAGACCCACTGCGTCCCGCAATGGAGAGAGTTCTGCAGCAGTTGTGGGATGAGAGCCGTTCTTCAGGGACCGGGCCTGGCCGTTCAGGGTCTCAGCTGGCCTACCAATGAAGGCCTGAGGGTGGTGTCTTCTCGTCTTTATTGCTTTCCAGGGAGAAGGGAGGGATCCGGACATCAAAGTGGGAGCCATCAGGCCTCTCGAAGCGGAATGTGCCCCTATGAGTCAGAGAAGCTAGTTTAGAGGGAGTGCAGGCTGCAGCCTCCCTGAGGACCTGGACAGCCGTGTGTCCCCAGCTCCAGAACCACAGCAGGATGAGGCAGGCCTGGGCTCTCTTCTGCCTGGTTCATGCCAACATAACGCTGGTCCAGGGACCCAAGAGCCCTCCCTGGCCCTATATGAAAAGAAAAAAATACAGCTGTCCTGCCTCTGACCCTTAGATACACACTGCATAAAAAACCCAACTACACTCTCCAGTTAAGGAGTGAAACACCAGGGAAAAACCAATTGTGTAGGCCGCTCTGTATCATCAAATCACCAGACCTCTCTGGTTTAAGTCCTTAGTCCACAAAACCACAGAGAACTGGGAAACAGACAAAAAAAAAAAAAGCAGGCAAGTCTCAATCTCAGGACTTAACTTGGCCCAAAATGAATTGCAAGCTGGGAGCTCCCACTTTTCTGACCTGCAGCTGGAGTCTGCGGAGTTGAGCTGCCCTACCTAGGCGCACGCGCACTCACCACATATGCCCACTGGAAGCTTGCAGCGAGACGTGGCTGCTGTACTGGAACGCAGGCTGCTCCTTGGACAACACTGGTTCCTGTGAGGGTTCAGGCAAAACGGGTCAGGCCAGATGAGCTCCCTGTTCCCTGGGGCCAGACGCTGACTGCCAGTTCCTCGGGACTACACACCCCCTCATGCCTCCCATGATAACTGCCTACCCGTGCTTCCTCTACTGCACAGCCTCGGTCCTGGGCCTTTTATTCTGACTCTAGGAAAGGTAATCTTAGGCTGCATGTCTGAGGACACTGGGCATGAGGGCCAAGATGCCAGGCGCAGAACCTGCTCTGCACATACCCCTCCCAGCGTCCATTCGCTGAGTACCTGAGTGCAAGGCACCATGGCGGTGCTCTGTAAACCCTTTCTGACTTACGTTTCCAAGTACTCACAAGGCAATAGGTGTGAGCCCCATTTCAGAAGTAAATTGGGAAACCGAGACTTTGGTTAAATAACTTACCCAAAGTTATGCAGTGAGTAGAGAACACAGCTGGCATTAGAAGCCAGATTATCTAACTCCAAAGCCCCCTGTTCTCACTTACAGTCTGGCCCTGCTGACTTGGATAAATGCTTGTTAAATGTGGCCTCTGGCCAGTTCTTACGACTTTATTTCAGGAGACAGAGTGGGGTAGTACAGGAATTGCAAAATCAGGTCTCCTCAAGAACCAGCAGAGGATGTAAGCACGTAAAGAAGCAGAGGAAGGACAACCAGCAGTAGTGGGGCCTGCCTGCCCCACCTAAGAGCGTTCAAATTCAGATTTTTTAAAAGGCACTGTGCTGGCAACAAAAACTCTCCACCAGCTTTGATGTCGGACTCACCTGGATTCAAATCCAGGTCCTGCCCCGGCTAGCTACGGGACTAGACTAGGTATTTAACTTTGTAACCTCACTCTCGTCATCTGTGAAATGGGCCGTGAGAAAGCTATCTCCCAGGGGGGTTGTAAGGTTTCTCACCAACCCCTTCAGACGCGGAGCCTCTGTCCCTAGCACAGAGGACGAGGAAGCCACACACCGAGCCTGCTGGGCAGCACCAGGAACTGGGCATCATTGGCCCAATGATGAAAATGCTCACCCTGCCCACCACCCCTCGGCCTCGCACTGTCTCCAAGGTGCCAGATAGACTGAATATCCTCCAGTGTCGCTCCCGGAGCTGGACCACATCACTGTCAAGGTTCTCCAAGCGGATACAGTAGCGCCACTGTGGGAGAGGGAAAGAGAGTTCTCATCTGAGGAAAGTAAACTTTGGGCTAGCCTGCCCAGAATTCTAAGAGAGCAAAAGGCAACAAAGGTCAACCCCTGCATTGCACAGGCCCCACTCCCCAGAGGTCAAGTCCCCCACCTGCCAACCTTTCCTGAGCTCTACCTCCTGGAGAGAGACACTCACCCAGTAGACGTGGGAATTCTGGGCTTCCTGGGGGGAAAACACACAAAGAATATAAGTCCCAGAGCGGAGGGCAGAACCAAGTCTGTTCCAGTTGGCGCCTCTCCAAAGGAGGAGAGGCGTTCCGGGAAGGCTGCAGCGACTGAACAATGCTGAGAATGTCTGTGGGTCATGACGACTGAACTGTGGCCCACAAGCCCACTGCGGAGTGCAGCCTCGCCTGGGTCTGTCCCTGGCCTCCCTCCTCCTTCTCCTACCAGACACAGGGCTCTTCCCTTTCTCTGGGCCACCCTCTTCCTGTCAGCTGATACTCCCCCCTCACTGCTGGCCCAGGCCACTGCCATAGCCCAGCCTTATCAATATTGGGTATGGTGTATATTGACATCTCTCCTTCCTGTGAGCTCAGGAAGGCAGGGACAGTGTTTCATTCTTATCTGTATCCCCAGGACCTAGCTTATAGCCAGGCAAGAAATAGCTCAATTAATGTTCGACTAATGCATAAAAATATAAAGATCATCCTATCCTACACCAATTTAAACGTGTATATTCTCCATAAGTGTGGCTCCCTTTGAGCCAGAAGAGAAGGCAAAGTCAGCCTGGAGCATGGAGGACTCCTCCTGGCACACAAAGGTTTCCCTGCTCTAGGTCCTGGTGTCAGCCATTGCCAAAAGGCTGCTCAGCCCCGCCCCATACAAGGAGGGCTTGGAAGCAGAACCACCGGCACATGGTTGACATGTGGAACCTGCTCCAGCAGTCACACTGGGAATGCCACAGAATTGGGGGCCCAGCCCTGAAGGAAGGAGCCCACGCTGGGCACGTACTCTCATGCCCATGTAGAAGGGGATGACGGTGACGCGGATGTTCTCGGTTGTTTCCCGGTGGACATCAGAGAGCTCCAGCCAGGGGTGGTTCTTCTCTTGCCAGGCCCGTAGTGTCTCCCGAGCCACAAAAGGGGGTGCTGGGGAAGGGGACGACTGGTCAGTCCAGGCCAGAGCCCACAGCATTACTCCCACTTTCCAGTTGCCCCTCCTAGAAAACCCTGGCCAGTGGTGGCCCAGGGAAACAAGACACCCAAACGTGAAGCAAAAGCATAGGCTGGAAGAAGGCATAGAGCTGCTTCCAAAGATAAGCCCTGGGGAGGTATATGGCATCGTGGGAAGAGAACTGGACTTGGAGTTAAGAGCCCTGGTTGTCAGGCCTCGCTCTGCCACTAACTATAATCTCGAGTCCCTTCTCGTCCCCTCTGAGCCTCAGTTTCCATATGTGAAGGAAGTGACAGCCATTGACCTGACAGGTCTAACGGGAAGTTGAATGAGATTGTGGAAACAGCTTTGAAATTACTTCTATGATACTGTTTTTGAAGAAAGGGCCCTCCCTTTCCAGCTTCTCTTCTTGAGAGAGATTACCTTTTGTCTGGTCATAGAGAAGAAATCTTTCAAAGAGCTCGTGCTGGATGGGAACCTGATCAGTGGAGGTGTAGGGGAGGATGTCTTCATGGCTGACATAGTCCAGGCCTGGCACAGACAGACAAAGAGACAGTGCAACTCGTGTAGGACAGAGGGAGAAACAGAGCTGAGAAGAAACGCAATTCCTGGTCTTGTCCCAGGGTGGGATGACCTTGGTACCACTGCTCTCAGCGTCTGTAATCCCTCCCAGCCGATTAAAGACATCAGAAAGGCATCAGAACCCTCCCTGAGACACTCGGGACCCCTGGTTGACAGGCGCCGTTCAGATGCGTGTACTCACCTGGGATGGCATAGAGGGCCCGGCTGTCATCATGGTTGGCCAAGAAAGTCACAGCTTCTGTCTGAGATCTCTGAGACTAAGCAAGAAGTGAGTCAGACTTTCTTCCTCCCTTTTTTTTTTTTTTTAAGACTTTATTTATTTATTTTTAGAGAGAAGGGAAGGGAGGAGGTAAGAGAGGGAGAGAAACATCAATCAGTTACCTCTCACATGCCCCCAGCAGGGAACCTGGCATGCAACCCAGGCATGTGTCCTGAATGGGAATCAAACCAGCAACCTTTTGGCTGGAGGAATGATGCTCCAACCAACTGAGCCATGCAGCCAGGGTGAGTCAGACTTTCTTAGTCACGATCCAGTCCTAAGGTCTTGGGGCCCAGTGTTGATCTGGTCTGTCTGACCCCTCTCCCTCCCTTTGCCCCCATTGGGGTTCAGGCCTTTCCCCTGGAGCAGAACCCCAGGCCCAGCCATCATTTTACTTACTATATGCGGACAGTCTCGGGCATCAATCAGCACCTGATAGTAAGTGTGAGTTTTGCCTTTCACCTCCTTAGAGCCGTGGCCAGCAGGATTCTCTGCTCTACAGGGTAGGAACACCCAAGATCACCCAGAGAGAAACAGAAGTGGTGCCTGCCCTAGCCCCTGCCCCAGCCCCTCTTCATCTAAACAGACTGGTGCCTTATCTGATGGGCTTCAGATCACAGCCCCGCCACTCCCCAGTCCCCAGTCCGGGACAAACAAAGGAACATGGAGGGCCCATAGCACAGAGTCATCATCTGTCCTACTCTCTGGCTGCCTCTTGGAAGAAGGGGGAGATGTTGAGAAAACCAAATTCAGGCCTCAGTCCCCAGAGCCCAGAGTACCCCATTCTTCTCACAGCCCAGGGACTATCTGTGATCATTGAATGAAGCTGGGCCTTTTCTTTTTTAATGTACTCGACTGATGATAAAGAGATTAAGGGAAAGATTCTAAGTGAACATCAAGAAATCAAGAAGCCTAGTCCCCCAGTGCCTTCTGGGGTAATTATAACAAAAACTGAGGATAGCTTGGGAGACTATCCTGGGGAGGCCTAAAGGCACTGCCCCTGGCACTCAGCACCTTTGTCTCCGTGGTTATTAGTGCCAGGGGAGCACTCCGGGACGTTTCTAAGGCCCAGGAGGAAGCTATCTTCACCCTGGGACCGCAGTTACATGTGTCTGCCATGAGTCAGGCCTCCTCCTGAGGACACTGCGAGGCACAATGCAGGGCAACTTACTTTTCTGGAGCTGCGGAAGCCACATCCCGGTCATACAGCCTGGCCTGCCAGGGAAACAGGACGACACCTCGGTAGCCAAAAACGCTATGAAGGAAAAGCTGGGAGGAAAGAGAGGCCTCAGTGAGCCTGCAGTCCAGCAAGTCCATCCAGACGGGACCCAGACCACAAAACGGCGCAGACTCTCGACCTCTGGCACCAGGTCTTACCACTCTTTTCCCTGAACTCTGCAATCCACCCAGACCAACTTCGGAACACTCTTAACCCCTCGTCCCCTGGCTGGCCTCTACTCATCCTTTAGGCCACAATGCAGGCCTCTGGGAAGTGTTCCCTGACCTCCCCTTCATTTAGCACAGTGTACAGCTGTTGACCATTTGCATATCATAATTACTTTCTAAACTGTCAAGTCCATTAGGCAGTGCTTTCTGATTTAACTCCAATGCACAATGTAGGCACACCGAAAAAAATGCTGGATAAACAAAAAGTCCTCCTTACCTATAAGAAGCCTAAATCCATTCCAGTGGATCTGGTGCAAAGCTGATTCAGAAAAAAAGCCTCACACCCAGAGCTTACTACACTGCTAAGAGCTGAACTATGACAAAGCACCTGGGGTATTTTTCTGAACGCTTCCCACCATCCACTACATTAGAGGACTCTTCAGTAACTTGGCTCTGTCCTTACTATAGTCCAAACCACTCTGTCCACACTAACTTGGAGAGAGAAGCCACTGATACAGGAAATGCATTCAAATCCAAGAAAACAGAAACCCACCTTTTTTTAAAAAATGTATTTATTGATTATGCTATTACAGTTGTCTCATTTCCCCCTCTTTATTCCCCTCCACCCTGTGCACCCCCTCCCACCCACATTCCCCCCTTTAGTTCATGTCCATGGGTCATATATATAAGTTCTTTGGCTTCTACATTTCCTATACTATTCTTACCCTCCCCCTGTCTATCTTCTACCTACCATTTATGCTACTTATTCTCTGTACCTTTCCCCCCTCTCGCCCCTCCCCCCCCCCCCGCCACTGATAACCCTCCATGTGATCTCCATTTCTCTGGTTCTGTTCTTGTTCTAGTTGTTTGCTTAGTTTTTGTTTTAGCCTCGGTTGTTAATAACTGAGTTTGTTGTCTTTTTACAGTTCATATTTTTTATCTTCTTTTTCTTAGATAAATCCCTTTAACATTTCATATAATAAGGGTTTGGTGATGATGAACTCCTTTAACTTGACCTTATCTGGGAAGCACTTTATCTGCTCTTCCATTTTAAATGATAGCTTTGCTGAATAGAGTAATCTTGGAAGTAGGTCCTTGCCTTTCATGACTTGGAATACTTCTTTCCAGCCCCTTTTTTCCTGCAAGGCTTCTTTTGAGAAATCAGCTGACAGTCTTATGGGAACTCCTTTGTGGGTAACTGTCTCCTTTTCTCTTGCTGCTTCTAAGATCCTCTCCTTCTCTTTAATCTTGGCTAATGTAATTATGATGTGCCTTGGTGTGTTCCTCCTTGGATCCAACTTCTTTGGGACTCTCTGAGCTTCCTGGACTTCCTGGAAGTCTATTTCCTTTGCCAGATTTGGGAAGTTCTCCATTATTTGTTCAAATAAATTTTCAATTTCTTGCTCTTCCTCTTCTCCTTCTGGCACCCCTATGATTCGGACGTTGGAACGTTTAAAGATGTCCTGGAGGTTCCTAAGCCTCTCCTCATTTTTTTGAATTCTTGTTTCTTCATTTTATTCTGGTTGAATGTTTCTTTCTTCCTTCTGGTACACACAATTGATTTGAGTCCCGGTTTCCTTCCCTTCACTGTTGGTTCCCTGTACATTTTCCTTTATTTCACTTAGCATAGCCTTTACTTTTTCATTTAATTTGTGACCAAATTCAACCAATTCTGTGAGCTTCCTGATTACCAGTGTTTTGAACTATGCATCTGATAGGTTGGGTATCTCTTCGCTGCTTAGTTGTATTTTTTCTGGCGCTGTGATCTGTTCTTTCACTTGGGCCATTTTTTTTAGTCTCAGCACGCCTGTTACATAGTAAGGGGCGGAGCCTTAGGTGTTCACCAGGGCAGGACAACCCACATCGCTGCGCTCTGACGCTGTTTGTTGGGGAGGGGTCTGAGAGGGAGCAGTGCCTCTCACTTTGCTCTCTGCTAGTTTTCAGTCACTTCCACCACTTCCCACAAGCAAATTGGGCCCCTCTGGTGCTGATTCCCGGGTGGCTGGGTTTGTGTACGTTCTAGGCCCCTGTGGGTCTCTTCAATGAACTCCCGTGAGGCTGGGAGTTTCTCCCGCTGCCGCCTCAACCCCCACAGGTGTTTTCAATCAGAGGTTTAAGGCTTTATTTCCCCAGGCTGGAAAGCTGGGTCTCATTCCCCAGTTGTTCCTCCCAGTTTATCTGCATGCAAATGTGTGACCACCCAGTCTACAATCCGCCACCTCACTGAGTCTGCCATCTACCCCCTTGCCCGCCAGCCGCAGCCTTGCCCTGCCCACCCTCGTCCTCCAGCTGCCATTTTGCCACAAGTCCTCTCTGCTCGGCTGCCCATCTCCACCCCTCCTACCAGTCTGGATGAATGTTTCTTCTTTAACTCCTTGGTTGTTGGACTTCCATACAGTCCAATTTTCTGGCAGTTCTGGTTGTTTTTATTTTTAAATTTGTTGTTGTCCTCTTTTGGTTGTGCGAGGAGGCATAGTGTGTCTACCTATGCCTCCATCTTGGCCGGGAGTCTCCCAGAAACCCACCTTTAAACACTTGTGGTTTTGATCTGGCGCCAAACACGAAGGCACAAAACCATAACACTCAATCCTATGACTAAATCTGACCCTCTCGGCAGAGCACACCATGAAAAAGGAAAGATGACCCAGCCCAGCACTCACCTGCCCAGTCTCATATTTTCCATTCTGTTTTGGCACCTCAAACACACCAACTGTCTCCAAAACTTTGCCCTCTGGTCGGTTTCTGATTAGGAAGGAACAGAACAAGCAGCTGAACAGCTGAGGAGGTAACAGGACTTACCCATCAGAAAAGGCTACTAGAATACTGAGGGGCCAAGGCCATGACAGCAGAGAAGGGTCCGGGGAGCAGAGCCAGCTGAAACAGGTAAGGGTCCTGCCAAGTCACCGCTTCACACTGCACAGATCAAGCCTGTCCCGTTCTGAGGTCCAGCCACAGGCCCCAGGTTTCCATGCCGGGTCCACCTGCTCCCAGATCACTTTCTTCTCTTCGCTCTCAGCATTCCTCACACCGTGCCCTCTACCCTGCCTAACTGTGCTCCTTGCCTCCCTTCCCTCCCTAAGCCACCCTCCTGACCTCCCACAGCATTTTAACTGTCCTTCCCGCCTTGCATTTATTTCAGTTATTTGTGCCCACGTCTTATCTCCATTACAGACTGTAAGCTCCCTGGGAGCAATGCCTGTGTCTGATTATAACAGCAAAAATATTTGCTGTTATAATTCCATGTCCATCTCCCCCTCTGAACTGCAGTCTTCACCCTGCCCTTGAAGGGCTTAATCATCCTCTCTAGATTTCCTCCCGTATTCCCTACATTGCACCCTGTAGTCTCTCAATCCAGTTTTTGTGCAGATTTATGGCAATTTTCACAGTGGTCTGAAAATGCAAATAGTAATCTCTCCCCAATAGGAGTGTCTAATCTCAGCTACTAAAAGGTTCAGCGACCTCTCTGCACAGGTGCTCTTTATAGGAGCTGTTCAAAGCACTGCTTTTCTTACTGTTTGGAGATATAAACATCATGCTTCCTCCCACTTGATCCTCTGGCCCCAATTTGATCTGTCTGTCCCATCCCTGGAAACAACGTTCACACCATCCCCATGCCTCAAGCCCTCTTCCCCAAACCACATCGAGAGAGAACGGCAGTCTGCCCAAGGTCACACCGAAGCCGGGAACCCGCGCGGGGCTCAGACTCAAGAGCCCTGTTTCCCACTCCAAGCATCTTTCTGAGGTAGGACTTAACGCAATCCAGGGCTCAGGGGGTCGAAGTCAAAAGCCCTAGGGCTTAATTAAGAGGCTACCCACTAACAGCGGTGCTCGGAGATTCCCACTCGGGAGGTAGGATTCACTTTGGGAGGATTACTAGTTCCCACTCAGAGCCAGCGCCGCATAACCCAGGGCTCTGGACCGCGCTCCCTTTTCTGCCCCAAGCACACATCCCAGGCAGCGCGGATCGGCTTCCGGCCCGGACCCCGTCCCGGGTTGAATTCCCTCTTCCGGCCGGGCCTTCTAGCCTCCTCCCTGGCCAGGAACACGCTCTCTAGGCTCCGGGCCCCTGCCCCTCACCGGGACGAGAGGTGCCTCCGCGTCGTAGTTGCTGCCGGGAGGAAGGGCCCAGCTCCACCCGCCGCACAGAGCGGCCTCGGCCCCCGGGCACCGGTCAGCGACCGGGACCACCAGCGGCTGCCCACGGCCAGGGCCCGCCGGGCCACACAGCCTGCCATGTCCCCCACGAGCGCCTGCTGGGCTGCTGACACAGGGCCCGACCCACGGCCCGGCGGCGTCCCACCCCCGCCCCACACTGCCCCGCGCCGCGTCCCGCCCCCTTGGCCCTCTGCCCCGCCTCCTCCCACCCAGCAAGCTCCGGTTCCTTCCGGCGCAGGGCTGGCGGAAGTCCCCTCGGAGTCACCTGACCGCAGAGTGGGCTAGACATGGCGTCTTACTTGCTCCCTGGAGAGCGGCTGGTGCATGCTTTGGCCCCCGGCGGGGAGCTGGAGCGAGAGCAGTTGCCCCGGAAGCTGCGGGCAGAGCTTGAGGCCGCTTTGGAGAAGAAGCACAAAGGTGGTGATCGCCCCAGCGGTCCCGCACGCCTGGTTTCCTTCCGCCTGATTCGGGATCTGCACCAGTACCTGAGAGAAAGGGGTGAGGCCCATCCTCCAGCGCGGAGTCGCCTCCTCTTCTCCAGAGTCTGTTCCCTCCTGAAGTCTTTCCCCCACCTCTAGCATCTTTATCCATCACTCTCTTTTGATAACCACAGAACGGTCATCGAGCCAACCCAAGAGTCACCCCAGAAATCCTAGGGCAAATCACTCCCTTCACAACTTCCATGGGAGTTCCTCGTGGGTTACAAAATTTACTTGTGCAGTTTCTGCATTCTTGAGAATCTCCACTTCCAGGCCCAATTAGACCAACCTGACCCTTGAGGAAGTCCAAGTTCTAACTCAGTACCACCACCTCACAGGGTCAGTTTCTTCCTTTTAAGCCACATTAGAAACCAACTAAGCCGGGTGGCTCCGTTGGTTGGAGCGCTGTCCCGTACACCAGAAGGTTGCGGTTGAATGAATTGGTACAGGAATGGCCCTGCTTTATTTTAGTAGAACACAAAGACTACATCCTTCTCTGATCCTAATCCTTTGAACTCCGCTCTATGGGTCATTACATTTATGGACATACTTTCTTCCCAGATTCCGTACTGTACCTTCACGAGCTCCTAGAAGGCAGTGAAATCTACCTCCCAGAGGTGGTGAAGCCTCCTAGGGTATGTAAGGAATATATTTGTGAAAGTGGGTGTTGGCTGAGTTGAGCTTATTTGTGATACATCCAGACTTATGGGTCAACTTTTGTGTTAAAAAAAATTTATCTTTTAAATCTTTGGGAGCTGGGGTGGGTGGGGGAACCAGATATTGTCCTCCTTGTTTGGCAGCTTGGAGTTTCAAAGAGAAAGCAGCGGAGGCAGAACTGGTACATGGGTCTCCTGGTCCCCTTAGCAGTGCTTTGCCTGCTGAAACCAATGACTGCGACATGCTTTCAACCAAGCTGGGAATGTTATTCTTCTCATTTGATTTTTCTGCCTTAGAACCCAGAGCTAGTTGCCCGTCTGGAGAAAATTAAGATACAGTTGGCCAACGAGGAATATAAGCAGATCACCCGCAATGTAACCTGTCAGGTAAGGCTCTGTCCTTCAACACTGGGTAGCTGCGGAAAGCAGGGCACTGCCCTGGGAAGAGGCACAGAGGAAAGAAGCAACGTGGAATGGTTTGTATACTATTCAGGGACCAAAAAGTTTTGTGCTACTTAAAACCAAGTATAATCCCGAACTCGTTCACTGAGTCTCTGGGCTTAGATAGTAACTGATTCTTAAAAGTTACAGAGGTGGGAAGTGAGCATTGGAGGCCTTCTTCTGACAGGGCTCCCCACCATTCTCCACCATGCTCCTGCCCTGGGACAGTAGGCGGTAGATGGTTACTGGAAGCCTCTGTCTCTTCTTTGAAATGCTTAATCTTGGTCCGGAAAAGAATCCAACTGGTCCCAGACAAGAGAATCCATGGAGAAGAAAGAGTTAATGTTTGGGGGAATAAAAAAGGGCTGAGCCCAGACCAACAAATGGACACTCTGGGCTGCCTCTGAGCTACTTCCATTCTGAAATCATTTGCTTTTGCTTTTGTCTGTTCCCAGGATTTAAGGCATGGTGGCATTCTGAGTGACCTGGGCAAGGAAGGTGAGATACTAGGATGTCAGGTGCTAAAGTCTCTCCCTGGGAAGGGTCAGTCACGGCACTCCTTCCCACCCCAGTGCCCCAGGGGTAAGCCTGAGCTAGTCAGGTTTGCTGTTTGAGGGAGAACCAGTTGATGGGGAGGCAGCCATGAGGTAAGAGGGCCTCCTGGAGGATGCTGACCTAAAGGTTTCCTCTCCGGGTTCTTCCCCAAAGTGAGATCAATGAAGGCTCTGGTCATCACCATCTTCAACTTCATTGTCACGGTGGCAGCTGCCTTTGTCTGCACTTACCTTGGAAGTCAGTATGTCTTCACAGAAATGGCCTCGGTGAGTAGGTACTGTGGTCTGGGTAGGATGCTCCAGATGGGGGCGTTAGTGGGAAAGGGAGGAAGTATGTGACTGTGCCTTGCATAGGTTAGGTATGGAACAAATATTTATGCAATGAACAAGAGGGGCATTTGAGCTTTTCAGTAGTCTTGGGGGTACATAGTAACCTCAAGAGAATCCAGATCTTCTTTTCTTCCCTCCCCCACCCAACTTATGGGCTGGGTTGGGGTCCTCTTCAAACTCATTAGAGGTGTTGGAGACTGCAGAGCCGGTGGCTGGCCTTCATCCCCTGAGCCTGGTTCTCTCCCTCCCCAGCGGGTACTGGCTGCACTGATCGTCGCCTCCGTGGTGGGTCTGGCTGAGCTGTACGTCATGGTGCGGGCGATGGAAGGCGAGTTGGGAGAGATATAACTGGTACTTCATCATCGAAGTCTGGAGACAGTTTGGAGGGGCTCCAGGCTCCCAGCTGGCCATCACTGACTCTGCTCAACCCATCAGGTTCTTTGTACTCGGCTCTGATTAGTCAGGGCCAAGTCCAGGCTACCTACTGTTTCTGTGGGGAGCCCCATCATCTGTTAATTGCCAGAGGGGCCAGTAGAGGAGACTCAGCCAACAACTGAAAAGAACTGGTCTGTCAGTACCTCCTCCTGGTTTTGCTGCCTCTCTGCCTTCTGCAGTCCATTCCGGGCACTGCTTGCCCTGGGGTTTTCCATCCTGAGTAAATAGAACCCAGGCCTTCCCAGCAATAGATCATACTGCCTGAACTTGCCCAAGTGCACAAATCAGTCATCCTCGTTCCATACGTCCTTGATGCTGACCTACAACTTAGTTCTGAAGCTTCCAAGAAAGCAAAAAGGATTTCCTTTCCCCAGGTTACGCTGGGAGAAGGACTGATCAGGGACACGAAATAAGAGAGAGACGGGGAGGTACAGGATGGCGGGATTGGAAGTAAGGCAGCTACCTTTTTGGAATCTTAGTTTCTGTCTTCATCCTCTTCCTTCTGCTTGCGTTTTTCAGGTTTTCTATATGCTTCTGCCTGTCTCTACCACCCACCAGCCCTCCTTAAACTTCCCACCTTGTCTCCTTCGCTCTGCCTCCAAAAATGAAAACAGTCTTGGCCCGGGCTGGTGTGGTTCAGTGGACTGAGTGCCAGCCTGTGAACCAAAGGGTCACCAGTTTGATTCCCAGTCAGGGCACATGCCTGGGTTGCAGGCCAGGTGCCTGGTTAGGGGCATGTGAGAGGTGACCAGCCAATTGATACTTCTCTCCTCCCACCTCTCTTCTCTCTCCCTTCCCCTTCTTCTAAAAATAAACAAAATCTCTAAGGGAAAAAAAAACACAACAATTTAGATGGCAAAACTGTATCTGTTTGTAATTGCAAAATCCCTTGTACTGTGTGTGTAGGGAGAGTACACCTACTGTGGATTGTCTCAACTAGTAAAGGGAGGGGCAGGAACGATTTTCAGATTTAACTGTACGTATGAATATGAATAAACATGCACATGACTATACATTTTTATACATGAGCCTAACATAGGATGTTTAATATGGGTTCTTAAACATGTTTGGGTAAGTTCGAAAAATAGTGTGTAAACGCTCACAGTTGTTGTTTTATAGGGTTGTTTTTGGTCTTTCCAACAACCCTGGAGTTTGGAAAAGGAGGTGGTCTTAGGCCCCTTTTGCAGAAGACAGAACCGAGGCGGAGAGAGATCAGATGGCCTGCTGTGGTCCTTCCTCTGTTAAATGGAGCCAAAGACTCCTGGGTGGCCACAAAGTCTCCGTGTGATGTCAAACTTCTAGAACTTCGATTGGTGGCGGAATGACAGAGTCTGTGTAAGGCACTTAAAAAACTGTCAGCATAAGTTATCCAATAAATATTTATTGTGTTCATTGTACTTTCCTTTCAAAGCTGTGACAACACAAAAGCACAAAGATTTTTATACCTCCGAGAATTGTGCAGGGTCTGCTCCTAATGGCAGACTCCATCTTTTTTCATTTGTTCACTGCGTGAGCTCCTGTGGGTCCCCCCGCACCCCCACCCCGGGCACTCTGTGCCGTTCCTAGAAATTGGCTCAGTAGACATTTCCTCAGCAATGTTTCCAGCTTCTTCTGGATTTAAGCAAGTCTGAGCCCCTGAAGGCAGTGTTCTACATGATGGGGAGGTTTTAGGCCATCGCTTTGTTGAGAAGTCTTAGGACATCTATTGTTGGTTGACAAATGAAAACTGAGGGGAAAAATGCAGGTGGTATTTTATAGTGTTTTAAGATTAAGTTTAAAAAGCTCTATGGAGGCCCTGGCTGGGTAGCTCAGTTGGTTAGAGTATCGTCCCCATGTGCCAAGGTTGGGGGTTCAATCCCAGGTCAGGACACATACGGGGTCTCCAGGGGGTGGGGGACATAAATAAGCAGAATAACAAAACGATGTTTCTCTCTTTTGCTCCCCCCGCCTTAAAATAAATTTTAAAACATTTCTTTTAATGCTTTGTGGAGATTTCTGGCTCTGCTTACCTGTGCTGAACTCTGTGGGCCAGGGTATCCATCCCCATCCTTCTCATGATGAGATCGGGGTCATTCCACATACACACACCTTTCATTAGAAAGTGGTCTTTGTCTGATCCCAACCTCCAAGGCCACAAGTCAAAAGGCTCCTATGGCATTGAGCACTTTCTTACTGAAACCTTTATGGGCCAAGTCCTGTGCTAGCTCATGGGGATAGAGAGGTAAACGGCCTAGTTCCCACCAAGCAAATGGCCACGGTGCAAGGTAGTTTCAATCTGCACGGGCACAGTTAGAAATAGGACTCTGGTGACTGTCTTCTGTTCTCATCACAGAAAATGGAATTCTGTCCCCTCAGTCACTTCCTCTGCCTCACCAGGACCACGCTGTCTGGTGCTGTCTGGGTCCAGGGCTTCCCAGGGGGAAACGGGAGTGCTTGGCAGGAGGCCAGAGGAACAGGAAGTTTGGGGCCTCCCCAGTTCCCGGAGGCCTGCTGCATGGAGAGGGGAAGGGAACTAGGTTGTGCTGAGAGCTTCCACATGTCACACACGTGAAGCCCTTCACATACATTGTTGCTCTCATTTCCAAAATGGGGAAGAGACAGGTATTATCCCCACTTTCAGGCTCACAGACTGAGAGAGTTGCAAGGTTATGTAGCAAAGTCAGGATTTGGATCCCATTGCAGACTCCATGCTTTTCTCTCTGAAGCGGAGTAGCTCCAGAAGTGGAGGCAGCTGGATTGGCCCGGAACCAGTGGGATCCGGAGCTGGGTTGCCAGCAGAGGTTCCCATCTCTGCAGGGTCTGTCACCAAGAGCCCTAAGCTCTTCAATTAACTGTCCCTCTTAACTAATCCCAGCAGAAGCCTGGGTAATACCTCCCACCCAGCCTATTTAGGGATTAGGTGATGGAGATAAATTTCAAAAACAAACAGCCCTCCTATTCATTTGCATTACAAAACAATCCAGATTAAGGTACAGAGATAGGGTTTTATTTGGAGATTAGTTGGTATTACAGATGACCGTGATACCGACACCTGCTGCTGCCTTGCACTCCCCACCCCACCCCATCCTAAATCCAGCAGGCGGTCTCCACAGCCCCAGATCGGAGGGCAGCCAACCTGATCTTGATGAAAATTAAGCCACTATAAGCTCCAAGCTCTTATTTCTACTTTATTACTTCAATGTCATGTCATCTTCAGATCCATGGTTTGGATTTAATTTGTCCAGGTGGTAGGAGGTCAGGAGAGACCCTCAACTTTGAAAGGGCTGGTCCCTTGCAGTCCAGAATTAGGATCAGCACACTCTCATCTCGCTCACTTAGCAGTTAGTTGCTGGCCTGAAGGTGAGGGGCAGCTGCCCATTCTCTCAGAGGGAGGAGGCGTCTTTGTCTTGGGTGAGAAGCACTGGGGACCAGGTCTGGCAGGAGAGGTGGAGAACATGGCCCCATGCCTCATCCCTCTGAAGGTACTTCTTGCCAAGACAATGGCAAGAAGTCCCAGGAGGTGCAGGGTCCTGGGTAGCAGGAGCCAGGCCCCAGTCACTCCATGGGACCCACATCTAGGCTGTCCCACAACAGTGGGAGGGATCCCTGAGCTAAACTTCCTTCTTCTGTGTGAAAGAAAGGGGACAGGGATCCACTTCTGGTGTGTCCAGTCCTAAGGGGCAGGTGGGCTACAGGAGCTAGAGGTGGGGTTTGCAGGTTCTGGACCTAAATTAGGAGTGGTCCATGTTGGTCACGATGGCTGAGGCATAGATGAGGTCAGACAGGCTGCCCAGTGAGGTCTGGGGAGTAGCTCGCTCTGAGGAAACGTGGACCCCTGCAGCCCCAGCTGACCCCAGTGGAACTGCAGCTTGAACCCCCACCTGGCCCTGCCCTGGCCCCAGGCCTGGAGCCCGACAGCAGGTGTGCTGACACCCTGCGGTACACTGAGGCATGCTGCTGGGGAGTGGGAGCTGGCCTAGTGTTTGGGGCTCCCAGGGCTGCTGGGGGGTATCTGGAAGAGAACGGAGCCTGTCGGGGGGTTCACGCCTGGGGCTAAGGCCTCCTGGCTTCCTATTCTTGATTCTCTTGGCCCGCCGATTCTGGAACCACACCTGGTAAGGGAAAAAGAAAGGGTCTCTTCTGACTCCAGTACCCTCTCCCCACCAAGTACAAGACAAGCAGAACCCGGAGGCAGGATATCCAGGGAGAAGGAGCGGTGGGCCAAGTCCAGAAGCTGGCTGTGTAAGAGTACCCTCACCCTGAGCGGAGGTCACAGCTCACCTGTATCTTGGCCTCAGGAAGGCAGGTGACCTGGGCCAGATGCTCACGAGTGCCAATATCAGGGTAGGGCCGTGCTGCGAACACCCGCTCCAGCTCCAGCAGCTGCCCTCTGCTGAACGTGGTCCGCCTTCTCCGGTGCGGACCCAACCCACTGGCATGGCCTGTGGGCCGGGGTGAGGATCAGGCCAAGACTCCCTTTAAGAGCACCCCCCAACTTCAAAGCCCCCAGCAGCCCCTGAAGCATCTGTGCCCCGCCCCCCATCACACCCTCCCCACATCCTTCCCCTCCCCACCCTTTTACCAGCAGATTACCTGTTGGAGATGCATCCACAGGGTTGGCCATGGAGCTGACAGAGAGTGAGGAGCCAGAGGGCCATGCCAAGGCTGTACCTACACCACACTCCTCCATTCGGGGTTTTATCCGGCTCACAGGGCTGGCCCCGCCTCCAGGAAGGGAGAGATTTACCATCCAGCTTGAGAGAGGCAGAAAAGTCCAGGAGGAAAGACAGCTGGCCAGGTGCAGTGTTGGGGCTTGGCGGGATACGGGTAGGGCAAAAGTTGGGGGGTCCTTGCTCCTTCAGGGCTTCACAAAGGAAGCTAGTCTCAGCCCCCCTCCTTGAACTGCAAATTCTGGCAGTCTGTCTGTAATCTTGGTATTACGTGAAAATTCTCCCAGGACTTCTTCCGGGAAGCCAAAGCGATAACGTCTCTCCAGTGCTTCCAATGCTCCCAGTGCTGCCAGTGCCCCAGCTGCCCTTCCGGAGTACTCAGCCCTGATGCTGGCTGCCTTCAGGGGAGAGTGGGTGAGGTCTTGCCCCACAGCTGAGGCTGGACAGGGTGTGGAGAATGACAGGCAACAGCAGATGAGCGGGAGCCATCCCCCGCCTCAGAAGGGCTGGGGGAGCAGCTGCTACCACCAGATCTCCCTCAGGTCTGCTTCAGCGCTTCGCCCACATCTAACCCTTCCTCCCTGGCCCCTCGAAAGCGCAGGTGGGCTTCCTAAACTCCAGGACCCTGAAACCAGAGGTGGTTCCACAGGTACCGTTAAGGGGTTTTAAGAAAGATGTTTCTTTTTACAGTGTACTTGTCCTTGGCAGTCTTCTGGGCCACTTTCTAAGAGAAGTAGGTACATTTGAATTTCCTTTGAGTCCCTGCCCTCCCTAACTCTCCTAACCTCAGTGCCCTGCACCCCAGACCCAAGGCAGAGTCCTCAAAGAAGGCCTTGTCTAAGGGTGGGTTCAGGGAAGCATAGTGACCAGCTCCCTAGAGACTCAGGTGTCAGCTGACCACATTTCAGGCTCAGGACAGCCAGAAAACATCCAGAACCCCATCACTTCCACCCCCTCACTCTCCTCCAAGACCCTAGAAGTCAACTCCAAGAGGTAAAGCAAGCTCAGGATTGAGAGGGGATGCTTGGTAACTCCTGGCATCATCAGAGAAGTGCAAGCTCTTGCATAGACACTGGTGGGTTGTTGGGGGCTGCTTAGCTCAGGAAGCGGGCTGGCACTCACGAGCCCTTCCCCAGCCTACAGCTTTCATGGTTCACAAAGAGTGCCTGAGGCCAATGTGGGCTGGGCACAGAAAGGCTCTTCTCTGTCCCCACCTCAAAACCCAGCTGACAGCCCAGCTTCCCCTCCTTTGCCCCATCTGTTCCCTGCCTCCTGCCTGTCTACCCCAGTCAGGACAGTAGTCTTAAACTCGGGGCCAAGGGCTCTTTATTGAGCTGGGAGGAGGTGGGAGGAGGGAGCAGGGGAGGAGCGCCAGCTGCACAGGCTCAGACTCCTACTGCTGACCAGGGGCTGGGCAGCCCAACCAGTACTGGGCGATGTTACGTGGGTAGGGAGGGCTCACGGTGTCCACTCGCTGAGTGCGAAGGTTGACCCGGTAGTACTTGTCTGGAAGAGAGGTTGGGAGAAAGTGTGTTAGACCCAGTCTGGCCCTACCCACTCCTGCCCTGAGGAAAAAGACCCAGGTCTCTCCTGGAAGGATGAGTGAACATCACAGTGCAGCCAGGGACTCCTGGCCTGGCTTTCTGGGGTCACTGCTCATGGGCTATGTTCAGCTCATGGGAACCAGAGAGATCAGGGAGGACCACTGCTAAACCAGCTAAAGGGGTGGCAGGGGCTCCCACCTCCTGAGAAGAAGTAGACGCTCTGGGTGGGCTTGCAATTGGGAGGCACAAGCCAGTCTATCTCGTAGTCATAGTTGTAGGTTCCTAGGTCACTGTCCTCACTGGAGAGCAAGGACAGCCAGGTTGAATGGGACTTCCCGTTGCGGTTCTGGCTGCGGCCACGGCTGCGGCCACGGCTACGGCCACGGCGTGATCTGTAGCGTTTACGGCTGCGACTCTTAGACTTGGCGTTCTCGAGCCAGGAGGAGCGGGGAGCTGAGCCTGAGATGTAGATCCTGCCGGCCATGGCCGCATCCACTTGCTCGGGCACACCAGGCCAGTCCTGGCTGATAAACCCAGGTCCTCTGGCACCACCTGTGGCAGGGAAGGGGTTAATGGGAGCCTTGAGAGCCTGGACCCTGCCCCCAGCAGAGAGGGCCTTTAGAGTTGCCCAAGGACACACAAAAAGCTGGTGGCAGAGCCCTTTCCCCTGGCCTCCCTCCACCATATCCTTCCCCATTTGCCTCAGCCACTGTCCCTCCTCCTGCTGGCTGTGCCCTTGGCTGTGCTAGGCAAAGTCCAAGGTGTAGGGTCCAGGTGGAGGCAAGCCTTCCCCCAAGGGTGAAAACAGATGCAAAGTCTGGCCTGAGCAAACAGCTTTTGATCAATAGCTCTACAGTCACAGCCCCCGCTGGCCTGCCCAGTCCTCCCCCACCCCAGAAATCCCAGCCCTCTTGAAGGGAAAACAAGACCTGCCCTCCCTCCATACCAGGGGATCTGCCCCAGAAGAGAAGCTCAAAGATGTCCTCCCAGCTGTCCCGCTGCAGCAGGGCAAAGTGTTCAAACACGGCTGACAGGGAGCTGCCTTCACACTCCTCCTGACTGGGCTGCTGCTGGAACTTGTACTCCCAGTACTGTTTCCCTGGGGAGGCAGTGCACATGAAGAAGGCTGGAAAGCCCAGAGGCTGTTGAAGTTAGGAGCTCCTGGCGGGTGGCAGGGGCAGGGGCATCATCTAAACCTGTCCCCAGTGGAGTACAAGGAAAAAAGTGAGACTATTCCACTGCCCGCTCACTCTCCCCTCCACCCCTGCGTACCCTTGAAGAAGTAGACCAGCTCTCGTCCACTGTAGCTGTGAGCGGGGAGGGCCAAGGCTGCGTCCACATTGTCAGGAATGCCCTCGAAGCCTTCGGAGATGTTGCGGGGGTAATCAGGGTCCAGGACACCATCCTCGAAGCGCCAGTACTGACTACCCTAAGGGGTAGGGAAAGAGAAAGTGGGTGAGGAGGTGGCAGAGAGGCAGAGTCCCCCACCCAAGGCAGCAGTCTCAGTTCTAGGCTTGTCACCCAGGACCTGGAACCTTGGGCCCCCCTTTCCTCACAGAGCCCCATACAGGGACCACAGGCTGGTATTAAGATTTCTTGCCAACCCTGGTCCTGGGCACAACAGCCGTAACTTCTGCCTGGATACCCTTGACCCTGACCCACAGCCCCTGGGCCTGGCACCTGAAAGAGGTAGGTCTTCCCCTGACAGTTGATGCGGGTGAAGGCAGCATCAATGGGGCCCTCTATACCCCAGACGTCTCGGATGAGCTTGGGATACCCAGGCTTCACTGCCTTTTCATCCAGCTCATAGCAGTACCGCCCTGGAGTGGAGGAGGCTGTGTGAGGGAGGGGATGTTCCCGGGCAGACCCCCACCCTCAAGAACTGTCCCCGGAGTCACCTCGGAAGGCAAAAAGGGAGCCATTCTTGAGGTCAGTGAAGGCATCAAAGGGCTTCCCACTGCACAGCTCCTCTGCTGAGGACTCTGAGATCCCTTGATCAGTGGTCTCAGGCCCTGGGACCTCTTCCTCAGGGTTCTGAACAGGTGCCTGCTCCTGAGTCGTTTCATACTCAGCCTGCAGGTCAGGGCTGAGGTTGTCGTTCTCTGTCTCTGGCTGTGCAGGTACACTGGTGTTGTCTTTGGTCTCCTCGGCGTAGTTGTAGACCCCGTAGTCATCTTCTGGCAGAGTGAACACGTCCCCACGAGTCACTGCAGGCAGGGTGGGGGGTGGTGAGTCTCCAGCTGCAGAGAGGACCCCAGGCTCACCCGGCCATTCCAAACGCACCTTGAGGCTTGCACTCAGCCATGTAGTCAGTGCAGCAGCTCTGGTAGTAAGAGCAGAGCTCGTCACACTGACACTTCCTGTTGGCATTGAAGCCCTCCGAGCAGCGGTCCTTGCATGACTCTGTGGGGAGGGGGTATCAGTTGGCACAGCCAAACCCAGACCACCCTGCCCAGACCACCCTTGCCCACCCTATTGGCCCAACTGGCCACCAACACCCTCCTGCACCTTGGTCAGCAAGAGCAACCCACGCCAGCAGAGCCAGCATCAGAAGGGGCCTCGGGGGTGCCATGGCAGGGCTTGTAGCCGTGAGCCTGGCCTACTGGGTTCTGTGCTCTCTGCTCTGCTGCCTGAGAAAGGGAGGGAGAGGCAGGACAGAGAGGGAGGGGACGGGAGAAAAAAAGCTGCCTTTTCTGCTGCTGTGTTTGTTCAATCTCCGGCCCAACCCCTAGTGCCCTGACGCCCAGAGGTTGCTGCAGCACAGGGTCATGTTCCTGAAACTGGGCCTCGGAGAGCTGCGAACAGGGTCCTTGCCAAGGACCCTGGCCCCCCCATACCAGCGTCCTGGTTGAAACTGAGGCAGCCTTCTCGCTCTCCAACCCCGAGGGCCCCCTGCACCCAGAAGGGCCGGAGGATGAGACTAGGGGGAGAGGCCTGACCCGGGCGCAGGCAGGTGGGGGAAAGACTTGGGGCGGTCTACGCAGGAGGCAGGGGCGGAGCCCTGAGAGACCCAGAGGCGGAGCTTCGGGGTCACCTCAGAAGAGGAATAGCACAGTGGGCCTGGAAGGCAGAAAGTCCACTCCGCCACTTACTGGTTGTGTGACCTTGGGCTAAGCGCCTTAGTGTTTTTTTTTTTTTTCTTTTGCTTTGTTTTTTGTAAAATGAGACTAATAATACTTGCCTCATGGGGCGTTAGGAGATTACATGAGTTGAGCAGAAAAAAAAGATCCAGTGCCTGGACTAGCCCCAACTTCATTCTCCATAAATCGTACTGATCCGTGATCTGTTTGATCAGACACATCCCTGGCTGTGTGGCTCACCTGCCCTTTGTATATTTAGGATAATGAAGGGGGGAGGCTAGGAGGAATGCTGGTAAGCACCCTGGGGAAATCTTTTTATCACGAAAGAACGAAGTTTCGTTTCTGGCTTCATCTCTTGGGGGATTGATTTCTCCAAGCTGGCTTGCACAACACAGTAAGTTGGGTGAATATTAACCCTTCGGATTGGATTGAATTTCTGAGTCTTCCGCTAATTCACTGCTCCTGAGAGGGCCATTCCCTGTCCCCACCCTCAGTGTCCCCATAGGTAAAGAGTGGTCTAGTTCCCCACCCTTCTAGACCCTTGTGGGAAGTAGGCTCCCTCTAGCCAGAAAATGCCCTAACACTGAACGTCTGATATTGTGCCTACTTTCAGGGGTCCACAGAACTCCTGAAGTCTTCCCACCACCTGGAGGAAGTGACCTCAAAGCTTCCAGCTGAGTTTTTCTGTTCTGTAATCAGAGGGGAGTGTGACTTTGGCAATCTCTTTTCCATGGGCCTAAGTCGGTTCGTTTGTTAAATGGGAACACTAATTCCTACCTCATAGGCAGGTTGTAAGTCTTAACTGAGAAACAGGCATAAAGGGCTTCAAGAGTTGTACGGAATCGTTATTAGGATCGCTTTAACTGCTAGTAGGGGAGGCGGCACACCCAGTGGTGCGGCTGCCCCTCCCATTCCAGAGTCACGGTTGAAACTGAGGCAGTCTTCTCGCTCTCCAACCCCGAGGGCCCCCTGCACCCAGAAGGGCAAGGGGGATATTAGGGGGAGAGGCCTGACCGGGGCGTGGGCGTGTTGCGGGGCGAGGGGGTGGGGGGAAGGCTTGGGGGAGGTCTACGTAGGAGGCAGGGGCGGAGCCCCGCGAGGCCCAGAGGCGGGGCTTCGGTTCTGGGGTCCGCAGCTTCTCCTGGGCGGGGTTGCTGCCGAGCACCTCTGCAGGCCTGAGCCGGATCCTTGCTTTGTTCTGGTTGCTGCCTCCTACATCCTCTGGCATCGGAGTCGGTACTCTCGCCTCCCAGCTCCCTCCTCCCGCCCATCCCCTGTGTCTGGGCCTGCATCCCCTTTCCTAACTGCTTCATCCCAGATCCTGCCTTCACCCCTCCCCAAACTCCTGCCCAGCGCCCTTGCCTGGTACCCTTCTCTCCATCCCTCCCTCCTGCATCTTCTTCCCCCTGACCTCCTCTCGGGTCCCTCCTTCCCACGGTCCCCGCCCCTCCAGACCAGGGATGTCTCCAGCAGCCCCGCTCCGATGGTCCTGACGCTGCTCCTTTCTGCCTACAAGCTGTGCCGCTTCTTCGCCATGTCGGGCCCACGGCCGGGAGCTGACCGGCTAGCAGTGCCGGGGCCGGACAGGGGTGGTGGCGCGGGTCCATGGTGGGCCGCGGGCGGCCGCGGGCCCCGCGAAGTGTCGCCCGGACTGGGCACCGAGGTGCAGGGCGCCCTGGAGCGCGCGCTACCCGAGCTGCAGCAGGCTCTGTCGGCGCTGAAACAGGCGGGTGGTGCACGGGCCGTGGGCGCCGGCCTGGCCGAGGTCTTCCAGCTGGTAGAGGAGGCCTGGCTGCTGCCGGCCGTGGGCCGCGAGGTAGCCCAGGGTCTGTGCGACGCTATCCGCCTGGACGGCGGCCTTGACCTGCTGTTGCGGCTGCTGCAGGCGACGGAGCTGGAGACGCGAGTGCAGGCCGCGCGCCTGCTGGAGCAGATCCTTGTGGCTGAGAATCGGTAAGAGTTCCAGGCTGGCGGGAGAGCACCACGTGGTGTGGGGCAGCAAGGGCGGCCGGGTGTCTGGGTCTCCCTGTGCCTTGCCCTGTGCCTTCCCTGCCTCACTTCACCAAATCCCCACACTACATCCCTGGTGGGGACCAGCGTGTCCATTTTACGAAGTTTAGTGACTTGTCCAGCTTCACACAGTGAACTAAAGGTGCAGCCAGGACTCACTCCCAGGGCTAGTGAGGTGAGGAATGAGACAGGGAGAGGAGGAATGGCCTAGTAGGACAGGAATTTGTCTCATGTTCTGAGGATGGAGATTGAATCCTATTGCCAATGCCCCCCCTAAGCCCACAGCCTTCTTCCCCACAGGCCCCACAGGCCCCACAGGCCCCAGTGCCTTTGTATGCTACCTTCTCTCTCCTACACCATCTCCCTCCCACTGAGAGGGGAGAGAATGCAAAGCTCAGGAAAGGGGGGTGGGGCTGAGCCCTCTCCTCTCCCCCCAGGGTGAAATGAGTGCCAATTTAAGGGTTACTTGCCCCCTTCATGCCATCCCAACTCCACCTCCCACTTCCTACTTCTTCATTTTGGTCCATGTAAGAGGCCAGACATGATCTCATTCTGCAGCTGCTGATAGCGATCAGAAGGTTTTCTGCTGGATGCATGGGTGCGGGAGGAGGAAAGTGAGGTGGGGAGCTAGGCAGGCACCAGACATAGAATGTGTTCTTCACCCCTCTCCCACACTGAGTCATGATACAGCAGTTGGGGGCCAACGGAGGACTGGCTGCCACTCTCTTGCCTGGCTCTTGGGATTTCCCCTAAAACATGATGGTCCCCAAGCACTCACTCTGTCTCTTCTCTGATGCCAGAGTGGATCATGCTGTCACACTCCAGTCTTATGCTGAATCCTCGGGCCCCTCAGGTTTAGAAGGGTTTGGGAAGGGTCACGTTCAGTCCCTGCAGCTTTCACAAGTGTGATGGTCATAGGTTAGGGTGGCTTTCCAAGCCACTTTGAAAAGCAACAATAACTTTGTGGGTGATGGAAATGATACAACTCTCAAAAATGCTCAAACAAAACCATTTAAATTGGGAAACCAGGTTAAAATTCTGCTTCTTCAGCAAATCATTAATCTCTCACCTAACATCAGGTACCCTGATGGGGATGGAACGTAAATTTAGAGAGCTAGTAAGTGGAGTGGGTGCTCCCTGAATGTGTGGGCCTTGTTGGTGGGTGTGCTCCGTAGTCCTGGTATGTGGGACCAGGGCAGCTGGAACTAGAACTCCTGGGGAGCAGGAGCAGCCAGCACCCTAGGAAGATGGGAGCTACGAGATGCAAATAGCACTGATATTTCTCAAGGCTGAAAATAACAGTTCTCACATGGTTCAGAATTACTGAGAGAAGCGTCACACTAATCAGTGTCCGCGGTCCCGAGAAACCACATACTAGTTCAGGCGTGGGTTCTGGCATCACTTCAGGACCAAGGACAGAGCCCAGCGCAACTGGTGGGGATCAAAATCCTTCCGAAGAAAGACAGAAACTCCTCGCCCTTCTAGACTGTGCAGGGGGAAGTCTGGAACGGAAAAAAGAGGGGTTGACATGTAGATAGTTTGTATTTATCAAATCCTTTTCTTCCTCTACCAACTAACCTTCTGTTAAAGAAGGTACTTCCTTCCCTCAGTCTACCCACTCCTTTTGCCATTCCCTGTCCTGCTGCTCTCTTCCTCCCAGGGTGTCACCACACCCACCGCCCAGGAGTCTCGAATATTGGAGAAGCCCATCAGGGCAAGGGTCCCACTGCACCCAGTGAAGGCCCCATCCGACTGCTGGCCCTCCGAATCCACAGGCCTGCCCATCAGGGGACCGTAATGAGGTTAAATGGTTTAACTCAGAGACGCTCTGTGTGTGTGTGTGTGTGTGTGTTTCAAGAATACACAGTGAATAAGTAGAAGAGACAGGTTTTTAAAACCCAGAAACTATTGTTCATAAAATTTAAAAGTGCAAAGGTCCAAAAAAAGTATGCATTTACAGTTCTTTCCACCCAGACCCCTTCCCTGGAGACAAACCAGTGAAACAAGTTTCTCGTACCTCCTTCCAGAGAGAGTCTATGCATATACAAGCAGTTGCATATAAATGTATATGTACACATGCTTGTACATGTGTGTATATGTACAACTTCCCCTCCCTTTAGAGCTGGCATTTGAACCCAGACCCACAGCCTCTCAGGCTGCAGAAGAATTGGGAGCTGAAGGAATAGTTCTCACAAGCACACAGTTCAAGTTCTGTAAAGGTGCCAAGTGCATAGGGACAGGCGAGGGCTGGGGGGTCGAGGGACTCGGAATAAAGGCCTCTCTCTGAGCTGATGTTCCTGAGCAAGCCCTTTCCTTCGCTAGGAAGTGGGGGTGTTGTGTTAGATGACTGCTTGAGCACGTCCGGGTTCTGATATTCTCAGATGCATGTAGTCACATTGCTCTGGAAGCACAAAATACAGACAAAGGATTTTTTAAAGATTTTATTTTTTTATTTTTAGACAGAGGGGAAGGGAGGGAGAAATAGAGAGAGAGAAACATCAGTGTGGGGTTGCCTCTCGCACGCCCCGTACTGGGGACCTGACTCACAACCCAGGCATGTACCCTGACTGGGAAATCCAACCGGCGACCCTTTGGTTCACAGGCCGGCACTCAATCCACTGAGCCACACCAGCCAGGGCAGGATCTTGAGCTCTGAAGACAGACAGATGTGAGTTCAAATCCCAGCTGTTCTCAACAGCTGTGTAACCCTGGGCTTGTCGTGTAACCTGTCCAAGCTTGGCTTTCTCATTGGGAAAAGGAGCAACCGTGGTGCCAACTGCCCAGGCGGATGATTAGGATCCGCCTGTTCCTTTGGACGGAAGAGAAGCTCGGTGATCAGCTCAGCAAAGCATTGCTGGCCTTAGGCCATGTTCTGGACTACGCTGGGCTCAGCAGTGGACACAAAGGCACAGGCACTGTGATTGTTGTGGCACTCAGTGGGCAAAGACTCCGTGGCTGGCTGGGCCTCTAAGCCTTCGGTCACCTGTGGAGGCCATCATTTGCGAGGTCAGGAAGACAGCAAACTTTCCTCTTTGCCTGGAGTATGGCATCTCTCCTGCGTGCTCTCCTGCCCTAAAGGTTTTCTCCCTTGGACCTGCCCTCCCCACAGCAGCCAGAATGAGTTTCCTAAAACCCGGGTGTGACCAGGTTACTCCCCTTCCTGAAGCCTTTCAACGACTCCTTATTGTCATCCAGATAAATGCCCTGAGACATCTCCGATGGCCTCCGACGACCTCCAGGGCTCTTCTCTCTCTCTCCCCTTGAACCCTCGCCTCAGCCATTTGAAGTGGTTTCACTTCAGCATGGCTGCTGCAGGGGCAGGCCCCCAACTACATCAGCTCCCAGGTGTCTCCAAGCCTTTTCATGCACCTATGCCTAGAATCCCCCCTTTTCTTGACTAATGTTCCCACCATCTTTCTGACTTAACCCCATAGGCAACCATTCAATATGTTTAATGTGTATCTTTCTACCTGTGTTCTGGTAAAATCTTTGTTCTTGTTTGGTGCATATACTTTAATTTACACAGACCGCACTGTGTTATATTGCTCATTCTGTTCCTCACTTTTCCCCACGCAGTGTGGTGTTAGGGTCGCTGTGTTACCGTCTGCTCGGTTACCTGTAACTGCTCCGTAGTCCTGCAGACTGGGCGCCTCTCTGCTCTCCCAGGCTTGACCCCAGACTGTCCCCAGTTTCTCCCACCACAAATAACACTGCAGAGAATGGCCTTGGCTATATCCTTTTATGCATCTGGTTAGAATCTCTTTGGAATATAAACCCAAGACCCCCAATTTCTGGCTTATAGGGCATATGTCACCTTAATTTCATCCACACACCCCAGCCTGCTCTCCAAATTGACTGTCCCAGCCTGCACGTCCCACACAGAGTCAGGGTGTTCGTGGCTCCGCACCTGCCCGGCCGTTAGTGTTACCCAGCTTCTGCGTTTTGCCCATCTAAAAGGTGTAAAGTCATTGCTGTTTTAATTTTCTCGTCCCTGATTACTAAAGACTTAGAGCATCACTTTGTTAACATTTTGGGTTTCCTTTTTTGTAAATTGCTTGTTTATATCTTTTGCCCATTTTCTCTTGGGTGTACTACCTTTTTCTTGTGGATTAGAATATTTATTTATATATTCTATATATGAATCCCTTGTTGGTTTCGGACATTGCATGTATCTCTGGCCTTCTTTCTACTCCTCAAGCACACCGAGCCCAGCAGCCCTCGGGGCTTTTGTCCTGGCTGTTCTCTCTGCCTGTGATATTCTCCCAGATCCTTGCAGACAGCGCTCTCTGGACATTTAACCCTCAGATGTCACTGCTTCAGACGTATCCCTGCACCTGGTTCTCTCCGTTACATCGCCTGGTTTTACTGTCATTATGGCCACGTCACTATTATCAGTTAATTCATTGTTTACTTGCTTGTTGTCTCCATATTAGCTGAGCACTCTTAGCCACCGTTTAACTTCAGCCCCTAGCACAGTGCCTGGCACACAGTAACTCTCCATAAATGTCTGTTGAATGAATGAATAAACACACCCAGTCACGCAGCATGGAGTGAAGAGAAGTTGAAGGCAAGGCTAAGAGTGGTGTGCCTCAAGTGACGCTTCAGATGATGATAACATCATCATTTATTCACTCTTTCCTATGCGCCAGGCACTGTGTCCAGCACTTTATACAGATCATCACATTCACTCTCATAATAAACCTATAGAGTAGGTATTTTTTAAATCCTATTTGAGATGAGTAAATTAAGGTAGAAAGATAAACCAAGGTCCCACAGCTAGAAAATGGCAAATAATTTGAAACCAGAACCCAGGGGATCTGCTCCAAAGCTAAATTTCTTTTCTTTTTTTCTTTTAAGATTTTTTTCATATATTTTTAGAGAGAGGAGAAAGGAGAGAGAAAGGGAGCAAAACACCAATGTGTGGTTGCCTCTCACACGCCCCATACTGGGGACCTGGCCCACAACTCAGGCATGTGCCCTGACTGGGAATTGAACCAGTGACACTTTGGTTCACAGGCTGGCACTCAATCCACTGAGTCACACCAGCCAAGGCCAGAGCTAGATTTCTTAACCAGGGCACGTGCAGCTTCTCCAGGGGAGGGTATAGGGAAGGAAATGGGTGTGGCTAGGATGAAGCACCCTTATAATTCGAGAAGTCTGGTCCTGCCAGACAAGAGGGAGGAGGGAGGCAGGAAGCGTAATGCTCTCCTTCATGTCTTATATGACCCCAGTGAGGCCCACAGAGCATAAGTGACCCGGGTTCAAGCCAAGCATCGCAGGCCCGGCAACTCCACCATTCTCCCTCCACTTTCTCTCCGCAGGGACCGAGTGGCGCGCATCGGGCTGGGCGTCATCCTGAATCTGGCAAAGGAGCGCGAGCCCGTGGAGCTGGCGCGGAGCGTGGCAGGCATCTTGGAGCACATGTTCAAACACTCGGAGGAGACGTGCCAGCGGCTGGTGGCTGCCGGCGGCCTGGACGCCGTGCTGTACTGGTGCCGCCGCACCGACCCGCCGCTGCTCCGCCACTGTGCGCTGGCGCTGGCCAACTGCGCGATGCACGGGGGCCAGGCGGCCCAGCGGCGCATGGTGGAGAAGCGCGCCGCGGAGTGGCTCTTCCCTCTCGCTTTCTCCAAAGAGGACGAGCTGCTGCGGCTGCACGCCTGCCTTGCCGTGGCGGTACTGGCCACCAACAAGGAGGTGGAGCGCGAGGTGGAGCGCTCCGGCACGCTGGCACTGGTGGAGCCGCTCGTGGCCTCGCTGGATCCCGGCCGCTTCGCCCGCTGCCTGGTGGACGCCAGCGACACAAGCCAGGGCCGCGGGCCCGATGACCTGCAGCGCCTAGTGCCACTGCTCGATTCCTCGCGCTTGGAGGCGCAGTGCATCGGGGCTTTCTATCTGTGCGCTGAAGCTGCCATCAAGAGTCTGCAGGGCAAGACCAAGGTGGGTGTGGGCGTGGTGGGGGCGGTGGTTAGACAGCATCTGGGAAGGCTTCCCAATTCATCTGGGACTTGAAGTACACATGAGAGTTAGGAGCAAGGAGAAGGATGAGGGGCCAGTCATTCTGGCCTTGAAGGCGAGACCAAGATTTTTAAGCAGGGGACACTTGGGTTTTATAAAGATTACCCTGGTGCTGCGTGGAGATGGATTGGCAAGGGTGAGGGTTGGAGGCAAAGGGGCCAGACAGGAGGCCGTGGCAGGGGTGCAGTTGGGATGGTGGAGGTTGGGACTGGGACAGAAAGGCTGAGAGAAGTAGTCAGATTCCAGAGGTGCCGAGGAGCTGAAATTGGACTTGGTGGGTGGCTGGGTGAAGGAGAGGGCGGAGCTGAGGATGACTCCTGACTTTGGACGTAGGCAACCCGGTGGATGGTGGCAACAGGTAGTGAAATAAGGTGGACGGGGTGAGAGACAGTTGGGAGTGGCGGAGGAGAAGAACGTGACTTCACTGGGAGACTGAATTTCAGATGCGTGAGAGATGACCAGCTGCGGAGCTTCAGGGGGCCATTTTGTCATTTGGGTCTGGAGTCCAGGAAGGAGACGGAGTGGGAGACAGAGGCGTGGAGCAGGGTGTCCCTGTGTCAGCCACACCGCTCTCTTCCGAGCCCCCAGAGGTCCCCATGCCGAGGGCCTGATTTGAAGCCTTTGCCCTCTGCTTTAACTCGCTGTGTGAACTTGGCCATCTGGCTTCCCCTCTCCGGGTCTTTATATGTCCCACTTTTAGCCTCTGGAGAATGGAAGGAGTGGGCCACAGCAGCAGTTATTACCCTGGATGTGGCACTAGTAAGAGTTACATTATCAAAAGTTTGCATTTTTATTTTAAAAAATATTACAGGATCAAGATTATCCCTACAATGTCACCCTTCCTACTTTGCATTCCTCTGGGAATTTGGGAGGTTGGTGACAGCTGGTGCACAGGGAGTGGCGCACACCCACGAACCATCCTGTCTATACCACAGCTGTCACCTGGGGCTGCTCAGAGGGGTGTGTCTGGCAGATGACTGTCACACTTAGTGTGTGTCCCCACAGATCAAGGAGACACTTGGTGTTAGGGGGTCTCTGAGGCCTCTTCCAAGATCCAGTGTTCTAGAGTTTCTGGCTCTCCTCTCTGTGCCCCAGCGTTGGACCAGTGGAGGACGGGCTTTACAAAGCAAGGCACTCTGTTTCGGGAGAAGAGCCTTGAAGGGGAGTTGGGAGTAGAGAACTATAGGGTCTGGGCAGCAGCCATGACCACCAGCTCTGGCACCCCTTTCCCAGCAAGGCCAGTGAGTACAGTTCAGAAAAGACATGGTAAGCCCCCACTGTGGGGCCTGCAGTGTGCCAGGTACGGGACTCCAGGGGTGACTAAGACATGGCTTCAGCTTAGCATCCAGTGGAAACTGCACTGTGAACTAACAACAGTGGCATTCAGAGTGTGGTGCAAGGTCTAATTGGAGGTGTGGGACAAGCTGTTGGGGGAATCAAAGCAGGCTGCATGGAGGAGGTGCCAATCAATTTGGATTCCAATGGATGAATAGGATTCCCAAAAACAGGCTGGAAGAACTAAGGGTCTGGAAACACCATGGGTCAAGGCTCAGAGGTGGGTGAGCCTTTGTGGGTGGGTGTCAGACAAGTGCAGGTTGATGAAGGGAGGTGAGCTGGGGGTGATGGAAGGGGCGCACTGTGCCAGGCCTTACAGCCATACTGAGAGCTCAGACTTTGTCCCAGGACGGATGGAGACTGTAGAGGGGAGACGTGAAAAGGACCTGCCTGCTCAAGAGCTTTGAGAGAGATTCATGAGGGACAGTCCAGAGGACTCCGGGATTTATCAGATGGAGGCGGGGCTAGGGCAGATGGTCCGACTTTCAGCAGTGAGAAGAGGCTGGTCACTGGGGAGGGCCTGGGGGCATTTGCGGGTGGCTGGCTGAAAAGCTGGTGGATACAAAACACACTCTCCTCGCCCCTCCCTAGGTATTCAGCGACATTGGTGCCATCCAGAGCCTGAAACGCCTGGTTTCCTACTCCACCAATGGCACCACGTCGGCGCTGGCCAAGCGCGCCCTGCGCCTGCTGGGTGAGGAGGTGCCGCGGCCCATCCTGCCCTGCGTGCCCAGCTGGAAGGAGGCCGAGGTCCAGACGTGGCTGCAGCAGATCGGCTTCTCCCAGTACTGCGAACTTTTCCGGGTATAGCCGCCCAGGGCTGCCAGCCGGAGTCAGAACCTGCGCATCCCCGAGGACCCTAAGGGCGCCGTGCACAAAGGCAACCTTGCCCCCTCCTGTCCCGCACGCCCGCAGTGCCAGGGTGGCCTTTTGGCATGGGGAGCCTGTACTCAGCAATTTTCAGTATCACTTGGCTCCAGTCTGGGTCTCATCCACTTCCCTACTGACGTCACCTGGTCCCTCCCCTTGCATATTGGGCTTGGGGTCCAGAGCTAAGGAGGGGACCCTTTCCTTCCTCCTTTCTTACCTTTGACCCCGCCCCCAGGAGCAGCAGATAGATGGTGACTTGCTTCTGCGGCTCACGGAAGAGGAACTCCAGACCGACCTGGGCATGAAATCGGGCATCACCCGCAAGAGGTACGGAGCCTCCTGCCTGCCCGACACCCTGCCCTCCCCCATGCCCCGTCTAAACATCCCCTAGGCCACTAACCAGTGTGAGTCAGGACTTCAGCGTCCTTTCCTCCCTGGCTTGTAGATTCTTTAGGGAGCTCACAGAGCTAAAGACCTTCGCCAACTACTCTACCTGCGACCGCAGCAACCTGGCTGACTGGCTGGGCAGCCTGGACCCACGTTTCCGCCAGTACACGTATGGCCTGGTCAGCTGCGGCCTGGACCGCTCTCTGCTGCACCGCGTGTCAGAGCAGCAGCTCCTGGAGGACTGTGGCGTCCGCCTGGGCGTGCACCGCACACGCATCCTCACAGCCGCTAGAGGTCAGCCTGCCCCACCTCCATCCTGGAGGGGCGGGGCCAGACAGGGTGGGGCCTTAAAGCCAGACACCGTGCCCGCCTGCATTCTGAGGATGCAAAGATTGCCCTCAAGAGGTTCCCAGTCTGAGGTGGGTGGGTAGAGAGGTGGGAGGAAGGCACGCATATAAACAGGGGGGTGACCACAATAGGAGGCCTGCCCAGCACTCCAGTGGGAGCCTAGAGGAAGCATTGCCTATCCTGTCCCCACAGGTCTAGGCATTTAGAGGACGCCTGACCAGGTGCAGGATATGGAAGGGGCGGGGGCACGCGGGGTGGGGGGCGGGGAGGGCAGCAGCAGGAAGAGCAGGCAGACCGAAGGAACAGCCTATGCAAGTGCGAATGAGACCGAGCATGGAGAGTTCATACAGGGGACATGGGTGGGGAGACACGTGGTTTACTCCATTAGCCACCGGCGCACACGGTATGGGTTCTGGAGGTACTTTAGGGGAATCATGAGGCAGAGTGGATCCTAGGGCTCTAGCAACCCTCTCTACTAATTTATTTTAATTTACTAATAAACTTTCTAGCTAATATTTGTTGTCAATTACTATATGTGAGGTCCTGTATTAAGTTCGGAAGAGGTATTATCTCATTAATCTCTACATCCATTTGATGCAGCGGGTGTTAATTTTGTAATCAACTTTTGAAAACTTTTTAAAGAATGAAAGAGGTATCATTTCACTTCAAAGTGCCCACTTCGAAGAGTTTGGGGAAATGCTTGCTCCTCGGCAACTGTCATCATAATCAAAGATAAAGAATATTTCCATCAAAGGTGTTAATTTTAAAGATGACAAAGCTAAGATTTAAAGAATTTAAATATATTCTCCAACCTTTTAGAGCCATTAAATATCAGAATTAGGATTTGGAACCCTCCCTCCTGTCTTTATAAAGAGGCGAATGTTGTCTGTGAATGTCAAGTCTGAATATTAGGAGAACACGGGCTCTTTTCACTCACACGTTCATTCAGCAAGTGCCCACTAAGCTCCTCCCAGGGACGAGGGGCTGGTCCTCGGCACCGTGCCGCTGCTTCAACCAAAGCAGGTCAGCTTCTGCCGTTTTTACACCGCAACTCCCAAGAAAATCTTAAGATTTCATTGTTTTAAAAAGAGTCCTGTGGAAAAAATAGTTCACAAATTCTTTCTACAGGGAGTAGGGAGCAAGGAATGTTTTTTAAGTGGAGGCAATGACACGCCCAGTCTTGGATTTTAGAAAGATCCCTTTGGTAACTGCAAGCAGATTATAGCGGACAAATGTGGATTTAGGGAGACCCCTGAGGAGACTGGAGTTGGGGGACTGGAAACAGGGACGGCCCTGAGGCTGGAGTCTGGTTGTTTAGCAGGAAGAATCCACAAAGCACGGTGCCTGGGCCTGAACACTGAACATCAGCTCCGTGAGGCAGGGTTTGTTTATGTTCACTGCTGTATCCCAGTGGCACACATTGCGTGTTTAGTAGATATTGTTGAATAGATGGGTGGATGGGTGGATGAATGGATAAATGAATGAATAAGGGGCAGGAGTTGAGGCTAGCACCCAGGTTTCTGACTTCAGTGGGAAACTAGGAGGAAGGGTCCATGGGAGGATTTAGGATGTGTTGGGTTCAGAGTGGCTGTGGGCAGCTGGCTGTGCAGGTCTGGAGACAGAGAGAAGCCAGGGCTGGACGTGTCTGTCTGTCTGTCTGTCTGTCTGTCTTTCTTTCCCTTCCTTCCTTCTTTCCTTCCTTCCTTCCTTTCTTGCTTTCTTGCTTTCTTTCCCTTCCTTCCTTCTTTCCTTCCTTCCTTTTTTTTTTTTTTAGGGGGAAGGTGCATTTCAAGGTTCCTAAAACATAATGCTTGTCTTCTGAGAGGAGCTCACCAAGAGTTAGCAGCCTTTCTTCCTGTAGACCCCCATCTCTCTACCTCAGCAACCCTTTTTGGAGCAACACATCCTGCCTGGGCTGCGCTGGGCTACGCTGGGCTGGGCTGAGAAGGCTGGGTGGGCAAGGGATGATGTACCTCAATGTGAGTGATGGGGAAGGACCACCCTCACCAAGCTGTCTCTTGTCCCCCTCAGAAATGCTACACTCCCCACTGCCCTGCACTGTCTGCAAGCCGAGCGGGGACATTCCGGATGTGTTCATCAGCTACCGCCGGAACTCAGGCTCCCAGCTGGCCAGGTGAGGAGGAGCGGGCGGGCGGGCAGCCTCGGGCCTTGGGGCGAGGCCAGGGCAGTGACACAGACCTCCTTGCAGCCTCCTGAAGGTGCACCTGCAGCTGCACGGCTTCAGTGTCTTCATCGATGTGGAGAAACTGGAAGCGGGCAAGTTTGAGGACAAGCTCATCCAGAGCGTCATGGGCGCCCGCAACTTCGTGCTGGTGCTGTCGGCCGGGGCACTGGACAAGTGCATGCAGGACCATGACTGCAAGGACTGGGTGCACAAGGTGGGTGCCGGCCTCCGTGGGCCCAGCATGGGCCTGAGGCCCAGGGGGCAGGGTTCTCCTCCTGTGCCTTCTCCTCCGCACCCCTCAGCAACCTCCACAGCCCGGCGGGAAGTCAGGAGTCACAACTCCGACTCTAATAGGACGCTAGCCAGTCACTTAGGCTCTCTAAGCCCATTTCTCTCCTCTACAAAGTGGGGATAATTTACCTGTCTTATTGGCTTTGCAGGATTGTTGTGAGGGGGACAGAGATATGAAAATACTTTGAAAAATAACCTCCAAGCAGGAAGGGGGGCAGGGAGCATAGGGATGGGCGCGATGGAAGCGGGAAGAACACAAATCTACAGTTTGAATCCTGGCTCTGGCCTTGAGCGCATTACCTCATCCCAATGAGCTTCATGTTCATTACTGTGAAGTGGATAATTGCAGTGCCTATTTCCCTAGGATATTGTTATAAGGATTAAAAGAGCTAAAACTTGTGAAGGGCTTAGCAGAACTCCCAGCTCTTTAGCAAATGTTCTATAATGGTAGCAATTACTATTATTAATATAAGTGCTGTTTAACACACCATGGTATCGCAGTGCCTGACACATGGTAGAAACTTGTTGAATACTTGTAGGACAGATGGATGGACGGACCCACATCACACCTGCGGGTTATTCGTTATTAATCAATAAAGAGGAATTGGGGCCAGGGCTGAGGGGTGCAGTAGTGATCTGAGATGGGGGTCTTGTCCTAAAGCAGCTAAGGAGACAAGACTATGCCCAGAATGACGAGGTAACGTGTAAGCTGGTGTCAATGCTGGGCTGGCTAGGTGAACCTCTCACTTAGCATAGGAGTATGGAGAAGGGAGAAAACATTAAGGGCAGGTATAATCAGGGAAGGCTTCATGGAAGAGACAGGACTTGAGAAGAGCCTCAAGAATTTAAGTAAGTGGAAGAGAGGCATCCCTGGCAGGGGACCAGCGTGAGCAAAGATAAAAGTGGGAATGAGAAAGGTGCCAGAACCCTGCATGCCTCACTGGTGTTGCCGTCACCATCTCACAGATGAAGAAACCGAGGCTCAGGGAAGTGAAATAATTTTTGCCATGGCCACACGGTGTAGAGATCAGAAAAGCTGAGCCTTGAGCTCCGTCTCTCTGACTCGCAGCTCGTGCTCTTTCCCAGGACCCACGTTCCATGCACAGATCTGAGGGGGGGGTACAGGAGGTGACGGGGCAGGGCTGGGCTCAGCTGACACCAGAGATTATTGTCTGCGTTTGCTCTCAACTCCTCATTCAGGATGTTATGTTGGCAGCTTAAAGTCAGCCATGGAGGCAGTATTTACACCAATGAAATCAGTAAATACTGCAAATCAGGGTTTGGTTGGTTTGGTTGGTGGGTTTTGTTTTTTTTTCTCTCCCTCGATAGCTGGCTAAACATTTATCAGCACAACACTGGCTGGATAAGAACTATGGGACAAGGTTGCGGGGTGCCCACAGGCAGGGAAAAGACCTGTGCTCACAGCACCAAGACACGGGACCCCGTGAGGGCAGGGATGCCATGCCAGGGGGCTGTAGGGAGACGGCTCTGCACAGGACAGTGCGGTCCTGCTTGACAGTGGGAAGGAGGGTCCAGCTCCAGAGGGGAGTTTTAGGGGCTGAGTACTGGGCGTGGTTTGGGGAGGGGGTGCCGATCCTTCAGCCTGCAGGACCACGTGTGAAGACCCAGAGCGGGCGGCAGGTGGCCTTCTGAGAGACAAGTGTCTGTGAGCTCCAGGGCAGCTCAGACCGTGCCTTATTCACACTATAGCCCTGATGCCTAGAACCATGCACTGTACAAAGTAGGCTCGTGAAGATTCTATAGAATAATTGAGTCAATGATTAAACAGATGAGTGGTTCTGAAGAAGCTGAGATGACTGGGAAAACCATCGATATCTACTAGATTTACCAGGCCGGGAGACTTGACTCTAATCAAGTTATTCTCCACCAGCTGAATGATCTTGAATAAGCCATTTTTCCCTTCTTTTGGCCAGCTTCTGAATCTGTGTGGTGAGCAGTGTGCTGTCTTTGGTTCTGTGTAGCTCTGGATGAAGCAAATGTCTAAAGGTTTTCAAATAAATTGCTGCAGGGTCAGAGTGCATCCAAATTTTCAGCAGAAAGGCAGAGGGCTTGGTTGAAATAACCCAGGATTTGGGATCTGGAGGCATGAGTCAAAGCCGGTCACCTCCCTGGCCGGAAGTGTGTGTGACTTGGGAGCAAGTCCCTTCCCCTCTCTGGGCCTCCTTCTTCTCATCTGTAAAGTGGAGAGGTTCCCCAGAAGGCAAACAAGGTTGAAGCTATGTGGTACTTTCCCCAGGAAGGCTGTGCTCAAGGGTCTCGGCACCCACCGCTGTCCCAGCAGACGGCAAGGAGGGAGGAGGCAGGCGGGGACGGGGGAGCCTTTGCCTTGGACCAGTGCCAAAGGCTCCATCATCCTTCCTTGGTTGTTTTTAGTGTTTCATTGCCTTCGGTTTTAAAACTCCTTTCCCTGATGCCACATTTAGTGGGTAATCAATATGGAAAACCACAGTGAACTGCACTCAGGAAAGTCCAATCCCTGTGGTTCCCCCTTGAAAGGGAAAAAAAAAAAAATTCAACAAGCACTTACCAGAGCACCCATTAATAGTAAGCAGTATCCTCAGGACAACCCTTTGAGGCTGGTTCATTAAGCCCACTTTACAGAGGAGGAAGTGATGGTGCTTATTAGCTATTAAGCATGCCCTACGAGCCAGGTGCAGGTCTCACCACTTGCAGTGGGATATGGCAGTTATTCCCACCGGGACCCTCCCAGCGGTCCTAGGAGACAGTGACTACCATTAGCCCTGTTTTATATATGAGAAGACAGAGGCTCTGAGAGCCAGTTGTTTTTGCCTCAGATCACAAAGCCTGTGTCAGAGACTCGATGGGAAGCCAGCTCTGACGACCCCAGAGTGCACCGCTAACTGCTGTGCCCTGTTGTCTCATTCGCTTGCTCACCAGCCACCCATTAAGTGTTCAGCGAGGGCTGACTGTGGGCATGGCTTCATGAAGGATGCTGAGATGTAAGGTGAGTAAAAGCCAGACATAGTCCCTGCCCTTTTGTCTGGCGGGGAAGGCAGATATTAAATAAATTACTCATTAATTAATGTAACTTTGCAACTGTAGCGTGTGCTGCAGAGGCTATGAGAGCCTATAATAGGGGATCTGACCTGCCCAGGGAAGAGAGGGAAGCCTTCCCTGGGAAAGGTTGATTGGGTGCAGATCGGAAAAATGAGTAGGTATTAGCTAGGTAAAGGGGCAGGGAAGAGTGTTCCAGGCAGAGGGAACAGCATGTGCAAAGGCCCTGTGCAGGGAGGGAGGGGGGCAAAGCTAAGGGGCTGCAAGGTCTGTGAGGCTGGGGGGACGGTGCAGACGTGCAGTTTGAGAAGTGAACTGTGGCTAACCACACAGGATGCTCAGCCCACACTAAGGAGTTTGAACTTGATTCTAAGAGCCATGTAAAATCTTGAGTTTTAAGTAGAGAGTGACATAATCAAATTTTCATTTTGCAGAGTAGCTGGGTGAAGGGGCAATGCAGAGAACAAATTAGAGGGGGCAAGCAGTGGGGGGAGAACAGACCTGGTAGAGGATAAAGATCAGGAGCAACAGACGGTTGGAGCAAGAGAGTGGTGGGGTGGAGGTGGAGAAAAGTGGGCGGGTTTGAATATAAGTTAGAGTGCAATTGGTAGGGCTCTCGACGGATCAATTTGGATGCAGGGGTGTGATGTTTTCCCTCTGACACCAATTGTATGGGCTCTTCCCCATACCAACAACCAGTTCTCCAGTTCACCAGCACCGGTTGGGTGTCTCACAATTCAATCCCATTCCGAGGCTAACCACCCAGAGCAGGTGTCAGACCCCACAGGTAGAAGGGCCCTGTCCCCAGGCCTGCCCTCACTCCAGATACCAGCTGAAAGTCCCGGGTTCCCAGGCAACCCACACTTCTGACTCGGCTTCAAATTCAGGGGTTCCCATGACCCTCCACCCTGCCCAGGGTCAGTAATTTGCTAAAAGGATGTGCAGAACTCAGGGAAGCACACCACACACACACACACACACACACACACATATTCAGCCTGGCAGAAGTAACGCCTGCCTGAGTGTGGTTGGTAGGGTAATAATATGGGTGTAATAATTTATAGTTTTAATTTGAACATTTCACCGAAAATGTCATCCGGTGTGCTTGAGTGTGATATTGTTGTTACAGAAATACAAGCTTATGAGTCTGTAATAAAGAGGGGCGTTATTTGTGCCAGGCCCGGTCCGTGAAGGACACAAGGGCCAGGGGTGGGGGTTGGGCGCAGGCCGGGGAGGCACTGGGCTTCTGTGCCGTCTCCAGGCTGCTCTCCCAGCACCTAGATGTGTTCACCAACCACCCCCCTTTTAGGGTTCTCGGTGGAGGTTTCAGTTTTGTGGGCATGATTAAGTCATTGGCCACTGGTGATTGGGCTCCGTCTCCAGCCCTTCTTCCTTCCCTGGGTGTGAGTGTGTGTGTGGTGGGGGCTTGAAGCCCAACCCTCTCATTGGTCTTTCCTTCAACCAGTCCCCATCCTGAAGGATCTAGGTAGCCCCCACCCCAGTCATCTAGAGATCACAAGGGTTTTAAGAGCTCCGTGCCAAGAACCTAGGACTAAGACCAAACATTTATTTTTTAGTTAAGCCCTAAAGGGTGCGGGACAAGTCAAAGGTGGACTTTAGTCCAGTGTCCCCACCGGGCTCAGCCTCAGGCGGCTGCTGGAACCCCAGTGTCTGCCTCGACCTGGGGTCCCCGGCTGGGCGCCCTGGTCTCTTCCTCCTCCCTTCTTTCTCCAGGAGATCGTGACTGCTTTGAGCTGTGGCAAGAACATCGTGCCCATCATCGATGGCTTCGAGTGGCCCGAGCCCCAGGCCCTGCCTGAGGACATGCAGGCCGTGCTCACCTTCAATGGCATCAAGTGAGGAGGGGGTGGAGGGGTGGGCACACGGGCCCCACAGCCAGCAGCTCCCACTGCCCAGCCCCCCGACCCACCGGCCTCTGTACCCACAGGTGGTCCCACGAGTACCAGGAGGCCACCATTGAGAAGATCATCCGCTTCCTGCAGGGCCGCTCCTCCAGGGACTCGTCTGCAGGCTCTGACACCAGTTTGGAGGGTGCTGCACCCATGGGCCCGACTTAACCAGCTCCTAGTTCCTAAGTCCTGCCGTGACCCCCATTTCCATTCTCTCCCTAGAAGGAGCAGCCCCTCACACCGGGCTCCCTGGGCCAAGACAGCCTGGGCCTGTCTCAGGAAACGGCTGTCCCTCTCCCAGAACCTCAATGGCCACCTCAAACCCAGCTTCCTCAGTATTTGGAAAGAGAAGGAAAGCTAGGCTTTGGGGGTGGTAAGGGTTAGACCGCCCCTGAGCCCTGCCACCAGGTTCTCCGTCTCAGGCATGGGAGGGTCACCAGTCAGTTCTGGAGACACTGAAGAGTGAGGGTTCACTGCACACTACTGCCCTCTGTCCTGCCCTGACATGAGCCAGCTTCAGCAGGGGCATGGCGGGCAGCCTCTGACAGGAATGGAGGCGATGCCAAGCCCTCTCGGCCAAGCAAGGGTCTGGGCTTGGGAACCAGCGGGGATGAGAGCCCAGTGATGGCTCTCCTCCTAGACTGTGCCTGGTCCCTTGGCTCACCACTTCCCACCACCCAGGGGCCTTGCCTGCAATCACTCAGTGCACTTAGCCAGCCTGGCCTGGTCCCAAGCGCCCCCCAGCCTTCCTGAGTACAGCCTCTTTTGCCACATCCAGGGTCCCTCTGGCTGGTTTGCAGCCCTCGCTGGTGCGTGGGAGCTCCTGCTTGGGCCTGGGCAGGAGGCACCACGCCTCTAAGGGCTGCTGGCCGCCCTACCCAAGCCTTGGTGCTGTGCCTCAGGCTCCTGCCCCACCTGCCCCACCTGTCCCAGCTGGCTTCCCCGGCCCCTGCTAGCAGCAGCCTGGGCAGAACCGGCAGCTCCTCGGAAGAGGCAATGTCCTGAAGAAGGGCAGGGGGTGCGTTCAAATCACCTGGGAATTTTGTTAAAATTCCATTCAGGAGACCTGGGGTGGAGCCTGAATTTCCACATTTCTCAGATCCCCAGGTGAGCCCATGCTGGTGGTCAAGAAAGGACACTTTAAGTAGCAAGGCTCTGAAATATAAATCCCTCACACACCTCCAGCATAGCCCCAGCGCCCCACTCCATGGTCTTTGTAATAATCATCAGAGCAACCCTGCCCGGTGGAATCGAAGATGTGCTGTTCTCTGTCTTGAGTGGCAGCCCAGGACCCAGCGCCGGCCTCCTGGTGCTCCGCCCACAGCTGGCAGGACCGCTCCCCTGCGAACTGTCCTTGGAGGCCAGGGCCCAGCTGGGCCGCTGCTCCACAGACGGCTGGCTCTTCCACACCCCAAAGAATCTAGAAGTGGGGTTAGGTTCTTGACCCGGGGCCATGCAGAAATAAATGAGCAGGACCATCCCTCTGCCCCTTCCCCCGGGAGGGTAGGAAGGCCCCAGCTAACCAGCCCTGCCTCCTCCCTCCTGAGAGCAGTGGGTTCACACCTCGAGGCTGGCTCAGCGCCCAGAGGGCCTCCTGCTGCTCTTGGGCCACAAAGTCAGGAAGTCGCCAATCTCACTCCAGGCTTAGGGCTTCTTGCTTCCACTCCCCTCCCTGCCAAAGATGCTGTTCGGCTGGTCCTAGCTCCGCCCTGGCTTTCACTGCACTTCCTCCTTCATGCCACCAGAGTGCCCACCAGTGCCAGGCCCTGGATGTGATGGTGACTGAGGCAGACTGGACGCTGCCCTCACAGAGCAGAGACAGTGACAATACAGTGTGACGAATATCCTCCGGGGGAAGTTGCCTGTCTTTCTGTCCCCATCCCACTCCCTCCTGAGGTTCCCCCGCGGACAGTATTCAGATAGTTTCCCAGCCCAGTTTTTTCTGTTTGGTACACCCGCCACTGTCACCCAGCCAGTCTCTCTGGGGAATCAGCACTCAGCTTCTCCCCTCCGCAGCAGCTTAAGCGACGACCCTCCCCCCAGCCAGGCCAGTGTGCTCTGGGGCCTGCCTCCCACGCTGGGACTAACCGCCCAGCTCAGGCCCCTTGGCGCTCACCTTCCACCCAGGCTTGGCCTCACAGGGCTGGTCCTGAAGCAAAGGGCTGAGACGTGGCCTTTCCCCAAAGCCTGCTCTGACACAGGCCTGCAGCGCCAGGGTTTCTACTTGGTTGGACTGGAGCTGCTGCCCCGAGTCAGCTAGGTCCCTACCCCACCTCACCCCGCCTGGCCCTGGGGACCAGGAACTACTCAGGGACACCCAAAGATCAAAAGTCCAGCTCTGCCCTAGCTGGTGTGGCTCAGTTGGTTAAAGCATTGGCCTATAAACCAAAAGGCTGCAGGTTCAACTCTCGGTCAGGGGCTTGTACGGCAGGCAAACAATTGATGTTTCTCCCTCACATCAATGCTCTTTCTCCCCCCTTCCTCTCCCTCTCTAAAGGCAATGAAAAAATGTCCTCAGGTGAGGAATAAAAAAAGAAAAAAGTGCAGCTCCAACTCATTTGTCCTTCCCCAGGCCCATGAAGAGAGGCATCTCATTTTAGAATGTGAAGTGGAAAGGATCTCAGAACATTATCTAATCCAGTGTTGGCCAACCCAACCACAAGTAGACAATTTGGGGCATCGCTGACCTAGCCCTTCACAGAGGGGCTTGCTCAAGGTCACCCGCGAGCCCGAGGCTGGCCCAGAGCCTTCACCCTCCTCTCCCCTGCCTCATGCTGGGCCAGTGAAGGGCCCTCTCCTTGCTTCAGTCTTCCAGTGACAGAGGGGACAGTGAGAAGGGAATCCAGACACAGGCCCAGGCTTCAGAGGCTACAGTTGACCCTGGTGTGCCCTAGGCCACCCCCATTTTACCCGAGTGATTTCCAACCAGAAAACTGGCTGGCAGGGCCGGTGAGAATGGGGTAGCACGTGCAGTATGGGGCTGAGCTGTCTGGCCAATTCTGCTTTGAAGAGTCAAGTACCACCTGATTTGGGTCTGCTTGGAGGCTTATGGCCCTCATCAAAGCTGATGCCTTAACACTGAATCCAATTTTGCCTTTCAGCTTCAGGTCCAGGCTTTCATTGTGCCCTAGAAATGGCCCCCTCATTCTCGGGGACCTGGGGCCTCTGGATCATGCGAATCAGGCCCATCTCCAGGGTTCCGTTGACTTACAGATGCATGTGGGGTGGTCGCAGCACAAGGCCCTGCTGAAATACCCAGTGACGGGAGGTGTGGGAGGGCTCAGCGATAAAAACTGAGTCTGCTTGGCTGTTGCAGCCAGAAGACTAGTTCAGGTGCCTTCAGGGAGCGGATCTCTGACTGACCCTCCGGAATGAGCGACCAGGGCTCTCTGCTTGGCTTGATGCAAGCCTGGCAGCCCTTCACCTCCCAGCAGTTCGGGAGAAGAGAATGGAGGTCAGATGAGGTTTGGGCTGGCCATGCCCAGTACCAATCCCAAGGCAGCTCAAGGGCTTCTGCTCAGCCCAGCAGCTGCCTGTGTGACTTCTGGGGGGCCGACCAGGAACAGGAAAACAGAGGGCCCCACAGCCCCATGTTGTGGGTGCCGGAAGATTCATACTTATATTTCCTTATACTGCTTTATTATTATGATTGGTACTGCAAGGCCCAGGGGGTTGATTCCACCGAGTCAGTAGCCCCCTCCATTCCCACAAGCCTTCCTCCCCGAAAGGTACGTGTTGTTAAGGACCGACCAGTGGCTGCCCACCATGAACTTGGCACCTTGCGCTGTGCAGTTTTGGGTGGAAGCAGAGATGCCAGCCCTCATGCTCTGACTGGTCCCTGAGGCGTCACCTCCGTCAGGACGTCTCCTCTCCCTTGGAGGGCTTTATGTGATTGAGGGCATGAGGGGTACACAGACCCCTGTTCCCAAGGGCTCCCCCGCTGCCTGTCCTGGAGTCAGACCATCTGGGTTACAATCCCTGAGTCACAGGCTGGCACAGCTATGGGTGAGACAGGGTCCCTGGTCTAGCTTCACCACCGTATCCAAGGTGAGCACTGCCTTGGAGGGGAGCTGCTGGAGCTGCTGTGGATGGGGTCCCCGGTGCACACTTGCAGTTGGTCGGTGTTCACTTCGCTCCTCTTGCCCTCCATTCTCGGGTCCAGGCCGATCAGGGGCTCTGGGTAAACTACTGGTACTCAGAGCGAGGATTAGCCTTGCCCAGTATCCTGTGATAGACCAGAGAGAGGGTTCAGACAGTGTCCAGGGAAGAACACTCTGGAAAGGGACTCTTAAGGCTTTGGGGGAAGAAGTCAGTGGGGCAGACTAGCCTGTGGCCCAGCCATAAGCAGCCAAGGAAGCTCTGTGGCTTCCCTTTAGCACATTTCTGTCACCGTGGTTCCATGTACAAATGCGAATGGAGGACAGGAGGGAGAGAACAGCCTTGCTAAGAAGCAGTGTTAGCCTGACCCCTTCCCTACTGCCCTTCTGTCCCTCTGCCCTGCCCTTGGGAAATGGCTCCCAGAGGACCAGACAGCCGTCTGCAAGAGGACAGTCAGGCTGGGGCTGAAACACCACGCAGGAACGAGGCAGCCATTTCTGGTTGGGAGGAGGAGGAGGAAAAGGAAACCTTTGGGATAAAGGGCATCTGAGCTAGGGTCAGGGTCCTGTGTTACCCAATCAGGATGGCAGGGATGAAGAGGAGGCCAGCTCCCAGGAGGAAAGGGAACCCCTTCATGAAGTTCAGGGTGGCTGGGTAGAGCGAGTTGAAGATGCTGGAGGCCATCAGCATGGCCAAGCCGTTCACACAGGCCACAGCAGAGAAGAGAGCGCCTGTGAAGAAGTAAACATCACACCGTGGAGTCTGAAGGCCTAGGTTCAAATCCTGGCGCTACTACCCCACAGCTGTGCGACCTGGGACGGACCACTCAATCTCTGAGTTTCGCCTTCCTCACCTATAAACCCGACCCCTGTGCTGGGGTACGGACTCGGTGAGGTCGTGCCTGGAAAGCACCTGGCACACAGGGGCCACGAACAAATGGCTGTTATTAAATCCTCGTCTTTCAAGTACACGTGACAGCTTCTAGCAAAAGCCTGAGAAAAATGGTTTTTGGTTTACCCCCTTCAGAATCATGTCCTGTCTGAGGTTAGTTGTGGGGCTAACTCCCAGTTCCACACTCAGAGCTGTGTGGTCACTGAGCAAGTCACTTCTCCTTCTGGGTTCCTGCGCCCCTTCTATTAAATAACAGTTCTGCCTATTCCATAGATGCTTGGCAACATTACATTCCCATCTATAGCCCTTATCACAGGGCCTGGCCCTCTGGAGGAAGCCAGTTAGTAAGGGCTGTTCTCTCCTGTTCCTCCTGGCACCTCTGGGCCCAGTGAAAGTGCTAGATAAAAACTTATCAGGTGAATGAACAAAAGCACCGGGTCCTGGGGACAACAGAACTGGCAGTGGGCTACAAATGGCAGCAGGCCCTCCCTCTAGGGCAGACGGGGAAAAGGGGATGGGCCAGATGTTTCCCGATGGGGGTCTAAAAACCCAGAGGCCTGAGAGAAGCTATTTTTTATAGACAGGCGGGCAGAACATTCGCCTGTCAGACTGTCAGAGCTGGAAGGGCCTGCAGATGTCATCAAGAGCAAACCACTCGTGTACAGAGGAGGACACAGGCCCAGAGAAGGGAAAAGGCCCTGCCTAAGATCGCACAGCGGCCGTGGGGGACAGAGCCAGGACCAAAATCCAGAGCCCAAGACCGACTGCTCTTCAAAACAAACCTGGGTTTGCACCCTAGCTCCACCACTTACTGAGTGGCCTTGGGTGAGCCCATTTAACCCTCTGGGCCTCTGCTTCCTCACCTGTCCCTTGCAGACAACAAGACCTACATCACAAGCTTGTTCGCTCCCTCTGAGCTTACACGCTCCGACGCTAGTGAAGCAGGGAATTCTGGTGTCACCTCGTCCATTTCGCCGACGGAAAAGCAGAGGTCTGGAGAGGGCAAACCCTCTGCTTTAGTTGCCCCCAAAGAACAATACCGTGCTCTGCTCACCGCAGATTCCAACTCTGCGGTCTGAACACCCCAGGCACCGCGGCCCTCCGGCAGCCCGGGGCGGCCTGTTCAGGGCCAGTGGAGCACAAGGAGCCCGATGCTAGTTGGCCGTCGTGACACTCACCCTGCTCCGACTCGCTCACCAGCTTGGAGAGCTTGGCCCGGACAATGGGTGTGATGACTAAGGACAGGAAGAGGAGCCCGTATGCTGCAGAGAAACAATCGTCAGGAAAAGGGGGTCAGTGTGAGGGCTGTCCACGCAAGACGTAGCGGAGCGCCTGCACACACCCCAGGTGGGACTCAGGTTAGACACGGAGAGAACTTCCTTGATGGTGAAGGAGACAATGACTAAGGAGCAACGGAGACTACCCTTCTCAAGCTCTGGCCCACCTGCTATATCTTTTATGAGTGTCCTGTCAGAACACCTCCTGTGGCCCTAGCAGGTACCGCCCACAGAGTGGGGAGATGGCAGGGCACAGGGAACAAGAGGCAGACCCGCATTCAAAATCTAACGCCATCGCTTACTACCTTGTGTGGCCTTGGGCCTGACCCCCACCTTTAAAAACATACCAAGGTCTTCACCACAGGATGGTTCTGGGGTGTAGGAGGCTGAATAATGGCCCAAGACATAGATCCTCATCCCTGGAACCTGGAAATGTTGCCTCATTTGGCAAATGGGTCTTTGCAGATGTGATCAAGTTAAGGATCTGGAGACAAGATTATCCTGGCTATTCAGTCTGGGCTCCACATGATTCCTTGTAAGAAGGAAGCGAAGGAAGATTTAGCAGAACAGAGGAGAAGGCCGTGTGACTACAGAGGCAGAATCACGGTGATGCAGTCGGATGCCACGGAATGCTGGCAGCCCCCAGAAGCTGGAAGAGGTGAGGGAGATTCCCTTCTAGAACCTCTGAAAAGGAACATGGCCCTGCTGACGCCTTGATTCTGGCCCATTGATTCTTGACTTCTTGCCTCCAGAACTGCGAGAAAATACATTTGTGTTGTTTTAAGCCGCTGAATTTGTGGTAATTTGTTACAGCAGCCCTAGAAAATGGATACATCAGAAAACTCCTGTGAAGGGCACCACACAGCAAGCACAGTCAAAGCAAGTTCCTTTTCCCTTAGCATTTCCTTACTGTTTCCTTCATAACCATCTCTTTCCCTTGTGTGACTACTGCGTCCTCAGTAAAACCGCAAACCCCTAGAGCAGTGTGCGCTACAAGGATTTTTAGAACGTGCACTACCTGGCTATTTAGTGAAGGGCACTGACCTCTTTCCCCTGAGGCTGTCAAATTGAGAAACGACAACAGCCAACACAATAGCTGGCCAGTGCGAATGAACCACAATTATACCTAGTTGTTTTTTTTTTTTTTGCCAGATTGGCAAAAAGTGTATTTTTTTGGTGTGCTGCAGAATTTTAGTAATTAGCTTATATGTGCCATGAGATGAAAAAACAAACAAAAAGTTTGAAAATCGCTGCCTTAGAGGACAGGGGGTCCTCCAAAGTGGGTATACAACGAGGCACCCCAAGGTCCTTCAGCTGCCAGGCCCCCAAATCCCACTCCGCTGAGGCTCCCCAGAGCAACAACAGCAGCTTTGTCATCTCTGCAGCCCTGAGGGCTTTGAGCCCAGCGCCGAGTCCGGGGGAGACACTGTAGGCAGGGGAGAAAGGTACCTGGTCCCCTTCGGCCTCACTGTCCAGGCAAGCGGCTAAATTAATAAATCTGCGATTACTGAATGGCTGACTTTGTACACAACATAATTTAGAGCTTTATTAAAATAAATCTGTCCCTTTAAAAAAGTTAACTTCCTCATCCCCAGCTGCCCCTCTCCCACCAAAAAAGGGAAGAACTAACGCAAGCAGGAATTTGATTATCTGTGGTAGGAGAAGACCGGAGTTTTCAAAGACCAAAGAAGCTGACCAGGGATATCTGAGGTAGGTCCTGTGATTATCAGAGAGTGAGCAGCACGGACTTTGCCTAAGAACACCATGAACGCAGGCTGTGGGAGGCCGAGGAGTGAAGCAATCAGCGTGTGACCCATATTTTTGCCTGCTGCTCTACCTTACTAACAGTATTTATGATTGATCATGTGGACTACTTTGGGTACTGAAGTTTTATCTATAACAAAGATGCCATTTTTATGAGTTTCTTACTTGTCTTCCTTCCAATGCCAATGCAGGCTAGGAACAATAATGTTTCCAAGGGCGTGAGCCAGCAAGTGGCTGGTCCCCAATTTTCACCCAGCACCTCTGGGACAAACTGTCCCTGAGCCCACACACATTACCTGTGAACATAAGAGGGGTGTTGGTAGCAAATGCAAAGACCACCATCCCCAGGATGTTAAAGGCCAAGCCAATCTCAGCCACCCAGGTGTCGTCCAGGCAGGTTTGCAGAAGCCGCAGGCCCAGCAGGCTGGTGAAATACGGGATGTGCCTAGCTGCAGAACCGTAGCCTATCAGCTTGGAGTCCCAGCAGAGGGGTCTGCTCAGCTCATAGATGGTCAGGATGTCCTGGGCCCCAAAGTGCACAGTGATCACCACAAAGATGACCAGTGAGTACAGGGCTAAATGCTTCCTGGACTTCTCCGGGGCTGGAGCCACGTAGAGCTGGACAATGGACCGATGGTGACGGAGCGTGAAGAGCCGGGTGGGTGTTGGCTCCTTCAGTGTCTCACCAAAGCAGAAAGCAGCGTAGAAAGCCATGAATATCAGCAAGGCCAAGGCCAGCCAGAAGGGGTTGGCATAACCCTGGGCGTGGAGCCAGTAGCCCCCAAAGAGGCTCGCCAGCATCCCTGCCACCCCGATGCACGCTTCCAGCAGGGCCATTCGGATGGTTCGGCTGTGGTGGGAGCTGACATCTGCCACAGAGGCAAAGCCAGCAGCCAGGAGGCCACCGAAGTCACCAAGGAGGGCACAAAGGATGCGGCCCAGCACGAAGTAGCCAACGTGTAGCTGCAGCTGCACCACAAAGATGGACACCAGGGCCTGGACCAACAGGCCCAGCGAGGCCAGCACCAGCAGCGGGCGACGGCCCACACTGTCACTCCACGCACCCAGCAGGGTGGACGAGAAGAGCCCCACCAGGAAGCCGCCCACATTCGTGTAGAGCGTCCAGTGGGAGGTAAGGGTCTCCACTTCCTGTGGGGGCATGAGTCTCACCAGGGTGTTCGTCCTCCCTCTGAGCCCACCCCCCACCCCCCACCCACCGCCAAACCCCTGGGATCCTGGGAGATACGGGGATGAAAGCTTTCTTTGGAGTCCTAAACCTCGGAGAATTTTGGTGCAACTCTCAAACACTGGCCCTGGAAGGGGGTTGCGGGAACTGGACCTAGGTCCCTTCCCTTACTTTTACCCCCTTTCGTTAACTCTCAAGGCTGGAGGAACTTGAAGCATCCCCATACTGCAGGCCTCGGTCAGGCTCACCACCCAATACCCCAAGCCCCCTTGGCGGCCCCACCTTCACGCCCGCCCCGCCCCGCAGCTGCCCCCACGCCTTAGCTCAGGGCCGGCTCCCTGCTTCTCCCCGCCGCCGCCGCTACCTGCATGGTGGGGTTCACGCTGTGGTTGCTGCAGCCACCTCTGTCGTGGGTGCCATTGTAGCCGAGATCGGCACTGAAGCGGTCCCAGAGGTACTGCGTGGTGAGTGGGCCCTGCAGGACCAAGGCGAAGTTGGCAAGGAAGATGAGCGGCTCCACGGGGCCGCGGAACAGCACTCGAGACGCGGGCTGGATGCGGATTTCGCCCGGGGAGCTCGCGCGTCCCTCCATTCGCACATGCACCGCAGGGCAGCCGCGAGGCAGAGGACTGGGCTTTCTGCGCCTGCGCCAAGCGTTTGTTTTCTTTTTAAAGTCCAAGCGGGCGGGTCCAGGGCCTTGGTCCCGCTCATTCTCTCCCCTCCCAGTCTGGGCAGGCGAGGGCTGGCGCCAAGCTCAGAAGGTCACGTGACCTGTAAACTGTGCAGCCCTCCTTCCCTGGCTCAGAAACACTCAGAACATTAACGAGAATAGCAGTATTTAACATTTATTGATCCTTCACTGTGCACTGGGCGCTGTACTAAACGGTGTGCTTCAATCACCCAACAGCCCTATAGGTTGGCCACTATGAGTGATCCCAACCTGGGGATGAGATAACAGGGACATGGGGCCCTCAAGGCCTGAGTGAAAAAACAGCTGACTTCTGATACCTCTGCTGGTGTTCAGCGCTGGAACTCAGAGTAGGTCAGAGTGCGCCCTCCAGCTTCATTTACTGACTGTTCCATTACATAGGCTCTGCTACTTCTTGGGCATCTCACTTACCTCCCTGTGCCTCAGTTTCTCATCTTTAACGTGGAGATGCTAACAGAACCTGCCTCAAAGAGTCGCTGTGGAAGAACGTTGTCTGGTACATTGTAAGTACTATTATTGTTACTAACAAGCTGTCCTTAGCTCCGCCTTTCCTAGGAAATTAGTCTTGCTTTGGGGCTGGGGGCTGGCTATGAGATGCCCTTGGAGAGGCCGAGGCTGAGAAGACAGAGGAGGGCCTTGGAGGCTGTTGGGGGTGGTCCTATGTTCCTGGGAGCTCCCACTATAGGAATTGGGCCAGAAGAAGGGCCTGTTTTATCGCCTGTAAAAGGGAACGGCGGTATCTTTCTCCCTTATTTTTTCGTTCATTGCATTTATTGAGTACCTTTTATGTGTTAGGGACCATGCTGGGGAACCTCTGGGAACACAGCAGCGAAGGAAACAGGCAAAGCCCTTACCAGGCCCTGTGGTTTCCAGAATGGTGAGGGAGAGACACCAAAGAACCCCACTAATCCATGTAAGATTTCAACCGCGACAAGTGCTTTAAGGAGAGGAGTTGTGGGACTCCAAGCGTTTTCTAAAAAAGAAAGAAAAAAAGAATTAAGACTGAGAGACGTAAGGTCAAGATCAGTCAGCTGGGAATGGGTGTGACTCATCCCAGAATGGAGCCCACTAGACTAGAGGCCCCTTCTAACACCTTTAAAACCTAGCTATGATCAGGTCACTGCTCTGCTCAGAACCATCCAGTGGTTTCCATTTAATTCAGTGAAAGCCAGGTCACTAGGATGGCCCTAAGACCATGTGCCCTCTCCCACTTGTTCCCCTACTCCATCCCTCCTGCTCCCTTTGCTCTAGCTACCCTGGCCTCCTTGCTCCCCCTCCAGCTTCTCCAGCAGTCTCCTGCCTCAGGGTCTTTGTGTCTGCTGTTCCCTCTAACTGGAATGCTCTTCTCCCAGATATCCACCTGATTGATGACAGGGGCTTTGTTTTCTTCACTGCTGCATCTCCACTACCTAGAAAAATGCCTGGCACATGGTAGATGTTCAGAAAGTGGTAGTTGAATGAATAAATGAACCCCTCAAGGAGAAAGGATTTCCTGGCTGGAGCCCCAGAGCACAAGGAGAGGCTTGCCTGTGTGGAGCTACCTGTGGAGACCAGAGTCCAAGAATCTAGACCTAGAAGAAAGCTGAGAGATCACACCTTGGCCTGAGTGCCCTTTTAAAAGATAAGGAAATTGATGTCCAGAGAGAGAGGTGACTTTATCCAGGAGAAGCTAAACATCGCTGCCCTTTCAAATCCTTAAAGGAAAGAAGTGATTGAAAGGTAAAAGATGTAGATTTAACTCCATTAGAATTAGAAACCTAAATTAAAAGGCAATAACAAACAAAATACTCCTTTAAAATATGACAAAGGGCTAGTATTTTACTTATATTTGATAATAACTTAGGATCTCTCCCCCATCCATCGACAACTGGATAAAAAAGTTAAGCCCTGAGAGGTTGAAACACAGAACCGAGTAGAAGACTCACATGTGAGCTCTTCTCCCACTTCCCAATAATAAAGGAAATGCTCAATAAAGCAAATGTGCCTTTGCTTTTGTTCTTTGGGGCCAACACAGTAGAAGAGATTAACTTTAAATGAGAATGCCCCAGGCTGGTAAGGCTTGTGTCAAGCACACTTTGCCGAAGAAGTACCAGGGCACCTTTCAGGAAAGAGTTTGGTAGCATGGCATCAAAACCCTGAAGTTCTTGGGAAAGAAGGGGAAGGGTCAAGTCAAGGAACATGTATAAAGGACTCATGGACAAAGACAACGAGGGTGGGGGTGTTGATTGAAAGCGGAAGTTGGGGGATGAGTAGGGCAGGGGAGAGTAATGGAGGGAAAATGGGGACAACTGTAATTGAACAACAATAAATTTAAAAAAAAACAACCTTAAGTTCTCTAATTCCTTTGATTCTCTATCCTAGGGAAATAATCTGAATTACAGAGAAAAGCCTTATGTGCCAAGATGTTCTCCATAACATTACTGACAATAGTAAAAAAAAACGTAGACCAGAGGGAGATGGTGGAATAAATTATAATAGATCCCTTCATTGGATGCTAGCCAGTAAAACAATATATTCAAAGAGATTGTAATAATGTAGAAAACTGCTTGTCATTACCTTTTTAAAAGATTTTATTTATTTAAAAGAGGGAGGGGAAGGGAGTGGGAAAGAGAGAGTAACAGATGTGAGAGAGAAACATCAATTGGTTGCCTTTTGTATGTGCCCCAACCGCGCCCTGACCAGGAACTGAACCCACAACTCAGGCGTGTGCCCCAACTGGGAATCAAACCCTCTGCTGTGGAGGATGATGCCAAACCAACTGAGTCACACCAATCAGGGCTATGTCATTACTTTTATGTGAAATAAAAAACAGAGGACTTTTATTATTCAGCCATGAAAGAGAATGACATCTTGCCATTTGCGACATGTTTGGACCTAGAGGGTATTATGCTAAGTGCAATAACTCAGAGAAAGACAAACACTGTATAATTTCACTTAGGTGTGGAATGTAAAAAGCTGAACAAATCAACAAACAAAACAAATGGACTCATAGATACAGAGAACAAACTGATAGTTGCTAGAGGGTTGGGTGGCGGTGGGTGGGCAAATAGGTAAAGGGGATTGAGAGGCACAAACAAGTTATGGGGATGTAAAGTACAGCATAGGGAATACAGTCAATAATATTGCAATAACTTTGTACAGGGACAGATTGGGAATAGACTTCTTATGCTGATCACTTCGTAAGGTACGTAGGTACCTAAATGTCAAATCACTATGTTGTACACTTGAAACTAATATAAGATTTTATGCCAACTATATTATAATTAAAAAGAGCTTTCAACTTGAAAATGAAAAAAGCCAGAGGACTTTCTGTTCATATGGTATGCTTCTAGGTGCAGCAAAGAGTGGCACTGAGGAAAGACGGGAAGACACTGCACCAAGTATTAACAGTGGTTCGATCTGGGGGGGGGGGGGCGGGTGTGTGAGATTTTTTTCTCCTTTTTTAAAAAAAATATTTTCAAGTCTTCTAATATAAACATGTATCTTTATCATGGAAACTGTACAAATGTTTAAAACCTCATGATGTTCGTCTGCTTGACGCCTATTCTGGCTCAATTGCTAAAGACCAGCATTCGGAGACATCAGTGGCAGCGGACTTTGTTACCAGGCACTGTGGGAGTCCCGCTCTCACTGCTCGCCACAGCCTTACGGTGATGCATCTATGGTTCAGGGAGGTGCCGGAAAATGCTCCTTCCTGCTCTGGGTATAGTTTTCTCCTTATACCTGTTCGGTGCTCCCTGGGTCCCAAGATTAGTATAAGTCAGTCCCTCTGCCAGGAACACCTTCCCCGACTCGCTCGGCCTATTCAACTCCTATTCAACCTTCAGGACCCACCGCCGTGTTGTACTTCGAGGCAGAGTTAGTCGTTGCGTCATATGTTTCCACAATACTGTGTTCATGCATTTAACCCCAGTTTTATACGTAACCTGATTATAAATATGTTTTTAGCCCTGGCTGGTGTGGCTCAGTGGATTGAGTGCTGGCCTGCGAAGTAAAGGGTCACTGGTTCAGTTCCCAGTCAGAGCACATGCCTGGGTTGCAGGCCAGGTCCCCCGTAGGGGGCGTGTGAGAGGCAACCACACAGTGATGTTTCTATCCCTCTCTTTCTCCCTCCCTCCCTTCTAAAAATAAATAAATAAAATCTTTTTTTAAAAACAACAAAAAATAAATATGTTTTTACAGGTTTGTCTCCTCCCAACCCATGTCCATATCCTACCTCCAAACTTGAGGGCGGGAACCATGTTTTATTCATGTCTCCTAGCAACGGGCCTGGCATGCAATAAGATGCAATGGTTTGATGGCATGCACCAACTCCTGTTAATGATTGCAGTTGCCTGGATTGCTGCATTGATATGGGTTATTTCTCTGGCTTGGTGGGAAGGAGTCCTGGATCCATTGGTTATGTCTGCCATGGTCTCAGGGATGAAAAGTACTGGCACTAATGACGGTGTTGTCCAGCCCTGGAATATGTGCTTGGTGAGTTTCGTTGCAAAGCTTTGAGGAAGTGCTTGGGAGCTGTAATGGCTCCTCCACTCCCAGCTGGGTAACGAACGCCTGTGGGAGACTGCCTCACGGCCTCAGCGAGAGAGGCGATCGCAGCATGGCTCCCTCGCTCAAATGGTGTCTTATAATAGCTTAGGCCCAAAGCCTGTGCCTCCTCTCTGCACAGGGCCTACCGCCGCTTTTAAACTGCTGGCCGTGTTTGGGGATGTTAAGAGGAAGGGAGGAGGCCCCGGCTGGGGAGCTCACTTGGTTAGAGCATCGCCTTGATACACCAGGTTTCGGTCTTTCTCTCTCTCTTTTCCCCCACTTCCCCGCCACTTCTCTATTTCTCTCTAAAATCAACCAGTCAATAAGAGGAGGGGAAGAGAGAGCATGAGGGGAAAGCTAATTCCTGTTTTTTGTTGCTTCTCACATGCCAGCTCTAAAAGTCAAAGCAGCCCCACGTCACCGCTGAGGGAGTTCATAGCCCTGAAGTGGAAGTAGCCGCTACATCCGCCTCACTGCGAGACTTGGGCTGAATCCCTTTCTGGCCCCTGTTTTCTTCTCATCTATGAAATAATCTCTGGCCTCTGTTTCCTGGTCTGTGAAAAGTGAAGGAATAATGTCTACCCAGAGGATGAGTATTAGGGTCAAATGAGAAAATGCATGTGGCTTTGAGCTTTGTGTGGCATGTCCAGCTGCCAGAGGTGGCAGTTGCTGTTGAGCTGAGCTTGAAGGTGGGGAGGGATTTCACCGGAAGGAAATGTCTCTGTACAAGATGAGGGTCAGGCAGACACCATGGCCAACGTGAGCCTTGGAGAGGAAGGCTGTCGGAATCCCGAGAAGTGCAGGACTGGAGATGTACTCCCTAACCATGTGCCCCACGGGGGAGGGTCCCCAAACCGCTTCCTGTCTTGGGGCTCCTACTTGTGCTTTCAGTTTAAACATTTCGTTCTTTTTTTTTTTAATCCTCACCCAAGTATATGTTTATTGATTTTAGAGAAAAAGGAAAGGGGCGGGGAGAGAGAGAAACAGCTATATGAGAAAGAAACATCTATTGGTTGTCTCCCTACACACCCCAACCAGGGATTGAACCTGCAACCTAGGTATATGCCCTGACTGGGAATCAAACCCACAACCTTTGGTGTACTCTGTTTCCCTGTGCTGATCAGGCGAACATGTCATTGTTTCAAAATCCTCAACTGAGGATATGTTTACTGATTTTAGAGTGGAAGGGAGAGAAAGAGAGAGAGAGAGAGAAACATCAATCTGTTGCCCCCCTATGTGCTCCAACCTGGGATCGAACCTGCAACCTTTTGCTGTACAGGACGGTGCTCCTGTGTCAATAGCGTTCCTTAATCGGCTTCTGTTGAGGGAACTGCTCTGTGCTAGCCATTTTACAGCTATGATCTCTTGTCCTCATGACAACCCAATGAGAGAATTGTCATCCCCATTTCGCACCTGGGGAAATTGGAGAGGTCATGTGACTTGCACAAAGACACAGGGCCCCAGAGCAGAGAACTGGTTGGGGTGGGTGTCTGTCCAGCTGCCCAGCCTCGGAGCACTCTACTCTCACAGACGCACGCCCTGCGGGCTGCCTGTGGCCACGGGTATGTTCTGTTCCATTCACACAGTGTTTTTAAAAAAAATCAGTTGGCTCACAGCACATTTTAACGTTGGAATTAGTTGCCAACATTTGCCAATGGGAAGCGTCACATGAAAACTCAGATTTCTGGATTCTCTTGAAAACTCAGAAATCGTGGCAACGCTCACACAAGCCCACGCCGGGCTGAAGCTGGAAGGGACCACCCCTGCCTTGAGGTGGGACGTGTCCTCCAGTTCACCACCCCCCACAACTCCCCTTTACTCAGATAAAAACTGCCTGGCCCTGTAGGCTGTGGAGCTTGCTGCCCCTTTCCCGGACTCGGCTGTTGCCTGCGAATAGGACCCCGAACTTTCCACAAGGCCTGTGCCAAGGCTTCGTGAACGTGAAGCAGGTGAAATCACCGTGACGGTATGCCAAGCTGCTATTCCAAGGGTCTGAAAAGCATTCTGCAGAAGTGATGAACTGATGACTTAGACAAAGCCAGGCCTGTCCTGGGATGCTGATTGTTGAGGTGATTCTGATCTGAAAAAAATAAAAATAAAAATAAAAATAAAAAACACTCTGTTTCCTCTCATATTAGGCTGATTTTATTTGCTCTGATCTAATCACCCGAGTTTCCAATCCAGTGTTGCTATACCTCATAGCAATGGAGAGAGCGTGAAGCCAGAGAAGTCAGCAGGGACCAGATGACGCCTCTAGGGAGTTCAACAGGGCTGTTACTGAGCTTGAGGTGCTTGTGTGATGTCCTGGTGGTGGGAGGGGAGGCTCCCATAAGCATCTGTCCCCAGGGGTCAGGAAGGGCGGGTTGGGAGTCACCCACACATGTGTGGTAGAGTCATAGGAGTGGACAGATGAGCAGTGACAGGGAGCCTGGGCAGGGGCCAGGGAGGAGCACAGTCGATTCAGATGGACAGAGAAAGCAGAGCAGGCGGAAAGGGAGGGGGAGAAGAATCAGGAGAGAGCAACTGAAGCCAAGAGAACAGAATTTGCAGGCAAGGGGGTGACACACTGGTCACTAAAGAGAGGTCTAGGGAAGCGTTGGCAATCAAGGGTCAGGGCTGGGCACCCCAGAAGTTTTCACAAGTGAGACAAGAGGAGGAAAACACAGAAATGGGATCACAGGCCTGGCAGGTGTGGCTCAGTTGGTTGGGGCATCGTCCAGTAAATTGAAAGGTCGCAGGTTTGCTTCCCGGTTGGGACGCATGCCTGGGTTGAAGGTTCGGTCCCCAGTCAGGGAGCGAGAGAGAGGCAGCGAGCGGATCAATGTTTCTCCCTCACATCAATGTTTCTCTCCCTCTCTGTCTCCCTCCCTTCCCCTCTCTCTAAATATATCCTTGGGTGAGAATTAAAAAGAAAAAAGAAAAGAAAAAAAGTTTAAAACAAAAAGAGAAAGAAACTGGATCACAATGGGTTATGTAAGTATCAAGCTGGCCATTTAATACCAAGCAACAACACAAAGCTGCCCCTTGACAAGCTCACCCTTGGGGAATGTAAAAAGCAAGATACAACACGTTATGGGGAGACACTGGCTCCTCTCTCCAAGTCGGGGGAGCTGAGGAGCTTTAGGGACGGGCAGACCTAATCCCGTGACCAGTGGAATCCCAGAGAAGCATATCTGAGGCTGAAACTTAGGGGAACGAGCAAGCGAACGCCGCGATGTTAGCCAACCCAGCTGGTTAAGCGGCTGAGAGCGCAGGCGTGTCCTTGCAGTCTCCACAGGGTTAACCTGTCAAGGCAGCCAGCTTCTCTGGACGGCCGGAGCTCCGACACTTGCATACGTGTACTCCAATACGCCTAGGTCGCCTGTCGCAGTTAGCTAAGCGGGGACACCTTCACAGCCCCGCCAAACCAACATTTCAGCTCTCCTACTGCACCTTCCCCACTTTTAGCTTTTCTAGGCAGTTATTTTGGCATTTGGTTGACACTGGCCCCTGTTTTATAAGCCTGGGTGGGAAGAAAGAAAGCACGGGCCAACCCTAGTGCTATACACTGCAGGCAAAAATATGTCCCAGGCCCCTGAAAGCCATGGGTTTGAGTCACAGGTTCATTGCCCTGAGGGTGGATGACAGAAGTTCTGCAGTGAAGGAAAAGGGAAAACTTAAAGAGCGCTTGTGAAATGATGAGACCGTGTATCCAAGCCTGTGTCTAAACATGGAGAAATGAGAGATGTCTTAGAGGATGAATTACCAATCGAAAACATCCACCGGGAGCACAGGGTAAGTCGCCTTCCACTGTAGGGTGTGGGCCCTGAAACAACGTCTGGGAAGGTGGCAGCGGCGTGGAGAGGTCCCGGGAGAGCCCCGTGGGAACCAGAGACCTTATAAAACTGATGTGAGCAGTCACCCAGCTTCTGGACAGTGGGACCTCCCCCACCTTTTTCTGGATGCATATGTTTTTAGGAAACTGAAAAGTCATATAAAAAATAATGGTAAAGAAATGTTGGTGACCCAAATGCAGCAAGAATAATAATAGTAGCTAATGATTAATCAGTATTTACTGTGTGCCAAGCGCAGAAATATTTTAACTAATCCTAATAAACCCTTACAAGGTGGTTATTATCGTTCCCATTTATAAAGGGGGAGACCGGGGCTTTTAGAGGTTGAGTGACGTTTCCAAGATCCTGTGGGTAATTAAGGGTCAGAGTTGGGACTGGAAGCCCATCTGTCTGCTTCTAAAGCCAGACTTGTCACCTCTGCCCTCTGCTGCCTCCCAGGTGTGTACACTGTTGGCAGACAGACAGCTCATTACAGAACCCTCCCTCGAGCAAAGAAACTAGCATTCAACAGCCTCTGGAAAATGTTCAAGTCACTAAAACCTATCCACCTCCCACTCTCCTACTCAGTCTTCTACAAAATCCCTGTTGAAAAATCAGCGTCAGCAGGCCCTCGTTCCCAACCTTACAATGAATTTCCCTGGTCTCCTAAGTGACAGGACAGAAGGAGACCCGGGGGGTAAGACATTACTCTGGAAACTTAATTTTTCTTGTTTCTCCTGTTTAATCTATCTTTAACTTTTTAATGATTATGAAAATGTTGACACACGTGCTAAACAAAGAGTAGTGCAATGAACACTCCCGACTCATCACTGAGCCTCAACAATTATGAAAACCTGGCCACAGATTCATCTGTTTTTGTCACTTGCTGAAGCACGTTAAACCAAATTCCAGATGTTACGATGTTACGACGTTCCGTCATTGTACCCCACACTTTACATCTCTAAAGTATATAGACCTTTTCTCGCATAAGTACGCTATTATCTCCTTAAAATTTAATTGCAATTCTTTGACATGATCTAATACTGAGTATTCAATAACTGTGTCCAAAAATGTCTCTTTACGACTTGTGTGCTTGAATGAGACTTCAAACAAGCCCACACAATACATTGTAAGGGCATGTTATGGCTCTTTAATTTTTTTGTTCTAGAACGGTCTCTCCATTCCTCTCTGTCCCCCACATTGGCCTTTTTCCACGCCATCGACTTGTTGCAAAATCAATGTTTGAATGTTTTCCCTGAAATTGAATAATAATACATTGTAAAAAAAATAACCCATAGGCATTTATATAACAAATGGGGCTTTTGTAGCATGTAGAAGCTCTAGGACTCCGCAATAGGACGTGTAAGTCATTGCTCAGCTTTTATATATTTAACTTCCACATTATGTAAGAAATAAGATACTGCTTGTCATGGAAAAGTGCATCAGTTGAAAAGAGTTGTCCAAAATAAGGTTAGGGAGATGCGCAGAAAACGGAGATCCAAAGCAAAGATGCCATTTGGTCATTTATTCACCCCCAGGTGGGAGGCGTTGAATCAGCAGACATGAGCACTCACGTCACAGGCAGCGGGGACACGTCAGTGGGCCACAGTTCTTGCCATAAATCGGCTCACAGTCATCATAAACAGCCTGCAGTCTCCACACACCCCACCCCCACACACCCCTTCTTTCCCTTCCTCCTGCTGTGACTTCTGATGACCCCTGCAACCTGCAGGGCCCTTGCTGCCTGGGTAGAGGCCCCTGTTGACTGGCACGTGTAGTCTGGTCCCTCTGGGAAGATCTATACGATTTTTTGAAGTTTGATTCTCTACTTGGAGTTAACCCATTGGTATTTGGAACTATGAGGCTGTCCTTTACGGGTGTGATTACCGTGTGTCAGCCTCTGACAACCAGACAGTCTGGCTTGACGAGTGGCTTTCGGCAGCCCAAGGCTCTGTTGCAGTGGCCAGGATGGCTCTTTTGGAAGACCAGCTGCCACCCTCACCACCAAATGTCTTACCTGGCAAATGAGGTCCTTTGTGACCTCTTCTTTTCCGCTCCTCCCCCTTGTTCTACCACCCCAATAACCCTCCCGTTGATTCCTTCCTTGTCCCCACTGCCACTCCACCAGCCAGCCCCCTTCCCTTCTCAGACTATTCTAACTAACCTAACTTCTCTTACACGTTCTACCCTCGCTCTGCTACCAAATCTTTTTCCACGGTGATCTTCTAAAAATGCAAATCTCAAAAAAAAAAAAAAAAAAAGCAAATCTCATTTTGTCACTTTCCTACTTAAAAACTTCAGTGGTTTCCTTGGCATAACACCTGAGGCTCTTTCTCACCTGGTACCAGATCCCTCACACTCGGTCCCCACTCCCTGCAAGACAGTATGCCCACTCCCCATAGAGCATGGGCGCCTCCTCCTGCCCTTGCCTAGAAGGTCCCAATCCTATGTCCACCCGCCCTACCGATTTGCTAGAGTAACTCTTTCCTACACATGCTCTGGACTCGCCTTAGACCCCCACCCCCACTTCCCATCTGGAGCTGCAGAGCCCTGTACTTCGCCCATCAGGGTACCAAGCTGTTAGTTCTCTGAAGGACAACGTGTGTCTTGCCTTATCCAGCAATGCCTTACATGCCAGGAATACTTGTCAGATGACCGAGAAAGCAATATTTTAAGATAGCAAGCCTTCTCTGCTCCAGGCTGAACAACTCTGTCTATTCAATTTCCTCTTATTTGGTGGGATTTCCACATTCCTCCCCATCATGGCCTTCCTGAGCATTCTGCAGGACACCACGTGAGTGTGACCCGGCTTGTCCAAATGGGGCATAGGCCCCATCAATGAAGCCACGATTGGGGTAAAAAGGGCCTTGCTGGCCCCTGCTGTGTTTTCCTGAAATCCCAAGTGCTCCCTTCACATTCTGCTCCTGCCTGGGTCCATTTCCACCATCCGGCCCCTGTACAGGTGGTTTGGGCCTATATCCCTTACATGTAATGTCACCTTGTTAGCTTCAGCCCATCCGTGTGACTTGGCTTTCTCTATTGGCAAGGAAAAGAAAGAAATTCTGTCTGTTTTAATTCTGTCTGTTAGAATCTTTTTTATTCAGAAGAAAAGTTTTCCAACCACCTACCAGAAGGGTGTTGGGTAGGGGGAGGTGTCTGTCCATTCAGCCCTGACCCCCACCCAGCCCATGTGGTTTTGGCAGCAGTAAGGGGTATGTGGTGATGTCCCCCCAAATAAAAGCAGTGTATTTGTGTGGGGGGGAAGGAGAGGGGTGCAAAAGAGGTGGGGAGTGGTGGGGGGAAGAGCAAGATGAGGTCAGTACTGGGGACGCCGCTGGTGGGAGGTCATTCCGTAGTATTTCCTGTTGATCCACCATGGACACTTTGTCACCCATTGGCTGGACTGCATCTTGGTAGTCATGGGGACAGTGATGTTGAAGGTGGGTAGGGCAGGGGAGAGTAATGGGAGAGGGTGGGTAATGGAGGGGGAAATGGGGACAACTGTAACTGAACAAGAATAAAATTTTGTTTTAATTTAAAAAAAAAGAAAAGGAGAAGGAGGAGAGGGAGTTACTAGATTAAACACTTCACAGTATTAACTCAGACCTGTGGACGTCCCCACTTCACAGGGCAGGCCCAGGTACTCCAGAGTGAGCGAGCGGTAGGAACACCATTAACAACGAGTTGGCCTTAGGGGCTGTGGGAGGTTTCCCGGCGAAACGGCTGCGCCCACTGAACTAGTCTTGTGCAGGAAATCCTACCAGGACTGTCATTCCTCTCAGACTTCAAGGCTTTTTTGTTGTTGGGAATTCTCATTAAAAATGGTCATTGAGAAGAATTGATATTTTAACTACAGACCTAAAGGCAACGTGTTCATTTGAGAGAGCCGCCATTGAAGTGGATGTCTTTTTGGAGTGGGTGCCTTGGCAACCAAAGCTTAATTTTGGATGATGTCGCTGTGAGTCCTCTTTGTAAGTGGCCAATTTCCTTTCCAAGGTGTCCCAGGAGGCCACGCTGTGATTGGGGTCTGCTTCCGCTGGTGTGATGTGCACAGGGTCTTTGGGAAAACCCCTAGGCCCCCAGGGCACAATGTTAAGAGTCCTGGCCTGTTGGTATTTGTGGCACCGCTATGCCCAGGAGGTGTCCATGGAGTTTTCCATTTACCAAGGAGCTGGTGTACCTACCTCTTCAACGTTCTTAGGAGACACTGGCACCAGATGTTCAGAACATTTATTCTTGTCTGTTAATTTTTTAGCATTGTCACCCCAGCGATTGGACCCATAATAGCCCATCAGTCAGATGGAGAGACACAGTGGGTGGAGTGGTGACGGAGATCATAGGCCTCTGTCGCACTTTCCCTCTGGCAGTGCCACTGGTCTCGGGTTGCCAGGCTATTTCACTCTTGCAGACCAGGACACATAGTCGGGGCACAACCCATTTACTCAGTGGTCACAGCAGAGGTCTCCCACCCTCCTCACCCCCTGCAACCTTTTCCTTGTGCCTTCACCCCAGAGCCTCGCCTTGAGCAGTGACAGGAGCCTTGCCAGCCAATCCACCCTCCTCAGCTCTCCTTAGCCTTGAGGAGTGTGTGGCCCTTACCCTCATGAATTAAGGCCTTTATGATTAGTGAGCTATTCTCATTAGGCCGTAGGGCCTTGATTACACTGCTCTGGGGAGGTGGTTGGGTTATTACGAAAGCCATGACTTTTGGGGTTGGATACCGCAGGCAACACATGACAGAGGCAGTATAGGAAAACGAAACAGATCTCCCGACCCCCAGCACACGCGCGCGGTGCCCCTTTCCCTGACGGTGTCATTCATGTGAGTTAGGCGGTTCGTAAGCAAGGTGCAAGCAAAGGGCATTCCCTTCAGTAAGTTGCAAGGGCAGTCATGCAGTCCTGCAACCACGCCCGTTGTTTTGTGCTGGCCTCAGCCTACAAGTAACCGATGTTACTGGCTTGAACAGCCCCTGTGGTTCTTACTATGATTGCAAGATGCCCCTCAGCGATAACCATCAGGAAACTTTGAAAAAATAAAGCTTTATTACTTATAGGACTTGGAAATTATACAGCGCACCTTGGGGCACCCAGCAAGGTCACAGGTACCGAGAAAGTGGACAGGCCTGGGGTCTGCTTTTATTGTGGTTGAGGCTGGGGGGCTGGCGGTTTGGCAGGCTCACTCTTTATTGATGAATTTAAAAGTAAAAGCAGGAATTTAAAGTGAGGGTAGAAAAAAAAGAAAAAAACAAGTGGTCCAGATGGTCAGTTGTTGAAATCAGTGAGATCTCTAGAAGAAAGGAGCCACAGTGGTGGGGGGTGGGGGGGGGGCGGGCACCCGCTCTTTATCTGGTGGGCATAGCCTTTCCTGAAGTGATGCCTCAGCAACCAAAGGCTAAGTCAGGTACTTGCATTCCAGCAACAATTGTCAGGGCTTCCGCCGCACGATTGAGATATGTTATTTTGATAAAATAAAAACTAATATGGCAATGCCATTCCGGCCCTAAAATGACAGAGAAAAAATAAAAACAAAACATAAAAAAATCAAGAAAATATAATGACAAAATAATATGATAATATTTCCAAGTGTATAATAATCATAATATTTCTAAGTGTGAATATATGTGGACTAAAATCATTAGTTAAAAGAGTATGAGATTAGATTTTTTAAAACTAAAGTCCAGTTATATGGAATTTACAAAAGATAAGCTTATAACATAAAAACACCTCAATGTTGAAATTAAAGGATGGAAAAAATATATATATATAACACACAAACATCAATGAAAATAAAGCTGGTATGGCTATGAAAATATCAAATAAAATAGGCTTTAGAGCACAAAAGCCTTTCTGTGGACAAAGGGAATTACTATGTAATGACAAAAGGTTCCATCACCAGGAAGATCCACCTATGGCCTCATATGTACCTAATGTAGCCTCAAAAGATGCGGGGCAAAAGTTAACAGAACTACCAGGACAAATGGACAAATGAGTATAGCTGACAAAGATAAATCTCCATCATTGTAGGGTATTTTAGCACATATCTCTCAGTTAAGTTATAGATCAAGGAAACAAAAAAATGAATAGATATGGAAAATATGAGAAGTGCAATTAACAAGCTTGATCCAATAGACATTATATTTAGAACACTATACCAGAAATTCAAGAATACAAGAATTCAAGAAATTCTTGAATAAAAAATTCAAGAATTTTTCTCAGGTATACATGAGTAATTTCTGAGAATTGACTATGTATGAGACAATAAAGTTTTTTTCAACAAATGTTTTTAAAAGGGATAACATACAGATAATGCTCTCTGACTATAATGCAATTAGGTCAGAAATTAGTAACAAGAAACTTTTAAAACATTCTATCTAGAGACTCCATAGAAGGGGTCAGCAAACATTTTCTGTAGACAGCCAGTTATAAAGTGCAGTATTGTTAAAAATTAAATTATAACATTTTAAATTAAATAAATTATACTAAAAATGAAGATAACAAGTACTTAGAACTCAACACCTCTTATTAATGTTATGATATTTTACTATAATCAATGGTCTTGAACTTACATCCGTTGTATCTGTTGAGGGAAATACTATATGATAGTGTTTCCTCTCTTCTCAGTTGTGTGTTCAGTGGTGCCACACTGATAGTTTGAACTCAGACCTGATGGGAATACGTACACAATGGAAATTGATAAATACTACAAATCAAGACATATTTTTTCATAGAATCAGTGGTTAAACATTTACTATCATACTACTGGATGCAGTATTTTTATTATTTTTTAAAATATATTTTGTTGATTATGCTGTTACAGTTGTCCCATTTTGCCCCCTTTATTCCCCTCCTCTCTGCACACCCCCTCCCTCCCACATTCCATGCCTTTAGTTCATGTCCATGGGTCGTACATATAAGTTCTTTGGCTTCTACATTTCCCATACTCTTCTTAACCTCCCCCTGTCTATTTTCTACCTACCATTTATGCTTCTTACTCTCTGTACCTTTTCCCCTCTCTCTCCCTCCCTCTCCCTTGCTGATAACCCTCCATATGATCTTCATTTCTGTGATTCTGTTCCTGTTCTGGTTGTATGCTTAGTTTGTTTTTGTTTTTGTCTTAGGTTTGGTTGTTAATAGCTGTGAGTTTGTTGTCTGGATGCAGTATTTTGATATGTACAATTTACGTTGAAATCCATCAAACAAGTAAGATAGATTGATGGATGGATAGAGGGATGGATAGGCAGATAAAATACCAAAAACATATTCAATTAACCCAAAATAAGTCAAGACAGAAATTGAAAAACCACTAGAAAACAAATAGCAAGATGGTAAACTTAAACTCAATCATATCAATAGTTACATTAAATATAAATGGACTAAGCACTCCAATTAAAAGGCAAGAGATTGTCTGGCTGGGCAAAAAAAGTAAACCCAACTATTTGCTATCTACAAGAGACATACTTTAAATACAAAGAAAGCAAAAGGATGGAAACAAAGATACCATGTTAACCATAAGCATAAGGAAGTTGATATGACTATATTAATGTCAGATAAAGTAGACTTCAAGACAGGAGTATTACCAGAAGTAAAGGGGATTTTTCATAATAACAAAATGATTGATCCATCAGGAAGACACAACCATGTTAAATATATTTGCTCCTAATAACAAATTCAAAACATATAAAAAAATATATGTCAAGAACTAAAGGTAGAAATAAACAAATCTACAACCATAGTTGAAGTTTTTTACCCTCCTCTCTCAGAAATTGATTAGAACAAGTGATAAAACAGAAAGCACATAGGGGCTTCTGGCCAAGATGTGATCTAGGTAAATGTGATACTCAATCTTCCCACAACTAAACTACAGAACAACCATAATTCAGAACTGCCTGAAATCTAGCTGAATGGAAGTCCTACAACTAAGGATATAAAGATGAAGCTACAATGAGACTGGTAGGAAAGGAGACTGGTAGGAGGGACGGAGATGCAGAAGGGGCTAGTCCCAAACCCATGTGTGGCAGATAAAAATCAGGAGAAATATGTTAGCTGCAGAGGTCCCTCCTGAGGAGCAAGGGGTCCCAGCCCCACACCAGGACCCCCAGCCCAGGATTCCAGTGCCAGGAAGAGAAGTTCCCATACTGCCGGCTGTAAAACCAGCAGGGATTGTGGCTGAGTAAGACAGAGGGCTGTTGGAGTCCCAGGCAGTTCCTTTTTAGTTTAATCCTCACCCAAGAATATGTTTATTGAATTTGGAGAGAGAGGAAGAGAGAGAGAGAGAAACATTGATGTGAGAGAGAAACATCGATTGGTTGCCAAACACCCCAACTGCAGATTGAACCCGTAACCTAGGTATGAGCCCTGACCAGGGATGAACCTTCAACCTTTTGGTGTACAGGACAATACTCCAACCAACCGAGCCACCTGTCCAGGGCTCAGGTATTTCCTCTTAAAGGGCCCATGCATGGACTTACTCAGACTTACTCTGCGCTCCAGTGCTGGGTCAGCAGCTCAAAAGTCACCAGGGACATTTGTGGAGGAACTAAACTGCCTGAAATTTCAGGGTGAGAGCTGGGGTGGCAACTTTTTCCCAGACAGAAGTGCTGGCAAAGGCCATTATTCCTTTTCTAAGCCCTTTCCCCAAAGAACCAGCAAGTGGGCACCATATCTGATCTCCATCAACCTGGCTATCACTGTTTGCCTTGCCCTGGTGATTTCCTGAGACCCTGCCCCACCCAACTTTCAGGCCCACCCAAGCTGTTTCCATTGGCTTTTTTTATATGAATGGCCTGTCTTGGCTCATGCTTTAGACTTTCCTAAAATCTCTCAAACAAGCAGCATCTGGCCTCAGTGTGTCCTGTACCTCTCACTAAGTGGCCCCGGGCCTGGCACTAGTGGCAGCCAGCCTTGGCTCATAGCTTGGCCTCTCCTGGACAACTCCATGCCCGGCATGGTAACAGCCACCTGCTGATCACTTTGTAACTCATGCTGGTTGGCTCCAGGCAGAACACAGGTGATGGCTGATCTTGACCTCCACCTCCAGCAAGGCACCAAGTCAGCACACCTGGTAGACAGCTTCAGACCACGTCAAAGCAACACCCAACCACCTCCACGAGTACAACACACTTGAGGGGCAGACACAGAGGGCGCCAGAACCCCATTGAAGTAAGTCCTGTCCCATGGGATTGGCCCCTCCACAGCTGATCATCCACAGTGGTTGCAGCCAGTTGGCTTGGGGATAAATCCCTCACATTGATGTACCAACAGCAATGGAGTCTCAACTACAGCAGGAGTGTGTACACAGTCCACATAGGGGAGGGGGGCACCTGGAGAGCACAACTAGGGTGAACAAAACTTTTGTCCAGGCTGTGCCACCGGACTCTACAGGACACCTACTACATTAGACCACTCTAGTGAGCCCCCAGGAGATGTAGCAGCTGTATCTAACAAACACAGGAAGGTTGCCAAAACGAGGAGACAAAGAGATATGTCCCAAAGGAAAGAACAGAATAAAACTCCGGAAAAAATACCAAGCAGAGCAGAGACGAGCATCTACTAGATGTGGAGCTCAAGATGGTTATAATAAAGATGCTCAATGACCTTAGGAGAAGAGTAGATGAACTTAGAGCAGCAATTTTCAACTGGTGTGTCACAAGAATTTTTAAAACATGAATAATTACCTGACTATTTAGTCAAGGCCACGGATCTATTTTCTCTTAGATTGTCAAATTAAAAAAAAAAAATCAACAGCCAACACAACAATAGCCATCCAGTGTGAATGAATCAGAATTATACCTATTTTTTTGTCAGATCAGCAAAAAATACATATTTTTGGTGTGCCACAGAGTGTTATTAGTTTATGTGTGCCATGAGGTGAAAAAGGCTGAAAATCACTGACTTAGAACTTCAACAGCATAAAAAAAAAAAGAGGGCATGGGAAACATAAGAAAGAACCAGTCAGAAATAAAGTATACAGCCCTGACTGGTGTGGTTCAGTGGACTGAGTGTCAGTCTGCGAACCAAAGAGTCACCGATTTGATTCCCAGTCTAGGGTACATGTCTGGGTTGCAGGCCAGGTCCCCAGTAGGGGGTGGACAAGAAGCAACCACACATTGATGTTTCTCTCCCTCTATTCCTCCCTCCCTTCCCCTCTCTAAAATAAATAAACAAAATCTTAAAAAAAAAGAAAGTACACACTAACTGAAATGAGGAATAACCTAAAGGGAAGCAACAGTAGAATAGATGAAGCCAATAATTAAAACAGTGATTTGGAATATAAAGAAGCAAAAACACCCAATCAGAACAGGAAAAAAAAAGAACAAAAAATGTGTATAGTTTAAGGAACCTCTGGGACAACTTCAAATGCAGCAACACTCACATCATGAGAGGGCCAGAAGGAGAAGAGAAAGAGCAAGACATTGAAAACCTATTTGGAAAAAATAATGATAAATTTTAAATTTGGTGAAGGAAATAGACATACAAGTCCTGAAAGTACAGAATCCCAAACACCAAGACACAATATAATTAAAATGCAAAAGTGTAAAGACAGAGAGTGAATCTTAAAAGTAGCAAGAGAAAAGCAGTTAGTTACCTACAAGGGAGCTCCCATAAGACTTCCAGCTGATTTCTCAACAGAACCTTTGCAGGCCAGAAAGGATTGTCATGAAATAATTCAAGTGATGAAAAGCAAGGAACTATAACCAAGATGACTCTACCCAGCAAAGCTATCATTTAGAATGGAAGGACATATAAAGAGCTTCCTGGACAAGAAAGAGTTAAAGGAGTTCATCACTACCAAACCAGTATTACATAAAATGCCACAGGGTCTTCTTTAAGAAGAAGAAGAAGAAGAAGAAAAGATAAAACTATGAACAGTAAAATGGCAATAAGTACATATCTGTCAACAATTGAATCTAAAAAACAAATGAACAAGCAGAAGAGAAACAGACTCATAGATACAAAAAACATTTATTATATATTTATTGGATAAATAGATAGATGGATAGACAGACAGGCAGATACAGAGAACATTTATTTTATACATATATCTTTCTCCCCAGCTGGTCACTGTGTCAACTTTATTTATACAATATTTAGCCTTAGAGAATTTTAAATATTTGTTATTAAGTACAGACTAAGTCCAAAGTTTGTTTACTTTATCGTTTCAAAAGGAATCTGGAGGGCTTATAAGAATACATCATAGACTGAAAATGAGAATAAGACCTGGCCAAGATGGACTAAAAGTGGAACATAAGGATGTGACCCCAAGACAGCTTTGTAGTCACAAAGGCCTGCAGGTGGGGCAGCACAAGTCCACATGTGGTCTGGAAAGAATTCGCACCTTTGTTCAGGGAGTCCTGGCTGTGGCTGGCACGGTGGTGGAGGCAAGTGCCCTGCGCCAGGTACTTCTCTCACGTGTTAGGTGGGGAGGCTGCCCTGGCCTCTCCTCCACGCCCCACCCCACCCCAGAGCTGTCCTAGGCAGGAATCCTATGATGGGCATTGCCTCTGGGAAGTGACTCAGAGATATAAGGGGTGACAGAATGTCCCAGGAATCTTATCTTATGATGGGATTCGCCCCCCCCCCCCCCCGACCCTCCCTGCAGCAGGCCTAGGAGCACGTGGAGAACACCACACCTGGGTGGAGTGATCCCTGGGTCCTGCCCAGCCTCGCACGGGCAGCTTGCAGATGTCCATCCCACCATAAATAAACTTTGCATATTAAATTAAGTTGCCCTGAGAATTTACTTTTTTGGAAAACATTTAATTGAGTTACTCATTTTTATTTTGTAATTTGATTTTTTTTATTTTGGTGTCAGTATAAGTTTATTTTCAGGTCTCAGGTGTTTTCATAGTCTGTTGAGAAGAGCTCAGGTCCTAGGCACTCCTGATAACCTCTCCCACCCATCAGGGTTTACCTTACAGAGACTCACTCCCCAGTCTCCAGCTGCTACCAGGACCTGGAACTCCTCCCAGGAGGCGGTGTACTACGTGGGCTCCAATACACTAATTTTAGGGAAGAAACTTGAGAAGAGAAAGGAGATTTCTGGCTCTTTGTGCTTCTACCCCAAGTACATCTGGGGTTGCAGGTAGACTCTTAACAAGCCAAGAGGCACTCTGGGGGGCTGCAAGGCCAGGCCTGGGGAATCCAGATTTAAATAGGGTACTTCTTTGACTGGCAGGGCTGAGTTAGACACTGTTAAATATCCCATAACCCATCTAACGTGGGTCCTGGCTCTTAGCATGCCTTCTAATTGCATACTTATTTTTGTCATTGTTTGATAGTCTGCCTCACTCACCTGCTGCAAGCTTCTTGAGGACAGGGCTGGGTGTGTTCCCACTTCCCAGCACAGCGCCTGACCCGCTGCAAGTGCTCAGCAGCTACCGTGGAGCAAATGAAAGGTGAATTTTTTACATTCTCCCACAGGAGGTTCTGCTAGACTCTCACCTAGTGATAAAGCTCGGGACCTAACCACCACCAGGGGCACAGCTGTCATCCAGGCCGGGGCCACTGACTCCCTGCAGCAGGAGCATGCACACCAGGGGGAACTGTGTGACATCGTAGTAAGAGACAGGAGGGCCTCGTTACAGGATTTGAGATTGTGCTGGGCAATGCTGGAGAGTACTTAAGGAAGCAAAACTTTGTCCGGGGCTGGACGCTGTCAAGAAGCAAGGGAAATCTGATGATTAGGCCTCTTAATTTTTGTGTAGGAGGCAGGAGGAACACAGCAAGGCTAGAGCTGTCCTTGGTAATGAAGCAGTCGTCACTCCTATTAGCTGAGAAAGATGTTTGGTCATTTTTGAATTGCATAGTGTCCTTATTTATTTATATATGTATTTTTTAGCATGAACATATTTATTTACTAACCAAGAGGTTGATTCCATTTAAACCAACACTCAGAAATAGTTGCGTATAAAATGTTTGTGATAAAGATAATGGAACACAATAAAAAAAAAAAAGCATGAAGAGATTTCTCCGTTGAAATGAACTTGTTTATCCTCACAGCTAATTCCTGTTCAGAAGGATGATGGAATTTTTTCTCTACTTTTTTATAGACTCGAGTACAGGTGACCTTGTTTACGATGCAGCCCACCATTCATTTCCCATCTTCCAATTTTCTCGTTACTGTGCTTTTCTTCCCATCACCTTCCTGACGTTGAATCAATGTGCTGTTTATAAATTTGCAAGCAGTCTGAGTTTTTCTGCCATCAGCTGTGGTTTCTTTAGACTTCTTCCCCCGGTTACATGACAACTGTGTCATTTTCAACGTGCTCCCAGTTTTTATGGTGAGATTTTTGCCATCAGAAGTGAGGCCACCGTCTGGTGTGGCCACGGCACCCATTTTCTGCGCAGCTGTTCCTCCTCCTTCGTTCGTGTGCTCGTCAAAGCCTTTGACTTTCACGAAGCTCCATCTTCCTACTGGCTGCAGGGCTTGGGCAGCAGGCGCTGAGGGGAGCGTGGCTGTCTTTACTTTTGTCTTGTTCCATCAGGGTCACAAAGTGACCTCATCTGATGCTGAGCTTCTGTGAAATTGTTTATGTTCAGCAGGGAAAACAGCGGGTTGGTCGCCAGGCCAGTAGGGTGATCAGCCACCCCAGTTTGCCTGGGACTGAGGACTCACCCAGGATGTAGGACTTTTGGTGCTAAAACTGAGACAATCCTAGGCAAACTAGACAATTGGCTACCTTATTGGCCAGCTGCCAGCTGCCAGGATGTTCTCATCTTTCTCATTAGGCATAATGGTACTTCATGGAATACTTGTCAAATCCTACCCAGTCACTGGACAGTACATATGTAGACACATGCATTTAACTATGCACATGCATGCACCCACCACATAACACTAGCATTTATGTGTTCACATAAACACGTTACAAATACAGATGCACTATTCTCACTATACATACACATATACATATGCCTATATAGTAATCACAAATCCCTATACATATAAATACAGGTCTCCAAACACTCACGCAAATACACATACATTCAAACACAAGCACATCCATCTAGGCCATTGGAGAGATGGAGAAGCATAGAGGAGCCTAGTGAGCGGGGCTGGGCAGATGAAGCTGGGATTGGAAAGGAAAGTTCAGGCAGGTGCTGGAGGAAGGACTTTGAATAGCAAATAACAAGAGTGGCATGAGGTCATGGAAAGAGCCCTGGATTTGAAATCAGATGATCCTGAGATTAAATCACAGCCCTGCCATTTACTATCTGTGTGACCTAGGCAACTGATTTAACTTCTGTTTTAGTTTTATTTGCAAAATGGGCTGCTGTAAAGATGTAAATAAGTTCCAGAATGTTCTAGGTGCTTAATAACAAATTAAAACTGATGTTTTTATGAGGTTCGTGGGGACCAAAGGTATACGGATGGAGCCTTGACCTCCACAAAGTGGTTTCAGGAAAATAATCTTCAGATGGACCGCTATCATCACCACCCCATTTGAGACCAGGAAATCAAGGTCCAAAGAGGTAAAGTATTAACCCAAGGACTGGGTGTGGATGATGCTGCATTGCCAGCAGGAGACTCGAGCCGGGCCTGGGCTGAGGGTGTGGGACCCAGCTGCTATTAGGGGCAGCCGCGCTTGTCAGGGGCTCTGCCTACTCTCAACTATACCGAGCTGTCCCGCAGCATTCCTGAGGAGTCTGAGGCCTGAGTGCATGCTATGCCAACCAGGGTCACAGTTTTCCAGAAGGTGGTTGTTCTGGCCCCTTGCCTTCGCCTGTGCCCCACCGTGTCTCCAGTGAACATTAACCCTTACCCTTCCCTCCGAGGGTGCATGGCAGCTCTCCTGGCATCCTTTCAGTCTGGCCGAGAAGGGACCGCAGGCTTGGTAGAAAGGGTGTTGAGCTGACAGTTGAAAGATCTGGGTTCAAGTTCTGTCTTGGCCACTTACTAGTTATGAGGTTCTGGACCAGTCATTTCCCTTTTCTGAGGCCTGAGTTTGCCTCTGTTCAATTATGATAATAGCCACTTCAAGCAGAATTAAATGTAAGAACGAATATGAAAGGGCCTAGCTAGGGCTTGACCCAGAGTGGAGACTCGTTAATGTTGGCAGAACACTTGGAGTAAAATTAACAGAGAAAGAGGCCTGCATTCTAGTATAGGAAGTGCTAAATGTGTGTGACCTTTGGAAAGTCTTGTAACTTCTCTGAGTCTCAGTTTCCTCAGCATGAAATGATAAAATTGACCTGGATAGTCTCCAGCTTCCTTTCCAGTTCTGTTGTTCCAGAGCCATGTGATCCGAACTGTCGGGATAGTTTCTTCTGACCCCTTAAGGAAGCACATCTATCTAGAATGCGAAGAGTGTCAAAGTTGCGGACAGACACAGAGCAACAACCTCGACACCCACTCTAGAGACCTGTATACTGTTTTTTTTAATCCTTATCCAAAGATATGCTTATTGATTTCAGAGAGTGTGGCAGGGAGGGAGAGAAACATTGATGTGAGCGAGAAACGTCAATCAGTTGCACGTGCCCCAACCAGGGACTGAACCCGCAACTTAAGCATGAGCGCTGACTGGGAATCAAACTTGCAACCCTTTGGTTTACAGGACAACGCTCCAACCCAGTGAGCCACACTGGCCAGGGCGATACCTTTGGTAAGGGGTTCTTCTTTGACAGCTTGTTGAAGGAAGTAGGTCTTTAGACCTCTGTTCCTAGAAGAGGGAAGAGCACTGGATCACACATTGAACTACCAACCCAGACATGTAAATCAGATCCCCACTCTGCTCCTCCGGCTCTGACAGTCCAGTAAGAACCTGTCAGGGACAGATGTTACCCTAAAAGGCGCAATTTGTGCTAAAAAAAAAAAAACAAAAAAAAGAAAAAACAGGGTAACCAGTATGTTCTAAAAGTATTCTGGGAAGAATGTGGGCTCTAACGTCCGGCAAGGGTGGCCCGTGTGGTCTGGTCTTGAGCAATGGGGAGAGTATTCACGGAGTGGAAATGGAGGAGGGCCACCTGTCACAGAAGTCAAGGCTCTATTCAGCCCTGTGGGAGTGGGGGACGTGTCACGCCCTGAGGGTGTTTAGCCAGGAGAGGTGGATGCCTGAACAAGTGGAGGTGAGAGCTGAGTAGGAACCAGACGTTTATGAGGAAGGGTAGAAGGAGGAAACCAACTTTTGCCGCAGAACCTCCTATGCACCTTACATCCTCTGACACAACCCGCACACCAGCCCTTCCTGGTGGGTTTTTCCCACGCTCATCTTAGAGATGAGGCACCTGAGACTCAGACAGACCAAGATCTGGTGGCACAGCTGGTGAAGGGCAGAGGTCGGGTGGAAGTTGAGACCAGAACCCCAGCCCTTCCTCCCTCCTTAGCCTCTTGGAAGCTGCTTCTAGGCTTCGAGGAGTGGAAGATTCTTTGGCAGGAGGGCAAAGACCCATTGGTCCCAGGAAGGACTGAGAGGGTGTCCCTCTTCTCCCCGGCAGCCTTCCAGTTGCTCTCCTCATCAGAGAGTTCCATAATCCACTGTGACCTCTCTGTTAGTTTTATCACTGCTCCCAAACCCAACACAATCCGATTAGATTAGATCCTGCAGTCATCAGTGAAAGTTTTTTCACAAAAGGCTCCACTCTCTACAAACACAGGCCTTCTTGCTTCCTTCCCAGGCAGCCAGCCTTTAAGGTCAGCACAAATGACAGGAGGGGAACTTTGTCACCATCACAATGGGGAGAGGCTTGGCAGGCAGAATCCTGCTTAGATATGTCAACAACTAATCATCTCTTGGGCAAATAAACTGAAGCTGAACCCCCAGAGAGCACATTGGTCTCTTGATCCCGAGACTAAAGGAAACCTGGAGAAGGGCTGTATCCACCCATAAATAACAATGGCCACCATGTCTTGGGTGTCCACCCAGGGTGGGCCCTTTGCACTGTTTCTACTTCTTCCAACAATTATGTAAACTATGTCCAAGTCCTCTCTTCTAGCTACATTTTCAGTTTCTCTTCTGTTCTACAGAGAACTGAAGCTCAGAGAGGTTGCTCTGTCCAAGGTCACAGAGGTACTAAGCTTACAAACGCAGGATTCACACCCAGGTCTGTTTGATTCAGTTAAAAAACAAAATTTGCTACAGAGTCTTCGTTACTGATTTCATTTTCTTTTTTTTTATGCTCTTTTTTTAAAAAATTTTTATTGTTATTCAATTATAGTTGTGTACCTTTTCTCCCCATCCCTCCACCTCACCCCAGCCGAACCCACCTCCCTCCCCGACCTCCACCCTCCCCCTTGATTTGGTCCATGTGTCCTTTACAGTAGTTCCTGTAATCCCCTCTCCTCACTGTCCCCTCCCCACTCACCCCTGCCCATTGTTAGATTGTTCTTAACTTCAATGTCTCTGGTTATATTTTGTTTGCTTTTTTCTTCTATTGATTATGTTCCAGTTAAAGGTGAGATCATATGGTATTTGTCCCTCACCTGATTTCATTTTCAATAAGCCTAAGTTTGTTACATTGATTCCCCAATAAAAAAATAAATTTTAGGAAACAACAAAATTCAAATGAGCACATTTGAAGATCTAATTTGTTAAGTGATTCATGAATTGGGCAGCGCCCCTTCTAGCAACTAGAAGGGCACTCCAAGATTTTCACAGGAAGAAAGATGGGTCAACAGAGTAAAAGGATTGTTTTAGACCAGAACAGAGGGAAGGCAACGGCAGGGGTTTTGATCACACCCAGCGAGCCTCATTAGTTTAATATCTCTCTTACATTTAGACTTTGTCCTGTTTTCCCCCTTCTACCTTGCCTCTCGTTAGGGCAAAACTATTTTCCCTCAAAAAATTGTATTTCTATTCCTTAAACCTTCTTTTACTGAAAACACATCTTTCATTCAAGGTTGTTATCTCATTATTCTAGCAGTTTTTATTCCATATATTGTCATTTTTAATCCTTAAAAATCTTAATTTCTGACTTCCAGCTGAGATACGGCATAGGGAAACACAGCTCACCTCCTTGCACAACCACAGCTAAAATTACAACTAAATTACTATTTAGTTGTAATTAATAAATAATTAATAATTAATTACAATTAATAATATAATTAATAAAGCAGCTATCACCCAGAATTGTCAGAGATCGAGCTGTATGGAAGCCCGACAACCAAGGAATTAAACAAGATACATTCAGATGGGTAGGAGGGGTGGAGACGCAGAGATGTGGAACACACGGTCACGAAGGATGTCTCAGGAGTGAGGGATCCCAGCCCCTCACCATGCCCCGCATCCCAGAGTTCCGGTGCCAGGAAGATGATTCCCCATAAGTTCTGGATGTAAAAACCAGTGGTGTTTGGGACAGTGGAAAAAACTGCAGGATTCTCAGGCATCTACTCTTAAAGGGTCCGCAATGGACTTAGGGCTTATGCAGACTCACTCCCTCTGGGCTCCACCACCAGGGCAGCAGTTTGAAGGGTGTGAGTGGCATATGGGGAGAAACTGAAGTGTCTGGCATCAGGACATGTGCTGGAGGACAGCTCCCTCTTGGACAAAACTCCAGAGGCCAGGCAGCAGCACCGTCCCTTTTCTGAGCCCTCCCCCACAATTAGCCAAAGACTGGGTGACACCATACTGGAAACTCCATCAATCTGGTTCACAAGGGTTGCTCCACCTTGGGGATTACCTAAGGTTCCCCCATCCAACTTACAGGTGTGCTTTTCTACAACAGGCCATGTTACTAAGACAGAGATTCAAAGCAGCTCTACCTAATACATAAAAACAAACACAGGGAGCCGGCCAAAATGAGGAGACAAAGAAATACAGCCCAAATGAAAGAATGGAAGAAAACTCCAGAAAAAGAACTAAACAAAATGGAGATAAGCAATTTATCAGATGCAGAGTTTAAGACACTGGTTATCAGGATGCTCAAGGAGCTCATTGGGTACGGCAACAGCATAAAAAAGACCCAAGCAGAAATGAAGGTTACACCAGGTGAAATAAAGAAAAATTTACAAGAAATCAATATTGGAATGAATGAAGCTAAGAATCAAATCAATGACTTGAAACACAAGGAAGAAAAAAATTCAATCAGAATAACAAGAAGAAAAAAAAAATCCAAAGAAACACCAACCCAAGGATATGATAAGGAGCCCCTCGGACAACTTCAAACATACCAACATTCAAATCATAGGGGCGCCAGAAGGAGAAGAGAAAGAGCAAGAAATTGAAAACTTATTTGAAAAAATAATGAAGGAGAACTTCCTTAATTTGATGAAGAAATAGACATAAAAGTCCAGGATGCACAGAGAGTCCCAAACAAGAGGGATGCAAAGAGGCCCACTCCAAGACACATCATAATTAAAATGCCAAAGCTTAAAGATAAAGAGAGAAGTTTACAAGCAGCAAGAGAAAAGGAGACAGTTACCTACAAAGGAGTTCCCATAAGACTGTCAGCTGATTTCTCAAAAGAAACTTTGCAGGCTAGAAAGGACTGGCAAGAAGTATTCAAAGTAATGAAAAGCAAGAACCTACAACCTAGATTACTCTACCCAGCAAAGCTATCATTTAGAATGGAAGGGCAGATAAAGTGCTTCCCAGATAAGGTAAAGCTAAAAAAGTTCATCATCACCAAGCCATTATTATATGAAATGTTAAACGGACTTATTTAAGAAAGAGAAGATCAAAATTATGAACATTAAAATGGCAATAAATTCACAACTATCAACAATTGAATCTAAAAAAGAAACTGAGCAAAGAAGCAGGACAGAAACAGAACAATAGATATGGAGATCATCTGGATGGTTACCAGTTGGGAGGGGGAAGGGGAAGAATGGGGGGCAAAGTGCAGAGATTAAGAAGTACAAATTGGGCCCTGGCTGGTGTGGCTCAGTGGACTGAGCACCAGCTTGGGAACCAAAAGGTCCCTGGTTGCATTCCCTGTCAGAACACATGCCTGAGTTGTGGGCCAGGGCCCCAGTTGGGGGTGAGCCAGAGGCAACCAATCCATGCGTCTCTTGCACATTGATGTTTCACTCTCTCTCTTTCTCCCTCCCTTCACCTCTCTCTAAAAATAAATAAATAAAATCTTAAAAAAAAACCCAAAAAGAACAGTATAAGAAATGGAGTAGTCCAAGAACTTATAGGCATGACCCATGGACATGAACTAAGGGGGGGATCACTGGAGGGAATGGAGGGTACTGAGTGGAAGGGGGTCAAGGGGGAAAAATTGGGACAACTGTAATAGCATAATGAATAAAATATATGTTTTTAAATCTTAATTTCTAATAAAAACTAGGATGTAAATAATTATGAACTCTCTTTTATATTAGCATTTTGTGGCTTTACAAACTTATAAATACTTTTTATAATTTATAGGAATGTGCTTTTTCATGGAGAACTTCTCAGTGTGGCATAAAACATGTTCGCTAGTAGACCCAATTTTATCTTCAATTTTTCTCTACTAGGAAACCAAAAGTAGGTAAAAGTAAGTTCAATAATTAACATTCCAATTGTTTTTCTTTCTGGTTTGGAAATGATCTAGACATTTAATAAATTCTTCAAAAAAAATTTGTGGGGGTTCCTCCCTAAAATTTCCCTTAGGAAATTCTTTAACTATAGACTTTAGTTTTTGACCAAAGGGTGAAGGATACCTGAGGGGTTCATCTGCACCCTCAAGTACTTTTATTTTAAACAGCAACTGTCTAATGGTCTCTTTAGAGAGGAAAAGGGATTCAGGCAGAACATTAGTAAAACGTGCGTACTCAGGGGAAAAAGTAAGGGGTAAGGAGTGTAGGAGTCCCATCCGCCTATTATTTTTTGTCGTAGATACCTTTTGTATATTTAATCTTCCATTAGCATTTTGTAATGTCTTTTAATAAACTTATTTTGATATACTAAGCTTTTGTAAACTTCTGCATGCCAATTAAAATAAGCATGTGATTCTGTTTGCTCAGTTTGGGAAGCCTTACTTTCAAGTGCGGTTTTTGAATGATTTCGTTTAACTAGAACACTCCTCGCCACGCCCATTGTTAACCCCAGGCTGTGTGCAGGAGGGTTTTGCCTCGTTTGCAGATGTCCGCAGCTCCCAGGACTGTTGTTCTTAGACATACAACAAGCAGGCGCGCCAGGAGGTTGCACACTCAGTTTGTTGGATATAACGAATCCTGTTTCTTAATATTCACCCCAGACCTCCTGCTGGACCCAGTACAGCTCAGATTAGCCCCAGTCCAACCTTGGACCCAGCCTGGTTCTCAAATTGGACCCAGTTCAGTTCTTAAGTTGGATCGGTCTAACTCTGGCCAGTAACCACCACCAATTCCCATGGAATCTTGGGTTGGGAAAAGGGTTGAACCAGAAAGTCCCAAGGAATGGGGATTCTGGACTGATTTCAAAATAAATGGAGAACTGCAGCTGCCACCAACAGTTCTCAATGTGGAACCTGGGGGCTGATTCCAAACAACTGGGGAATTGCGACAAAATGGTCAGTGGGTCCCATCGTGGAATCCAGGGACTGAGCTAAGGACTGGGGTTTTCCACTGGGAAATTGTTGTCTTTCCACTGGAAAGGGACCAGGATGGAGGCAGATCTGCCCCTGGCATGGTCTGGAATGAGTAAACCATTTGTTCCTAAGCATCCTTGGTTAAGGAAGATATGATCTTGTTATTTATAAGCAGGTTATAATTGCTCAGCCTTGTTTAACTATCTGTCTCCATTTCCCCATTCCACTTACCAAGGAATTGTCCTAGCTTTTTACTAACCTGCCTCAGTCTAAAAGGCTAGGGACTTGCTCTGGGCAGAAGCATTGGCCAGCTCAAGCTTACCTCCCCTGTAAAGGCAAGTCAATCAAACCGGGAGCTTGGACACAAGACAGAACGGAGCTCACACCTCGAGGGACTTAGCAGCAGCCCTCGGAAAGAGCAAGAAAGACAGTGAACTGAAAATGGGGTTTGTGGGTGCCATGCCTGTGTTTCTCGTTGTCGCCAGATGCCATCAGAAGTTCCTTTTGGTCTCGACACTGCCACCAAACCTGTTAAAGAACAAAATTCAACAGAGTAAATTTGAAGATCTAATTGGCTTATTAAGTAATTCACGAATTGGGCGGCATCCCACCTAGCAAATAGAAGGGTGCTCCAAGCCTGTGTAATGGAAGCTTTTTATAAAAGACGGATGGGGCAAGGGAGTATTAACAAAAGAAAAGAAAGGATTACTTTTAGACCAGGACATCCTTTGGAGAGAAGGCAATGGTAAGGGTTTTTATCGTGTAGCTTTCTTCTTTCTTCTTGGTGGGGGTGGACACTGAGGGGGAAGGCGTGTTGGAGAGGGTCCATGTGACAGATGACTCGGTGGTGTTGACCAGAAAATTCCAGGCCAGTTGATTAACATTACATTTCTGTGAGAGGTTAAAACAGCGATTAAGTCAGGTAATAGATGGAGGTTTGGTATTATGAGCTTTAGCACAGGTGATGTCGTTTTGGACCAGCTTTCTCTTTAACAATTCTAATATTCTGCCATGCTCCCCTGTAACTGTTTGAATGAATGAATGGATGGATGGATGGATAATGAATGGATGGGGTCCAGTGACCAAAGATTGGAAGCTAGCATTAATCTCGCCATATCTTTCTATTTCTGTGGCCTTGCCACAATATTGATATAGATAAAATCAGGTTAAAATAAATGTCAAAGGAAAGTTCAAACGAGAAAACAGAAAGGCCTCAAAAGAGCTGAATATATGTACCAACAGAGTGAGAAGGCAGCCTATGGAATGAGGGGAAAACACTTGCAGATCATGTATCCTAAGGGGCTGATACCCAGAATCTGTAAAGAAAACCTGTAACTCAGCAGCCGCAGCAGCAGCAGCAGCAACAACAAACAAATAACTTGATTTTAAAATGGTCAGAGGACTTCAGGGAGAGAAACATGTCTGTTGACATTTCTCCAAAGAAGATGGACATTGGTCAACAAGCATATGAAAAGTTGCTCAACTAATCATTAGAAATGCAAATTAAAACTGTTACCAGAAAGGGGACCTGGCCCCGAGCAGGTCTGCCCAGGGCCAGCCAATAGGGTGTGGGTTCGTGACTACACGCAGGAAAGATTTCATAACACGAGTCCAGGAGATTTTTAAAGGATGTTTATTAAAGCCGGGGGCCATGAAACGAGGAAGGGCCAAGGATAGGGGCAACAGGAGAAGGACTCTGGGGAAATGAGCCTAGGCTGGGCTGCTTTGGCTCACTAAGAAGTCAGAGAAAAGGGGTCTTGGGGAGAGGGTCAGGGGGGTTAGCCCGGAACTAACCACAGCTGCCCATTGCTCCCTGGTTGCAAACCTCATGGGGTCCCTTACGGTTAAAGAGATGCACGCCTGTCGGGGAAGAAGAGGAGGAAGGGAAAGGCACAGGTGTGCTCCTGGGAGGGAGAGTGCATGTGTGGGGACCTTTGATTGGAGGGGTGTTAGAGGCTGGGCATTTAGGGGAGGTCTTGGGGAAGATCTCACAGAATATTTGTCAGCTTTATGCGGATGTACCAAAATGAGATTCCTTTAACCTCATCCGTCCTTGGGTGTGGCTGGCAAATGGCACTAATTGGATCTCTGCTCTCTATCTCTCTGAGTAGGGTGATTGAGGCTATTTACCCTCTGGTTGGTGAGAAGTGCAAACCATTTACTCTTACGTGTCTTTAGTTTAGGGAGGACAGAATTTACTAGGTGGCTGCAAACTGCTTGTTTAACGATCGGTCTCCATTTCCCTATACCACCTGTCCTGGCTCACTAGCCTGTCTCAAAACCGCAGTGAGCCCTGACTAGTGTGGCATCATCCTGCGGGGCGAAGGGTCGCCAGCTGGGGCACATGCCTGTGTTGTGGGTTTAGTCCCCAGTCAGGATGCGTTCCAGAAGCAGCCAATCAATGTATCTCTCTCACATAGATGTTTCTCTCCCTCTTTCTCCCTCCCTTCCCCCTCTCTCTAAAAACAAATAAATCAAATCTTCCAAGAAAAAAAAAAACCCCACATGGGTGACCGCTATAAAAAATATATATATTATGTATATATATTTGTGAATATATATATTGTATATATATCATATATATATGAAATACCAAGCGTTGGTGAGGATGTTAAGCAATTGGGGCCCTTGAACAGTGTTTGTGGGGATGTAAAATGGTGTAGCCACCATGGGAAACGGTATGGAGTTCACACAGACAAACTAAAAATAGAATTATCATTTGCTCCACCAATCCTACTTCTGGGCATCTGTGGAAAAGAATTGCAAGCAGGGTCTCAGAGAGGTATTTGCCCACCCATGTTCGTGACAGCATTGTTCACAACAGACAAAAGGGGAAGCAACCCAAGTGTCCATCGACAAATGAATGGCTGGGCAATATGTGGCAGACACGTACCATGGAGTGTTATTCGGCCTTAAAAAGGAAGGTAGTTCTGACCCATGCGTAACATGGATGGACCTTGAGGACACTTGCTGAGGGAAGCAGGCCGGTCACGAGAAGACGGAGGATGCTGTACGGTCCCACTGAGATGAGGTCTCTAAAGCAGCCAGCCATACAGAGTCAGAGAGTCCAATGACGGTCGCTGAGAGCTGGTGGGAGGGGGAGATGGAGAGGTATTGTCGAACAAATAGAGAATTTCAGTTCTGCAAGATGAAAAAGTTCTAGAGATTGGCTGCAAAAGAGCAAGATTATAGGTAACTTTCCTGGGATGTACACTTAAAATGGTCAAGATGGTAACTTTTATATTATGTGCTTTTTATCACAATTAAAAAAAAGAAACTGGGCGTGGAGACTTGGAAGAAGGAGGGGTGGACCTGCTGCTTGCTAGTGCAGGGAGGAGTTTGGGCTGACTGCATCTAAATGAGCCTCGAGTCCCTTTTAGCATCAGAGCGCTCCCTGGATCCCCGCACAGCCTCCAGCAGCCAGAGCACATGTGTTACTGGGGAGCCCCCAGTTAGGGGGGTCCCCATCCTCAGTTCTTGTCTCACAAGAGATGAATTCAGGCGATGAGATAGCAAGTTTATTGATGAAATACACTTGAACACGAAGCTGCAAGTGGGTGCCCAGCTAGTCCAAGTGCCCTGTCTACGGGGATTTTAGGAACTTTGTACTTGTAGTCAGCCTCTAGGTCCCCCCTCCCCCTCCCTTCTCTGGACCTTAGGATTAACAAACACTTTCAAAAGCTTCTTTTCCCAGGTAGTAGAAACAAAACACACAGAATTCCAAAGGTTTCCCCCACCCCTCCTGCACTTATCATAGTTTCTCTTGTGATCTTCTGAACACCTGGCAATCTCTTTTTTTTAAAGATTTTATTTATTTATTTTTGGTGAAAGGGGAAGGGAGGGAGAAAGAGAGGGAGAGAAACATTGATGTGAGAGAGAAACATCGATCAGTTGCCTCTTGTATGCACTCTGACCTGGGATCAAACCTGAAACCCAGGCATGTGACTTGGCTGGGAATCGAACCAGTGACCTTTTCCTTGGCAGGATGACACCCAACCAACTGAGCCACATCAGTCAGGGTAGGAAAACCTATTTACACTTTTGCCTTGTTACCTGACTGATGGCCCTCATCTAGCCTACCTGAAGAACCGGGGACCAGCTCCAGAACATGCTAGAAGGAGGGCTTGGCTCTCTGACATGAACTTTATAAATCTTCCTAGGGGCATCCCATCCACCCACCCATCCATCCATCTATTCTTTCCACACATATTCATGGGGTATCCACTCAAGAGGCTGAAGAGGTGCATACAGACAGTGATGCACCCAGACCCTGTCCCTGTGGAGTTTAGAGACTGGTGGGGGATACAGGCAGGTTATCAGGAGAAAAAAATGCAGTGTGACACGTGCTGTCATTGGGGTCATACAGGACACTGAGTAGGGGGCCTGAGTTAGTCTGCGATGAGAGTTCATGAAGAAAGGTCAGTCTTAGGCTAACTTGAAAGATCACCAAGACTTAACTGGTCAAAAGGAGAGAGGGAAAGTATACGAAGGAAAAGCAAGAGCATGGGCACCTCATAGGGATTTTAGACAACCCAGGGCCAGGTGAGAATCTGTGAACAGTCGAGTCAAGGCAGGAATAGAGAGCGCTGAGGCAAAAGAGGAAGACAAGGATGGGATCTGGTAGGGTCGTTTAAGCACCTTCTGAGCATGTTGCAAGGTGCTGAGCGGCTATAAAATGTGTAATACAGAATGGGCGGGCCCAGGTGGAGAGGCAGTGTGAGACACGGGGCAGTCCGGAGCCCCGGAGTCAGGTTCTGCATCCGGCATTCTCGGAATTCTGGGCAAGATGACTCAGAGCTTCCGACTCCGTGCAGAATCCTCTCCACTGGTCCCTGCTGTCTCAGGGCAAGCTAGTCAGCCGCTCAAGAGGGGTACTTTCCGTGCTGGAGAATGCATCGCCTTTCGCCACGGAGTACGGTGGAGTGGGGTGGAGCTGTCTTTGTCAACAGCTCCAGGGCACCTCCTCAGCCCTGCTACCTGTGGCCTTCTATCTGTGCCTGAGAGTGTTCTTGTCTGCCTCTTCCATCAGGATTTGACAGCCATCCCTAGCTGTCTTCTCTCCTCTAGGCTGGGCAGCCTCAGGTCTCCGTCTCACAGATCATTCCTGATGCTCCCTGCCATGCACAGCCATCCTTGTCTTTCTGAGACCACTTGGGTTGTACCCCTGTGGGCCCCAGGCCCAGCCTGCTCCACCCCGGTTGCCTCAAGGGCCTCAGTCTAGGCCTGCCCCACTTGTCCAGCTCCGAACTTTCTAAGAACTACCTTTGGGCTTCAGCCCTGGCTCTATCTCCGGCTTATCTTTCACATGCTTCTGAAGATAAGCAGGTTCTTGTAAGCTGGGGACCACCTCTGCTCTCTCTAGGACTTCCTCAGTTGTCTGCACGTGGCTCTCTGCTGGAGGACCAATGGTCGAAGTGCAGGATCGGTGTTTTCTGAAAGGACTCCTCCCTGAGGCACTGCAGGCACCTGTCCCAGGAGGGACCCCAAGAAAACTGGAAGGAGGACAACCCCAGCACCTGCCACAAGTTGTCCACAGTCCCTTAGGAGCTGTGAAGAAAAGGACAGTTATTTTCAGGGTTAATTGAAAGATAAGACGGTGGGGCAGCCTGGGAAACTGAGTAAAGTCTGGCAGACTGGGATTCTGGCTGTGACCGCCTGGCAAGGGAAAGGCCCTGTGCCCTGCGTGACGACGGGAGACTTCCCACCGGCCTCAGGACACGGCTTCTGATATGAATTCTCCACCGATGGGGCCTGGCTGCTGGGATGCCATAGCACCCCAATGCTGGTCCGCAAAAGAGGGCCAGCGAGGGTCCCAAGAGTATGTGACCTTGAAAGGGGCTGTAGATGCAAAGCCAGGCTGGGGATTGGTGTTTCAGGAAAAGAGCAGCCATCTAATTTGGAAACACCAAGTTCTGCCATCACAGGGGGCCAGGGCACGGAAGGCGAGGCAAAGAGCGCGGACAGACTTGGCTGTGAATCTGGGCTTTCTCTGTTACCCACGAGCTGTGTGATGCTGGCCAAGTGACTTCACTGCTCTGAGCCTGCGTCACAGCGCCGGTGCAGAGTTGGCTCACCTGGGATGCCGATTACACAGGTAGTGGGTATTGTTCCTGCAGGGGAGGCCCAGCCATGTTCCCCCTGTGGCTTCTGCAGACCCTGGAACCAAGGGAGAGGTCTCCTCCGAGGTGAAACAGAGCTGGGGTATTGTCTTGAGTATGTGAAACCCTTTGTTTATCCCTGTGCTTCCTGACTCTTCCTCACCTGGCCCTGAGCAGGTGGCAGGTTGACTTTGTGGGAGTGGAGAGGCCACAGTGTGCTCGGAGGCATGGCTGTGGCCAGTCTGTCCTGTCTTGCTGTAGGCTTCCACCCAGCCTGATGCCAGGAGTCCTGCCAGCGGGATCTACCCACAGCTCTCTGCGCGCCCTGCAGAAGGCCCCGCGTGTCTCCCTCACACAGACCCTGGGGCTCCCGGAGGATCTCACCGGCACGACAGCCCAGGTCATGCTGCTGTACACCCTGGAAATGTGGTTGTCGGCTCTCAGTCCTGCACCGCACCAACCCGCGTTTCAACCACACAGAAGCTTCTGTTCTCTAAAGATCACCCTGCTTCCACGTTTTCCCGCAGGCTGTGTCTACTTCCTGAAACATGCTCTCCGGTGGTACTCTGTCTGCCTGCTTATCTTGGCACACGCAGACCATCACACTCTAATAGTCAACGGAAATATGGACTGAGCTTCTACTGGGTGCAATTTGGGGTGGGGAGGGGCGACGGCACCAAGAGACAGAGACTCTGGCTAGACAGACAGCGGGCGATTCCTTCCAGCCCACAACCGGCACCTCCAACACTTACATGCCTATGCACGCACACGCCACCCTCCAGGCCTCATTTCGCTCTTCCACCTGCTTGGGAGCCTTCCTCCATCATCTTGTGGCCACATAAGGCTCAATTTTCAAGTTTTAGCTTAGAGCCTCTGGGAGCCCTTGCTCCGCACTCCCAGTACTCTCCTTTCACCTGGAGCTCCTGTACTGGTTTGGACCTCCCCAGGGCACCCATACAGCATACAATCACACACTGCTCTATGATGTTTGCAGCCGTGACAGACCACACACACACACACACACACACACACACACACACACCAGGGTCCCGCAGATTGTAATGGAGCTGACAAATTCCTGCCTCCCAATAATGCCATGGCCATTCAGAGCGCCGTCAGAGCAGGAGCGCGACGATTGCCGTACAGGCCTGTGGCCTCGGCATCACAGGCTGGTCCGTAGGGCCGAAGCGTGTAGTAGGCTAGGCCCCCCAGTTTTGTGCAAGTGCGCTGCATGATGTTTGCGCAGTGAGGACATCGCCTAACAACGCACTTCTCAGAACGCGTCCCCAGTGTTAAAGGTCACCCAACTTTGTTTGAATTCTGTGTCCTGTCTCTGTGTCCTCGGGCCTCAGTTTCCTCACCTATAATATGGAAGAGCAATAGTTAATTCATGGTATGGGTTGTACCAAGTAAATGCAATAGCGCACAAAACAGCTTGCACTAAATGCTAAACTGCTGTCAGCAGCACTGAAAGGGGCTGAGTATACAATCAGTGCCAAATACTTGTTTGATGGTTAGATGGATGGATGGATGGATGGATGGATGGATGGATAATGAACAAATGGAGAGATTATTTCCAAAATATGAGACAACCTTTGCTGGTCCCCCATGGCAGTTCAGGAAAAAACCTAAAAAAAAGCCCCAAAACCCTAAACTTTATTGTATACCTACCACATATCAAAGCTCAACTTACCATCAATTGTCTAATTTGAGCCTCGTGATAGGAAGATACTGCAGCAGAACGAGGAAGTGGCTACTCTGAGAGCTTAAGTCTGTTGATCAACATCACGAATTTCGTAAGGGACAGTCCGGACTAATAGCTTTGCAGTTTCCTAAATGCTGGGAAGGAAGAGGAGGGCTCACTCCAGGCCTTGGCACAGTCTTAGACTGGAAACTCCTAGAGGGCAAGGCTGCCCCGCCCAGCGCCCTGAATAAACAGTTCACGAGAGCATGTTTTGGGGAATAAAAGGAGGGAGCAAAGGCTGGGCTGGGGAGGTAGCTCAGGGAGTTGCCCTCTGGAGCCCAGCCGTGGGGATTCCCAGGTAACCTTCCTTCTCCTGCTCCTCCAGCCAAAGCCCTTATAAAGCCTTCATGGACAGAAGGAGTTAATTCTGTGTTTAACTTCTTAAAAGAGCCTGAAGCTTTTACTCCTTGATCTCACCCTCCTCCCTTTCTCTGCAAAGTCTTCCTGATCTTTATACTTCCTGCAAGTCCCTCCTCCTTACTCTCACCCCCGGACTCCAAAAACACTAATTGCCAGGGTGGGTCAATGGTTAACGCTCCACCAGCTTTATATAAGCCTGCCCTGGCCACCTACCTGCTTTAGTCAGCCCTTCAGCTCCCTGGATTCCGGAGAGACCGTGGCTCCAGCAGCCCTTCTGGGTCCACACCATGGCCACCTGCTGGCAGGCCCTGTGGGCCTATCGCTTCTACCTGATTGTGTTGATCCTGCCCATTCTCCTGCTGCCTCTGCCCATCGTCATCCCCGATAAGGTAAGGATTTGGGGTTCTGGGCACAGAGAAGCTCTAGGAGGGCAGGAGAGGGACTGTTTGGGCCAGGGTTGGGGATCCTTAAGGCCAGCTTAACCTACTCATCTCTCCTAGCCTGGAAGTGAGGCTACAGTCTCCTGGCCTTCCTGAGGGATGAGGGTTAACAGATCAAGGGGGGCATTTGCTTGCCGCCCAGTAGTAGGAGCCCACTGTGAGCTTTTTAGGTGCACTTGCAATCTACTGCCTTGGGAGTTAGGAAGCCAGTTACGGTAAAAGAGGCGCAGGTGGAAGCAGAGGAGGTTATCTGCCTCCTATGTGCCAATGCTGCCCCGGACTAGGCTTAGTGGTCAATGAGAGGGGCTAGCCGCTGGAGGGGACAGAAGGGGAATAGGGTGAACCTGGTCTCAGGCGGTCTGTGCCATTGAGAGTGTAAACAAATAGTGTCAACAATAAAAATAAAGAAAAAACCAAACACACTCAAAAGAAAAAGAGAGAGAGTATAAAGAGAAAGAGAAGGTACTCACCTGTGACCCTAACAGCTGTCTGCTGAGGAGGAGGTGGGACCTTGTCCGGGCATCACAGACACCCTGGATGGAGGGGGAGGGGCCACTGCCTCCGGCCCCCTGACCCCAGGTATTATGCACTTCGGGGGTCTTCTGAACACAAAATTACAAATTGAAAATTAGTGCAGGGCTTGGGGAAGGGGCTATTTAGGACAAGGGCCTGGAAACTCAAGCTTCACAGTAAATCCCCCTCTGGCAGATCACACGATCAGAAAGTGGCAGAGCTGGGGGTGTGGTCTAGCTCCAAAGCCTGTGTTGTCTTCTGTCCACACGCTACCTCTGGAAGGCTGACAGGATCGTGGCCCTGGCCCCACCCCACAGCCCCAGAACTTCCCACTGAGCCATTTTCCTCCTTCTGCCACAGATAGGGAGACTGAGGCAGGCTTTTCATTCATGCTGTCCCAAGGGGGTGGGAGACTGGAGGTGGAGGGGCACAGCCACTGGGCCCCTGACAGCTGCTAGGTGGCAAGGCTTGGTGGACTTTTGAGACGACCTTGGTCTCAAGCCAAAGCCAGTGGCAGGCTGGGCCAAATGTGTTATAGCCCCAGGAGAAGAGACAGACAGGGACTGTGATTCTCATTTTACCCCAGGAAAGCACAGCCCAGAAAGAGTCAGCAACTTCCCCAAGGTCACACAGGAAAGCCTCAGTCAGTACTAGAAGCCAGGCCTCCTGGCGGGAGTACAACACATCGGGAGCCTCCATCTTCCTTGCGCTGCACCCAGCTTCTGCCCACAGGCATGCCTCCCCTGCCCTGACTCGGATGACCTGTCCCCCGTCCTACCTACGGAGGTCAGCCCCTCCGCCGCGACACTGGCTCCCAGCCCCTCTCTAGGGCTTTGCTCCTGTAATTACCTTCTCTCTCTCCTACATCCAGTTCCCCTTCTCTTCCTGATCTCTCCCGGTAGCACACACACACACGCTGTAATATCTCCCGTCTTAAAAAACAAGCAAAACCCTCCTCTGACCCCACATCCCCGCCACATACGCCTCCATTCTCTCCCCTCTCACAGGGAAGGCCTCCAAGACCCTCTGCACTGCACACGTCTCTCCTGAGATGGCTCCAGTCTCCAAGACCCTACCCACCCAGAGGGCTCTTCTTTGAGTCCCCTCAGCTTCCCTGTCACCAAACCTCTGGGCCATACTCACCCACCTCAAACCCTCAACCGCACTTGTCACAGCTCGTCAGCCCCTCTTTGCAATACTGTCTCCTTTTCGCTTTGGTGACACCTTCTCCTGGTTTTCCTCCCCCTCAGCTTTTTCCTGGCTTTTCCTTCCTATTCATTTATTCTTACCCAGGTGATCTTTTGCTGTCTCGTGCTTTAAAAGAGTATCTCTCCCTGGCCAGGTGGCTCAGTTGGTCAGAGCGTCCTCCCATAGGTCAGAAAGGTTGCAGGTTCCATCCCCAGTTGGGGTGCGTACCCAAATTACCATTTGGATCCCCGGTCTAGGCACGCGTGGAAGGCAACTGATGATGTTTCTCTTTCACGCCTCTCTCTCTCTCTCTCTCTCTCTCTCAAATCAATAGACATATCCTAGAGTGAGGAGTAAAAATAAATAAATAAGCATCTCCGTGCTGATGAGTCCCCAATCTGCAAGCCCAGCCTCTAAACTCGTATTATCCAACTAACACTAGACTCTTCCGCCTGCGTATTCTCTTTCGGCAGCGCACACTTTACGTGTCCAAAACAGCCTTCACTGACCATCTTTTCCTGCTGGCTCCTCCTGCAGTCTCACTCACTCATCAATATGTATCAACCGTCTGCGATGGAGCCGTTCCTGACTCCTCTCTTTCTGTCACTTCCACACGCACCAGCAGGTCCTGCTGCCTCGACATCCCCAAAGTACTCTGAATGGGATCACTTTCCACTGGCTCCACTCTTGTTTGGGCCTCCATCATTTCTCGCTTATCCCATCCTTCACCCCGCCACCTGGTCTTTTCAAAACATAAGATCATGTCGCTACCCTGCTCAAAACCCCACACTGGCTTCCCACCAAACTTCACATAAAATCCAAACCTCTGAGGGCACCCACCCGTCCATGGGGCCCCACCCCCACAGACCCCTTCGTCTCCATGCCCAATGTCCTCTCTCCTGTCCACTCTGCTCCAGTGCCTCCACCTTTCTCCCTGCTCCTCAAATTGCTCCTCTCCCTGCCTGGAGTGTTCTTCTCCCAGATGCTTCTTTCTCCTCACTCCTTAGGTTTCAGCTTAAATAAGAAAGACCTTCTCTGATCACCCCCAGTCACTCTTTATTACAAAACCCCGTGATTTTATTTAGAGGGCTTTACTGTCTGAAATGATATATCTGCTTATTTTCTATTTATTCTCTGACTTCCTGTGTTAGAATGCAGGCTCCACGAGGACAGGGACTTTGTCTTTTTCCAGGCAGAATCCGCAGTGCCCGGCACGTAGTGGGTGCTCAGCAAACACCTGTGGATGAAGGGAAGGAGGGAGGAAGGAGTGTAGGCAAATAGGGCCTTGTCCTGAATTCCTGCTGAGTCCCTGCTCTCTGTGTGAGTTCCTGAGCTGAATTCCATGCCCCTGGTCCCTGAACTGGGGTGGAGTAGTTCCAGGGTAGGCTCCGACCTGTGTCCATATGATAATGTTGACATTTATTTATTGAGTTTTTCTATTTTTTAAATTGATTTTAGAGAGAGAGAGAGGATGGGAGAGGTAAAGGGAGGGGGCAGAGAGAGAGAGGGAGGGAGAGAGACAAAGAGAGAAACATCAATTTCCCGTTCCACTTATTTATGCACTCACTGGTTCTAGTATGTGCCTTGACCGGGGATCAAACCGGCGACCTCGGGATATCAGCACGATGCTCTAACCAACTGAGCTACCCAGCCAGGGCTTGAGTTTTTTGATGTGCTAGTCATTGTGCCAAGCACTTCAAAGCGCTAATCCACTTTACAGACATGTAAATTTAGACCCAAAGTAGTAATTTGCCTGAAGTCCCAGCTAGTAAAAGACAAAGTCTGCACTGGAACCTGATCATGGGGTCTTGGTCTGAGGCTGTCCAGGGATGCAGGGTGGTGGCCCTGATGGGCTTTAGATCTTGAGCCATCTGCCTCCAAGGTTCACCCAGCTGTCAGCCAACCCTTCCACTGCCCGCCAGTCCAGGACGTCGTTGAGCTCCTGCTCTGTGCCGCAGGTTGCCGACAAAGACTGCAGATGTCTGTTCAAGTCGTCCTCAGTGTAGAGGAACACGTGTGTACACAGAGGTACAGCCAGAGGCCTGCAGGAGCTCAGAGGAGAGCGAAAATTCTTCCAAGGGAGTCAAGGGAGAATGCAAGGCACGTGGCATTTGAGTTGGGCCTTGAAGGCTGAGTGAGATTCCAACAGTCAGAGGCATCCGTAGAGGGAAGGCCAGGTGAAGGGGCTGGAGGAATAGCTACAGAATCCTTAAAATGCTTGTCATCTCCTGGTGGTCCCAGCGGGTGGGGGACAGTGGACCTGAAGCCTTCTCACTGCTCCCCCAATCCTGCAACCATACAGCAAAGAGGCACAACCAGTCTGCCAGAAACTTCACCTCCATTCGGTCATTCATTCACTTCTTAAGGAACACGCAGTGTGTGATAGGCACTGTGTGGGAGCTTTGGTGGGGGGTGTGGTGGGAAAGCAGAAAGACACACAGAAAGCGTTATCGTCCATGCTGTGAAAACCAAACAGCCGGCAGTGTCTGTGGCTTAGGGAGGGGCTGCTCTAGATAAAGTGCTCAAGGAAGGCCTCCTGGGTGCTGCTATTTACCCAAGGACCAGCATGGCAAGTAGGAGCCAACCCGGGACAGCCCAGCAAAGAGGCGTTCAAGCAGAACACAGGACACAAAGGCCTGCGGCCAGGGCTGAGTTCAGAAGGTGGAGGAATAAACGCAGCTACGGTGGCAGAGGGGCCGAGGGGAGGGGACGACGGCTTCAGTTTAGTTTAGAGAGGAGGCAAGAAGAGGTCAGCCAATGTCAGCCCTATAAGGTCAAGGGAAGGAGTGCGGGTTTCATGCTGAGGGCCCGTGTTGGGGTAAATACTTGCTCAGGAGTCAATCAGCTAGTAAGTCAGAATCAAACCCACACACGTCTCCCAAAACCCAAGGGGACCTACGAACAGTCTCCCAGTGGCACAATGTCTGCGGGGACAGAGCTTAGCCGAAATCTATATTGTATTTACAGTGAGAACAGAAGGTGGAATTCCTTAGTCTGGGTCACCTGTCCTCCTAAGAACCGAATGTGTGCGCGCACGCACACTTAGAAACCTGTGTGACTAAAGTACCCTTACTGCAGGCTATCGCTGCAGCCCAGAGGTGGACTCAGGACTCAGATGATTCACTGCGGGCGTGAAGACTGTCCATACAAGGAATGTGGACCTCAGTTCTGGAAACCACCTCTACCTTTAGAGACTTCCTGGCTCTTGGCTGAGAAGGCAGAGTCCAGGGACCAAAACAGGGATTTGGGTGTCAGACAGGTGTGGGTCAAAATCCACTCTGTAGCATGTGCGCTTGTGTGACCTTATCAAGCCTCTCCAAGCCTCTCGCTGTTAAGGGGCTGTGGCCAGGAAGAAATCAGATAACCTGAACACGTGCAGTATCTGGCACTCAGGGCTCAATAAGCAATGACTCTTTCTGCCCTTGGCCTCTTGTCTGAAGTCCTTGCCCCTGGAAAATACAACAAGCCTCAGGCACTGTGAAGATGCCTGACTTCTTTTCCATAGATGACTTGTGTTCAAATGAGCCCTCCTAGGCCTCGGTGATTCCACCTACGAAACAGGAAGGCGAAGTGTGTCTGGTCATCCCCACCAGAATGGTGAGGTGTGGTCCCTAAGTGTGACCCCGTGCAGCACTGGGACTATGTGGAGGCAAATCGTCTGGGTATGTGGGAGTAGGGTTAGGAGAAGGAGCCAACCTCCAGGGCCAGGGGAATCCCTGGAGTAGGGAGAGAAGGTTCCCCAGCTTGAACTTTGTCCCAGGATTACCAAGTGCTGTCCATGTTTCTTAGCACCTGCTAAGTGAAAGTCAGGAAGGGAAACCATAGTAGAATCTTCAACAGTGCAGTTTCCTGGATACAACCCAGCAGTGAGGCCCAGGGCTGCTGTGGGGCCCACATGCGCAGAGGAGCTTGGGAATGCTTTGCTCATCGTCACAGCTGTTTTGCTCTTTAGTGGACACGGGCAGGCCGGGCTCCAGCTCAGGCTGTGAGGTCAGGATTCTCTCCCCTACCATTGTGTCCTCTGACACTCAGGAACCCATTGCTTCCCTTTGGCCTCTTAGAGCAGAATATGATGCAACAAATTCACGAACATTAAGGTGCAGAAATAAACGAGATAACCCAAATGATATCAGGCAAAGAATAGGAAGCAAGTCAGCCACCATCACTTGCTTTAGGCAGAGTCTCAAAGGCAGGCAGGCAGGGGCTGGAGACACTTCAGAGTGGAAAAGGGAAGGCTTCAGGTGTTCCCTGACTAGAGGCGGTTGGCAGGGGGAAGCTGGAGGTGTAGGGATGGGAGGTTGCTAACTAGAAGCAGAACGTCCTGTGTAATTGGTTAGGGGAGCGTATTTGGCCTTCACTGGTTGGTGCTGAGCTGGAAGTGGGCATAGGGAGTATGGGGTACAATGAGGGAAGCTGGTGGTCCTTGAGCCAGTCTTGACTGTTTGGGGCCAACTGTTAGAGACGCTGTGGTTTGGCTGCCTAGGCTGGTTGCCGCAGAGTTTATATTTTAATCCATGGACTGGCCATCGTTCCCTTTGTATATTCAGTCTCTCAAAGGTAGTAGGCATTTGGCAGGGGCCTAATATTCCTAGAAAGGCTACCACACACCCCTACCCACTCTGCGCCTCCTTCCCCAAGTCTTTTCAGCCTGGCTTCTCCCCTCGTGGTCACTGCCATGCAGACACCCAGGGCAGGCCCCTGGGAGTTTCCTTCCTCCCGTTCCTCCTACTCAGCCGATCAGCCACCACCCAGACCCTCTGTCTGTCTCCCAACTCCTGCCATCTCTGGAGTCTGTCTTCTTCCCCCATCTCCACTGCCATGACCTGCTCTGAGCCCCTGCCACCTCCCCACTGGACACCCAGACCCTCCTCCTGGGGCCTCCCAACCTCTCATCCTGTCTTCTGATCCATCTGCCATGAGACAGCAGGTGTGAACTCCCTATTTCCATCTTTACGTGATCGATTTATTTAGGTGACACATGCATGTCATACAAACTTCAAAACACAAAAAAGTGACACGGAGAGGTCCCCCTCCTGCACTCTGCCCCAGTGCCCTGTCTGAGGGTAGTCTCAGTGGCCAGCATGGTGTCCGTCCTCCAGAGCAGGGACTCCGCACCCTTGGGGACCTATGGGGACAATTCAGGAGGGCTGTGGACTTGGATGGAAAAAAAAATACATTTTATTGCCAATAACCTCTAAAGAAAATGTAGCATTTCCTTCTGTCATGAATGTAGATGACAAATGACAATAATGTAACGGTAGCTTTGACTTTGCCACCAGTAGAAATCACAAATATTTTTATATCACATTGGAGCTGTTGCTGGTACCTTGAAATATATTGTTTATGTTCTCATGACTTTGAAATTACAGAAGCTGTTAGCCAGTGAAGGTCTATTAATTAAGAGAGAGTCACATATATCACTTTCTTACCCATTTTTCATATTTCAATCACTGTATTTCAATATAATTGGTTTCCTTTGTAATCCTATGTATTTTACTTAATGCATTTAAAAAATGTATTTTCTAAGGGGTTGGAAGTCTTCGTCAGGCTGCCAAGGGTATCCTGGTACCAAAAAAAGGATAAGAACCCCTGAATCAGATATTTAAAATATATGTGTACATACGAGGTCTGTCTGGGAAAAACCCAACCATTGTTAATGTAATGAAAACAATGTGCACAACATCAGTGTGACCTGGCAGCCAAGGAGAGTGGACTGGAATGCGCATGTGTGAGCAATGACGGCTTCCCTGTACTAGTCAGTGGGGGCTGTAGATGCCGTTGAATGAGTACGTGTGCTGTGTGGCTGTTACATTCAAAATGACTGGGCTGGACTTTTTCCAGACAGACCTCATGTGTCTGTGTACATATATACTTGCAAACATATATTTTTTTTAATCACATATGATAGCATCAGTGTGATCTTTCAATAGAAACACCAACCTAGCCATATCATTCTCTCTGCTTAAAACCCTTAAGGGCCTCCCATCTCCATCCTTGTCTTCTGAATAAAGTCCTACATCCTTCTCAGGGCACACAGGGCTCTTTCCCAGCATCACACCCCTCCGAGAATGCACCTGAACCTTTTATCTCATTCTGTTCCCTCTGTGCTTATTCCCTCACCCCAACACCTCTTCCCTCCCACTGAACTCCGATTCGTCATCCCTCAGTGCCCCTGCAGCGTCTCCTCTCTGGGAGCCTTCCTCAGCCCAGAAGGAGGGAGGCTCAGGGAAGAGGCCCCTTTTCCTCTATGACCCCACTCTCTGTCTCTCCTTTGCAGTAGTGCTTGGCAATCTGCCACCCAGTGCCTCGCCTCTCTCTCCAGACCCGGAAGTGCTTACTGCCAGCGGCATCCCTAGTTGCCAGGGGCTGAGGGCCCAGTGGGAGCAGCCCTCTATGTGCCAGTCCATCCCCGCCCTGGGTTAACCTTCAATTACCAGGAGAAATAAGTTGTGACCCCTCCAAGACTGTGGGCATATTTGCTGCTGCCCAACAGCCACAGGCTGCTCTGTACCCGTAACGGGTAAAGGCCGCAATGCCCGCAGATCTCACACCTTGCCCACACCCAGGGTCCAGAGTCTGCCCTGGGCTTCCTGGCACCGTCATCTTCATTCCTACCTTTTGCATTCACCCTAGTTCTCCAGCAGCCCAAGACAACATTTCTGTCCCAACACTAACGCTGCCACCTGCTCACTGCCATCTGCAGTCCTTTATAGTTTTCAGCTACATGTTTACATCCCTTATCCTTATAACGACCCAGTAAAGTGGGTGTTTCTCTTCATCTCATTTGTTGATAAGGAAGCCTCATAACGGAGATAAATGTGTGTGCAGCTGAAAATGCTCAGTGTTGCTTATCCAGAGAAAAAAGCTGGGAGAGCCCTGGCTGGTGGCTCCACAGATTGAGTGCCTGGTGCAGGAATCTTGGAGACAGATGCTGAGGCTTGGACCAGGCTAGTGGCCCAGAGCTGGAGAGAAGTAAATGGGAGCATCTGAGGCAAAGGACTGGCACAACTGGAGACCTGGAGTGGGAGCATGTTTGTTGAATGAATGTCTGATGAACAGGTTTGATCCCCAAGTTCCCACTTCTAAAGATATGGGTATTGATTGACATTGGACATGTGTGAGGACAAGGGAGAAGGATCCCCAGGGCTCTCTCCTTGGGATGCCCAAGGGGCTGGCACCGGACTCAGAACATAAACAGCTCCCCAACCTCAAACCCAGGCCCTCAAAGGTTCAACCAATAAATGTCAACCAGGCAATGCCAGACTCCCTGAGTCTCGGTTTCCGCACCTCTCAGTGAGAGTACTGAGGCCCACTGTCACACGGAGATGTGGGAATGAACTGAGAGAGAACCTCTGCCTGACCCCAGAACTCTCCAGGCCAGCTCCCCTCTGCATTGCTGCAGCTTCTAGAGTTCCCTTCTCCCTCCCACATAGGGGCGGGCCTGGAAGTTTAGGAAATTCCCAAAGTGATTCAGGGAGGCCTCAGTAGTTGGTACCAGGTGAGTATTTTTTTTTCTCTCTTCCCAGGAATTCTAACCCATTTCTGAGCCACAGCTACTGACTTTTGACTATCTGGTGAAGACTCTGGCCCTTCTTAGAATATTGCTTTGAAATGCACAAAATAAAATGCATAGGATACCAAAGGAAACCAATTATTTTGAAATTCAGCTATAAAAATATGAAAAAACATTGCAATCCAGATATAAGTGCTTCCTCAGGAATGCATTGAATAAGATCTGGGGTTGGTGCAAAGACTACCGTGATTTCAAAACAGTGACAAATGTAAACACCACTTCGAGATACATTTTGAGATAACTGTAGCAACCGATCTGTGTGGGTATCTGATAGCTAACAGCCACAGTCAAGTCCTGTGGGGAAATCGCCAAGAGAACCATTCATAGTTGTGCTGCCTACGTTCATAATCTTAGGTAGATGTTAGCAAACAAGTGAGGGTTTTCCCACTGGACTTCACAGATTTTTGGAATTCCATGCCCAGTTAAGAATCTCATAAACCAGGAAGAACAGGTCAGCAAGTTATGCTACAGCTGGACAGACTCCCCAGGAAGGTGGGATGGGGACACGGGGCCAGACCACCAGGGCCAAGGAAGGCTCCTGGATGGAGCTGTGCAACCAGTTTTGGGCTTTGATCCAGAAACGGATACAGACACAGAGGGACGTAGAGAAGTTGTAATGCGAGTAAGGGAGCCTGAGACTGAACACACCGGAGCTCACAGGGGCAGGTTTGACTACTAACAGGCCCCTTCGGGAGTGTGGAAATGGGGCAGGGAAGTGAAGGGACTTGCCTAGAGTCAGGTAACAGGAAGTGCCAGGGCCCACTGTAGATAGTTCTGTTTGGATTCTGTCCCCCCTACGCCCCAGTAGCTACAGTGAGCCTGAAGCTGGGGGCCACTCCTCAAATGCAAGGGATTGAGCTCAGGGTAGAAGGTAAAAGCTGGGGCTCAAAAACCTATAGTCTGGTTTCTCCACTTGTTTGTGTGACTTTGAGACATTGACTTAATGTATTTGCACGCTGGTTTTGTACCTGCGAAATGAGAACAACAGTCATTACCTCAGAGAGCAACCAAATGCGATTAAAACACCTCTGAAGCTCAGCGTGGGGAGCAATGCTTGGCACCAGGCAGTCCTCGGGCCCCTTCTGCTGTGGTGATTAGCAGAGCTTTCTTCTTGATTCAGCAGAGTGATGGCCCGCCCCAGCCCCCCTCCTTGGGGGGACGTCAGGGTCCACAGGGGCCGGCCTGCCCTTAGCCCCAGGGGAGGATGAGTAACTGGCCGGTTCAGTCTTTGCAGGTGAAAAAGTGGTTGAGGAAACAGCAGCTTCAGCAGAATCAGGGGGAAAAGCGGGGGCGGCTCTCTGGTCAAGGGTCAAGGTGGCCCCACCCCTGGAGCCCAGGAGTTCACACGCCTGGGGTGAGGAGAGGTGGTGGAGGCTTATTGGAAAGAGAGTGAGCCGGGCATCGGACAGACCTGGCTCTCCAGCAGGGCTGTGTTCTGTACTGCGCCGGGACCTCCAGTTACATACGTACACGGTGCGGAGAAGTCTCCTGGGGCTGTACAGCCGGACACCTTTCCCGGGTCCCTCACTGCCTCTGCCGCTCCCTAGTTTTGTGGCCTTGAGCAAGCCACTTACCCTCTGGAGCTCATCTCCAAGGGGACCACCACACCCACCTTAATGGCTGTTGGAGTTTCTGTAACAACAAAAAAACAACCAGCTCCTAAGAATTGCTCCAGAAACAGGAGCTTCTTCTCCCCCAGGCCACCCCCCCGGAACCCACCCCCAGCTTCAGAGTACTAAGAGGTTGTGATACTGAAGGGTGAGCCCAACCTGTAGCAAGGTGGGGAAAACAAAGAGGGCAGGGCAGCTGAGACGGGTAAGAGATGAGGCCCCCCAGCCGCACTATCCCAGCACGCAGCGCCTTCTTTTGGCAAAGAATTGGCAGGTGCCCCTGAGGAGACAAGGATATAGGCACTGGTCCCCACCCCACCCAGGCTTCCTTCTGGCTAATGATTCCCCCACCTCCTTCCCTGTCAGCCCTGCAGACAGGTTCTGTCACTGAAGGTGGGCCTCTGACATCAGGTGTTGACTGTCTGACTCTCATTTCTGCTCTGGGCCCAAGGTCAGGCCTCTCCAGATTTGGAGGTCTCGTCATGGAAAGGAGAGCCTCTGGTACCCAAAGACTCACAAGACTATGACCCAGGGTTCACCCCACAATTCCCTGTACAAACCTTTCCATGCCTCCTAGAGTTGTGCCAGGCAGTGCTCGTGCCAGGGTTGCTGGGCGCTGCATTGCCACCTGCCATGGTTTTCCGCCATTCCCAAACTTGGTGATCCCTTCATGCAGGAAAGCTTTGCTCTGAAGCCTGCTGAGTCTTGAGCTCTGAGGATCCAGATGCCACAAAACTGACTGTCCTCACCGAGCTTACCTTGCAGCAGAGGGAACAAAGGCTAATTAAATCATCATACGAATAAATACATTCTACAGGTTCTCAGAAAGCCAGAAGTATCAGCCACAGGCCACACTGCCCTGGCCCCAGTCTGGCAGCCCCCATCTCATCAAGGGCCCCTCCCCTGGACCCTCTGCAGTCTCCTTGGGCTGGGTGGGGCTTAACAGCCTACTCCAGCCCCTTCTGCGGGGCTGGATCATAATGTCTGGGCTCCCCAAAGTCAAAGACAAAGTGGGGAGTGCCTTGCTTTGTTTTTCATTTCCATTTGGAAATGGAACCAGGGGCTCAAAGATCAGTGACTGTGGGATTCGAGGGCTCTCTCCACACTGTCACCAATGGCCTGTTTTCTCTGGGGAAAGGAAGTGACAACTCTGGGATACAGGCCTGTCCCCTCCAAAAGCTCTGCTGCTTTCCTCCCGCCCACAGAAAGCCTATTGTGGCTACTCCATCATCCTCATGGCTCTCTTCTGGAGTACGGAGGCTCTGCCGCTGGCTGTCACCGCCCTCTTGCCCATTGTCCTGTTCCCCATGATGGACATAATGACTGCCTCCGAGGTAAGCCACCCTCCCCCCCAACCTGTCCACATGAGAAAGGGCTCTGGGGAAGATGGGGTCTTCTCCTAGATGCCCGTGACTCAGGAAGCCCCCTCAGAAGCCGGCCACACAGAAGAGGGGTCCCTGTCCATGCTTGGCAGGTCAGAGAGCACCGAAGGAGGAGTCAGCTAGAATACAAAGCGGGAGGACGTTATAGAAGTGCTGAGTGCAAGGCTGGTATCACCAGTTAATTCACAGTGGGAATGATTAGGGTTAAGCCAGGGAGGTGGAAAGGCCTGGTGACAGGGGAATAGGAGCCTGAAAATCCTGCCAAAGAGCTTGATTCCTCTAGCTCAGTGGCTCTTAAACTTGAGTGTTCTTAAACGGGAGCGCTGGTTAAAACACAGTTTGCTGGCCCACCCCGAGTTTCTGATTCAGCAGATGTGGGCCAGGGCCTACGCATTTCATTTCTAGCCAGTTCGAAGAACCACTCCTCTAGTTCCTAGAAACAGAACTAAAACATCATCTCCCAGCCCCTGGCTGTAAACAGGAGTGGGATCAGGCTGGATTCTCTCCCAGCCACTCCTGAGGAGAGGAAGGATGAGTTTGGCAGGAAGAGTGGAACCTGGTTAATACTGAATTACCAGCAATCCAAAGATGATTTCCATTTGGTTCCAAGAGCCCAGAGACCGACTTCCGTCTGTGGGAATGCTGTGGCTGTACCCCGTAAGCCCAGGGGCCCAGTAGGAGGTCCCAGGGTCTTCCTGTCTCTCAGCTGTCCCTGCCCGCCAGGTCTGCCTCGTGTACCTTAAGGACACCAATATCCTGTTCATCGGTGGGCTGATGGTGGCCATTGCTGTTGAGCATTGGAACCTGCACAAACGCATCGCCCTCCAAGTGCTCCTCATCGTCGGGGTGCGGCCCGCTCTGTGAGTTCCCACACATCAGGAGGGTAGAACCTGGTGCCGGTGGCATTCTGGGTATCCAATCCCAATTGCTGGAACACCAGTGAGTCTGTCCGTCCGTCCCTAGGCTGATGCTGGGCTTCATGCTGGTCACAGCCTTCCTGTCCATGTGGATCAGCAACACGGCCACCACGGCCATGATGGTGCCCATCGCGCACGCCGTCCTGGAGCAGCTGCACAAGGGCCCCAGGGGCCAGGACCTTGAGGACGGCAAGGACAACCCCACCTTCGAACTTCAGGAAGCAGGTCCCCAGAAGGAAGTGACCAAACTTGGTGAGAAAAATGAGGCTGGACCTTGCCCCAGCCCTTCAGCTCTCAGGGAGGGTCTGAGGAGACATCATTCCCAAGGGTGGTCATCTTGGATCCTTTAAGGGAAGAGGGAGGCAAGAAGCACTATGGCCAACTTGTCCTGGTTTCCCCGGGATTTTCCTGGTTTTAAAATGGAGAGTCCCATGTGCTGGGAACCCCCTCAGTTCTGGCAAAACCAAGATGCCGGGCCACCCTGCAGGCAGAGCTGGAGTCTGACTGGACCATCAGGGGTCCAGGCTCTGTTCTTCCTGTGCGCTTTGGATGATCCTGTGCCCTTTTCTAGGCCTTAGTTTCCCTCTCTCAAGAGAGGGTGGGCCAGATGGTGTCTGAGGTCATCCTAACCTGAGACCCCAGGGAGTGCTGGGCCCTTGCAGACCTGGAGGCAGTCTCTGCCCCCCACCAGCCCAGATCTGGGCTGCTCACTGACAAGGTACCCTGCCTACACCCGAGGGGCCGTGGAGCTCCAGCCATGATCCCTGGAGCTGACCCCGTGCGCACTCCCCAACCTGAGCTCTCTCTTGGTCCCAGATAATGGGCAGGTCCAGCCTGTCCCACCTGGTCCTTTGAAGCCAAAGTCACAGAAGGATGAGGAACAGCTCCGCTTTTCCCAGGGCATGAGCCTATGCGTGTGCTACTCGGCCAGTATCGGGGGCATCGCTACACTGACTGGCACCACGCCCAACCTGGTACTGCAAGGCCAGGTCAATGAGTGAGTGACCGAGGCACTCTCGCTGGGGGAAAGTGGGGCCTGGTGGTCGCCGCCAATGTCACATAGTAGCCTGCGTCCTCCTTCAGGCTCTTCCCGCAGAATGCCAATGTGGTGAATTTTGCCTCCTGGTTCGCCTTTGCCTTCCCCACCATGATCATCTTGCTGCTGCTTGCCTGGCTGTGGCTTCAGGTCCTCTTCCTGGGCTTCAGGTAAGTGGCAGAATGGGTGAGAGAGGCCCAGGTCCCTGCCCTCATCCCCTGGGAGCTTTCATTTGGGTGCCCAGATAGCCGTGGTGGGAAAGGGTAAAATCTCCATCCCAGTGAGAAGGCCTCTCCCTGCCAAGGCCCCTTGGTGCACTTGGCCACCCCTCAGTCCCTCACCCCCGTTGGAGGTAATTACTTGGCCAAGAGTATTATTATCCCACTTAGCAGATGAGCAAACTAGGGCTTAAGGAATGGTACACAGCCAGATGTGTGCACTAGTGCTGTGACTGAAAACCAGGTCTGCGGCCCGGGCCAGGTCCCATTCCACAGCACTCCACAGTCCTTTGGTAGGTGCTTAAGGAAAACACACTGAGCACGGTCAGTTACAAAAGCATGTGTTGTGCTCCTGCTGGATGCCTGGCCCCGTGCTAGGCACTAGAACACTAAAAGACATTGGGCACAGTCCCTGCCCTTGGAGCTCCCCATCTGATGGGTGAAGGCATGGTGGGGCCATGACACCGGGAAGCCCAGGAGCTGTGGGAGCACAGCCCACAAATGTGGGGGCTCCAGAGCCCCTGGAGGAGAGGCCTCCTGAACTGAATCTTGTACAACTAGAAGTCAGCCAGGTAAAGAATAGGGTAAAGGCATTCGAGGCAGTGGGAACACCATGTACCAAGGCACAGAGGCAAGAAAGAACACAACATGTTGGGGATAACTCTAGTTCTGTGTGGCTGAAACATAAAGAACAAAAAGGAGGTCCTGGCTGGTGTGGCTCAGTGGATTGAGCACCAGCCCGTGAACTGGAGGGTCGCCAGTTCGATTCCCAGTCATGTCACGTGCCTGGGTTGCAGGCCAGGCCCCCAGTTGGGAGCATGCAAGAGGCAACTAATTAATGTTTTTCATGCACATTGATGTTTTTCTCTTTTCCCTCCCTTCCCCTCTCTCTAAAAAATAATTTTTTTTAAAAAAAAAAGGAGTATCAGGAGATGAAGCTAAAGAATATGCAGGGGGAGGGTTTTGGATAATTTCCTGTGCCATATAAAGAGTTAGAACCTCGCCCTGGATGGTGTGGCTCAGTGGATTAAGTGCTGGCCTGCAAACCGAAAGGTTGCAGGTTCGATTCCCAGTCAGGGCACATGCCTGGGTTGCAGGCCAGGTCCCTAGTAGGGAGTGTGTGAGAGGCAACCGATTGATGTATCTCTCGCACATCGATATTTCTCTCCCTCTCATTCTCCCTCCCTTCCCCATCCCTTCCCCTTTCTCTAAAAATAAATAAATAAATAGAATCTTTTTATAAAACTATAGTACAACTATATATAAGAAAAAAAAGAGTTAGAAACTTGTCCTTGAGGCCGAGTAGTAAATAGGTTTTATTCCTACTAATAACCCTCAATTACTTGTAGTCACTAGAGTTCTGAGTTGAAAATCATGTGAGACCTTGCTAGCTCTCAGTAGGAATTGAGTCTGTCTGCTAAGAGTACAGGATATGAGAATGGATATGAGTCATATTGGGGTATGAGTTATTTGCCCTTCCTGCCCAAGCAGTGGGGAGCCACTGAAAGTTTTTAAGCATTGTTGCTGTACTTTAGAAAAATCGCTTGGGCAGGTAAGAGGAGGATGGATTGAGGTTGGGAACTTGTACAAGGCAAGATGGTAGTCAGCGGGCCCAGCACAGCGCCAGGCACCATGGGGGATACAAAGACGAATGAAGCATGGGTTTTGCCCTTGAGGAACTCACCAGCCAGCAGGGGAGTCGTGATTTGCCCAAGTGAAAAGTTAAAAGTCAACATGAGTTAAGTAAGTGGCATACAGAAATGGGCTAAAGCCTTTTTTTTTTTTTTGCCTCTGGGGACGATCTGGGTGGGGCTGGCAGAGGAGGCCCAGAATCTGGTAGGAGACAGACGGGAGGATTTCCTGAAAAGCTGTTGGAGGTGGGGAACAGTGAGTCAGAGCCAGACAGATGCATGGGTTCAGGGCCTCCAGGTCCTCCTCACTCTGGGCAGGGAAGGGCTTGGCTCAAGACAACCTGGGAAGGGACAGGGGTTCAGTGGGGCAGATGGAGCAGGGCCAAACATGGGAAACCCTGGCCCCCAACCCCAACCTTGTCTCTGCCTCACGACCCCCTCCCCAAGTCTTCTGCTCCTCTCCCAGAAAACTAGGTGGATCCAGGGCCTTGGTGTAGTGACTCTGAGGAGGCCTCTGCAGGCCTCAGCCTCTGCATCACACACCCAGAGCCCCTTGCTCCCCTGCCTAGTGCCAGACCCTCATGGGCTGCCCCTGCCCCTCTACCTGCAGCTTCAGGAAGAACTTTGGCATTGGCGGACAGGCACAGGAGCAAGAGAAGGCGGCCTTCCAAGTCATCCAAAAAGAGTACAAGCAGCTGGGCTCTATGACCTTTGCAGAAATTACTGTCACATTCCTTTTTGTCCTGCTGGTGCTGCTCTGGTTTACTCGGGAGCCAGGCTTTTTCCTCGGCTGGGGCAACCTGGCTTTTCCCGACGACAAAGGGAAAAGGTGAGCATTCTGGAGGGAGGGGAATACTTTAGGGGCTCACCTAGCTGCCCCCAGGTGAGAAGGAGGGAAGGAAACAGGGCCCCCAGAGCAGAACAGGAGGTAACTCTGGAGGGAGGGAAAGGGACACTTGCCAGAAGGAGTTGGCCCATCTGTGGGAGGGCCTCCTCTCTACCACCTCCTCCACCTTGCATCCCTAAGCAGCCCTGAGCCACTAAGCCTGCCCTCCCTGCCCCACCCATAGCATCGTGTCCGATGGGACAGTGGCCATCTTCATCAGCATAATTATGTTCATCATGCCCTCCAAGATCCCAGGGCTGACTCAGGATCCAGGTAAGCACCTGGACTGGGGCAGGGAAGGGCCTCCGGGCAGCCCCTGCCTTCCGGCATGAAATGCATTTAGACCATATTTGGCAGGAGTAGACAAAGCCCTGAGTGGCTGGTGTGACTTGCCAAGGACACAAGGACTCAGGGACCCTCCCACACACATTGAGCTCTGACAGGGACCCATACAGGAGGCACCAGGTGGAAGGGAAGGAAGGCCTGTTGACTCTTGGTGACCCGTCCTCTTGTGCCTGGGGAGCAGGAAAACCGGGGAAGCTGAAGGGCCCTCCTGCCCTTCTCAACTGGAAGACAGTGAATGAGAAAATGCCCTGGAATATCATGCTCCTGCTGGGTGGTGGCTTTGCCCTGGCCAGGGGCAGTGAGGTGAGAACCCCGACCCCTCCACAGCCCGTTTCAGGGAGACCCTGTGGCAGGGAAAGAGGGGCCATACTTCTGTCCCTCACAGGAGAGACTCGATCCCATTCTGGAGCCCCCTGGTGGCTGAATCTTTGCAGCTTGGCTGCTAGAGAGAGGTTAGAGTGTCCTCTGAGAGAGGAGGAAGAAACTCCAGCCACAGTGATCTTTTCCTGGTTGGGTTCTCAAAGCCAAGGGGGGGCAGCTTTCTCTGGTGGGCACAGACTGTTCTAGGTAAGCACTCACCCACCCCCTCATCCCTTGGGGACAGAGAATGCAATGACTAGCACCTGGGAGTAGCTGGCTTTGGGTTGAAAAGGGTCAGCCTGCTGCAGCCACCAGGGGGCGCGGTGATCACACCCAGCCAGGCTCAGGGAAGAGGGCATCAATCATTCCCAGGGCCTCCACCCAAGAGGGAAATCCTGGAACCTGCACCCCACTGAGCCCATTCACTGCACACACAGGAGGCAGCTTCCCAGAGTCAGGGATTGGTGCCAGGGACTCCTAGGTCTGAGGTTAGTTCATCCATCAAGCATTCACCAACTGTGTGCCAAGCCCTGTGCTGGGCGCTGGGTAGCCACACTATGGCTCACACTCTAGCATTACAGATGTGGACAGCGCAAGACCTCCGGGCTCTTCTGACCATGTGGACTCCCCCCACCTCATCAGTCTCTGCTCATCTCCACCAGGACCCTTCCTCGTTCTCCCTCTGGGACTGCCATGAGAGCCACTGGGCTCAAGGGGGCAGACAGAGGCTAAGGTTGGCCAGGGACCTTCTGAGAGAGGTCGGGAGAGGTCTCTACTCCCACCAAGTCCCAGGTTTCCCAAGAACATCCTTTGACCCCCTTTCTGAGCTTCTCGTCTGTCCCTTCTCCCCACACTGTGTTCTTCAGCAGCAGAGATGGCCCCTAGGTTCTGGCTGGGACTCCCAAGCTGCTCTTGATTTTGAAAAATCTTGAGAGATGTGGACAGGAAGAGGACCCTCCCAGTGCCTCAGCAGGGCACTCGAGGAGCCCAGGCAGCCCAGCCTCTCACACACCACCCTCTTGTGCCCACAGGAATCGGGCCTGTCCGCGTGGCTGGGGCAGAAGCTGACCCCACTGCAGGATTTGCCTGCTCCCGCCATCGTCTTTATCCTCTGCCTCCTGGTGGCCACCTTCACCGAGTGCACCAGCAACGTGGCCACCACTACTCTCTTCATGCCCATCCTGGCCTCCATGGTGAGCGAGCCCCACAGGCGCACCTCCTGCAGGCAGCCCTCAGGCCCACCGCCACCTAGGGACCCCACCTATGGGTCACAGTGACCTGTCTGCACCTCCTCTCATTTCCAGGAGAAGACCTCTGAGCTTCTACCCTTCCCCGGGCTCTCCAGCTACTGGGGCCCAAAGCTCTCTGGACCCTGACTCACCCTATCCCTGGTGACGTCATCCCTTGAGTATCCTGATGAGGCCAGTGGCCTCACCCACCTCCCCAGCCCAGCCCCTGTTCTGGTCATTCCTGAAGTGATGGGATGACATTGCTCCCAGGAGCGTCCCCAGCCCCTTCCTCCCAGGTGCGTTCCTGCAGCCTTTGATGATACCCAGAGCCCCTTTGAGATCCATTTTATGGGCCCCTCCCCTCACCACGTGCCGCAGGGCAGGGCTGCACAGTCATTCTCTCCAGAGAGGTCAAGAGGCCCTTCCCAGGTCACCCAGTACCTTCAGGCAGAAGTGGTGGTTCGTGGCCAGAGTGTGTGTTTGGGGTGAGAAGCGCAGAATTGAGGGCCACACCTTTCCCTCCGGGCTGAGGAGAGCTAACAGCTCCGCCCCACTGTCTCCCTCTCCAGGCTCAGGCCATCTGCCTCCACCCTCTCTATGTCATGCTCCCTTGCACTCTGGCCGCCTCCCTGGCCTTCATGCTGCCCGTGGCCACCCCGCCCAACGCCATCGTCTTCTCCTTCGGAGGCCTCAGAGTGTCTGATATGGTGAGTGGCAGGAACCCCAAATGTCTCAGCACTCCTTCATGCTCTGTCTTCCCATCTTGGTGGACTACGAGGTAGCATAAAGCCCCTGAGACTGTCAGAGTTCAGAGTGGACCCTGTCTGGGGTAAGGAACAGCAGGGAGGTTGGGACATGACGCCCAGTTATAGCACCTTTAGGCCCTGCCAGGCCCAGGCCATGTGAGTGGAAGAGATAGGGGTGAGGAATTTAGGGAAGGTTCAAAGGTGCCAAGCAGCCACACCCAGGGAGATGAACTCAGAGGGAACAGGGACCAGGACCCTGGAAGCTCATGAGGAGCATATCTTTCCCCTGTTAGCACTTGGAGTAAAGCAAGAGGCAAAGGCATTGCTTAGTGCTGCAGGTTAGACACAAGGGAGGACTTCCCAAGGAAGAGTTTTGCTAGTGAGAGCTCCTGGACACCTACGGACACTGAAGGGGTGGGTGCTGGCCCAGCTCAGCACTGGCTCACTCGCACCGACTCTCTGCAAACCAGGCCCGGGCGGGCTTCCTGCTCAACCTCGTCGGCGTGCTGGTCATCATGCTGGCCATCAACACCTGGAGCTACCCCATCTTCAGCCTGCACACCTTCCCCTCCTGGGCCTACCCCAACACCACGACCCAGTGCATGGCCGGCCAGGCAAACGCCACCACACCTGGCCCCTAGACCAGGGTATAGTCTGGCCGAGACCAGGAAGACCTGACCCGTCCCTACTCCTCTGAGTCGGGCAGGGACACCCAGGCTCCAAGCCAAACAGTGAGAGAAAGGGACATGTGCACATAACCTGGTGTGTGTCTGTCAGGGAGCTGTGTGTGCACTCCGTCCTGTGTGTCTGAAGACAATGTGTGTATAGTATGTACCTGTCCACGTGAGGATGTCCGAGAGGGGGGTTTGTGTGTGTATATGGTCCTAGGGGTATGTGCTTAGCAGTACGTGTGTGTAAGTTCACAGATGGTGTGACACGCCCTCTCTGGCACCCCAGGTCTTGATCTCCCCAGCTTGGTGCGTGACCCCTTTGTACTATATTTATTGAAGCTCAAGGTTGGGGTGGCCTGGCTAGCAGGGCCTCCCGGCAGCTGCCGTGGCAATAGCCTCTGGGACCTGCCCAGCATACTGTGTTTTCCCCAGCCTCTCTGGTTTGGGGAAAGGGCTCGAATACCAGTCACATTAAAGCTTTTTTCAATCAAGTCTGGAATGGTTTTTCACAGCGCTTTCCAGGGCTGGTCCACCACATGGTTCAGGCCCTAGGTTGGGGATTATGGTGGGAAGGGACCTGGCCTCCCTCCTGTATGGCGGCCCCCTTGGCACCCCGCCCACCCTAGGGAGAAGGTAATGGCCAGAAACCCTTGCCAAGGCCAATCGGAGTGGGCGCAGCCACCCAGGAAAGCAGCGCTGACATCACCTGGCCTGGCTAATTGGGAGCTGCCAGTCCCTACGTGCCTTTGGGAAAACCGGCCTCCCGGTTCCCAGAGCACTCCCTGGGCATTTACATAAAACCCTCTGCCCCTGCCAATTCCTCACCGACCCTTCATCCAGCCGGAAAAACCAGTCCTGCCAGGCCAGGGGAGGCAGGCTGACCCATGCTAAGCACCCACAAAGATGGACCCTCACCCACAATGGCAGCCTGCAGCAAGAAGGATGCAGGTGAGATTCACAGGAACAGGTTCAAAACTGGCACAGCCTTCAGAGTTCAAAACCCGACAACACTCTGGATCATTCTCCTTCCCCGCCTCACCTCCACCCCTCCCCTGACTCCCCGCCTTCGTGAACTCCGAGTTTTTTCTGTCTGGCAAGGTGAGATATGGGAATGGAGAAGGGTGATACCACACCCATCATCCTGGGAGACTGACATCCCTTCCCGGCTGGAAGTTCATCTTTGTATCAGTCCTAAGTTTCTCTTATTGTGGACAGTGGTGTCTAGATGGAAGTTTCCAAGAGTCGCGTCCACTTCCCTCCTGCTGCAGTGGGAGAAAAAAAAGACATTTGCCATCACTCTCATGCCCAGTAAATGAGGGCTGAGTTGTAAAGAGAGAGAACCGGAAAGAATTTAGTTCTGGATTTGCTCTGGTCTGGGCCGTCACTCAGCACTCCTGGAGCTGGCGATCGAGGGCGGTGGGCAGGTGCAGATGGGCGGGACCTGCTGCAGGAGGGAGAACACGGCTGTCCCCAGGGGACAGGGTATCCTGACAGGACATGCCAGACAGCCAGTGGAGTGAGGGGTGTCAGGAGAGCGGCTCCACCCCCACCCCAGCCCCCAGGCTGGCATTCCTCATTTATGAAGTACATCGTAAATCACGGCTCCCACCCAGACCCACACTGAGACCCCCACAAGGCCCCAGGCAACAGCTCCCCCTGCTCCCCGCCCCCGCCGCCACCATTGGGAATGGGCCAGACGCAGAATGGTGGGACTCCTTCAGAGGCTTGCCCACAATACAGTGGGTTTCTAAGGAGCAGCCCAGCCTCATCTGCAAGGAGGCCCCTGTGATACCACTTTCTTCTAGACCCTGGTTGGGTCCCCTAGGCCAGCCCTGGCTGGGGAAGAGGTGCGTGTGCTTCTCAGGGGCCCACTGTCATCAGCTCCCCTTCACACCCACCCCCTGACTTTCCCCTCAGTACTGCTCAGAGAGGGCCAGAGGTGGACTAAGGTCACACAGCAATCCCAAAGGATAAAGACTGGGCTGGCCCAGCCTTCTCCAGGGAGGAGGTAGGTGAAAGCTGGCCTGGGGTTTGGGGGTCAGCTGTGGTGGGTGCCTTGGCAGAGCTTGGGGGCCAGGCCTCCCCCATGTGCTCAGAAACCCTCCTCAGCAGGTGGGAGGGCAGACAGGAGGCAGGCGGCACCTGTCAGCCTAATCACCGTCATTAGCTGGGCAATAAAGCAGCACGGACCAGGCCAGCCTTTGAAAGAAGGGCCTGTCGGCCCAGGTCAGGTGTGCGCGGGCTTGGCCCTCCTGCACACGTACTCGGGGCTGCGCCAGGTGGACGGGGCCCTGCGGGGACTAGGGTCTGCATCCTCTCGGCCTGGGCACCGCACCCCTTCACCCATGGCTTCCAGAAAACTATCCAGCTGCTTTGGGTGTCTCCGACCAGCTGAATGTGTGCAGTGAGGGACTCAAGAACGCCCGGTACTGAGCGGCTCCCCTCGGGGGGTCCATGAGGCCAGAAGCAACTTGAGGATAGTCAGCCTGATGCAGCTGTGTCCTCAGGCGCTAGCACGGGGCTTTGGAACCGTCGCTATTGTGTAAAGGTGTGAATGTACCCGACGCAGAGGGGCCATCTTGCTCCTGGAGGAGAGTTGGACATGCTGCCCTCAGAGCCCCTTTCCAGGCTGCCGTGTGTGACGTGCTGTGTGACCGTGAGACATCTTGGTCTCTCTGGGCCAATGTCACCTTAGGCTCAGCATAGGTCCAGATTTCTGAGCCAACTCCTACTGTTTTCCCCTGCCCCTGTCCCCTGGGGTCATGGGAACAGCCCTGTCTACCTCACCCTTCTCCTGCTGGCCAGCCCCAGCCCCAGAGGCCACCGTGGCAGCCACAGTGCCTGGGAAAAAGATATAAAGCCAAGTTTTTCATGCAGGGTAGAAAGGGGGCCCACCTTATGAGATGGAGAAGGTGGGAGCAGGGCTACTGACCCCAATCTCTGGGTTCACCTTGACTTGGGCTTAGGTGAAGGGCAGCTCTAGGTATTAGGGTCCTCGATCCCAGAGTAGGCCCCTCGGGGGCTCAGGCCCTGACTTCCTTGTCTCCCCAAAGCCTCAGAGAGGAGGCTGCTTCCTGAAGAGGGAGGGGTAAGCTGTACAGGGGGGAGGGTGGTACAGCCAGGGGGCTCGGGGTGAGGGGTGGGGTAGGAATAGCATGAGTGAAGTTCTGGTGGGGGCCAGTCTGAGGAGGGTGCCCCCTGCGGCATCCACCCCAGTCTGGGCTCCATTAGCCCTGATCAGCAGCACCATGAGGTTTTACTGGGGCAGGGTTCTGAGGTCTCCAAACAGGGTGAGCCCTCAACCTCAGGGAAGGGAGAGGGGAGAGGAGGGCACGTAGAGGTCAGCAGATGGGAATGGAGCCGGCTGACTGGAACAGTTGTGACAGGAAGGAGCTGCTCTTAAGGGTAGGAGACACACAAATGCACACGCAGCGCTATGGATTCTTGGGTACACACGGAACAATGCTCAGACACAAGCACAGACCCAGATCCTGCATACACACAGTCACATACACAAACACTCGTGTGTGCACACTTACTCACAGTCGCACACAGCTCTTCTACACCCAGAGTCATTCACAGACAGACACACACGCTGAGACACAGACTCTGCCGTGGACACGCCCAGCACCACATTATAGCTCCACAGCTTACCTGCACACCCTTGGTGGCACCTATGAGCCTGAGAACAGAAATGTAAAAACACACACTCACTCTCATGCACAGTGAACGCGCACTCACAAACAGCGAACGCACACACTGGCGTGGCTCCTCCCCACCTTCGTGACCACGCCCCCCTACAGCAGGAGGGATTAAGACAAGACAGGAGAAGCTTGCCCTCCCCACCCACAAGACTCTAGCTATGTCCCTCCCCACTGGACCCCCCCCCCCCACCAAGCTCAGGGCTTGGAAACTCCCTGGATTTCCCAAAGGGTCAGCCAACCAGAACAGGCTCAGACCTCCCAACCCAGCGCCCCCACCACACACCCTCCACAGCTCTGGCCAGTACTCTTCCATCACCCAGAGCCCCGGGGCAGCCTGGTCTCCCTGCAGAAGCCCATCCTGATTAATCCCAGACCTCTCCAACCCTTCATTGACATGGGGTCCTCAGGCCTCAGGGCCTCGTGGCAGCTCTGCTTGGGCCCATATCCTCCAAGGTACTCCTAAGTGTCTTCTATGCCAGTGGAGTGAGACAGAAGGCCTGGGAAGTAGCAGGCCCGGTCTTAGAAACCCGCTCTGGGAGGACAAGTCCAGCTCACATTCAGCAGAACTGGACAGAAGACAGCCAGCCCTAATGTGGGGCACGGGCAGGGCCCCCCCACTGGCACACTGGGGCTACCAAGGGCGGGAAGAAGCTCTCCCTTCTCCCTGGAGTCACCAGAGTCTGGCCTCAGACTGCAGCCTGGCGGACATTGGCCCCAGGGGCTTTCATCCCTGGGCAGGGCTGCCACCAGCTCAGAGCAGCCCAGCCCTGGGCAGAGCTCAGCCGCAGACAGTGAGCCAGTCCTGACCTTCAGGCTTCAGAAAGACAGAGCCTCCCCGGCCCAGGATGGGTAACTAGCTCCAGCTCCAGCCCATCCAGGCCTCAGCCCAGCTCAGCTACAGCTGCAGGCCCTGCATTAGGGTGCTGGAGTGTGGGGGCCCAAATCTCCAGCAAGAAGTCCTTTCCAAGGGGACCAGAGGCAACACTACAGCAGCTAGAGTTGAAGTTAGGCACCGGAACAGACTTTCTGGGTCTAGGAGAGAATTCTGAGGGGTTGATATGATGAGAGAAGGAGAGGATGGTTCTGTCTGGGGGCAGAGAATGAAGGGAAGGACCCCCCAAAATCTCTTGCATTCCAAGGTTCTCTGGAATTCCTGAAGCTCCTGCTTCAATACCCAGACCGCATGCAATGAGGAAATCGTGCTTCCCAGAGGAAAGCGGGAGCCAGTGTCCGCACCCACTCCCTGGGCAGAGGTGGATCCCGTCTCAGAAGAGAGAGAGGTTCATCTCACCCCTTGGAAGCAGGGTCTCACTGTGGGAAGATGAAGGCCACCATCTTTCCTATCACCCCATCACAGCCTTCCTGGGACCCTTGCGCCCTGAATTAATTTGCAATTCCTTGATTTTTAATGAAGTTGAAAAACTTTTCATTTGCTTATTGGCCATTTGCGTTTTATCTGTGAATGCTTATTCATATCCTTTGCCCCATTATTCTGTGAGGTTGTTCTTACTTATTTAGAGGAGCTCTTTATATATTATGGATATCAACCCTTTGTTATGTGTGTGGCAACACTTTCTTCCAGGCTGTTTTTTCATCTTTTAACTTTTTTACAGTATATTTCATTCTAATTAAGTATTTAATTTTTACTTAGTTAAGTTACATATTCCTCTACGGCTTCCGAATTTGATGTCATACTTTAAAAATGCTTTTTCCACTTCCTAATTATAAAAATGTTTCCTATATTTTCTATTTATTTGTATGGTTTTCACTTTATATTGATCTCGAGTCCATCTGGATTGTTTTAAATGGATAGTGTGGAGTAAGACTTCATTTTTCCCCAATGGAAAGCCCATCACCCCAAGTCCACTTAGCGAATTCTTTACCTTCCTGCCGCTTTACACCACCTCTGATCACACACCCAAGTCTCACAAACACCCAAGTTTATTCTGAACCCTGTTATCTTCCACTAATTTATTTGCTAATTTGCACCAAAATCACACTGTTTTAATTGCAGAAGGCTTTTTGAACACCTTTAAATCTGGCAAAGCGAGTTCCCCCTGTTCGTCTTCTTTTTGAAAAAGTTCTAAGCTCTTCTCATGTATGAACTCTCCCCCAAACTTGGGAATAAACTCGTGGGGTTGGGGGAGGGGGTGAGACTTTGATCTGAATGGCATTCAGTTTATAGATTATTCAGGTCGGAGTCGACATCTGTACAACATCATGCTGAGCTTTTCAACTCAAGAACACGACATACTTCTACATTTTTTCAGGTCTTGCTTTACATCTGTCAGCGAAGTGCTATTGTTTTCCTCATGTAGACTTTATGCATTTCTCATTAAGTTTATTCCTGGGGATTCTGTAATGTTATTGCTACTGTGAATTGAATCTTTTGTCTCCTTATATTTTCCAATTGGTTGTTTTAGTTGCATAGAAATGGCTTTGATTTTTCTATACTTAACGTATATTCTGCTGCCTTACTAATTTCTCTCGTTAGTTCTAATAGTTTTTCAGTTGATTCTCTCAGATTTCCTAAGTAAACAATCACCCCAGTGGTAATTCTTGAAGATTTTGCCTCTTTCCTTCTTATGCTTATGTCCCTTATTTCTTTTTCTTATCTTATTGCACTCACTAGGGCCTTCACAATTTGTTGTCTGATAGCAGCACCGTGCTACTCCAATTACGACTTTCATGGTTCTCTGTGCCCAGATTATCTGCATGGAATTACCTGTGAGTCCAGAAGTAACAATTAGCCCTATACACATCAGATAGGAGCAAGTAGCAAACACACTAGTAGGTCCTGACAACTGTCCTTTCACTGTGAAATTTCACCAGTTATTAGGTTAAGGGAGCAGGGGTTTGATTGCTAGTGTGAGACCCAGGGAAAGGTGGATTGAGTCAGGGCCCTTGTTCCAGTCCCAGAACACAGTTCCCATACCCAGGTGGGCAAATCAGCACACCCTCATGTCCCGCCTAGCACCACTGGGCTTGGTGAAGAGAAAAGGAGCTCACATTTATTGAGCATCTGCCATATACCAGGGATTGTGCTAAGAACTTTAAACATCATCTTATTTAACCTCACAACAACTCTGTGGGTAAATAATACTATTCCTTGTTAGCAGACAAGGAAACCAAGGCTCAGCGTAGTAAGTACAGAAGACGACACAGCTAACCACCACTCACAGATGGGTTCATTGTTATCTGCCTCCTCACCCCCTTTTCTGAAATGGATATTCCCTGCCTAGACAAAGAAGTCTCCAAATGCTTTAGTCTGCCCCACACTGGTGCCAGAAGACCACCACCATCCTTTAGCTGAGGCTGACATTACCTCTCTCCTCGGAATGAGACAGAGCAAGCGGGGAGGAGCCGACGTGTCGGGCCTCAGGCCAGAAGCCAAGTCCCAGGTATTGCTGGGCAGCAGATCTACTACCACTAGGTCCCTGCAGCCTTTAGCTCCAGAGAGGCATAAAGTGGGCTTAGAGGACAAGAGGGAGATGGGGAGGAGGGAAAGAATGGCCAGGGACAGGAGACGGGGTGGGATAAAAAAGATGAAAACAAAAGGGGTGGGAACATGGTAGGGGCAGGGTCTGGGCAGGGAGGGCTGTCAGGGACACGGGACAGACCTGAGGCTCAGTCCAGGGAGGAGCAGCAGGGCCGATTCTCAGGGCTCACCAGTCACTCTACTCCCGAGGTGGACTCTGGGGGACAGCACCAGCGCCCCCACCACATGGGTTTGTGTTTCCATTCTCTGGACCCTAATGAGCGGCCATGAGATCGGGACTCAGAAGCCTGGGGACGCCGATCTTCACACACTTGGTGACACAGATACACACACAGGGAAGGAGGGCTGACCAGAGCAGAGACAGGGGCATAGACACAGATGACACGCAGGAGGACGCAGACACAGGCCTGGATGCAGGGACCCAGAGCCACACACAGATGCGGGGAAAGACCTAGATGCACAGGCACACCAGCCCAGGAGGGGAATGCGTAGACACAGGAGAGACTCACATTCCCGCAGACACATCTGCACATGGGTGTGCACAGCCCCCCACACAAGGAGACGCCCCAAAGGTGTCAGAGGGATCACGACAAGACACAGGACGGCCAGACCCTGTGCACAGGCCATTCTCAGCAATCTGTGCTTGTGCCTGGCCCTTGAGGGGTCACAACTACCACCCATCCCACTGGGCCTCAGGGACCCCTGGTCCACCACCCAGAGCTGCTCCCCAGAACCCTCTCACCAGCCCCATGAACACACATGTGGTGGCCCAGCTCTCCTGACATGAGTGCATGTCCCAACAGGCCTGTGCCCCACCTAGGGGGCCTGACATCCCCATTCTTGGGTGCAGGTGGGGGCCATAGGACAACCCCCTCCTTCATAAGCCACAGGCTGTGCCTGCTGGCAGAGACAGGGGACCTGGGCTGGCTCAGGAGGAGGGAGGGGCTGGGGGGCCAGGGCGCGGCTGGGGCGGGCACAAGAGCCAGTACCTGTCAAACAAGAGCCAAGGAGCAAACTAGCTTCTTAGTCACCTTGCTCTTCTCTCCGTTTTGGCAGCAGCCCCTCAGGGCAAGGGGAAGCTGATATCATAATTATTGGCTCACCCAGCAGCTGCCTCCCCTCACCTGATGTCAGCACAGACCCAGGACAGCCGAGCTGACAGACTGACAGACGAACTGAGCTCTTGGCCCCCCAGCCTCGGGCCCCCACGCTGACCTGCTTCATTGAGCAAGTAAGAGGAGACCCGGCCCAAGTCAGCCGTGGAGGCCAGCAGGGCCGGGCCAGGGCATGGGGTGGGAGGGGTTGCTTTTTTAACGGGCTGGGAAGTGACTAAGAGCACTGGGGTCCTCCCCATCTTCTTACTGCAGCTCAAGGGAGACTCAGGAAGTGGGTGAGTGCCTGGAGGCCAGAGAGGACCCTCTCCTCCATGCTCGTCGCTCTTGTTCCTGTTTCAGGTTGTCTAACTTCAATCCTTCTTGCTGTAGCGAGGCTTTTCATTCTGGTGTTTGTTGGATTTTGTGTGTGCCTCTGGATGTTGAGAGGGTGTACTTAGCCACTCTGTGCTGGAAGAAAATGAGGACTCAGAAGTGCTACGACTGGAACACTTGAGCTGAAAGACTGGGAGGCAGATTCCCAACATAGTGGTTTTTCCAGGTAGAGAGGGGAGCGCTCAGCTCTGGAGGCTGGTGGTGCCAAGGGTGTGTTTTGACCAATGAATCACTCAACACCTCAGGGCAGCCTGGGCTGGGGTCTAGATGCCTGGGGTCTTGGGGGAAGGTCTGACTTGTAGGACGGAGGTATTGCACCTGGTGGAGAAGCAGACAGGTGGCAAACAGGTGCTGTGGCCAGTACATGATGTTGAGCTCAAGGCAGAATCCCCCAGAGGCCTAGGACCATCTCTGTCCCTCAAGAAGCCTGAAGCCAAGAGGCCTAGTGAGCAGACCTGGAACATGCAGGAGGCTCTCAGACCCTTGAAGACTAGAATTGGGGTCTGGGATGTGAATCCCCTTAGGGAATTGGCTGGAGCAGCAGGAAGCCCCCTCTGCCCCTACAGCTCCTCCCCACCCCCTCCCCATCAGGTAAGTTTCCGGCATTCCCCGTGGAGTCCCCCAGGCCCTCCCTAAATGTCCAAAGAGCACGTTAGATTAAGAATAGACTCTACCAAGTGGGCGTGATTGCCTCTTCTGTCTGCACCCACAGGTGTGTGTGTGTTGGGGGGGGGGGGTGCTTGTATGTGCTTTGTGGCCAGAGACAGCTGGTGGGAGGGAAAGGACCTGGGTGGAGAGGGCAGTTCTCTTGAGAAGTCATCTCACCCATCCTCCTGCCTCTGGGTTGGCCACTTTCCACACTACACAGGGCAGCCCCCTCCTCGCTTTCCTAATCCCGAGGAGGAAACTCAATCCGTTCCCTCAGGGCCATGAAGTCCTTCCTGGAGTCTCAGGTCTCTAGTGCTGCAGGGTGTAGCTCTGCCGGCCCTCATAGCCTTCTCTGTTCTCCACTGAAAAAGCCCAGTACCTCTGGGCCGACTGGGGAAGGGAGATAGGGAGGAGACCATTGCTCTCCAGTCTAGTCCCGATCATGCCTGGCTCGGCGCTTTCACCACCTCGGTCTTTCCCTGACCCCCAGGATGCGGGCAGTGGAAGGGCATGCCCCACGGTTGGAGGGCAGCGCCTCCTGTCCTGGCTCCTGTCTTGTGGTGGGCCAGGCTGGGCCCGAGTTGGGCTCGGGATCCTCAGAGGCAGAGGTGCCACGGGGAGAGGCACATGTCCTCCCAGCTCTTGCCCCGCCCCGCCCATCCTGCCTCTGCGGAGCTGAGCTCCGGGCTCCAGGGCCTGCCGAGGCACGCTGCCCCCCCAGGCCCGGCGCCTCATTCACCTCCCAGGGCCGGGAACCTGTTCTCCCAGGAATGCCAGGGAGTTCTCAGAGGGTTTTATTTCCCAGGGGCTCAGAGAGCCCCGGAATCCTGTTGATTCTGCTCCTGGGAAGGCAAGAAAAAAATTAGGGGGGGGTTGGGATCCCTCCCTGTTCCCCATCTTTGTCTCATCCATACACTGACCTCACATGGCCCCCAACCAACAGCTTTCATCACTCACGTGAGAAGGGAGAAAGCCTGACACAGTTAGAGACAAAGGGAAAGCCCACTAGTAACACACGCCTTCTGGGAGCTGGCGTGTATCCCCTCCTTTAGCCCCCATGGAGAGTCCCATCTGCTCTCTAAGGAGGCAATGTAGCACCACTTCCCATGGGTTGTCCATCCTTCCAAGCCAGGAAGTCCTTCTTGATGTCTAACCTCCCTCCTTCCAGCTTGAGTTTCATGGATCGGAAGAACCCCCACTGCCTGCACGGGGCTCATGCACATAGCCAGAGACTGTTACCAAGTCACAGTGAAATTTCCTGGGAGTCTGTGTACAAGAAGGGACAGAAAAAAGGTCCCACGCCCAGTGACCGTCTATTAGTTTCTCCACCTCCACACTCTAATGAGGGGGCTTTTGGGAGCCACTTCTGCCCGCCTCCCCTTGTTCCCCCAGAATAGAGGGATTCTGGGGACAGAGGTCCTGCAGGTACACCCTCCGCTCTTTCCTTCGCAGTCACAGCCCACCATCCCTGGGGAAGCCTGCAGGTGGGAATTGAACAACCCGAGACTGGCTTCTACAGCAGGAGAGATTGGCATTAGTCTTCAGAAAGACGTTTCAGCATCTTAAAGTGAGTTTGGCTGGACTATGTGACCACAGGAGGTGGTTTCCTGAGTAGAGAAGCAACCATTGATCTGGGGTAGGTGTGGTGGGGCTGGCAACATGCCCAGGAGCAGAGGAATGACAAGGTGACCTCCAGGAGAGTGCATCTCAGAAGTATCAATCAAAGGTCCCTGAATAATTTTAGTCTTTCCAATTGATCCATTCCCACCCTTTGTCCCTTCCTCCATCTCTCTGCCCATCCCCAGGCTCAACCCCCACCCCATCCCTAACTTCTCCACTCCATCCCAGGCTCCCTTCACCGCCCGACCCTATCACCATTCCCATCTCCTACCCCAGCCCCGCCCTCTTCCTATCCAACTCCCCGTGCCCAATTTCACCTCCATTTCCACAACCCCATCCCTCGCTTCTCTTTCCACCTTACCTCCTCAGCCCTGCCTCCACCTTCATCCCTAACACCATATTCCCATTCCATACCATCCCCACCTCCCCCAGATGGATCTTTCCATACATCAGAGATCCCCCTTGGGGTCCAGCACCCCTCATCAGTGCCCCTGCCAGGTCCTGGTCTGTCCTCCGCATTCTCCCAGCGTTCAGGACAAGCCCAGAACCAGGCTGCTAGGACAAAACGGATGGGACAGGATCACCCCTGGAGAAGCCCTCAGCTTCCTGATCCTGTCTGGACCTCGTAGGTTGGATGCTGGACAAACAATTAGGATGAATTTAGGTACAACAAGACAAGTTGAGGTCTGATGTTCAGGTGGGTCTCTCTACACTGCAGGTGGGTGGCAGGCAGGAGGGGAAATGGAGAGACGTGCTCAAGAGAGCCACAAAAGGAGGCGGTGGCAACCTTTCTCAGGAGGCTGGGAGTGTAATCGATCCAATTTGCATGGCCAGTCCCGATGTAGGGAAGGAAGATGGGCAGAAGCTGAAGCAAGGAGGCCTGCCGGGTTGTTTAAGAATGACTGCCATCGCGAGCATCCCCTGGTCTCTACCCCGCCTCTGGCTCTTGCTTAGTCAGCTCAGATTAATGGGGCTGGGGAGAGAATTAGCTGAATCGCGATCTCTCAGGAACTTGACGAGAGAACCAGCTGTGAGTCACAGAGAAAAGGGAACCCATGCTTTCACGGCTACTCTGGAAGTGGCAGGGTGTAGGCACCCCTCAAGATCCCCCAGAGATGTCACAGAGAGCCCACTGGGAAGCCTGAACTAACCTTCCACATCGGGCTCCCAAGAAGATGCGTGGTCTGTCAGCTTCCAGCCCCACTCCCCTCCCTGAAACTCCTGCTTCTGACAAACTACAGCTATCCTGGGCACCAACACGCGCACACACACACACACACACACACGGAATGGGGCGTGTCTATGGAACCCGATCACCAGGAGACAGTTGGAGATCCCACCTACACTAGTAAATTCCACAACCATGTCCGAGACTATACCCGCTCATCAGCCTTGGAAGGCATAGGACAGGCACACCCCCACTGTGATCAGAAAACCCAGTTACCAGATTCTGTACTTAGCACAGAAGTGTTCACTGCCAGAGGTGTTCCCAGCCCCTTCCTGGGGAACAGGGGAGCCCACATCGGGCCTTGCAGAGCATGTGGCTTTGGGGAGGGGCTCAGGCTGTTTGGGGCTTTCTATGAGCATGTCCAATCTGCCAGAGGTGGGAAGGGCTTTGGAGAATTCTCTGGGATGCCAATGCCAAGCCCAAAAGGCTCTGAGGGCAGTCAAAAGAGAAAGGTGGGGTCTGGAGCCCAGGAGCTAGATGGGTTCAGAGAAACAGAACTTGCCACTTTACACCCTTCTCCTCACGTGGGCATGAAAATGATTACATGCTCAGAGCCAGCTTCATCCAGCCCAGATGCCTGGAGGAAGGGCCGGTGCGCAGGTGCTGAGAGGCAGAGAACGGTCCCTTCCGCTGGTGGGGCCTCAGTTTCCCCATATGGCAGGCAGAGAGGGGCTGGGGAGGGAGGGCCTTCCAGTACTATTCTCACTCCAAAGCTTGTAAGTCCCGGCAGTTAGCGTGCTGCCTGCCCCGTGTGCGCTAACTCGGCTCCGAGGGGGGGGGGGGGGGGCCCGGTCGGTATTGTTTGTTTTGTACTACATCTCTATTATTAGTGGTGATGGCAGAATTAATATCCTTAAAAATAGAAGGGTAATAATGAGCAGTCCTTCTGATAATGATATGCATCGTGTGTGAGAGGTCTGTGGCCCAGGGAATGGCAGGGTCCTGTGCCATCCCATGCCCCCACTAAGGCAGGCACGCTGAGAGGGGCCCAGGGGCTGGATGTGAGCATTCTTGGCCACCCCCATGGGGAGCACCCTGGGAAGGGCAAATGGTTGCAGGGGAAAAGATCTCGGCCTCCATTCGTCTCCTGCAGTCCCATGGGCCTGGGACCGCAAGGGAGGAAGCAGGAGCACCAGACGTGATGGTGTTGCTTTATCTTCCTCAGAGCATTTTTGACACTCTGGTTCTCCTTGAGCCCCCAGGTCAGCCAGGTGAGGTATGTAGGGCGAAGATGAGGATCCCATTTTATACAGGAGGAAACGAGGTGCACTCCTGTGGCTGTCCCACACTGGTGGCAGAGCTGGGAGAGGAAGTTTCCAGAGGTCTTTGGTCAGAAGGACTCCCTGTGAGGGCCACCGGGGTGCAGGGGAGGCTTCAGAGATGACACATGCCAAGCTAGGGTACGAGGTTCTGTCAGCGCTGTTGGTCTCACAGTTCAAATCCTCAGCTGCCAATCACCACCACAGCCAATCAGTTCTGCAGCCAGTTGCCAGTGCAGCCCATAGGAAGTTGTGGGTGGGACCACCAGGCTCAGCCCTGAGTGACGTCATATGGAGGAGGGACTTCTAGACCACAGGACGGCCCAGCTAATGGGTACTCAGAGTCAAGGGACTTCCTCCCATTCCCCATCCCGTTCCACCACCCCTCTTCAGCAGGTGTGGCTCAAGGGGAGTGATGGAATTCTTGTTTTCAAGAAGGATGAAGACAATATTTCATAATCTGTGAAAAATCCCCTTGTTCCTTCAGTCACTCCCCATCTTGCCATCCATTCTTTGGTCCATTTCACAGTTGGGCAGACTAAGGGCTAGAAAAACCTTTCTTCTCCGGAAATCAGTGCGGGAGGCCTCAGACCTGCGTTATGCACACTACAGCCTGGGAGGATTGAGCAGGGAGAAGTCCCCACCCCACAGGAGCCCAGCTCTGCAGTCAGGCCCCCAGCGGTTCTAGGACACTTTGGCCACCTGCATGTTCCTTGCCAGGCCTGTTCCCGCCATCAGATTCAGTCATGACTTTAAAAGTCCCTAGGGAAGGTGGGAGGGTTGGGGGCATCTTCTCCTTAAGTTGCCCATGTAAGTGTTTCATGTTCTTGGAATTGAGAAGTTGACCTCCCCCTCCCCTGCTCACCTTGGAGGGCACATGCACCTTGCTTCTGGGAACAAGATCTAAAGGTGGGCTCGCAGCCGCAGAGCTGGATTCCAGAGTAGGCAAGAAGAAGGAAAAGGCAGACCGTGAATGACGCCCCACAGCAACCGATCCCTGGGGTTGGGGGTGTTTAGGTGGGAGGTCTCTGATAAGAGGCATCTAAGGAGTAGGGGGATAGTAGAGCCAATTTCTTAGATGAGGTAGCCATAAAAGAGGAGAGAAAAGGTCCTGATAAGTGTGTCTCAGAATAGGATGGATGGGAGCTTCGACAGTTAGCATTTCCTTGTTTCCTTGAAACCAGGCATCCCTTCCTTCCCATCTACCCAATAAGCATCCATAGGCAGGTCCAGGACTCCCATCAATCTGTCCATCTATCCATGTGTCCACCCTTCCATCCAGTCACTTGTCCATCCATCAGTCTGTCCATCCATTGATCTGCCGATTTCATCTATCCATCCTTCCAATTCACTCACCCACCAATCCATCCATCCAACCACCCATCCATCATTGTCCATCCACCCAGAGAGGTCAGGCCCCAGTTGGTCTCCCCAGCAGTGCTGGGTAGGGCCTGTGGTCCTGTAGCGTTTATAGAGCATGTGACCTGCCTGCCTGGCCTGGGGAAGCAGCCCCACCCCAGCCCTCAGGCAGGGGGCTGGTCCAGGCATGTGGGAGTATTTATACCTCCATGGAGGCTCCTGGGGTGTTGCTGGCCCGATGACTCCCTGAAGCTGTGATGGTGGCCATGGCCCAGAGCCCACTGTGAGTGCTTGAATTCAGCCCCACTGGTACCAAGGCTGGGTGGCAGGGGCTGGGGACGGGCTGGAAGGATGGAAAGCTGCCTGGAGGTGGTCAGGGATGGTGGAAAGGAAGGGGTTCTAGGCAAAGAAGAGGGAAAACAGGAAACTGTTGGAGTCAGGCATCTGCAGCAAGACTGGGGCCCACCCTGCAGGAGGGATGAGTCCTTCGCCATTTACTAACCTCTGGAGGGTCCCATGGTGAATGGCAGGAAGCATAAGGAAAGAGGACTAAGATTAAAAGGGAGATTAAGGTTAGATATCTGGAAGAACTTCCAAGTCAGCCCCGGGCGTAGAAGGTGGCTCTAGTGATGTTTCAGGACGGCCATACTGAAGATGCTCTAGGACTAGCCTACTTCCAGAGGCAGGGGGATGACTGACATGTCTCTGGAAGGGCCCTGGTTTGCGGGATGGGAGTGACTGGGCTGCAGGTGTCAGTGGCTCAGATTTAAGGGAAGCATCACATAGAGGACAAAGTTGTTCATCTTTCGTTCCTCTCCACTTCACCCTTGTCTATCTATCTGTAGCTGCAGACAGTCATCAGCACTGTCATCAGATCTCAAGGCAGGGGCAGCTGACCCATTTCCTGAAATCCAGGCAGGGTCAAGAGCCGTAGGGGCCAGAATTTTGGCCTCAGAAACCCCAATCTTGGTGCGAGGAGAGGAGCTAGAAACCCTTTCCTTCTTGGTACCTTCAGATTCCCAGTATCCTGGGGTGCCCAAGCCTCAGGAGAGGGCCTTCAGGCCCTTCCCTGCCCCCCCCACCAGGTAATTACCGAGCTGCTCCAGGGGACCCCTCCCAGCAGCCAGGCAGGTGGAGCCCCGGGTGGGGCCACAGGCAGCACTGGGCACCAGCCCCACCCCTCGTAAAACATGCTGCCACAGCCAGCAACAGAAACCATTAAGGCGGAACTGCACTGTCTCCACCTCACTCATAAAGGGCGGGTAGGAGGCACCCCAGGTAGGATACAGCCCAGGTGGGAGGGAGTGTGGAGAGCCCCATGAGGGCTTTCAGTGTCCCCTGTGACTCAGCTGCTCACAGGGGATACAGGGACAGACCCTTCCAAGGATACCTCCCACCTTGCCCCCAACCTGCCACTCTGGCTTCCAGGTGTGAGCAAGAAAGCTGAGGTGTTCCTGAGGCGAGGCCGTGTGGTGTAGTGGTTAAGCACACTGGCTTTGAAGCCTGTGTCTGAATTCTGGGGAGCATAACTTACTGAGTGAACTTGGGCAAGTCTGGGTAACCTCTCTGAGCCTCAGTGTTCTCATCTATAAAATGAGGATGATAATATAGCACCTGCCTCCTGGGGTATAATAACCTACCCAGCTGTTCCTGGTCCCCGTGAGGATTTCCTCAGGGAGGCCCCTCCTAAAGGCACAGCTGGGTGAGGGCCCAGCTGACAGCTGTGTGGGCCACAGACACCTCCACTGGACCAGCTTCAGCATCTTTAGATGCAAATAATTCCAGTGTCTCATTTTACTTATAAGGGAACTGAGTACAGAAAGGGGAAGTAACTTGTCCAAGGTCACACAACCAGCAAACCAGGTGTCCCGCGGCCCCTACCCACAAATGGTCCTTTTGGCCTGAGTCCTGCCACACTGTGGGGGGAAACGGTCTTCAAGAGGTGGAAAGACATGCCAGGTGGAAGGGCACAGGTCTGGCTGTCTGTGAGACAGGCACATAGCAGGGGTTCCAGAAGGATCGTTGTTGACCCTGATGTCATGCTTCGGGGGAATTTCTCACCTACCGTGCTCCCTACTCAGGTTAGAGGGCCATTTCTTTCTTCCCCCTGGCTCCAGGGAAGATCCAGTCTGCTTCTCCCACCACACCCCCTGCCCTCCCACTCCCCAGAGGTCATGGAAGAAGTTCAGAGAGCAGGGGGTGGACAGAATACCCAGATACTGAAATGGCACGCAGCTGAAGTTTTTGCCAGGGTCGTACCCATGGAGTGTGTGTTTGGGGATGTGGTTGGGGCTCTTAAGGCCCGAGAATCGGTAGATGCGGTTTTCCACTTTAGCTATGTGGCCCTGGGCTTGCTGCTTCTCGCTGGGCCTCGGTTCTCTTCCCCGAAAAATGGGGATAATGACCTCCCTTGGTGTGCTGATAAAGGTTCACCAACCCGCTCTCCAAAAAAAAAGGGGGCTCCAGTTTATCATTTGGAGTATGTACCACTATCTGTAGGAGACTACCCCCACCGAGGCCCATCTGGGCTGATCTCACTGAACGTGGATCTGGGAAGACATGGACACAGGTGGCTTTCGCAAGCCCAGAGCTGCTGTCTCCAACACACCACCGCCTGCTCCCCTCTGGGGCAAAGGGCAGGCGAAGTGAGGTGATAGATACAAAGTGCTCTGTACACTGCAGAGTGCTTATAGATGCGGAGTTGTGATGATGATCATCCTTGTAGTCGAAGGGACCCCGGGGCACGTGGAGAGCCCTGGCCTAGCTCACCCCAGAAAGCAGGGGGAGGTTGCAGGTTGTGTGTGTCCACACCAGCGTCACGTAGGGAAGGAAGCTCCTGGGATCAGAGCAAAGAGGAGAGCTGACTAGACCTCCTGCATTCGTTTGCTGGTATTTGCACACCCAAGTTCCACTGTGCTTCCTGAAACTGAAGCGGGTAGCACGAAGGGGAGCTGTCAGTAAAGGATTCCTTTCGAATGCAGATGCCAGCCCCAGGACACAGGGGTCATCAGAGAACCTCCTGAGGGGTCCAAAGCAACAGTCACTCCCTCCTTACTCTAATCCCCGTGAGTTTCTTACAGATTTATTTGTTTACTTTCAGAGAGAGGGGAAGGGAGGGAGAAAGAGAGGGAAAGAAACATCGATGTACCAGAGATACATTGATCAGTTGCCTCTTGCACGTCCCCAGCTGGGGACCTGGCCCACAACCTAGGTATGTGCCCTGACTGGGAATTGAACCAGCGACCTTTCGATTGGCAGGCCGGCACTCAATCCACTGAGCCACACCAGCCAGGCCCCCTTTGAGTTTCTACAGCCATTCTACCGCAGGGGGGTGGCTGAAATGATCTCTGAGATCAGAGAATCAAGAGGAGGGAAGTTTAATCTTTGCAAATGGGGTAAGAGGATGTCAGGGAGATGGAGGTGGGGGGGGGGTAGGAAGAGGCATTTCCTCTACTCTGTCTGCCCCCACACCCAGAGCTCATGCTTTAAATTAACTCTGCCCCACTCTTAATTATTAATAATAGCTATCATTTATTGAGCACATACTACACATTAAGTTATTTACAAGCAATATTTCATCTACTCCGCCAGAGAGGTACATATTATTAGCCTTATTTTACAAATGAGGAAACTGAGGCCTAGGCAAGGAAGTCAAGAAACTTGTCCCCCAAAATCCCACAGTCACTGGGATTCAAATCCAGTCCTGACTTTAGAGCTTCTGAACTAGATCATCCAACTTCAGGAGCTCCACCTGCCACTCCAGGTTGGCATCAGGAGCCAAGGCAGACTCATCCCTCTCCCCACAGTGAGCCCCTCCCTATGATGGGCAGGGCTCCCTATATCCACCAATCAGAGCCCCTCAGCCCACCCCTGAGGCAGGAGGGTCCTTTGGAATTGGAGCAGTTGGAGGAGGACCCACTCTTTCTGGGACTATGTGATCTTAAGCAAGTCACTTAACCTCTTCTCTCGGCCTTCTTTCCTCATTTGTAAAATAGAGCTCTGACTGAGGCCACCAAGGGGGTGCCATGGTCCCCGAATCAGGAGTCATTATTATAACATCTTTCCAGAGGAAACCCTGCACAGAGAGACTTCTGCATCCTCAATGCAAAGCAAGAGACAGGTCTCCAAACTCTGCATAGCCTCCCTGGCTCTAATCCTGCCCCAGGGCCTTGGAGGAGGTGGGGTGATGGTCTGGCCAAGCCAGGGTATGAAAGTGAGACTGTGAACTGAAGCCTTCAGTCAAGGTCTCTGACATGCAGGGACTCAGCTAGGGCACCAGGCAATGTCCTGGGACAGAGGGACTGATGCAGGGATGGGGGTTAGGCAGATGCTACAGGGGTCCTTCTGGGAAGGCTGGACCCTCAGCAGGAGGTGCGGCCCAACCTGGGCTCAGAGAGGCCTCCTCAGGTTCATGTCTCAGAGGAGAAGAGCGGGGGTCCGAGCCCCCAGAGGCAGGGCTGAGTGAAGGCCAGGCAGAGAGGGCAGGACTAGCAAAGGGCAGCTGCTACCTCGGCATGGGGCCATTAGCCAGTCTACCCAGGCCTGTCAGGCCTGAAGCAGCGAGACCATCGGGAAACTAGAGTCTGGGGTCGGAGTCCACAGCCGCATTTGGCCAAGGAAGCCAGATGTGCCCTGTGTGTCCTTAAGCATCTTCTATGTGCGGGGCCCCTTATACACACAATCTCACTTAATCTTCTTGACAACCCTTTGAGGTGGATCCCCATTGATCAGAGGAGCAAAGAAAGATACAGAGAATTACAGTTTGTTCAGAGTCACCGAGCCAGGAGGTGACACAGCTGGGATTCAAACTCAAGTCAGCTGAAACCCTAATCCCTTGCTCTTAACCACACTTTGTTCTACCTCTGGAGAGGGGACTGACTACCGCCCCACAGGTTACAAAGCCTGAGACCTGTGGGAGGAAGAGTCCCCCCACCCCCAACCTTGCCTCTGGAAACTCTGGGCCAGGGCCAGGTGTGACAGGCGGGCCCCAGCTGTCCAGGAGCTGTCCAGGGAGCGGGGGCCAGACCAGGCGGTCATGCGGAGCCAGAGATGGGCTGCCCTGCACCTTGGGCCCCGTGCCTGCTCCATTTCGGTATCCAGTTACGGCCAGCTCGGCGCTTCCCCGGTCACGCCACATTTAGCATTGCCGAGTGAGCGGGCGCCTGGACATGGAGAAGGGGCGGTGGAGACTCTTGAGGGGGCGGGAGAGCCTCCCACCAGGCACCCCTTAGACCCTACCTGTCAGCCCCCTCCACCACTGATCCCCTGAGGGACTTTGGGCAAATGCCTTGTCGCTATTAACCTCCTGTCAAACGAAGGAGATATGTAGTTTACTGAGCAAAGATGTGCTAACCCCAGGCTGGGCACCATGGAGTCACCAAGGCCATCCCTCCTTCCCAGAGCTCCGAGGAGAGCACGGCTGGGGAAATGCAGTTATCCTGCTCTGCCGGAGTGGTCTTGGGTAGGAGGGATAAGTGTGAACCTCATGCTTTTCTTGTTGCCTGCCCCACCCCGGCTTATCCCACCACCACTGTGACCCTCACCAAATGAAGGAACTGTAGGACCAGTGCAGCCTCCAGAGTCAGACAGACTTGGATTCGAATCCTGACTCTATCAAGGATTAGCTCTGTGACCTGGGCAAATCACATAACCCCCCTGGGTCTGTTTCCTCACCAGAAAAGTGGGATTAATAATGTACTCTCCTCTCGGGTGTTCTAATAAAACAACGAGAAAATCCTCCAAATCACTTACACAGTGGCCAGCCCAGATCGGTCACTCAGTAAATGGTAGCCTTTGTCAGAGATCATTCAGAAACCGCCCTTTGCACGTGGTAGAGAAGGAAGAGACCTGAGTATGGTAATGACAGTAAGAGCCATGTAATAAGGATGTCAGTACTGAGAGCTGGCATTTACTGAGCACTGACTACGTGCTAGGCACTGGGCTCCTTTGTGTGCGTGATTTTGTTTGGTACAGCATGCCCACGAGGGAGGCCCTAGCTCTCTTCCTGGTTTGATGATGGTGATGCTGAGGCTCAGGGAGCTCCGCTGGCGCAGCCATCAAGGAAAGGCCAAGGCTGGCTTTGAGCTGAGTCCTCAACCACACAGCTGTGCTGGGGACAGTGTACTCCTACAGTTCTAGGTCTGAACAGAAAGAGCCCTCAGATATCACGTAGTCTAGCCCCTCGTTTTGTGGATGGTGAAACTACAGCTCAGAAAGGGCAGTGGCCTGCACAAAGTTTGGAGGACACAGGAGAATACGGCGCAGGCCAGGCATACTGCAGTGGACCGGTGGTGGGGTCCCCTGTGCATTGCCAGGTTCCCAGGGCCACCAGCAGTCAGGTCCTCTCAAGTCCCCAGTTCTACACAGGTCATGCCAGCCAGGCCAAGGTGCCCGAGGGTGACACCACAGGCCTGGCCTCTGCTGAGGGCTGGTCACCTGCAGAATGAGGGTCATTCCCACCCCAGGCCTGGGCCTGGCCCACTTTCTTCCTTCTTCAGCTCCCCTTCCTCTCAGGACCACCCACTTGCTCAGCCACTGCGCAGGGACTGCTTGCCTCAGTCGCCTAGCCCAGTTCTTCATTGTGGAGACCGGAGACAGAGCACAAGGAGCCGGAGGCAGGGTCTTGCTGGGAACAACCAGTTCACTGCTCTGCAGCTGCAGAGTCTAGGGCAGCCAAGCCCTCCCTCCCCGGGGTATGGCGGGGGGGTGCTCCTAACTGCTTCACTGTGTTCTCTCCTACCAGTCTTCTCTCCCTGTGCGTCTTTCTTGTTCTATCTCTCAGGTTATCTGCTTACCTCTGCTTCTGATGTTTCTCTCTGTCTGTCTGTCTGTCTGTCTGTCTGTCTGTCTGTCTGTCTGTCTTTCTCATCAAGATGGCTGGCTGGAGTCAGGGTGCCAGCCCAGGGATGAGGTGGGAGTGGAGGTGGTAGACTTGGGGATGGTCACCCTTGGATGCTGGTTCTCATTCTCATCGCAGCCGGCTTTCTTCAAGGCCAGGACTGGGTGATGGTGTCGCTACTTCCGCCACAGTCTGACGTCACACTGCCGGGCCCCACCAGACTGGAGGGTGAGCCCCAAGGGGACCTCATGCAGGCCCCGGGCCTCCCAGGCTCTCCTGCCCCACAGAGCGTAAGTACCTGGCACCTAGGCCTGGGCCGAGGCTAGGGCCTGCGGGCTGCATGGGAAACAGTCACCCCCACCCTCCAGGGGCCTCCCTGGGGTCTGTCTTGTCCCTTCCACCAGCAAACACGTGCCCAGTGACTCCAAGATCCAGAAGTATTCAGATATGCTTACACCTTCAGTCTGGGGCTTTCCCAGGGCAGGGACATATGCCCACTACTGGGTGCACCCCAATTGAAGAGCAGTGTACTCATCAGATTGGGGTTTCCAAGGGCAGGCTAGGTCTCCTCCATTATTTGGGGGCCCCCCAGAGCTCAGCCTCTTTACCCTAGCACAGAGTAGGATCCTTGTCCAGCCTCCACTCACACGTCTCTACCCTCTGTCCACCCCAAAGCACGCCGGCTTCAGCTGCTCGTCATTTGTGCCCGACAGCCCTCCAGAGAGGGCACCCTCGCTGCCCCCCCACAGTCCCAGCATCGCATCACCAGGCCCTGAGCAAGTCCAGTGCCCAGCTGGTCCAGGCCTGGGCCCTTTCCGGCTCTCCCCCTCAGACAAGTACCCCAGCTTCAGCTTTGAAGAGAGTCCAGCAAGCAGCCCCGGGCGCTTCCTCAAGGGCAGCCACGTGCCTTTCCACCCATATAAGCGGCATTTCCAGGAGGACATCTTCCCTGAGGCCCAGACTGCCCTGGCCCTCGATGGACACTCCTTCAAGACCCCGGGGGTGCTGGAGGCCTACGAAGAGATCCCCGTGGATGTGGGGGAGGCCGAGGCCTTCCTGCCTGGCTTCTCAGCGGAGGCCTGGTGCAATGGGCTCCCCTACTCCAGCCAGGAGCACAGCGCCCACGTCCTGGTAAGTGCCAGTGGTCCGCACGCATCCCCCTACCCTTTGTGCCAGCTCCCAGCATCCCGGATGAGTCCTCTGAGATCAAACTCCCCGCCTTCACTTTCCAGACTTTTCCGCCCAGGTTCAGTGTGTATCAGGGAAGCAGAAGCTCAGAGATTTGAGGTCTCTTGGCTTCATTCTGAGCCCCCAGGTCAGCTGGGAAGGGGATGCTGGCCTGGTCCGGCAAGGAGGGGACAAGACGGGGTAGGCAGGTTAGGCTAAGGAAGCTGGCAACTTCCCAGTGGCTCCTGAGTCAGGATTCCAGTGTGTGACTTCTGTTTGTTTAAATGTCAAGAAACCCCAGCCAGACCTATACGCCCATATGCAAATGTGAGAAGAAAAACACATTCCAGAGGCCAAGAGGAAGGATGTTGGGAGGAGCCACAGAACGCAATATTCCCCTCTGAGTATCTGCAGGCAGAGTTGAGAGAGGGCTTAGGTCTTCTCAAAGGACCTTCCTGTCCCCATTCTTTGCCCAAGTGGGGCCTGGATATATTCATAGAAATACCTCAACACTTTGGAAGGTCAGCATGTCCTTCTACAGCCACATCCACAAGCTGTGTGACCTTTAGCAAGTCACTTAAGCTCTCTGAGCCTCACTCGAAAAGTATGTGTAACAGTGTCTGCTTCATAGGCTTGTTGTCTTGGGAAGAGAAAAACTAAAAGGAGCTTTGCTCCCTGCTCCCCAGCTTTGGAGGTCCCTGCGGTGGAAGGCCCTGAGTGGGCCCAGCCCAGACTATGCCTTCTAGATGCACACCAGCCCTCCTCACCTCTTGCTTTCAAATAGGCTCCCATGCATCTCCCCCCAGCCATGCCAACAAAGGTCTCTTTCGAGGCTTGGAAGATAGAGATGGGGTTGGGCACCTACCAGGTGTGGCCAAGACAGGACCTTGTTCCAGTTCTGGCCCTGATGGCTCCTCCTCAGGCTACTGAACATGACAGCAACTCACAGTGAGGGCACCATGGTATCAGATGCCGCACCCCCCCCAGTGTCCGCCCAGTGCCAGGCCCCGGTCACTCCGCCAGGTGATAGCTTCAAGTGCCCTGTTTAATCCTCATGACAAGCCTCTGAAGATTTTCCACTATCTCCATTTTGCAGATGGGTACACTGAGGCTCCATAGAGGCCAAATGACTTGTCCCTTAGCCTGTAAGAGGTGAGGCTGAGACTTGAGCCCATGCCCTTACCCCCCTACAGTAGAGAAAAGCTCGGGCCCAGAGCCCCACAGCTAGCCGCTCGACTCTCCAGCTGACCTGAGCACCTCACTTCTCCTTCATGGGTTCGGCCCCATTATCTGCCAAATGAGGGGGTTAGACACAGTGCTCTTGGCCCTTCTGGGCCTGAGATTCTATGATTATGGCTATCCGTGCATCAGCAACCCCAGGGCACACCCAGAAAGAGCTCACAGCTGATTTGACCCTCTGGGCCCAGATGCTGGTTCCCAAGTACCTTTATAACCCCAGGAAGAGTGGTCCACCTCCTCCAGGCCTTGTTCACCTTCCAGCCTAGCTGTGCCCACCTCTCCTGGCCCTACTCAGGATAGAACTCTGTGCTAGGCCCTGAGGGCTCTCTGTGGGGCTCACGATGCATGGGAAGCCAGAGCCTGGCCACCACCGCTGGCAGGACCTACAGGCTCCCTGCGCCAGTTTGAGAGAGTGCCCTGGCTTGTACAGACCAGTGATGACGGGGCAGACTCCCTGGAGCGGGGAGCAAAGGTTGGTGGGGGGAACAGAGCAGGAGAAGACACACCAGCCCCCTCCAGGGAGCCTGCTAGAGCTTCCTTGGGCTTTGCAAAAGAGGAAGTGGCACTGCCTGGGGGACCTTCCTGGACCAACCTGTCTGGCCACTTCCTGTGCTCCCCTTACCATGGCTCTGCAGTGGGAATTCTGAAACTGTGGCCTTTTCTGTGGTATTCTTTGTGGACCTGTTGTGAGAGGCTGGGGACTCTGAACCAGCAAGCAGGCCCTGGGCTCAGCTTGGTGAGTGGGGCCAGGCACTGCACCCATGTGCCATTCTAGGGAGCTCCCTGGCCCTACCCCAGCCTCAGTGAAACCACTGACAAGCCTCCCTCACTTCTCCAGACCGCCCAGCCTGTCTCACACCTGCAGTGAGGTGGGAAGTAGGGAGCACTGTGGGTTCCAACCCCAGCTCCACCACTAACTTGCTGAGTTCCCTCGGGAAAATCCCTGCCCTTCTCTGTTCTCTGTTCTCTAGGAACAAGCTTTGGGGAAGGCAGAATAAGGGTTGTTTCTTTGGAAGTTTAAGACGCAAAAGAGAAGGAAGAAAAACAAGACCTAGCCCAGTCATCTCTGCTTTTTTCCTTCAGCAGGGGTCAGAAGTCAAGGTCAAGCCCCCAGCTCTGGAGAGTGTCCCTGGCCTGTACTGTTTCCAGCCCCCCTTGCAGCACATGTACCGCCCCTCCCAGCCTCCCTTCCACCAGGTGGGTCTGGGGCAAGCGGGCACACCTCCCCAGAGTCTCGGGACATTATGAGGGTGGCGTACACCTGGGTGGGCAGGTGAGGGCAGCAGGGCTCCAACCCTTAGGATGAGCCAGCTGCGGTGGGGGATAGCAGTTCATGGGAAGGAAAGCAATTGCCCTTCTGTAGGGTTAAGCGAGGCTTTTCTGAGACCCAGGCAGGACCTGAGAGACCTCAGAAAAGAGAATGGGGCTGAGATTGGGGCAGGGCCCAGTGTGAACCAAAAGGGAGGGCAGAGAGAACCAGACAGAGCCGAGGCAGAGAGAAAAGGAGTATGTAGGGTGGCACACCGGCTGGACAAGGGCTGCTGTCCGGGCCAGCCACTATCTTGCTATGTGTCCTCAAACTTCCTTTTAGCCTAGACAGGGTGGGACCAGGCACAGGGTTAGGGGAACTTCCCACCTGGAGGATCCCAGTCCCCATAGTCTTTGGTCCTTTCCCCACTCCCCACCTCACTGCCTAGCCTCAGCTCCTCCTAGATGTACCAAGTAATTAGCCCACACTGTCACGGGATAGAGGTTTTTAAAAAGAGAAAAAGAAACGAGTCGCAGAGCAGCTAAGCAACTCGCAGGAGTCACTGGGCAAGACAGAGCAAGTGGCTGCCCAGCGCCCAGCTCCATCCACCTGCAGCCTGGCACTGAGACAGGCCCTGCCTGTGGAGCAGGTTCTACTCCCAGCCCTTGGCATTGGCCCTGGTCGTGGCCCAGCCAGGGAGGCAGGCACGTGGCAGGGGGAGGTAGTCAGACGGCTTGCTCTGTGGGAAGAAAGAAAGAGATAGAAGGAAGCAGAGGGCACACATGAGGGGCCATCCCATGAGGGGCCCAGCTGGAATGGCCAAAGCCATCCTGAGGCTCACGGTCTGACCCAGAGTAGGGGACGTGTCTGATGCAACCTGGCCCATCAGGGGCTGAGCCACAGCAGGGCAAAGTGGCTACCAGAGCCCAGTCCTCACTTAAATGTCCTCACCATGCCCAGCCCGGCTTTGATGCCCTCTACGTTCCGCACCCCGTCCTCCAACAAGATGGCCGCACCCAGGGCTTTATGGAGCCTGCAGACAGGGTGACTCAGGCACTAAGTGCCTCTCGGGTGACCTGGAAAAAGCACATCAGCTTGGAGCAGTTGGGGGAGTCAGAGTCTCCCTCCCCCCTCGCCCCCATAAAACACCATCCCTGGCACCACAGCCACTCCCTTTGCTGTAAAACCACCTCCCACCCCACCTGCCCACCACCACGACCGGCCCCGTTCAAAGAGCCACTGAAACTCATAAAAGGTGGCAGTGCCCAGCAAACGCCCAGACTGGACATCCCACTTCCGGCCCAGATGCTCCAGGAGAAGCAAGGGAGGCCTGGAGCGCCTGTGCAGAAGGGTGCAGAAGCCAGGGCTATCCTTCATACTTGTGGCCCAGCCAGGCTGCTCTCCCAACACCATGGCAACCAGAGTACGTAGAAGGCCTGAGAGGAAAGAGCTGCAGGAAAGGAGCTTTGAGACCTCTGAGATCCTGGATTCTAGAACGTGGATCTCCTCACAGGCACTCAGACGTCCACACCCCTGGCCAGCCCCCTCAGATAGCTCTGCCGTTGGAACCCATGATCATGAGTGGTGGAGCCTAGGACCTGGGAGAGAAGAAGCTAGCCTCAGCTCCCTCTGTGGGGAAGGGGACCCCTCCTTGGGAAGGCTGGTTACCATGGCAACCACTCTGCCCCCTTTGACCTCTACAGTACTCACCAGGTGGCGGCAGCTACCCTGTACCCTACCTGGGTTCCCCCCACTATCCGTACCAGCGGATTGCACCCCAGGCCAGCACCGATGGGCACCAGCCTCTCTTCCCCAAACCTATCTACTCCTACAGGTATGTCTCCCAGCACTACTGGGTGGAACAAAGAGGGGTGAGAGGCCCCCTGGGTAAATTGAGCCATGGTATAATGGTAATGGGGGGTTATAGCCAGAGGGCTTCCAGAGCATGTTGGAGAAGGGATTTTTTTCATGGGGACACGGGGACAGACTAGATCACTCAGACCTCTCCTCTAACCCCGGGAGCCACATCTGGCTCGGCTTAGCAGATCTGGTGCCCTGTGGGGAGCCTGCCAAGTTCTAGTCTCCTGGGCCCCAGGGCCTGAGACTGAGAGTTTAGGAGGGATGCTTGTCCCATTTCCCCACCCTCCCTCCCCAGATACAGAGAGAAGCCCCACCCCAAAGCTCTACTGAAAATAAGTGAGGAATGACGACTGCAGATGTGACTCAATTATCCAGCATCTGCCAGGTCGGGCGCACCTTCTGTGGGGCCGGGGTTGCAAGTGCCAGGCCGGCAGCGCTCAGCCCGTCTGGGAGACCTTCCGTGTGAACCTCCTCTCATCCCGCCAACAGTGACACTCGATTTCCTGTGTGCCAGGCCCCACAAGGTGTCAGCTCATTAGCCAGTGCGAGCACAGGGGAAGGAGAAGGAATTTAAACATCAGCCGGGAACACAGAGAAGGGGTTTGTGGGACACACGTTGATGCCCAGAAAGGAGCACACACAGCCCTCGGAGTCCAGCAGAGCTGTGTTCAAGTCCAGGCTCTGGGATTTACTCGCTGTGAAACCTCGGGCAAATTATTTAATCTCTCTGAGCCTCTGTTTATTTATTTTTTTAAGTATATTCAGGCCTTTAGAAGGATTAAGTGTGAGAATATGCCTGGCACATTGTAGAGGCTCAAGAAACCTTAATTCCCTCCCTCACTATGTAACATTTATGCAGTTGGCTGAGGGATGGATGGTAATGACAACTCCCATTTAATGAGTGCTTCTCTGTGCTATGCATCATCCTTCATCCTCACAATTCTGAGGTAGCTATTACATTCTTCATTTCAAAGCTGAGGAAACTGAGGCTCAGAGAGGTTTAGGCACTCGCCCAAGGTCACACAGCTAGTGAGTGGCTAAGCCAGGACTGCAGCCCAGGTCTCTCAGCTCCCACAGAACCCTCATATACCTGTAATTCCTGACTTCAGTGAACACTGTTTCATCCCTTCTCCTTTCGACCCCAGAGAGCCTCTCACCCATTAATTCTGCAGCAGGTTATTTCTCCTCAACTACTCCAGCCAGGGCAGGGCAGAGGGGTTGAGAGGAGTCTCCGGGTCTACTCAGAGGTTAAAACTCTCAGGGTTTCCTCTACCTTCAGCATCCTCATCTTCATGGCGCTTAAGAACAGCAAAACTGGGAGCCTTCCTGTCAGCGAGATCTACAATTTTATGACAGAGCACTTTCCTTACTTTAAGGTGAGCCCAAGATCCACTCCCACTCCCCAACACCAGGTTCTGGGCAAGTCAGGCCTCTCTGGAGCCAGAGGATCCAGTCGGGAGGTGGGAGAAGAGTTAGAATGAAAGCCAGGAGAGGGTTTGTATCCTCCCCCCGCACCCACATGCTTCCCCATGTCTCCACTCCAGAAGGACAGAGTTCCACGTGAGGAAGAGAGAGAGCTCAAGCCATTCACCCAAGGTTACACGGCAGGCTGGAGTCAGACCCTATGCTGGTGGGAGGTGGATATGTCAGAATTGTTAGGCTTCAAGGAGCATCCACCTACCCCAAGTGGGGAGAGAGAACTGGGGAAGAAATGAGAGTCTGTCCCCATCCCTGCCCCCAGGATGCCGTAGGGCTGGAGGAATTTGGGTAGGAGCTGGCCAGCCAAGGCGACAGGGATGCTGGGACTGCAGAACCCATTGCCTTCCAGGGAGAGATTAGGATCTGCCTCTGTGGGCGGCAGGCTCAGCTGCAGTTCTGCCAAAAAGCGGGTGTGGGCTTCATGGTCTCTGAGTATCCCAGGGAACTGGCTGGCTCACCTAACCTTCCCATGTGCAGGATCTAGTTCCCATCATCCACAGAAGGGGCTTCTGGGAGCTCTACCAGACTCCCTCCCTAGAGGCAGGGCAGATGCCCTTCTCTCCAGATGGGCAAACACATCAGAGAGACTGATCCATCTGTTCAAGGTCACTCAGCAGGTGGGGCCAGTCACTAGCTCTAGCTGTTTGGCTTCACACAGCACCTGTTTCCCTTCTAACCCCAGACCCTCTAGCTCAGACCGCTCCTCCTGGGGTGGGAGCAGGGGAGGTCACAACCTGGGTGAAGTGCCTTCTCCAAGGCCTGCCCTCTGGTGGATAAACCTCGTCTGCCATCCAGGCAGACATCGGGAGCTGGGGCCCAAGTAATCCACAGTTCAGCTCACCTCCACCTGCCAGTGAGTGATTCCCAGTCCCACATCTTTGCAGTTGTCCTGCCTGGGGATAATTTGAGGCTGATATTCAAACAAGTTTGTACTTGCCGAGCTGCCATCAGAGGAGGAGTGGGCAAGATGGCCAGAGTGATCTGGCCAGGAATGGGAAATTAGGGTCATCTGCCAGAGGTTCTGGAAGGAGGAGGAGGGAGGAGAGTTGCCTCTGGGATTCGAGAAGCAGGAAAGCCTGTCCCCAGGGCTGCCCCTATACCCCAGCAGGTCAGGGAACCAAACTCGCCCAAACCCCTAAAGCCTTTGGAGGGTCCTCTAGGACCTTAAGGAGCCAGGCCCAAGAGAGGGAAGTGCGGGCCCTGCCCTGCGGCTCTCAGCCTTTCCTCCCTGCTGACTCCCAACCTGGCCCACAGCCCCTCCCTGCATCTCATCTGCCTGGCTTAATTATTTTTCCTGGGAGCTGTGTAATCCCTGTTTTATGGGGCTGGAGAGCAAAGAGGTCTGGCAGCTTTTTTTTTTTTTTTTTTTGGTTCTAGTTGTTGTTCTTAGCAGTTGCGTCACCCCTCACTCCTGAGTTTACGTTTGACTTCAGAGAGAAAGCATCTTTGAGGATGGCTTCACCCAGATGGGGAAGCCAGCCCTATGGGGTGACCTGGGCAGGGCTCTTAACTATGGGACACAGTTGGAGTCTGGGCACTGTCACTGCCTCCTTGTGTGAGCGAGGCTAGGCCCTTTTCTCTCCGAACCTCAGTTTCCCAATCTGCACAACAGCCCGGCTGAGCCAGCTGGAACACAGATTCCTTCCCTCCCTGACACTTCCCCTCTGACCCCCCTAAAGAATGAATTCAAAGACCCCCTGACCCCTCTATCTCTCACTCCCCATTTGAGGATCCTTTTTCTGGGCAAGGACAGAGTGGACCCTGGCGTGGGCAGCGCTCATGACCGAGGTGGCTGAGGTGGGCGTCCTGCAGCCCCATGAGTCAGGGGACATGTCCAGCCACTGGACGTAATTGCTAGTGCTGACCATCCTTCTTCCAAACAGGAAGTGGCTGGGGTGGGAGCTGCCCTGGCATCCACATTCAGATTTACAGGGCTATGAAGGGCCCAGTGCCCATTAACTCTGCCCATTAACTCTGGCTGTATCAGGAGATACAGCCTTGGCTCCTAGTAGGGACTGTCCTGGGAGTTGAAGGTGAATCCCCAGCTGGCTGGTCTGGTGGCTCAAGAATTCTTCCTTGTGACCCTGGGAGCCTTGAGGGTCATCTCAACCAGCCCCCTGCCCCAGGCCAGCTGTCCTTAAGAAAGACTCTGGTAGCTGCTGCCAGCAACTTGTAGTGACTCGGGCACCAGGGCCCAGTTCTGCCGGCCATGATTCAGCCCGGCTGCTCCCTGGGGCAAGTGAGCCAGGGAGGCGGGAGTGGCCGCCCCTCATTAAGCAGAAACTGCGAGCTTAGGAAAGGGAGAGGGGCGAAGGGGCGAGGGTGAAGGGGCCCCACCGGCTAAAGCAGGAACTCTCTCCACAGTCACCCCACTGGGCCCAGGACTGTCACAGAGCCTGAAACAGAGCTAGAAGTGGAAGGACTGGGGGTGCCTGCTGGCACCCCCGCCACCGCCTCTCACCCAACTGAGTCAGCCTAATGGTTTTTACAACCCTCCCTGGGCACAATTACTGCACTGGTGGCCTGACCAGGCCTCCTAATGGTGTTTATTTTGTTGGCACGAGCACCCCCAGCCTGAGGGCTGGCCTCCCCACCGGGGCACACACCTCGGGCACAACCGTGTGAATGAACACTCCCACCCCCATACTCATACAATCATGGGTACCCACACACCCCAGAGAGACTTTCTCACATACACGCACCTTCAGGGACACGCACCGTCACACTCAGGAATTTACAGACTCATACCCTGGAGACAAGCTCACACCAGGGAGAAGCACTTAGGGACATGTGCCTGCTCATACACAGCCTCCCTCTCTCTCTCACACTCACTCCCACACACACCCAAACTCAGATAAACACACCAATTTATGTGCGACAGAGCACAAACCCAAACACCAACCTCACCCAACTTTCTTTTCTGCCACATTTGCCCCAGTGGGGATGAGGTCGACCCAGGAGAACATTCCATAGCTTTGCCCTCAGTCCCTCTCCAGAGTTGGCACCAGAGACCTCAGAGCAATGAGTTCTTTTTCCACAAAGGGCTCCAAGCACAGGCTCCAAGACCCATGGGGAGTGGTCCGATTCCAGGTGCGGGAGAAGCCGAGGCCTCTGTTGCGCCCACCAGCCCTTCCTCTATGTCACCTCGGCCACCCTCACGGTCGACCTGGGATGGGGTGGGACGAAGGCAGATTTTAGGTGAAAATAACTTGTGGTCAAGGTTCCCGCCAACCCCTCCCTCACCGCTGAAGGGCCCGAGCTTGGGCTGGGTGCTGAGGCCAGAGTGGGGTGGGTGGCAGTTCTGTGCACCCAGTGGAGTTTTTCTGGAGCCCAGACCCAGAGCCAGCTCTGGCTGCCTGATCCTGGCCTGATTTCTTGTCTTGCTCTGCTCTGGCAGACGGCGCCTGATGGCTGGAAGAATTCTGTCCGCCATAACCTATCTCTCAACAAGTGCTTCGAGAAGGTGGAGAACAAATCAGGAAGCTCCTCTCGCAAGGGCTGCCTGTGGGCCCTCAACCCAGCCAAGATCGACAAGATGCAGGAGGAGCTGCAGAAGTGGAAGAGGAAAGACCCCATTGCTGTGCGCAAGAGCATGGCCAAGCCAGGTGAGGCTGACAGGCTGTGCGAGGCAAGGCCCAGGGTTCCCACGAGCCAAGAAGAGAGAGGGGACTGAAAAAGGAGGATTGAAGAGTAAGGAAAGGGCCTGAGTGCAGTTCTACCGCTGGGGAGGGTTTGTGGGGAAAGCAAAGTCTCATGGTGTCCCTCTCTCTCTTGGCTTTTTCAGAAGAGCTGGACAGCCTCATTGGAGACAAGAGGGAGAAGCTGGGTACCCCACTGCTGGGCTGCCCACCCCCTGGGCTGGCAGGCTCAGGCCCTGTCCCACCTCTGGCACCTCCAGTTGGGCTCTCCCAACCACTGCACTCAATCCACCCAGCTCCAGGTCCCATTCCTGGCAAGAACCCCCTGCAGGACCTACTTGGGGGGCATGCACCCTCCTGCTATGGGCAGACATACTCACACCTCTCACAGGGCCTGGCCCCTCCTGGACCGCCCCAGCCATTGTTCCCTCAACCAGATGGGCACCTAGAGCTGCGGGCCCAGCCAGGCACCCCTCAGGACTCGCCTCTGCCTGCCCACACCCCACCCAGTCACAGCGCCAAGCTGCTGGCTGAGCCTTCCCCAGCCAGGACCATCCATGACACCCTGCTGCCAGATGGAGACCTTGGCACTGACCTGGATGCCATCAATCCCTCTCTCACCGACTTTGACTTCCAGGGTGAGCTGCAGGTGGGAAAGGGGAGGTGGGACAAAACTGGAGAGGTACACCTGGAGGTGTGGCCCGTCCCCTCCAAGTCTCCAGCCTACAGCCTGCTGGCTAACAGGATTCCAGTCTACTGAAGCACAGAAGGCTGGAGCAGGCAGAGGGCGTCAAGGGGAATGCCCTTGCCCTCCTCCTAGTGCCCCTGAATATGTTCCCACTGACCCCATCATCAACCACCCTCAGGTCTGGATAGGCTAGAAGGGCCATACTTGGTTGTGAGCGACTGATAGTCCTAACATCCCCAGAAGTGATTGTGTCTTCTGAGTTAATCTTTTAATGAAGAAAAAGGAAAGAGATCTTCCCCCTCCAGGACCTGTCTGGTTCTGAGGAAGAATGTGAGACCTTAGAATCAGACATTTGGGGTCCTGGAGACATTTGGGGTTAGGAATCCAGGGAGAGATTCTATCCATTCCACACCATCTCGTCTGCTCCATCTCTGCATGCGGCCAGGCCTGTTTCCATCTGAACTCCAGTGCGCCCAGGGCCCTAGCTCTGGCCACGGGAGGTTTGGAGGACAGCGCTGAACCAGGCCTTCAGCCCACTGCGTACACCGAGATGAAAACATCCACAAGCAGGTGGAGGCAGCTGACCCTCAAGAGCTCCCGCTCTGATTGGGAGCTAGATCCTCACCCCCATCCAGAAGTGGGAAGTAGAGCTCAACAGCCTCAGAGGAAGCTATAAACATGTGGGTTACCATGAACACTTACTTGACCCCCACTATCACACAGCATGCTAGTCACTTTACATGTGCTCCCTCAGAGGGGCTTGTAGGGTAGGAGGAAGTTTAAACACATTTCACAGAAGCACAGAGGCTAAGTAACTTATTCAGGGTCACTTAGCTAGAAAGAGAAAGACTTAGGATTGGAAGCCAAGCAGCAAATTTCAGTATTTAGTCCAGCCTCCTTCAGCAGACCCTGCAACCCCGACACCCAGGGCAATCGCCAGGTCCTGGCTGCCATCATGCGGGTCACACGACGTAAAGAGGGGAGTCGGGCGGCTGCTCTATTTTTTCCTCAGAGTAAGGTGTGCTTGCTGGCTCTGCTCCCGGTCCTTACCCTGCAGCAGAGGAGGCCCAGGGGGCCAAGTCCAGCCACCTCATCAGGCCCAGAAGTGCATCATGGGAAGATCTGTCGTCTGGGCTGCAGACCTACCTTCCTTGGGAGCCTGGGCAGCAGCCAGGGAGAGGAGTTCCTGGGGCCCCCTCCCCCGGCTGACCCTGGAGTGCACAGCAGCTGCACCAACCCTTTCAATTGGCAGCTTTCAAATCCACCCCCCACCCCCCCCGGAAAGAGGGAAAGAGCCACAGAGGCTGTCTGGACTATGGCTTTTAGGCCATAAATGGCAGGAGGACTCAGAGAGGTTAGACAACCGCTTGGGGTCACACTGCTAGTGCCAGGGTCTATTTCCCAGCAGATGTCACCCAAATCCTGCTCTGTCTAGCGTGTGTCAGTCATGGGGTAGAGGGCAGACAGGGCCCCTTGGGTGCCTCCCAGTGACGCCTGTTTTCTCCCCCAACTAGGAAACCTGTGGGAACAGCTGAAGGATGACAGCTTGGCCCTTGACCCCTTGGTACTGGTGACCTCATCCCCGACATCATCAGCAATGCCACCACCTCCACCACCACCCCACTGCTTCCCCCCTGGGCCCTGTCTGGGAGAGACAGGCAGTGGGGCAGGCGACTTGGCATCACCAGGCAGCGGGGGTCCGGGAGCGCTGGGTGACCTACACCTCACCACCCTCTACTCAGCCTTCATGGAGCTGGAGCCCACGCCCCCCACGGCCCCTGCTGGCCCCTCTGTGTACCTCAGCCCCAGCTCCAAGCCCATGGCCCTAGCGTGAGCCATGCCCAGCAGGAGCTCCAGCCTTTTCCTGGCCTGGAAGTCCCAGCTGACCGCCCACATCGGGCCCACCTTAAAGGTCAAAGAAGGAAAACTCCCAGTCCCCTATGCCACTAAGCCAATCGTTTGTTAGCTGGCACCTGGGGGTGAAGACGACACCACCCAGGATGCTGCCCCTCACACATTTCTGCTGCCTGGTGGGCCAGCTCCTCAGGCAGAGCCCCTGGAGAACAGTGTCTGGGTGTGAAGAAAACACACTCTCCACACTCAAGGCTCCGTGCAGGCGTGCACATGCGTGTGCGCACACGCTTTCCCGACATACACCCCCATGCCTGTGTCCAGAGGAATCAGAACTACATCGCAGAGCCTGACTTCATTTCTGGGGCAGCTGAGAGCTGAGCGCTTTGGTTACCAGAAGCTCAGAGCCCCCACGCCAGGTCCAAGACCCCTCTGAACACTATTTTGACCTGCACATCCCCTTCAGGCCTGGCCCCTTGCAGGCACGATCTTTCCCAGAAATCCCTGTATTTATTCTCCCATCTTGATCCCAGCAGCCCGTAGAAGAGGAGATATGGAGCCTCTCCTCAAGTAGCCGGGAGACTCCCCAGGGGCTGCTACGTAGCAGCCCTGTCTTGGCCAGGCTCCACCCATCATCCTCAGCCTATGCTCTGTCTAGCCCCAGGGCGACCCACAGGAGGGACCACGTCCACCCCAGGACCAAACTGAGCCCAATTCTGACACAAAGTGTTTGGAAAAGCCCCTGCCTTTGGAAACTTGAAAGTGTCCCCTTCTCTTAGCCCTGGGTGTAGGAAGGGTCCCTCCACATCACTACAGTCTCACTCCTTCTCTATAAGAAGTTCAAGTAGTTTAGGCCCCAGCTTATTAATTACTTCCAACTGTCTGAGGCAGCCTGGGCCTTCAGGGAAGGGAAGCCTGCCACAGGCTGGTGGGGGAGCACCCACGTCCCCTCTCTCTGACTGCTTGGCAGACCCAGGATGCCCTTGGAGCTAGGGGTTGCAGCCCAGTGATCTGCTGTGCCCCACCTGAAAGCCCAACCCCCATCAAGTGGGAGCCCCAGCCTGCCCTAGGCCTGGGGACAGCAGGAACCCCTGAGATGAGGCACAGCAGATTCCTCAGTGGCCTGCCATTGTCTCCTGTCCTGGAACAATAAAGCAAGTGTCTTTTGGTCTCAGCTACCAAGCCTTCCTTTCTAGACCTCTCCTCCCTGGGGGGAAAGGTCAGGCCACACTGACTGTAGATGTCCCGGGACTGTGGCTTCATCCCACCCTCACCCAGGACTGTGAAGCATCTGGGAGGACTTCCCGACCCGCCAGAAGGTGAGGGGGCAGGTGGGCAGACTCTCTTCCCAGGAGAACTTCCACAGGGATGCGAAGAAGCAACTGCCTTGTCCAGAGGAAGAGAGAGGATGCCCTCTCCTGACACCCTTTCCAACTGCGGCTCACCCCTCCCTCCTAGCAACACTCATCTCCTCGCTTCCGTGTCCAGGCTGTGCCTTCCTGCTCCTGCTCCTTCCCTGGCTGGGGCTCTGGGTTCCACAGGTGACATGGGTGGAGCACAGCCTGGGGCTCTGCACTGCTGGCCCTGGAAAATGGCATCTGGAGGGTCAGGGGCCTACTCGATCCCACTTCAGACCCATGTCCCAGGTGCCACCTCCAGGCAGGCTGCTGCCACCAAAGGGCATCCTGAGAGGCAGCCCCACACTCTGCCTGAGCCGGGATGGGGAAGAAGTAAGAGCCAAAAGCAACACATGGGCCGCAAGTCTCACAGCAGTCACTGGTGGGGCCTCTACTTAGAAAGTTCTTCCAGGGACCAGGCTTGGAGGCCAGACAACTTCACCTGCCGGCCCCAGAGGACAGTTCCCCAGGTCTCATAATAGAACCCCACCCTGCATCAGTACCCTTCCCACCAGAGGCTCTAAGGCTGGGTCTAGGCCCAGAGGGGTAGGGTGGGGTGAGGAGTAGGGGAAGGCATGGCTAGCCGGTACACCCAAGAGGAAGACCCACCCACCCCACCCCAGCTCCGCCTGTATAGGAAGAGGGTAAAAGGTCAATGTCAAGCCCCCACATGATGTTGCACCCCAGTCCTGACCAACCCTAGACCTGGGTCTTGATGCCCAAGCCCCCAAGAACAAGGCCAGTGTTTTGTGGGAGAACTTTACTAGGACCCAATTCCTTGCCTCAGACTCAGACCCTGGGGGCTCAGACAAACCTATTGCACCTCCAGCCTCCTTGGGAAGAAGTGGACAGCTCCAGGGGTCCTCGGTCAGACCTCTGTCCCGTGGGCCCATTCATCACACCTGGAGTGCACGGGCCCCCTCACAGCTGAGTCAGGTAGCAAGCAGATAGGACTTTGAGTCTCCTTTTTGTTGTTCTTGTTGTTTGTAGCCAGGCTGGCCCTTAGACTTTGAAAACTGGACAGCGGTGCCTCTCCAAACTGAGCCCCACACTCCCGCTCACATGCTGCCCCCTGCTGGCCGCCTCACACCAGTGTTCAAGCCCCATTGTAGGGTGAGTGACAGTCTCAATGGACACAGGGTCTGGAAGTCCCTTAGGGGAAATTACCCCTTTTATTTAGGGGCTCTAAACCTGAGGGTTTTAGAGCTGGTTAGAATTCATGGGTCCGATGAACTTGGGTAAGGAAATTATACCTTCACAGCCCTGGCTGGGTAGTTCAGTTGTTTAGGGCGTCATCCCAATGCTCCAAGGTTGTGGGTTTGATCCCCGGTCAGGGCACATACAAGAATCAACCAATGAGTGCATGAATGGGTGGAACAACGGATCAATGTTTCTCTCTCTCTCTCTCAAATTAATAAATAAATAAATATTTTAAAAATCTACAAAGAAACTACACCTTCATTTGTACTCATCTCTACCTCAGATTTGGAATTTCCCTTGATTACGAACATCAGCAACAAACCACACAGCTTTAGCAGACTCTGCGAGTTCGCCATTAGGAAGAGAAATCACAGATGTTTTCATATTGCATTATAGTGATCGCAGAACAGATATGGATAGAGGTGTCTATATACAGTTTTTAATACCTAAAAATATGGGCTTACAATACATTTTATGCACGTAAACACCTTACTGTCCGTGTGCTCCAGCAGACAACAACAAGGGGGCCAGGACACCCGAGAGACCGAGAGTCAGGCACCCTGTCCTACTCGCCAGACGGCGGGGAGGTGGGGGGTGAGGGAGGAAGGCCCGGGGGGCTTGAGACAGCAGCTCTTCACCAGCTGGAAGGGAAACATCTCAGCCTTTTACAATGGGCTGGGCAGCCCCAGAGCGCAGCCTGCAGCCAGCCTAGGGGGGCCTGAATGGGCCGCCCCCGTCTAGTATCTGGGCTTTCCTGCTCAACCCAGTGGTAGCATCTCCATGACACCCCTGAAGAGTCAAAGTAAAAATAACTGACTGACTTTGGAGAGACAGAATCTGAGCACCGTCCAGACCAACCTTCAAGGTCAATAATTTGTGCTAATCACAGCCAGGACTAGCCCCACCCCACCATGTCTTCCTCCTTCCATTACCCAGGAATCCCCTAGGTCCCCAGGGAAAGTACCAGGAACCGGATGCAGCAAGTGGCCCCACTAGCAGCCAGACCAATGCCAGAGACACAGAGGCTTAAAAGGAGACAGGGGGCCAAGGGGTGCAGGCCTCTCTGGGTGAGTGCCAACCTGGCACTGCTGCATGGGTGAGGACCTCAGAACGCGGACGGTGCTCCCTGCTGGAAGGTGGAAGTGCAGCAGGCCCAACCCAGGCCCTCAGCCCAATTTGGGCTTAGCGGGCAGTGGGGACGTTATCAGGTGGCAGGAGATGGTCCTCCTCCTGACACCAGCGTAGGCCCAAGAGGCCTTCTTGTTCACCGTAACTTCTCGTGTAACCCCACAAACACCACCTCTGACCCCAAATACTGCTATACCTATACAGCCTCACCTGCAAACCAATCCCCAGCCCCACCCTATGTCCCTTCCTCACCTTCGTGGCAATTTCTGACCACCTGCTTGTTGGTGAAATTCTTTCTTCCCTTTGCTTCAACATAACCAGCTGCTCTAAAGCAGGCTCTTGTGCCACCTTTCTGGCAGCTCCTCCTGTCTCCATTACTAGTTCCTCCCCCTCCGCCCCGCTCTCAAAAGCTCCCCGGCCTTCCCTAGGGTTACATGCTCTCATTCAGTGAACCTCAGTTGGGGGTGTGGACTGTTAGCACTGGGTGCTCTGTTAACTAGAGGACATTTGGCACTTCTGCCCCCGGCTCACCAAACCCCAGTAGTGCCAGTTGGGGACTCCATAACCTCAGCCACCCTCACACCTTCAGCAATCAACTGTGACCACTGACCTCCTGGCATCACCGTCTCCAGCCCTCATCCCCTTCCTGGTCTCCGTGCTGAAATTCCCTGTCTCCTGATCCCCTCCGCCAGGTCATGTGGACCACACCACAGCAGGTTTCATCCTGAACTCATCACCTCTCACTGGCCCCCACCATGATCCAACCTGGGTTCCCAGGCCCAGGAACAACACCCCTATCCATCCAAACCCTCGGGTCAAAGCCAGGGACTCAACCTCGGCTCCTCCTTGTCTCCAAGTCCCTCGCCCAATCTACCACCTGTCCTGGAGATTTTGCCTCTTAAAAATCTCAGCTTCCTGTCTTTCTCCCCATCTCCATGCCTATTGGCCTAACTCAGTTTGCCTTCATCCCCACCCAATTCCTGCTCCTCGGTGCATCCTCTGCCTCTGGAGGATAGCGCAGACTCAGGGTCAGGCTGCCTGGATTTGAGTCCTGACACCGACGCTTGACCGCAATGCTGGCGAGGCAAGTTATTCCCTCTGGGCCTGCATTTTCTGCAAAATGACCGTAGTAATAGCGCCTTCCTCAGAAATTATTGTGAGCATTCTGTTAACACATATAAAGTGCCCAGCTGTGGGCTCCGCACTCAATGTTATTTTTAATCTCACTCTTTCCAATCCACCCTTCACTCAGCAGCCAGAGATAATCTGACCACATCCTCCTCCCCCGTGTCCCCCACCTTCCTCAGGAGAAGCCCCAGCATCTGACCAAGGCTCCATAGACCCGCCTTCCTTTCACACTATACACACGCTCTCTTCAACACAGCTGATCTTACCTCCAAACCTTTGCTTTATGCTGCTCCCTGTGCCTAACTGCACTCTCCCCTCTCTCTTCCCATCAAAGTTGTCCTGAGTTCTCAAGCTATTCCAACTCTGCCTCGTCCAAGGTTCCTCCCCAGAACCCTCCAAGCAGGTGGCTCTTGCTCCCCTATATGCCCAGCCCATCACATTCTAGGGACAGGTATTTTTTTCCCTGTGTCTCACTCACTTTAGAATTCCCAGAGTGCAGCCCAGGCCCTGGCCCCCAGCAAGTGCCCCACAGAAGCTGGCTAAATGCCGGTGCATCTACGCCCCTTAAGGGTTAGATTTAACTCCTCAGCCCAGAGGCGACTGGCACCAGACGTATCCAAATTAGTGCCCGGAACAGTAGGGTATGCTCCTGAGATAAGCTCTCCACCTACTCGAGTTCCTGAACTTTCTCCAGGAAGGAAATGAAGACCTCCTCTGGGGCTGGGATAAAGCTGGGGGCTGTGTTAAATGCAGGGTGGCCAGGCCAGGGGGCTCCCCAAGGCAGCTGAGAGCAAAAGGGCTCCAGGCCTTAGCCACAGTCCTACCTCCTCTCTCTGATGAGGGCTGAAAGCACAACCTAGTGGTCCTAGCGGGCTCAGGGGGTCGGAGAAGGTAGGGTAAAGAACAAGACCACCTCCCCATATGTTCCCTGCCACCCTAGCATAGGGGGCCCTTGTCACACCAGTCTCTGTTGTCAGGGTTGGCTATGACTTGGACCTAAAGCTTCCCCGCTCAGGGTCTGAATCTCCTTCTTCCTTTTTAAAGATTATTTATTTATTTATTTTTAGAGAAAGGGGAAAGGAGGGAGAAAGAGAGGGAAACATTGATGTTTCGTTGCCTCTCACACAACCCTGGGGACTGGCCAGCAACCCAGGCGTGTGCCCTGAGAATCGAACTGGTGACCCTTTGGTTCACAGGCTGGCACTCAGTCCACTCAGCCACACCAGCAAAGGGCTTGCTCTTTGTTTTTTAATTCTTATTGTTGCCATTTAGTCCCCTTACACCCCCTTCCCCCAGCAATCACCACACTGAATCTCCTTTATCGAAGGAAGAACGCTGTCCAGCTGTATCATGTCCTAAATGCCGACTCTAAGTGCCAAGAGGATTAGGGCACGAGAGGACTTGGGGACTACATTATTGCCCCACCCCCACCTCCTCAACAGGCATACGCTGGCCCACAACCAGAGAACAGAAAAGGAGAAAGAGTTTATTGAAAACTATGTACAGTCGGCCCAGCTCCTACCACAGGCGGTGGTCTGGGCCGATCCCTCCCACACCTCAGGCAGTGTCTTGGCCCCTGATAGTGGCGGCTAGGGCTGGGGCCAGGGCCCAGGCTCCCTTGGGCAGCTTGGCAGCCAGACCCCATCATGGATCTTCGTCTGTGAATTAACGAATCTAAATGGCCGGCCGGTGGTGGGCAGGAGACAAGGAACGGGCCCCCACCCTGACCCAGTCAAAGCATGGATAGGCACACGCTGTTCTGAGTCAGCCAAGAGGCCCAGCGAGGCCGTCCAGAAGTCCTATCTACTTCCCCGGGAGGCCTTCCTGGATGTGGAGGCAAAGAGCCCCCCTACCACCCTAACCCCACCCCAAGTGCCAGAACCCATGAGCTTTAGGGGCTTGGACTGAGGACCCAGACCCCCCCCAACACTGACTCAGGGTCCAGGGCTCCTGGGACACTCCCCAGGCAGAAGACTTGGGGTTGAGAGGTGAGTGCTGGGGAAGCCACCGCCGAGGGCCCAGGACCTTCCTGGGGTAGGGAGCAGCTGCAGGGGTCAGGGCGTCCCACTGTAGGAATAGTCTGCTTTGTTGTGCATCACCAGCCGGTCATCCACGAAGTAGAAGCTGTCAGACTGTGTCTCATAGGGGTGACGGATCATCTCATTGACTGCAAGAGAGGCCCAACCAGGTGGGGCAAAGCTCAGGAGCCAGCTCCAGGCCACTGCAGGGCCTTCAGGACCGTGGGATGGGGACCAGCCGAACAACCTCAAAGAATTCCTCCGGCCTCTTTGAGCCTGAGTTTCCCTATAGGTGACACGGTAATGGTGGCCAGACACACAAGAGACCCAGGGTGCCCAGGGTGGGAAGAAAGGGGGTCAGACCCAACCTCCCCCGAGCTTCGTCTCCTGAGTCCCCGGCCCACGGGGCCTTGCCCACTCACTCAGCTCCTCAGACAGAGGCGGGAAGTCGTAGATGTGCTCGCAGGTGTTCTTGCTGCTGGGGATGCAGAAGCCAAAGTGGAAGTCAAAGCTTTTGAGCAGCTGGTTTCGGAAGTAGTGCCTCTCAATCATGCGGAAGTTGTTGACAGGCTTGTCTCCCACCGTGAACTCCACCCTGAGTGAGAGAAGGGGCAGGGCTGAGCTCGGCCTTGCAGTCAACCAGCCAGGTTCAGCAGACTGCCCCTGAGAGAGGCTCAGGAAGAACTCAGGAAGGGCTCACTCCCACCCCACCCTCACCCCCAGCCCTTGCCCCCCTGGCCCAGTGACTCACGTGGCTCCCACCTGCCTCAGGCGGAGGAAGGCAGGCGTGAACTGGTAGCGAACAAAGCGCCCAGCATTGGGGTCCAGGTCCCGCCGGTTGATGGGCAACCGCTCTGTAATGCACCCCAGCTGGGGCTCAGTGGGCTTCAGACTGGGGCCCATGCCCACCCAGGGTTTCACCCCAGGGCCCCCATCTCTCAGAATCTTTAAAAAGTCCCAGGAGATTCTGATGCACACTGAGGGTTCAGACCTTTGGCTGAATGGTTCCACCTGCGTGTTCTAGGTCAGCAAATCAAAATTTTCAACTAAGGTTCCCAGGGCCACAAGGACACACCAGAACTGCAGTTCCCAGGCAGGTATGCAGAGGGCAAGGTGGCAGGGACTGAAGGGACAGAACTGTCCCCAAATGTCCAATCCCAGAAGCAGATGGGAAGGAAAACAAGAGGCGCCCCCAGCTGGAGGCGCCCTGCCTGAGGACTCCTGGGAATAATGAGGTCCAAGCCCAGCTCTGCTCTGACTCCTCTGCGGCCTGAATAGTGCCTGGGAGCCCACCTCACAGCTCACACCCTCTCCCTCTGCCCTTGGCCCACCCGCCACTCACCTGAGGCTGGGGGCTTCTTGATTTCAAAGAGGACAGTGCCTGAATCCATGTCCCGAATCTTGAACCTGATGAAGTCGATCTTATATACATTCTCCTCCGGGGAACACAGGTAGTCTAGGGGAGACAGGTGGCTGCTGCCAGCTCAGCTTTTGTGGGACCCCGGACTAGCTACTACTTTCTCAGATCCCTAAGGTCACTGCCTTCCAGATAAAGGTGAATGAGCCCCTGCCCTTGAGGAACCCCACACTGTGGGGGGGGGGGGAGACAGCTCCCTGACTGGGATCTAATGGGGAAACACACAGCTCCACCTAGTGGCCTCTGAGGGCAGGGAGGGGCAGAGAAGAGTGGAGAACAGGTCACCTCCCCCACATTTTCCCTCCCACCCTGGAGTTGAGAGGGCCCTTATTCCAGACTCTGCTTTGCCAGGCTTGGCTCTGTAACTCTGAGTGAAATGGGTCTCCATTCTCATAGCAAGCCCCCAGCATGATAGGGAAGATGCCTTTGGGAGCCTCACTCTGAAAGGAGTGGCACAGCCTGCCCTCCCGAAACACAGTGGTTCTCTGGGGGAAACATACCCTCACCTCCGCCACAGGCTGCCCCTGGTGCTACATCTAGGTGTGTCAGGCACGGACGTTCCCTGGCCTGGGTAGTGCTGGGGCAGACAAACAACCCCTCCCCTGTTCTTCCTCAACCCTGCCCCCTTCCCCCAGTCACCTCCTAGCCCCATAAGCAGCTTATACAAGCCCGGCTCCCTTAAGCAGCTTAGCCAAAGCTCTGCTGACTCAAATCCAGAGCCTGGAGTATTGGGGGAAGGGAACCATCTTTGCTCCCCTCCCCTGTTGATCTCCAAACAGGAGGAAGTCTTAGCAAACAGAGGGAACCCCTTCAAAGGTCATTTAGCCAGCCTTGGCTCTGAGCCACTCCCAGAGAGAGCACTGGGGGAGGACAGGAAGCGGGTGTGGCAGGTGCAGCAGAGGGTGTGCATGGGGGTAAAGGGGCGTCCTCAGTATTAAGAAGAGGAACCAGGAACAGGGGTGGGCCCCGCCTGAGGAAGCTCAGGAATACCAGGGCCCGATCCAACCCTCACTGCTTGCAGCAACTGCAAATGCGCCGGAGGCCCTGTCAACAAATAGGAAGGGGCAGAGAGGGGCAGTGAGGGACTCTGGTGCGGTCAGCCTGTACAGCACCACATCCTCCCCATAGAGGCCCGGAAATCACCCCCACCCCCACCCCAGGCCCCTGGGCCACCCGCTATTCCTCTGGGGCAGGAAGAGGAAGTAAATGTAAAGTCATTCTCTCTTCCCCAAGCCTGGGGCAGCACCCTCCACGAAGCCCTCCTGGTAGCCACCTAGCACCCTGGGGTCCAGCAGAAACTACACTGGGCTTGGGAAGGGGCCTGAGCCCTGGCCTGTCCACCACAGCCCGAAGGCAGAAGGCGGAAATAGAAGTGGGCAGTCCCATCTCACCCTGTGCACACCTTACTTTCACAGAAAGTAAGCACTGGTCCAAAGATGTAGAGAGAAGGTGCTCGGCACAGGGAGAGGAGGTGGCAAAACTGGGAGCAGGACCCCCGCTCCACGTAAAACATCCCCCTTCCTCTCGTCTCCAACTTTTGGAGCTTCTCCTCTCATTTGGGAACTTCTTGCGGTCTGATCTCAGTCTCTCCTACTGCAACTCAACCTATCAACCCCCCGGTCCTCAGTGGAAGTGAGGGACAGGGGATGCCAATGGCTCGGGACACCACAGCCACTCCCTCCTTTCTGCCAGGTCAGGCCAGAGAAGGGGCAGAGTGGCTGAGGGCTTGGAACACAACTGCTCCCTTCCCCTCAGCCACAAATAGCTTCCTAAGCTGGATTCAGGGACCAGTAATCCAGGAGGAGCAAACCTCCGAACTACATGATTAGGGTCAGAAGAGACCAGGAGGTGCCAGGATGGCAAGCCCTGGCACCCTGTCCTCAACTTCTATAGAGGGAAGAGCTCCCTCTATAAGCTCCTTCTTCCACTCATTCCCCACAGATGCCTCAGCTTAAGGGCTACGAATTTCCTCCAAGTTAGGAGATAAATGGTGGTGTGTGGGCCGAACACCCCTCCCTACCAGTAGGTGCAAAATAACCTCTAAAGTTACCTAGGACCTGGACAGGTCAGCCAGACCTCCAGACGTCCTATAAGGAAGTTCTGCCCCAGAACTAACCTGAATCCCAAATGCTGCTTTTGCCAATTATAGCTCAACTGGTACCAACATCAGACTGGTCCAGGCCCCCTCTCGCTACCAGTGCCTACTTGAGCAAGGCAGTTCAGCGCTCTGGAGGCCCAGCCAAGAATGGCTGCTGCCTGGCTCAGAGAGGAAGGAGAAGCTGGTCCCCTAGGGACCCAGATGCACAGGCCCAGACCTGCCATCATGGTCCCTTCCACAGCTCTGTCTGGCAGCCCTGGGCCCTGCTGCTCCTGCAGCTCAAGAGCTCAGCCCACTCCAGCACCTGCACCTCCACAAAGAGGCCCCAAGTTGCTCATAGAGGGAGCCGGGGCAGGGTCACTAATGAATGAGGCCAAAGCGAAAGGCAGTCAACTGCCTTTCCAAATGCCTTCTTCTGTTCTTTGAGGCTTAGCTACCACTTCTGCCATGAGGCCTCCTAGCCCTCGTTCCCTGCCTGTGGTGATCCCCCTCTGCTGCTCTGAATGCCCAGTTGTCTGCTTCCAGGCAGCAGCCAGTAGCAGTCCTGTGGGGCCCTCAGTACTACTCACAAAAGAGCCCTGTTACCAAGCATGCACAGCACACCAGGCACTGTGCAAAATCAGAGAATTTATTTTCACAATGGCCCTATAAGTTACGTGTCATTATCCCCATTTTACAGATGAACATGCTCAGAGAGGTGAGGCTACTTGCCCAAGGTCACACAGTAAGTTACACAGCACGGCTGGGACAACCCAGGCAGTCCAGCTCAGAAACTCAACCAGCCTGTGGAGACTTCTAGTCCTCCAGGAAGAGGACTGGGCCCGGTCCAGGCTAAGGGGGGCGGTAACCTACTCCCTTTGGAGGGCCCAGGCCCAACCCACTAAAGCTTCCTGCCCAGGTCCCTTCCTGGGGAGGGAGATGGCCCCAGACTTCCCAGGGGATCCAGAGTGAGGGCATTAAGGGTCAGAAGACCTGAGGGTCTTCATGTCACCTAAGTAACTCAACCTCTATCTCGCCTGCAGGCTGGGGACTGAGGACAGACTGCACTCAGCCTCCCTCCTCATTACTGCAGAGGAAAGACTCAAAGGGCTCTAAAAACCTCATGGGAAGGGGTCACAGTTGCAGCTGCTGCCCCACCTCCACCACGGGAAAGGGGGCTGGACTCCCCAAAAAGGAAGGAGTGGGGTAGAAATAAATTTCTAAAGGGAGAGGAGAGAGCACAGGAGATCAGGGAAAGAGGGGGACACGGAGATCTCAGGCTTGACGGCAGAAGGGTACGGGACTCAGGCGAGGGGTACCCAGTGGGGGAGGTGAGGCAAGGGGAGGGCGGGAAAGGGGGCGGGGGCCGGGGTTCGGAGGGCCCCCTCCCTCCCGCAGGCGCTCTCCCTCGCCGGTGCTCACCGCCCGTGATCCGCTGAAGCCCCAGCACGTCCTCCGGCCCAATCGGCTGCCTCCTCTGCAGTGGTCCCGGCCTGGGCCCTGGGCCTACCTCCGGTTCCGACTCGGACCCGGTTTCAGATTCCTCCTGAGGCTGCGGCTCTGGCTTTAGCTCCACGCTCAGGCCCGAGGCCCCTGGAGCGGACTCCGCCCCCGTCCCGGCCCCGCCACCGCCCTGCTTCACCTTCATGGCCTCGTGGGGCCGCCGCTAGCCTGCTGCCGCTGTGGCTGTCTGCGCTGGCTGGAGCCAAGCAGGGGGAGTCTGCAGCCCCACCCCCACCAGGGCCTCAGGTACCGCCCCGCCCCGCCCCTGGGCCCGCCCACCCAGCTGAAAGGATGGGGGAGCACGACCCCGCTACTCACCCAGGGCAAGGTGGGGGCGTGCCCTGGGCTTCACTCATTGTTTCAAGGGGTCCTGGCTACCTTTCCTGTGATCCGCCCCTCTGCCCTTCCCTCCGCCCCTAAAGCAAATTACCATCTCAGGATCTTTGCTGGGATACTTTCCCCACAGGTGGCCTCTTGTCCTTCTGGTCTCAGCTCAAATGTCATCTGCTCAAAGGCTCTCCCTTGCACCCAATCCAAAGTACTAACGCCAGTCAGTATCTGATCAGCCTAGTTTTTCTTTCCAGTGCATTATCTGAAATGTTTTAAAGGACAGTTCTGGGAAAGCAGGGATCCTGTCTTTGCTCTCTATTAACTCACCACTTGGCACAGTACCTATGCTCAATATATTTTAATTTTTTAAATTGATTTTTAGAGGAAGGGAGAAACATGAATTTGTTGTTCCACTCATTTATGCACTCATGGGTTGATTCATGGGTTGTTCGATCCCTGTACCCTGCCCAGGGATCGAACCCGCAACTTGGCATATGGGAGACGATGCTCTAACCAACTACCTGGCCAGGGCTATATATTCTTTTTTTTTTGAATTCATAAATGAATTAGTTTCTGAGGTCTTACACTGGTACAAGCCATTCTCTCCCAGACCCCCAGCTAAAAAGCAGATGTTAACAGCCGTGCTGGGAAAACCAGGACATGGCAAGGGACAACTGCCTAGCAGTCTAAGCTACCACAGGGCCCCCAGGACAGGGAGGCAGGTCACATGGCCAGTCAGAAGCATGGTGGCCTCTGAGCCCAGGAGGACAAATACTAGGTGACCATTACTTACATGTGAATGAACCAAAGCTCTGCTCAAACTTCATGTCATTCCAATTCAATGTTTATTGAGAGCCTAGAATATGCCAGACACTGTCAAATGTTTATCACATTTAATCCTCACAACCACCTTGTAACGTAAGGGAGGCATCACTAGTGTTAACAAATGAAAAACTGAGACTCAGGGAGATTAAGTAGCTTATTCAGAGCTCCCCAAATGATAAGTGCAGAAGCCAAGGTTTGAATTCAGGCATGTTTGATCCCAAGTCTCTATGAAAGGGTGAAGGGAACCTCTGCCACACACAGCACGAGGCTGTACTCAACAGGTGTTAACTAGCCAGGAGGGAGGGGAGCATGGGAGGAGGCCCCATTGGTGACCTGAGCCTGGCCATTCCACAACAGCAGTGCTGGGCCCTCTCTGAGGGGTAGAGAGAAGCACGGAGGGAAAGGGGCTAGAAAACAACCCCAGGCTTTCCCCTGATGCTCCCTCTCAGTGCAAAAAGGCTGAGGAACAGGGCAGAAGCACAAGCTGCCTCTGCTCCAGACGTAAAGGGCCTTCAAGTTCATGCCAGAGAAGGAGACCAAGATGACACATCTTTTGAGGATGGGGGTGGGACATCTGAGCCAGAAGAATGGAGTGTTACACTTGGTGGCTGGAGAGGAAACAGGGGAGGCTGGAGATCGGTCATTCACAGCAGGCCCCATTTATGTGCCTCTCAATCTAACATCTCCCGCCCTGGCCAGAAGGGAAGGCTTCCTGCTGAGACGCTGCCAGGCTCAGTCTATCCTCACGGGCCTTTTCCAGGACTCGTGGATCTCCAGGAAGATCTTGACCAGAGACAGGACAATGGGCACAGCCATAGGCAGGAAGAGCGGGATGTAGATGGCAAACTTCTGGTCATCAGGGAAATAGAGGAGGTGGAGGAGCGAGGGATCAAAAAAGGCACGCTCCGAGGACGTCACAGCTTCCCGACTGGCGACGAAGGCAGAGGCCAGGTGCCCAGAGGTCAACTCCAACGCTGCCTCATAGACTGCGTCTACAGCCCTGTACACCTAGGAAGGGGGCAGGGGGGTACCAGTGAGTCCTAGGCACCGATGAAGAGGGTGGGGTGACAAGCTTCACTGTTTCTTCCATCTACCAGACAGGTTGCCTGGAGTTTGCCCAGGTTATAGGGAGGCTAGTATAAAAGGGCTGTGGCATCCTTTCTAGTGCCTGCTTAAAACCTTACACACCCCGCCCCCCATCTGCACTCCTGCTGGGGGCTGGCACTGCCCTCTAGAGGAAGCCTGGGGCACTCAAGGCTGGCATGCCCACACACACCCTGGACCCCAGCTGGCTCTAGTTTCCCCATACCCTGACCCTCAGTGGCCACTGCAATCCTGCGCTACTGAACCCATCCCCTGCCCGCTTACCTCAGATGCCACATTGTCCTTAATGACAATGTTGCTGATCTTGCCCAGAAGCTGGGCCAGGGAAGTGAGAGTGGTGGTGGCTGTGGCCAGGTTCTCCACTGACCGAGCCCACAGCAGCCGGTCTACCTCCCAAGTCATTAGCCCTTCGCTCCTAGGCCCTGAAAACAGGCATTTTGGAGGCAACTTGGGCTGAGAAATCCCAAAGAGCAGCCTGTAGGAACAGCAAAGAATGTCAAAGGGGCTGAGACTAGAAGGTGGGAGAAGATGGCTGAGATTCCTAGAATGATGGATTTTCAACCTCACCCAGACCCACAGGGGCTGCAGGGAAGTGCCTCAGGGTCTTCTTGGGAGGTGAGGGGCAACACTAAGCAATCCAATGCCCCAAGCCCTGGTTTACCTGCGCTTTAGCTTTTACCTGTTTCTATACTGGACTTCCAAGATCTTAGTTGATAAAAGGTTCCATGAACTAAAATGTTTCTGATAACACCAACTTAGTTTAATCCTCTCGCCCTATCTACCCCGTCTTTGGACAAATGGGGCCACCAAGCCTTAGTTAAGGGATGATCCAGGACCACCTCTGACAAGATGCGTGTGCTGTGCCTCCCCCATCCTGCACCCGTGGCAGGCACTGCCAATCACTCAGAATCCTCTTTCCTAATGAGCCCAAGAATCCTCAACATAGGGCATCAAGCAGCCACTATCAATAGAGCACTTGGCATAAGAATTAAGAGCCCTTTTTCTTAAGCACCTCTAATCACATCCCAGGGACCTGACAATTCATGAGTCTATTTTTTCTTAAAAGTTTTTGTCGGCAACTAGTTCTTCTTAGGAGAAAAACGAAGTGATCCTTGGACACCTTTCCTGGTTTCCTAGGGCTCTAGGCACAGCTGAGGTAACCCTGCCAGGTGAGGTTTTATTCAAGGCAGCCCAGGAGGCTGCGGTCAGAGTCAGGGGCCACGTCCCCGAGTGGATCCCCTAGGACCTCACCGCAACTGCGCCAGGAACACCTCCATCACTCGCCCCATGTCCACGTCAACTCGCACGGGCAGCTCTGAGGCGTTGTAGGCTTTCGGGTCCACGTTGTACACCTGCACGGGGAATGAGGGTGCCTCACGTCACACCAGAACCGTGCACAGCTATGCCCCGGCGTTCTGGTGACCGTGAGAGAAAAGACACACAGTCTGTGCTCTTCAGAAATTATAAACCTGATGGTTTGGCTAATTTTTTTTTTTTTAATGTGTGGGTCTCTTGATTTTTTATTTTTATTTTTTTTAGTGGCTAATATTTTTTGAATACCCATTAGGAGATTTCCATAAATTGTCTTCATTACCACCTCAAAAATCCTGTAAAAGAGATCATTTTTCTTCCATTTTAGAGTTCCTACCCTTGAGAAACTCCCAGTCTAATAGAAGAGACAAAGTCCCCAACTCTGCAAGACTCACACAAATAAGTCCAAGATGTACACGGAAGAGTCCTCAGTAAGTACAAACTGCTACACACAAAAAGGTCATATTTTAGCCCTGGCTGGTGTGGCTCAGTGGATTGAGCGCCAGCCTGCAAACCAAAGGGTCACCAGTTCAATTCCCAGTCAGGGCACTCGCCTGGGTTGTGGGCCAGGTCCCCAGTAGGGGGCGTGTGAGAGGCAACCACACATTGATATTTCTCTCCTTCTCTCCCTCCCTTCCCCTGTCTAAAAATAAATAAACAAATAAAAAGGTCATATTTTAGAAACTATTGTCAAAATAAAAAGCAGTGGGGGCTGGCAGAGGAGGGGCACGAGCTCACAGTACCCTCACCTCCTTGGTGCCTCCCTCCCACTGGCTGGGCCACAGAGGACACCAGAGGAACAACAGAAGAACTGTCTCAGGGAATATCTGCGTGCCCTTGAAGCTCTGGGGTCTGCACAGCATGAACATTACCATAATGCCACCCCAGCGGGGACTGTGGAAGGCGTTGGTGGCCACCGGAGCCCCATCCTTGTCCTGAATGTACAAGGGGGAGTGGGCAAGCTCAGGTACATAGAGCAGAAAGTTGAGCACAGGGTAAAGGGAGGCGGCGCTGGATCCTGCGGTACAGAGAGAAGGGGAGTCAGAATAGTAAAACAAGTCAGATCTAGATCTCAGCTCTAGTTCGGCCTCTAACACGTGGTCACTGACTCTGGGCTTCATTTTCCCCAAATGATAATTACTAGGATATTCTCCAGTCCTGAGTTTCTGTGGCAAAGAACTTCTGAACATTCTCCCAAGATGTATCACGTACATGAAGTACAGTCCTTAGCCCCAAAATGCCCCTGGAATCTCCCCTCCGCCAACAGGCCTCCCTTATGTAAGTCAGCTCTCGGGACTACTGCCACATTCACCCGTATTACTATAACTCGTTTTATGCTTAGTATCCTTCCATGGCTAGCCATTCACACCAAGTTAAAGTTCAAACTCCTCAACGCGGTCCTTTATGATGTGATGCCTGCCTGCCTCGCCAACATCACCTTGGTCACCCTCTCACAATGCAGCCACATTAAGCTTCTCGGAGCTTCCTGAAAGTTTATATGCTCTTGCTCTTCTACATTTAAGCTCACAGTTCCCTTGCCTGAAATCTAGCTCTGTACTCAGCACTGCTATAAAGCAGTCCCTCATACTTCGCTGAAAAGACAGAGGGTGGCATTTGCCAAGACCTCCCGTGCTGCCCCTCCCATACCCCTTGGTGCCCCTAGACCTAGCCCTGATGTCTTAAATTCCACAACTAGTGATACACTCATTTTCGTTTTCCTGTATTGCAGTTCTTGGCGACACCTACTTTTCCTGGGTACACCCCCAAAATGAAAAACTGGAATCCTAGTTTCAAGGTTCCTCATTCTGCCTTCATGTACTTTCGTTGTTATCTTTCCTACATGTGTGACCTACCTTTCCTGGGTGGTTTGCAGGGAGGGAGACATTTCCTATTTGTTCATTTATAAAAAGTGCTGGGAAACAAGTTTAATAAATGCTTTTGCACATGGTGATGTGGGGACGGAGTATCGCGATAAAGTAGCCTAGGTGCCTGACAACTCCCTGGACGTCCTCAGATCAACCCCAACCTGGGAACCGCCACTGCACACAACCCGCCTCCGAGCGTAGGCTGAGCCTGCTGGGTCCCTCCCTGACCCAGCAGAAAGACCCCCGACCTCAGGAGCTCACCTAGGCGGGACTCCACTGGGTTGATGACGTGGGGGAGGTTGTGTGCGGCCAAGTAGTAGCTGGAGGAAGCTGGGTCAAAGCGGGGGTTTACCCCCAGCGCCGCATAGTAAAGGATCTAGGGAGCAAAGAGGGAGGACGGTATTTTGTTTATTGATTTACAGTCCATTTTGTCCCAAAGAAGACTTGAGGTGGCTTAACAAGGTAAAATTATGACAGGGCGAAGTATAGTAGACCAAAGCAGGGCTGAGAGAACACAGGTGCAGGAAAAAATAACAAAGCCACGGGTAAGGTTAGAACACTAAATGTGTTCTTTGAAAACCACGGTTTACCAGGCGTTCTCACAGCCGAAACAAAGAGGAAAACAAAGAATAACAGAATTCAGATCAAATAGAATTCAGACCAAATCAAGTCAGTATTCAGAAGTACTTCCCCCTACTACTAAGACCTGACAAAAATTTCCCCCCATTTTCCCACAGTGTTACACAGAAAGCTACATTCTTCTCATCTTTACGGTTACCACGTTAGCGTAGTTCGGAAGTTTTGTTGTTGTTAGGACGGCACGACTGGTAGGAAGGGCTCTGGAGGGAGCCATAAGGAAGTTAGTTTTTAAACAGGCACGGGTGAAACTCCCTGAGCCAGTCACAAGGAGGGGAAGCAGACACCGGAGCACATACGAAGGAAACGGCCAGCCAGTCGACAAGCCCAAAGAGCTAGAAGAGACTACACTTGTGAACACTCAATATGGGTGCACTTTGAAAAGGACTCTTGCGCCTGCCCCCGGCCTCACCTGAGAGTCCACAGAGAAGTTGCCGGCAGCACTGAGGGCGTTCAGGAAGGGCTGCACGTAGCGCCGCACGGCTCCCTCGATGTCCCAGCGCACGTCATGGGACTTGGGGTCCGGGTTGAGTAAACTGAAGGTGATCTCATAGCCTACGGAAACAGGAGTCAGGGAATCCAGAGGCTTCGGGGGATGAGGGGCAGCCTGTACCCCTGGCTGAGCTGAACTTGTTTCTCCTCTAGAATGGCTCTGATTGCCATCATAGAACCAACGGGAGGATAAAGCTGGGATGAGGACCACTGGGCACTTTAAGAAAGAGTTGAAACCACAGAAGAAAGAAGTAAAGCGTTGGCATGCTCCAATGCCTCCACATAATTCATTCCCCTCCCCCTTCCCGTAGTAAAGCCCGGTCACTCTACCCAAGCTGGACTTGAGAGGCCGCCTCTTATCGGAGCTCCACTTGTCCTCCGGAAGGTGGTCAGCCAAGGCCGCAGCAAGCACATCCTCATTCAAAGACATGGCCTGGGCTATTTGGACGATGCGGCGCCCAATGATGTTAAAAGCCTGCCGGTGTATTATTCCCCTCATGAATGCTGTCCTGTTAGGCCCAATGTAGCTCATCATGTCCTACGAGGGGCGAGCAAGGAACAGAACACCCACGGCTCAGAGCAGAAAGCAGAAGAGCACTCTGGCTCTTGCTTCTGCCAATCTGGCCTGGTGCCGCTGACCGACAGGCATGCACCTCTCTCTAGATTCATGGTGAACTGTTATCTCAGTATTTCTGAGCTATGGGTATATGTGAGCGTCTTCCTTCATTTCAGTCCCCTCCCCCTTCCCAGGAGACACAGTTCCAGGAAGTATCCAATCTTCGCAGGCCGGAACCAAGAGAGGGCATGCCGAACGAGAAAAGCAGAGCGAACAAACAACCGGCCAGTCCCATCTGAGGAAATGGCACGTGGCAAAGCCGCAAGTACAAGAATTCTCACAGCAGCACTGTTTGCAATAAAAAACTGGAGACAGCCCAAATGCCCATCAACAACGGAATGGATAAACTGTGATAAACTACAATGAAACATTAGGCAGACTTAAAAATGAATGCATTAGATTCAGCTACACATCCTATCACGGATGGTTCTCTCAGGTATAAATGTTGAGCAAACTGAAAGTTGCAGAATATGTGCTGTATTATACCATTTATATAAAGGTCAAAATATGTAAAATTAAAGGTATTGTTATCATTTTATCATTTGATACAACACATGATAAAACTTGAAAAAAAAAAGTAAGAAAATTACTATAAAATATGGTCACCTTGGGCTGCAATGAGTGGGATGTAACTCCACTTATAAGCTGAGGCTGGGTACTTAGATATTCAATAAAATTCTTCCCTCTATTTATAGCAATTAAAGATTTCATTATACATTCATAAAGAAAATGGTACACAGTATAGCTTCCACCAAGCCAATGGTTCGTGAGATGGTTCGTGAGAAGTTCAATGTATGGCCCACATTACCATCACAGCCCACTGAAACCTGCTTCTTTCTTTTATTCCTACTGATTTATTTTCCACTTTAAATGGTCATTGGAAATGTAACCATATGTAAGTCTTGGAAAACCAAAGTTAATGAAGAATTTCCTATTTGCATTCTTTAAAAAATGTATTTGGAGAGTTTCCCACAGCAAATGGAGGAAATGGGCAGCAATACTACAAGGAGGGGACCAGGGAGAGGAAGAGCTGACGGGGTCGGGTGAGGCTGCAGCCTCTCTGCTCACCCTACCTGGGGGAGAAGTGAGGCGCGTTCAGAGATCACGTACACATTCAGGGAGCCCACTACTTGCTCCTGTGACTTGGTTAACACGGTTTCTGCCTCTGGGGACAAGAGCAGGTGGTGTACCAGGAGCAAAAACGCCACTCCTTCTCCCTCTGGCCCCCCCAGAGTGCCTAGGCCACCCCTCCACCTCCCACTGACAGCCAGCTAACACTGTGGGCAGGCTTGGCCCTCAGGGGCCAAAGCTACAACACAATGTCATATACAGCTTTCCCAGAGAGATTGTGGAGTTAAGACAGGGTATGAAAACTACACCTTTAGGGATCAGAAGGGAACACAGGGCTTCATGTTAAATGGTGTGATCTCCCCTTCCAGTACCTTGCACACTGCCCAAAGACAGGGCCTCTTCCTCATGGTCCGAAGCCATCCGGTAGTCCTTCTGGAAACGGCACTTAATTTTCATTTTGTCTGAGGAGAAATGGAAGAAGCATGATGGGAAGAGCAAGTGTCAGACCAATTCTAATGATTTCTGCATGGATGGCATCAAACACACGCCACTCCACCTCTCCCATCTGCCCGTGTGCACTCTACCTGCACCCTGCGTGCTCTCCCACAGGGAGATCTATTACAGTACTCATTACAGGGATAGGTGAAAGGAGAAACATATGCCCACTTTAGTAAGTGCCCCAAAGCAATTAAATTCAATGAACATTCTTGATAAAAACAAACTACACACTTAATGGAAAACCCTAAATAAAGTTCCGCTAAAATTAGTAATAAAGCAAGATGCCTGCTGGTTTTTCAGTTATTCGGCACTATTCTTTCTGAAGTTCCTGACCAATGTAATAAGAAAAAGAAATAGCCCTGACTGGTGTGGCTCAGTGGATTGAGTGTCAGCCTGCAAACCAAAGGGTGTCTGTTCGATTCCCAGTCAGGGCACATGCCTGGGTTGCGGGCCAGATCTCCAATATGGGGTGTGCGAGAGGCAACCACACATTGATGTTTCTCTCCCTTTCTTTCTCCCTCCCCTTTCCTCTCTAAAAATAAATAAATATATTTTGAAAGAGAAATAAAATATGAATATTAGAAAGGAAGAGACTAAATGGCCACTTTTTTTTTCTTTTTAAAGATTTTATTTATTTTTAGACAGAAGGGAAGGGAGAGAGAAAGAGAGAAAGAGAAACATCAATGTGTGGTTGCCTCTCATGCACCCCCACTGGGGCCCTGGCCCACAACCTAGGCATGTGCCCTGACTAGGAATTGAACCTGCAACCCTTTGGTTCGCAGGCCAGCACTCAATCCACTAAGCCATACCAGCCAGGAAAATGCCACTTTTTGAAGTAGTATAATTATTTTCCAAGAGAATCCACTGAAAAACTATTAGAACTAGTAACAGTTTGGTGAGATGACTAGATAAAAGAATACACAAGAATCAGTAACTTTCTTATAAATGCCAGCAACATCTAATTAGAAAAGCAAGTATTTTTAAAAATTCCAACCGCAATAACTATAAAAGACATAAAGATACCCAGGAATGAATGTACAAAATTATAAGAAAAAAACCCGAGACTTTACTGAAGGACATAAAAGATCTGATAAAATGGAAAACACATACAAGGCTATTAGATGAAAACATCAAATACCCGAAGTATGTCAATTCTCCCCAAGTTAATCTACATTTGTAAGGCAATCTCGAAGTGATTTTTTTGGCCCTCTGGAACTTGACAAATAGAACCTAAAATTTATTGAGAAAGTTCTTTATAGAATTCCAGGTCACATATGCAGAAGAAATGATAGGATTTAAAAAACATCATTTTGTCCCTGGCTGGTGTGGCTCAGTTGGTTGGGCATCATCCCGCAAACCCAAAGGTTGCCAGTTCAATTCCCAGTCAGGGTGCAAGCCTGAGATGCAGGTTCCGTCCCCAGGTGGGACATGTGCAAGAAGCAACCAACTGATGTTTCTCTTTCACATGGATGTTTCCCTCCCTCTTTCTCCCTCCCTTCCCCTCTCTCTAAAAACAAGTAATCTTTAAAAAAAAAAACAAAAAAAACCCTTCAATGGCTTCCCTTCTCATCCAGAATAAAAGCTGTATGTGCATCTGACCCCTTTTTGCTACTCTAGTTTTACTTTATTTCCTCTTGCACTGTCCCTCATTCACCTCACTCTAGCCACAATGGGATTCTTACTGTTCTACAAAGAAAGGCGCTGCCCCTGCTCCTACCTCAGAACCTTACACTTGCTTTACTCCCAGCCAAAATGCTCTTCTCCCAGATACCTACACAATTTACTCCTTCATCTCTTTTTTCTTTTAGGTCCCTACTCAAATAGCATTGTTTTCAAATGATGCCTCCCCTGGCCACCCTATCTAAAATAGCCATGACCTACCCATCCCCCTCAAAAAACCCCTCCCTATTTCATTACTCAACCCTATTTTAGTCCTATCACCATTTAACATACATTTCACTTGTTTATCTTTTTAATTGTCTGTCTCCTTTTTTCTGTCTATTGTGTTCACTGCTATATCTCTAGCAACCACAACAGCACCTGACACAGGCACTCAATAAATATCTGTTGAATAAATGAACAACCCTATTTCCATCCCTATTTAACAGATGAGAAAACCAAGGTTTAGAGAGGTTAACCTCACCCAAATTCACACAAGTAAGTGGCAGAACCAAGGCTTTAGTCCCACCCTCTTAGACCAAAATTCCATACTCCTTGCCACTCCACTATTATAGAATACTGTGTCACTAACTATGAAGTAGTTCATAAGAAACTGACAATAATCGAGGTGCAATCTAACAGGTGAGGTATAATCCAATTTTTGTTTTGAGAAAGAAGGAGTATGTGTGTGTACATTAGGTTGAACCATATGAAATATGATTTATTTTTAAATGTGTGACCGAGGTTAAAGAGCTAGAGAGTTAAATGGCACACAGGCCATTGGGGTCTGGACTCGGCCTCCATCTCCCTTCACTCCCAATCTTTTACTCCACACTGGAAAGGTAAAGCTGCTCATGGACCCTGCCCCCAACATGCTAATTTACCCCTGCATGCTTCTAAGCAGGAGGCATAGTTTATTGGTGAAAAGCTTGAACACTGGAATCAGTCAGGCCTGGGTTTAAACCTAATCCTACGTCTTACTAGCTAGCTGTATGATCTTGTACAAATTAAAATCTCTGGTTTTGGGGTTGTTGTTTTTTTTTTTCATTTATAAAGTGGGGATCATAATGTAAGAGGGGATGACACGAGACAGCACATGTAAAGTGCATCACCTAGTTTTTGGCATATAGCGAACAACTAATAATAGCTATCATTATTACCGGCTCACACTATTCCCTCTCACCTCCCCATTTAAACTGAATCCCTACATATCCTTTAAAAATCCAACTTAAAAATCACATCCCTCAAAACCTTCTCTGCCTTTCTTTCCTCCCAGAGAGCTAAAGGCTTTCTTAAGTGCAATCTTTTTCTTATATACTTCTGTGATTTGTTTTAAGGTTTTATTTATTTTTTAGAGAGGGGAGGGGAAGGAGAAAGGGAGAGAAACATCTAGGACCTGGCCTGCAACCCAGGCAAGTGCCCTGACTGGGAATCAAATCAGTGACCCTTTGGTTCACAGGCTGGCACTCAATCCACTGAGCCACACCAGCCAGGACTAATTTCTTTATCTAAGTGTCTTTCTCCCCTACCTGAATACGAATTTCTCGAAACCATTATTAGTTTCTCAGTCATCCCCAAATTCCTGGTACCTAAGAAAAGTGCCTAACATTCAGTGGTGTTTACATTTTTTAATTTTTATTTATTTTTTTAAGTGTTTAATGTTAAACTGAGTAAGGCCTCTATACAAGTTCAACTTGATTCCAAATCCTGTATTCTTTCCACTACATCCCACTTCCTCCCTTGTCCTCTAATGAGCATCGACCAATTCTGATCAGGTAGCATGAATGTTTTATGAATAAAATTGCCTCCTTAATGCTGAATACTGAATTTAAAGTTGTCTTTTTCTAACCAAACACACTGTTCATTCACAGAGGCCTTTTCATAAATTTTTAACTACCTTTATGGGACACCCACACTCCTACCCAACGCGTATCTGAACTGAGCTCAGACTGAAAAGGCAGCCCTGACCCCCACATCCCACCCGCCAGGAACTCACATTTCAGAGGGATCTCTCTCTCATACACAACGGTGAAGGGCAGCTTCACCGCATCGTCCAACGCCAATGAATCTCGGGTAAACACGACAGTGATGGGCACCCGGAGCCGGAGCTGCGAGAAGGCGCACCAAGGCCATCAGGTGAGTCTGTACCTTGTAGACCAGCTGTTCCCTAGCCCTTCCCCATCGAGGTCTCACCCGCAAGGAATTCAGCAAACTGATGTCGGAGTAAGGCAACGAGGCCCGGTAGGTCTCCGTGGTCTTCCACCAGAGCGGCAGCCCCAGCACGATGGCCACCGCCGCGAAGAAGAGAGCGGCGCGCTTGCCTCGGACCACCTCTGGAGGTACGCGGGTACAGAGTGAGGCGCCGGAAGTGGGCGCAGGTGCCGGACCCACCCACGGCGCGGAGGAGCCCCTTAACCCGAACGCGGGGGATGTCGGCCCGCGCTAGTAAGGATCCCCGAGCGACCAGCTTGGGCCTAAAGCCATCCTGTCTGCAACGACTCCAGACCCCTAGTCCACAGGACCTCTGGCATACCACATTCCCCACCCCCTCATTCTTCCCTCACACCCCGCGAATCTCACGCCCGAAACCAAATGCCACCACCTAGATCTGAAGCCACAGCTCCTGCAGCCGCCATGCTTGACTCCGACTACTCTAGCCGTGGGGCGGAGCTGGGAAAGCCTCCCCCAATCGGAAACGGCGAGGGGGCGGGACAACAGCCTTGATCACGGCCAATCGCTAGCGACGCTCCATAAACTGCAGTAGTTAAAATACTGATCTGGGAAACCGTAAGAAGTTCTATGTCTCAGTTTTTCATCTCAAAAATGGAGATATTTAATAAAATGAGATCATTCATGTAAAGAACCTGACACACGGAAAGCACTCAAAGGTCATCGATCACGATCATTGCTTATCATCGAGTTTCTTTTCCGGGCCCCCTCTTCTCAAGCCTCACACATGGAGGTAGTGAGCTAGTAGTACGTTTTTAGCTGTTTGACTCATTCGGTACTTTTTTAAATCCTCACCTGAGGATATGTTTACTGATGTTTAGAGAAAGAAGAAGAGGGAGAGAGATACACATCCGTTGGTTGCCTCCCATCCGTGCCCCCACCGGGATGGAACTGGAAATCTAGGTTGTGTGCCCTGACCTGAGACCAAACCCATAACCTTCTGGCGTACCTGACGCTGCTCCAACCAACTGAGCCACATGGCCAGGTTTAATTTTTATTCACTTACTGATTTGAGAAAGAGAGACCGATTTGTTTTTCCACTTATCTATGTATTCACTGGTTGATTTTTTTAATTAATTAATTTATTTACTTATTTATTTATTTTTAGAGAGAGGGGAAGGGAGGTAGTAAGAGAGGGAGAGAAGCATTGATGCGCAAGAGAAACATTGATCTGCCACCTCACACGCCCCCAGCTGGAACCCAGGCATGTGCCCTGACCAGGAATCCAAATGGCAACTCCTTGGTTTGCAGGGAATGCCCAACCGCTGAGCCACACCAGCCAGGGCCATTGGGGGATGCTTGTGTGTTCCCTGACCCCCTATCCAACCCACAATCTTGGTGTATCAGGATGACACTCTAACCAACTTAACTACCTCACCAGGGCCCTCATTCAGTACTTTTAAATTTTTGTTAATTCATTTCCAACTTGTAAAAATCGGAATACGGAAGTTCATAAGCACAAAATCTGTATTCTGATCACTTGGGTTCAAATCCTGGCTTCACCCCTTCATCTGAGTGATCTTGAGAAGTTAATTAACCCCTCTGTGCCTGTTTCCATATATTAAAATAGGGATAGTATGTACTTTATGTAGAGTTGTATGTTGTAGTAAATGAGTTAAACACATACAATGATTAGAATAGGGCCTGGCAGGAGCACATAGAAAGCACACTGTAAGTACTAGCTATTTTTGTTAATATAAAGTCAGCTCACACTGGGCCTGCATTTCCATATTGCAGTAATTAGCTGGTGTAGCATGGGTTGTGCACTTTACACGCAGCAAGGCCTCTGCAGTTCACACGGGTCACACCTAGCAGGTTTTCTTATCCTTTTATCAGCTCAGATGCTCACCCCAACCCCCACACTCCAGCCAAGTGGTCAAAGCTCATCATGAGAACTCACCAGAACTGCTCTTGCCCAGATCCTTAAACTGGCACCCTCTGCAGCTGCATCTACCCCAAATGGGAATGGGCAATAGATACCCTGCTAGATATGCTGCTCAGCCTGCCATGCCCAAGCCTTGGGGTTTCCCCTTCTTGGGCAGGAATCCAGGTGCTCCTCCTGCAATGGCTCCCTCTAGCAGAATGTGTCAAGCCCTGGCAGAACTCAACACAACTGAGAAATGAGACTCCCAACCCCTCCTATCCCAGCTTTGGGTCTGGCACAAAAGCTGCCTTCAGGAATTGCTCAAGTCCTGCACCACGCGGTCCTGCTACAGCCTAGAGCCTCTGATGTGGCAGTTACTGAAAACCTGCAGCCCTTCATACTGCCACACTCCAGCCTTGGGCAGCAACAGGCAAGAGCCTGAGATGGGAATGGTGACTGGTGTGCCTCTCCCCCATGAATTTAAAAGCCCAGTGAAACTCAAAAGCCATCCTCCCCACCTCCACAGTCTGAAAACCCAGAGACAGATCAGCAGAGATCAGAAACAGGGAGGTAGGGACTTGATGTGTAAAACAGACAAAGTAGCATGTTTTGCTATCATTTATTTGCGATGCGCTATGCACCCAAAATATAAGTCAGGTCTAGTGTCCTACCCTCTGATACCAAGAGAAAGGGCAGGCAAGGAGAGCCCAAGGACAAGCTACCCCATCATGGAGAAATTGTGGGGGCTGGCAAAGGCAGGGGGAGACCCGGGCATCCTGCTCTGACTTCTAGCAAGTTCTCCTGCCCTCAGCCATGAGGGGTTCCCTACCCTCCCATCTAACGGTCTCAGGTGCAGCAATGGGAGAAGGGAGGGGAGGAGAAAAAGGAAGATGACTCAGTGCTGGATGAAGCATCTTTGCTCTGCAAGGCTATGTGGCCCAGGCTATAAGTAACTAAAGGCAAAATTGGGTGCAGGTGGCTAGGCCAAGAGCTGTGGAATCAAGTGACTACTCAGTAGGCATGATTGGCAATGTAGAGGGACTGCGCTGCTGCTCCACCATCTTCTCCACTGCCTTCATACTTGCCCTGGGCTGCAAGCCCATTCACCTGCAAAAGTGAGAGAAGGGAAGGTGTGAGCAGGCTAAGCCAGCCCACAGTTGCCAAAGGCTGTAGTCTCTGGGTGCTGACCCCTGCCTAGCTACACACCAACACCCCTAGCTCCCAACCTCAGCTCGCTTGATGAACTCCTCAGTGGCAGCCTCAGCATTGTCCCGTTGCCCTCGCCAGGCATTGAGTGCAGAGGCCTGCAGGGCACGCCCATAGGAGAAGGTGAGGGCCCAGGGCCTCGGAAGGGGACAGCGGTTGATAGCATTGAGGTTCAGCGATGCCTCCTCTTCACTCTGACCCCCAGACAGGAAGGTCACTCCTAGAGAGGAGAAAACTGATTAGTCACTCCCTGTTTTTCCAGGATAAGGGACCCTTAAAGGCCATAAGGAGAACTTAAGGATGGGTCTTAAGGATAGAAGAAGGTTTGGAAGCAGGGTGGTACCTGGGACAGCTGGGGGCACAGTGCGACGAAGGGCAGTGACAGTTGCCATGGCAACCTCCTCTGGGCTATACTTAATGGGACAGGCATGGCCAGGGGTCACCATGTTGGGCTTCAGCAGGGTCCCTTCCAGGTACACATGATGGTCATTCAGAGCCTTGTACACAGCAGCGAGGACCTGAGGATCAGAGGAGGTTCACTAAGGTCTGCGTCCTTGCCACTCACTGCTCTGTGTTCCCTGTCTAAGGGTGGCTGCGTGGGCATGACTGTGCGGGGCAGTACTGGCTCACACTCACAGGTCTGTTCTAGGACCAAGTGAAAAAGCGCTTGGGGAAAGTGCCTGCATCTGAACCAGAGACTGTGGCGAACAAGCTTCCTATCAGGCTATCCCTGTGGTATGTGTCTGTGCCCAGGTTGTGGACTCACCTTCTCTGTAACGTACTGGCAACGTTTGAGGTCATGGTCTCCATCAGGCAGGATCTCAGGCTCCACAATAGGCACAATGCCATTCTGCAGGTAAGAGAAGAGTAGCTCGGCAGGGGCAGTAGGTAGGATGGGAGAAAGTTCTCTCTCCACCAGGCACGGGGCACCCATCTGAACCCCTCACATGTGCATACACACACCTGCTGGCAGATGCTGGCATAGCGGGCCAGCACGTTGGCATTCTCCAGAATGGCAAGTGCTGAGGGAGTGCGCTCACTGATTTTCAGGACACAGCGCCACTTGGCGAAGTCGGCGCCATCCTTCTTGTACTGGGCGCAGCGTTCTGAGAGCCCATCCAGCCCTGCAGGCATAGTGCCAGTCTCATCACTCTGCCCCTCTTTGCCAGCATCAACCACCCACCACCCCTGTGGTCCTGAAGCCTACCCATCCTGTACCTTGAGTGGTAGTTTCTCCATCAGTCCCAGCTAGAGGCACTACACCTTTGTCAACCTGAAAGGGAAACAGGCAGAAGGCTGAACCCAGACAGGATTTTCCTTACCACCACACACACACACACACACACACACACACACACACACACACCCTATTTCCACGCTCAACCCCCATCCAGGGCCAGTGGCTGCACCTTGATGCCAACGACAATGCCCTTATCCTGGATGGTACGGACGAAGGGGACACCATTATCATCTTTCTGGTAAAGTGTCTCATGAAAGAAGATGACACCTCCAATGCACTTCTTCACACGGTCATCGGCGCTGAACAGGACCTGGCGATACAAACGGCGGTTCTCCTCTGTGTTCTCCACCCCAATTTGGCTCAGCCGCTTGGCCATGCTGCCTGGGGGCAAACAAGGATGGGTGATGAGGTCATCCCCAGGGCTTCCTGACCACCGCTACCCTACCCACACACAGGCCCCCACCTACCTACAGACTCATCTGCGGCCAGGATGCCTTTGCCTGGGGCCACAATCTGGAGGGCAATGTCAGACAACTCCTTTTTCTGCTCAGCAGAAAGGGCTGGGTATGAATGAGGCATGGTGACAGCTCTGTGGAATGGAGACAAGATATAAAAGCTGCACCCCACCCACTACCTCCTCTGCTTCCTCTTTGGCCATATGGTCCAGGTGGCCCTCCCCCTTGCCCCCCAAAAAGCATGGGGCTGGGAACAGGGCAGCAGTCCTTGGCATGGGTCCTGGGCATCAAAGTGGCACCAATTTCTCTGACAGCTAGCAGGCTTAGCGCCCCAGTTCCCACATCTCCTTTTGTCCGTGATGGGCACCCTTCCCAGTCCTGGAGAAAGATGCATCATGGGGGTGGGGAGGTAAGCAGCCCTGAAGCTACAAGTCTTCTTATGAAACTACTGCCCAAATGAAGATGCCAATCCTCCTTTCATAGAATTTGGCCCCTTCTTCAGGTAGCCATAAACCCTGACCTTCAACTGCCCTTTTCTCATCCTCAACAGAGCCACTAGGAAAAGTGCACTTACTTCCAACCCTTTAGAATGAGGCAAAAGAACTTATCACCCTTATCCTCTTGGCTTGTGGAGGAAAAGGCTGGGAGCAGGGGGTAGGTGGGAAGTTGGAGTGGCAGGCTTCTATAACCTCTGCTTTCCATACCCCAATGCCTCTGCGGTCAGGATATGGGAGCAGAGGATCAAGATGGAAAAGAATAAGTCCTGGCTGCTGTGGCTCAATGGGTTGAGTGCCGGCCTGAGAACCGAAAGGTTACTGGTTTAATTCCCAGTCCAGGCACATGCCTGGGTTGCGGGCCAGGTCCCAACTTAGGCAACCGATCGATGTTTCTCTCACACGTCAATGTTTCTCTCCCTCTATTCCTCCCTCCCTTCCCCTCTCTCTCTGAAAAGAAGAGGGGAAAAAAAAAAAAAAAAGGAAAGGAATGAGTAGAGAGGCTGAGAAAGGGAGGGAGAGATGCAGAGAAGGCAGGGTGGTAGTGAGGCTAACCAGTCAGGGTAAGGACCTAGAGAAAAGGCAAAAGAACTGTAGAGGGAATTTAGCCAAGGAGAGAGAGCAGATGAGATTAAAATGGTCTTGGTGGCCCCATCCAGGTGGCCCAGTTAGTTGGAGTGTTGTCCCCCTACACCAAAAGGTTGCGGGATTCATTCCTGGTGAGGGCACATACAGAGGTTGCCGGTTCGATCCCCAGTGGGGGCGCGTTTGGGAGGCAACCAATCGATGTTTCCCTTTCTCCCTTCCTCTCTCTCTAAAATCAAGAAACACATCCTCAGTGAGGATTTTTTTTAATGTTTATTTTTTTTAATGGTCTTGGTGGAAGAGGGTGACACCAAGAAAAAACCCAGTAGACAGAGGAAGATTTGGAATTGGAAAAACTGAGGTCCCTGCCTAAGAGCTGAGAGGAAGGGGTGTTGTGGGAGGTCTGAACCGTGGGTGGACAGAAAGGAGAGAGGATGTAAAGGAAGAGCTGAGATGGCACATCCAAGGACCCCAGGGGGCAGGGCAAGGATGGCAGGGGGAAGTCAGGAAAGGAAAGCAGGGATGCTGAGCAGCTCCCGCCTTGCCCGGGCCTCACCTGTGCACAGCGAGTTAGCGGCGGCAGCACGTGAACAGACTGGTTTCAAGTCTGCAAGAGCTGTGGCTTCAGCCCTGGCTCTTGTAAATGAGGCTGAGGATGCCGCAGAGCTACGTGACTCCCGAGGGGGCGGGGCTGTCACCTCCCCGCCCAGGCCACGCCCCTCCCCAGGACTGGTGTCCCGACAAAGGCCACGCCCACAGAGGCGGGGCAACGAGGTGGAGTGACTACCCTGCCAGGACTTTGGAGGCTGTTGTAGACTATCCCCCTCCCACCTCGTGGAGCACTGCCACCAGGGCCCCAGAGGCAGGAAACGGCCTTGCCCTCATTTCTGCCACAATTGCCTTTACCATGTGCTGGGGCACTGTGCAGGATGCTGGGGATTAAGCCTGGTCTGGCGAAGGAGAGTCACCTAAACAGTCACAACAGGTGGGGTAGACAGGACAGAGGTACAAACACAGTGTCAGAGTCCAGGGCAGGGAGTAAGAAACTGACTTCCTCTGCCCTCACCCCTTTACTTGCCAGGGCCTACCCTTGAGGGGGATGGAGAAAGTAAGAGAATGAAGCCTTGTCTGTCCCCTACACCCACCCCTCAGGCCGTGAGCCAGGGAACAAGCAGTCCAGTGCCCAGCATATTTGGGGAAGGGAGAGAAGGGAGGAGGGCAGCCAACTTTGGCTCTGGAGGCAGCGGAAGGGGTGAGTGGCATGTGCCCAGGCTGCAGGGTGGGCCAAGCTGCTTCTCCCCTGACCTTATCCATCCTCTCTCACCCAAGAAACAAGATTCAGTGAGCCTGAAGAAATACATTAAATACACTTTATTTAAATAGCATTAAACCTAGCTGGCTCTATGCCAATTGGTCTTGGTGTTGGGGTAAGGAAATATTGCAGGTAAAGACGGGTAAAACAGATCCAGCTTTTAGTTTCCTAGCTCAGAAATTCCAGCAGTCCCTGTAGCTCCTTGCAACCTCTCACGACGTCTGGGATGGACAGCAGAGTCTGGGAAGAGAGACAGAAAAAGCAGCTCAGAGTCACGGCCCCAGGAAGCACCCACTGAATTAGAGAGGAGAAACCAGAAGCCACAGGCACACAGAAGCCTGCAACAGTGGGCCAGACCCAGCTGTCAACACAGTCTGTGAACCAGAGCTATGTTCATCAGTATTTCCTGGGGCCAGGCCTTATACCAGGTACCTTAGTTCAAGTCCCTCCCTCCTTTTCCTAACCTCATAAATATGCTGAACTATGTCATCTAGTTTCTTTAATTCCTTGTCAGAGCGCCGAAGATTCTCTTCCAGGATGTTTCTCTAGAAAGCGAATAAGTGGCATTAAGTCGTATGCTTAAAAGCACAGTACAGCTTGTGGTGAGAGTAAACTATGGCAGGGCACTTGCTAGTGGTAGTGAGAACTGGCCCACCAACAGCATGGGAATCCTTACATGGCTCTGGAACTTGACCATGAGTTTTGCCTTCTCATTTTTCATCTCCAGGAACATCACCCTTAGTTTGTCTACCTGCAGATATGTTCAGATAAGTAGAGGCACAGCCTACGCTTCCCACCAGCTGCCCAGCTCCTGTGTTATCTCTGAGTCACCTCCTGGGAGAGCCACACTTTCTCCTGGATCCAATTAGTGGCCATGGGCTGACAGTTGGGATCCAGCTGGCCTGCCAGAGTCTCTTGGAGCACCTTGGTCTCTGTCTCCGCACGCCGAAGTGAGCGAGTAAGCTGAGTCACCTCCTCTCTAAGACTCTGGGAGGAGAATGGAGAGGAATTCAGTAGCCCTCAAAGGTCCTCTCCATCATACTTATCCCATGCTGTGAACAAGGTAGACCCGCAGATCCCATCCCCATACATGAGATCCTGGCTACCAGTGACACATAAGGCAGAGGACCAGGCATCATGATGAACGTACAATGAGCTCGCCGCTCTTGTCAATCTGCTCTAGAATCTTCTCGTTCTGCTGCTGTATCACTTCCTGGAGCTCCTTTTCATTCTGTGAGGGAAACAGAGGTAAGAAGGCACTGAGAGAGCTGGCTTCTTTGTAGCCTTTACCAGGAAATAGGATTTAGTACCTGACCCATGCTCAGCCCAGGATGCTACCAAATGATAACACTCTTCTTCCTCTAGGGCTAAGTCAGGCTAGGCACATCCAGTGTTGAAAGAGCTCTGCTAGAGTTCCTGACTTCTACGTCGCCCTGGGAGACGTGTCAGCCCATAGCTGATTCCCAAAGGTGTGAAATATCTGACCCCAGGAAGGGCAAAACTAGGGCAGCAGTTGGAAAATCCCTACACCCAGATTCCTGGAGAGATGGAGAGACAATGGTTCCCAGTGGGCCAGTACTGCTGCCCCAGTTCTTCATCGCTGCACTTCCAGGCCCCTCCTTCACCTTGTAGCGCAAGCACAAGGCCTGGTTCAGCTTCTCTATGTCCATTTCCTTTGCCTTCTGGGCTTCCTGATGCTCTTCTTCCTGGGCCTGCAGCCTAGCCTGCAGATCACAACTAGGGGAGAGAAGAATTCGGCATTATTCCTGTCTTCTCAGGAGCTGGGCCCTTGATATAAGGGGCTCTCTCACCAAGACTGCACTCAACTCACATCTTTTGCTGCAGAGCCCTGACGGCTTCTTCTTTAGACTCTTGCAGCAGGGAACACAGGCTCTGAAGCTCCAGAGTCATAGTACTCATTTCTTCCAGGCTCTTCTCCATGCCTGGGATCTCTGAAAGAGAAAGTCCTGATAGAGGTAGAGCCCTCTAGCTCTGGAAGGAAGTAGTGTGTAGTCATTATTTCCACAACTCTTATTCATTTTCCCTACCCATAGGATTTGAGTGTCCAGAACACTGCAGGTCCCAAAAGACAGAAATAAAATGAGCCCAAGTAGAATTGAGGTTTTTAGAGCAAAGCACTTTTCACTGCTTTAGTTAACTTTATCATCACTACATGATCTAGAAATGAGGCAGGATCCCTGGAGCCCATTCTAACCTGTAGGCTTAAGGGAAACCATTGATGCAACTCGGGTGAAAGCACTCTTGTCACTTCCAAGCAAGGGCTCAGGAGCTGATTCTGACTCTAAAACAAAAACAAACCATGGTAGAGGGCCCCTCTGGTGATCCAGTCAAGGTCTGCCATAATGGAACCCTGGGAGAGATAGGTCTGTTGGTGGGTGTCTTTAACACTGAAGATATCAGCAGGTAACAATTTCCCGACCCCTAAACTCCAGGGCCTTTAACCTTTGTCTGCCATTACTGTCAAGATGTTTCCCGAGAAGGTGCTATCGGAGGTGCTATCGGAGGGCGGAGGGTGTTCCTGGGCAGAAACGCAGCCTGTGCTTTTTAGGAGGATCTCCGGCTCAGCCTAAAAGCAAATGAGAACAAAACATCAGCTGCTTTTCAGGCTTAGTGATCTCCCTGAACCACCACGTACTCACCAGCCACCTCCTCTAGAATGTTGCTCTCTTCTCTATCTTCAACTTCTCCCTGTCTCCTTTTCCTGAACTTAATTTTTCTCACTAAAGCAACAACAATAATTTTTTTAAAAACCTCTTCTTACCTTAAATTCCCTTTTACCTATGGTCTTTTTTCTGTCCTTTCAATTACAAAGAAAGAAAAGACCTACATTTCTTGCCTAAAATTCTCCCCATCCGTTGACTCCCCAGCCCACTATACTCAGGCTTCTGCAACACTAATTCACCAAAATTCCGTTATTTGGGTCAATGGCATCCTTACTTTCAAATGCAATGGACACTTTTCAGCTCTTACTTTACCTGACCTATATGATAATCGATGACCATGTTCTTTAGAAACTTTCTTTTCTTAGCTTCTGGGACATGATTCTCTCTCCTTCATAGGTAGGCCTTATACCTTTCTGGGTATTTCTTCTCTCTACCCACAGGTCCTTAATCGTTGGGGTCCTTCTGGTTAAGCCTTGGCCCTCTTTACCCTCTAATCCACAGGTGGCAAACACAAGGCCCACGGGCCAAATCCAGCCCTCCATCTTGTTTTATCCAGCCTGGCACCTTGTTTCTACCTGGCAGCGCTGAGCTCTCATGTAACTGTTAAGGCGTAGTTACATTTATACAGTCCTAAAATTACATTTGGCCCTTGGAAGGCAACTGCGAGACTAATGTGGCCCCTGGTGAAAATGAGTCTGACACCCCTGCTCTAATCCTTTCTCCAGGTGGCCTCACCTCAGGAGCTCCATAAAAATATCCACTTCTACATGGATAACCCTTCATTCTGTTTTAACTGGATTTTTTTCCCAATCTCCAGACCTAGAGGCTCAACTGCCTGTGAAAAATCTACCAGAATGTACCACATTTCACCTGAAATTTAGTATTTATAAAGCTGAGCTCACCATTTTCCCTGTCCCACTCCACCAAAAATCTGTTCCTCCTGCATTTATGATCCAAGAGCAGGGGATAGCTAATTACTGTCAGCAGCTTAAATCTGATCTGCTACCTGTTTTTATAAATAAAGTTTTATTAGACAACAGCACATCCATTCATTTACATACTATCTATGGCTGCTCTTGAGCTTCAAAGGCAAAGTTGAGTAGTTAAGACAGAGACCATATAGCTCACTAAGCTGAAAATATTTATAACATTTCACATTATAGGAAGTTTGCCAACCCCAATTCTAAGAGTGTGACCATCTTTCCAGCAATCCAGAGATCATCATTCACTCTTCCACCTTACTCCTACATCAAATTGGTCACAAGGTTCTATTACTTTTACTTCCTAAATATGTATTGGATTCATCCAAACCACTACCTCCCCTCTACCCCGTCTATAATTGCCATTAGTTCAGGCCTTCAAAATCTGGCCTCTTGCCTACTTCTCCAGCCTTGTCTCCTTGTCATCCTCACCCCAAAAATGCCTGCACTCTAATTATAAAGAGCTACTTCCCAGTCCCTGAACTTGCCACATTCCATATGAGCAGGGCCTTGCCTTGTTCACGTATAGTCCCAACACCTTACCCAGGCCTTGTTACGAGGTAGACACTACAAAAAAATTAGGCACAGTGCCTCTATGACTTTCATATACTGTTCCCTCTGCCTTGTGGGCCTTCCTGTGTACTCACTCCTGACAAACTGCTAAGCTTTAACACTGCCCAAGGGTCACCGGCTTTGAGAAGACATCCTAACTCTCAAAGTCAGAACTGATGCTCCTTTCTCTGTGCTCCCGCAGTGGTCATCCATGCAGACTTCTATCATAGTCACAAGTCAGGATGACAAGTTTACATCTTCCTGTCTTCCATGCAAGACCATGGATTCTTTCGCACTTCCTGTGCTCAGTACACACCAGGGAAGAGGGTCAGATCATAAGCACTTTCATAGTTCAGGATCCTGGTGGTATAAGCTAATTAACTCTGTATTCTGAAAGATACCAACTATTTATTGTTTCAGGTGCACTGCAGGGAAGCCAAAGAAGCAAACTAAATTTCTGCTTTCTTTTAAACACAGTCTAGTTGCAGAGACCAGACATCCAAGAAAAATTAAGAGAAGTTCAAGAGATCACTGAGTCCATGTGATCTGGGAACATTTCAAAGAAGGTAGACTACAGAGTATTTTAATAGGAAAGGAAAAGGTGTTCATGGAGACGGGACATTTGTGTAGTGTACAGGCAGTCTAGTCTAGTTGCAATAAAGGGTTCGTAATAGGGAGGTAGGAGACGATGAAAGAAAAGTTTGAGCCCTGGATGTGTAGCTCAGTTGGTTACAGCAGGGGTCCCTGACCTCCAGGCTGCGGACCAGTACCGTGCCTGTTCGGAACCAGGCCGCACAGCAGGAGGTGAGCTTGAATGTAGTATGCTTGAATCGTCCTGAAACCATTCCCCCCAGCCTGGTCTGTGGAAAAATTGTCTTCTACAAAACCAGTCCCTGGTGCCAAAAAGATTGGGGACTGCTGGGTTAGAGCATCATCCCAATATGCCAATGTTATAAGTTCAGTGTCCGGTGAGGGCACATATAAGAGAATGCATAAATAAGTAGAACAACAAATCAATGTTTTTCTCTTTGTCTCTCTCTCCCTTCCTCTCTCTAAAAAAAATAAAATAAAAAATTTTTAAAAAGGTAAGAAATGTTTGAGTGACAGGTCAAAGAGGTCCTGTAGAAAGTTACTGAAAGCCACAGAGATGGAACAAGAGTAGTGTTTTAGGAAAACCATTCTACTCAATAAAGATACAATTGGGAAAATCTCAGCAAACTAGGAATAGAGGAGAATGTCCTCAACTTGATAAAGAATATCTACAAAAACCCTAGCTGGTGTAGCTCAGTGGACTGAACACAGGCTGCCAACCAAAGAGTTGCCGGTTCGATTCCCAGTCAGGGCACATGCCTGGGTTGCAGGCCAGGTCCCCAGTGAGGGCCACGTGAGAGGCAACCATACATTGATGTCTCTCTCCCTCTCTTTCTCCCTCCCTTCCCCTCTCTCTAAAAATAAAAAAAAATATCTTAAAAAAATAAAAAAGAATATCTACAAAAAACCTACAACTAACATCATACTTAATGGTGAGAAACTCCAAAGCTTTCCCTCTAAGATCAGGTACAAAGCAAGGATGCTTTCCCCTCTCACCACTCCTTTTCAACATCATAGTGAAAGCTCTAACTAATGCAGTAAGACAAGAAAAGGAAATAAGAGATACACACATTGGGAAGGAAGAAATGAAACCATCTTTGTTTGAAGATACAATTGGAAGGAAAGGGAAGGATACAGGTCCTTACCTTCTCCTTTAGTTTTGTCTGCAGGAAGAGGGTCAGGCTCTGTAGTTGTTTAGTGAGCACCCTTAGCTCTTGGGCGTACTGGCATCTCTTCTCCAGTTCTTTCTCCTCATTCTCTGCTATGGTGCTAGCCAGCTTAGCCCTGAAATAAAGAAGGAACAGAGAGATTATGTTACCTTCTCTGAACACCTCTCCCAAATCCCACACAGAGCTGCATTCAAAGAGGGAAATAAGGCTCTTAGACCTGGTCACAATGCCATTCCTGGAGTCTTTAGCTTCTAAAAGAGTTCCTGGGAAAGGTAAGCACTTAGAGGGAAAGCAGGGAAAGGCAGAGATCTTACTTCAGGTTCTCTACAGTATCCTTGAGATCCTCACACTGCAGGCTGCGCTCCCGGAGCACTTCCAGTGTAGTTTTCAACTGACACTCAACCTGGCCCAGCTCCAAGTGAGCTACCTGATTCTCTTGGTCTGCAAACTGGGAAAGACAGAAGGAAGAAAGGAGAGGAGCGAGAAAGGGGTGAGGGTGGGGGATGAATCTAAGTGGGAAATGTTAGAGACCTGGGAACAGAGGCTTTTCCTAGTCCAGTCTCAAACCTCAACTCAGTAACCTCAGGTAAGAGTCTCACTCCTGCCAGGTCCCCTGCCCCAAGCCATATCCTTACCTCCAGAGTCTCCTTCAGGTCCTGCACCTCCTTGGCCAGGACAGCATGTTGTTGCTGCAGCTCTGTTTGCATGTGTTTTAGTGCCATCTCTTCCTTTTTCCATCTACCAGAGACATTAGACCCCATTGGTCCTGTATCTTGTGCACCTACTGACACAATAACCTGACAGGAACTCACTGAGTAGCCTGCTGTTCATTGCTCTGGGTAAGCTGGCACAGCAACTCATCCTTCGTGGCCAGGTCCTGGGTGCAGTGGGCATGCTGGCTCTGTAGCTCTTTTAGCTGACTCTGCGTGCTGGCCAGAATCTGCAGCTGAGCCTGGAGATCTAAACCAAAAGTATCCTAATGACACCATGTGGTCACCAGGCCAGAACCTCCCCACGGTTGTGCTCTAAACAAGTGCTATAGAGCATTTTCTTGTTCTATTGCCATACTCCAAACCTTAGCAGGGCACAACTGCTTGCATGCATGCACACTCACCTGTTGCTAGGTGACTATTTTCCAACTCCAGTTGTTCTATTTGGCCTTTGCAGTCCTCTAACTGGGTAGAGACTTGTTCCAGCTCCCTGGAAACCTAGGAAGAAAAGATAGTTTTCCTCCCACAGTTGCCCCTGAATCAAGAGTCCCAGGAAGTGGTCTAGCTTCTCTTTCTGGACAGAACAGCAAACTACCTTGATCCTGGGCAGCAACACTGCAGCAAATAAGGCTGATCCTCAGGAAAAAGTGGAAACAGGAGAAAAGTTGCTGAAGAAGATGCTGAAGAGCAAAGGAAACAACTGGGCCCAAAGCCATCTTACAGGGAAGGGACCTGGATGGCCTCCAAACCCACAAGATAGAAAGAAGACAGGTCTAGGGTAAGTCTAATGATACCACTCATTTGAAAGGCCTTCTGTAAAGAAGGGGGAGGAAACCAGGCCTAAGCAGTTGCCCCTCCTGGTTTGTACCTGCTGTTTTTCCTCAATTGCAGCATCACGTTCCTGTAGCATCTGCCGGCTCTTGGCTGTGAGTTTCTCTGTGAGTTGTCGAGACCGGCTCAGCAAAGCTGTCCATGTTATATACTACCAGGAGAAGCAAGTGGGTCAGTCAAGCACTCGTAAGGCAAGATTCCTAATGGGGCTGGCTGTGAGTAAAGGAGTGGTATAATGGCCCGAAATACTCACATCCAGTTGCATGGATGTCCAATCCTGTTGCAAGATTGAAGTAAGACTCACTGCCTGCTGAGCCAACTCTTCTTGCTCAGTATGAAGACCTACCTACACAAGAAGAAGTGCCTATGGAAGGGGCCCCCTTCCTCTGGATACAACAGAGTGGGGGTAGATGACCACATTCCAGTGTATCAGCATGGATCTCAATAAAGAAAATGCCCTCAAATTACCAGTTGGGTCTGGGTTTCCTTCAAGAGTCCTCTGAATTCCCCCATGGATGCCAGGTTCTGTTCCAGCTGGCTGATGCGCTGACTGGCATGTGCACAGAAAGCCTCTAGCACTGTTTCTGCCTGTTTAGGGAAGAGGTTTCGAGGGCACACCCGGTAGACAGAGGAGGGAAACAGCACAAAAATCCATACTATCTGCTATACCGTTAGTTTAATTCGTTATTCCCCAGGGCAGGCAATTCTGAGACCACCCATCTCTGTCTCAAGTGAATTTGAGTTCCTGCAGGATCCTGAGGAAGAAATCCCTTACATCCAGGAACAAAAGCCTGACATCTTACCGCATCCTTGCCTCTAAGAGCCATTTCCTCTCTGTGCTTTGCCTCCTCCCTTTCTGTTTTAAGGCTCTGGAGCCTTGCCCTCAATTTCTTCAACATATCAAAACAGCAGGAGACCAAGGTTTCTGTGCGCTGAGACTACAAAATAAAAATCAGATGTGTATCTGGTTCCCTCTTTTGGCTTTCAGACTCACCAGAGGCCTCTGCCTTAATCTACATGCTGCTTACCTCCTGACTCACAGTAGTTTTATCTTCCTCTAAGTGCAACAGAGATAGGTGAAGCAAGGATACCAGCTCTTTAGAGACCAGCACCCACGATTGCTGTAGAGGGAGAGACAGTTAGGCTAGATCAAATAAAGTCACTAAGCAGGAAATAAAATAAGCAGGGACACTGGTGAGGAAAGCCACTCACACCAATTTTAAGCTCCAATAAGATGTTCTTAACAAAGGTTTGGAGACCTCCCTCCCTTCACCACCACCACTGAGTACCACCATCAGCTAACCACCTAGGATTTTCACAGGAGACCCAGTGGTCAATCGACACTTACCATAACATTCCTGGTCTGCTGGAGAGTCTGTTCAATCTCTTGTGTCTTTCGAAGATGCTGAGGCTTCTTATTTACCTAGCCAGAGAAACTGCGTTGTTCCTTTTATGCAGGCAGCAAGCACCACAAGTACCTTGTTTCCCACCCACCCATCGAGATACAAGAGCCTTCCCTATTAAAAGCAGGAGCAAGCCCTGGCTGGTGCGGCTCAATGGACTAAGCATTGGCCTGTGAACCAAAGGATAGCCAGTTCAATTCCCAGTCAGGGCACATGCCTGGGTTGCAGGCCAGGTCAGGCCCCTAGTAGGGGGCACTCGAGAGGCAACCACACCTTGATGTTTGTCTCCCTCTCTTTCTCCTTCCCTTCCCCTCTCTCTAAAAATAAATAAATAAAATATTTTAAAAAGCAGGAGCAAGATCATAGCTTGATGAAGCCAAGTCAGAAAAAAATTCCAGAGATAGGTAAAAATTTCCTTTTTAAAATATCTTTTTTTTCTACTTATAAGGACAATGTTTATTGTAATATTTTGGAAATACAGAAGTGATTAAAATCAGGGAAAAAAATCATTACCAATTTCATCACCTAGAGCACTGATTTTTAACCAACAGTGCCACACCTATTTCAAGAGATTTCAGTTTACCTCCACACTGGGATTTTGCTATCAGGATTTGCTGTAACTGGTGAGTATATTATACTTCCCAGCTGCCAGAGGTGGGAGGATGGGGGGAGGGGATGGGGGGGATTTCAGAGAAATTACCATATTCAGTAAATTTTAAGATGATTATATTTTTACATTTTTTACACCACCAAAATTGGGATGCATTTTAATATTGTGTCAGATTTGATGAAATATAGTAATGCTTAAGAAAAACTACAATTGAGATTATATATATTTATATTTGGGTTCCTGCTTTTATTACTTAATTTCATTATACTAATGTTATTTAGCCCTGAATTTATATTTGCTCTTAGTGTAATAGCCTGAAACTGGGATATCTGCTTTAGGGGGACCTATCACAGTGGAGAACCATCCATTTTTAACTTCTGCTGATAATTTACCTCACCTCAAAGCCTCTCAGAGGCTATCTGAACTCCGATTTCCTTTCTTTAAAAACCTTGAATGTATGTTAAACTTACTCTCCCATGTTAAGAATTCTTCATAAACATACTTTTAAATAACTGTAAAATATCCCATCTTATGGATATACCATTATTTTTTATATTTTTCATTATTTTTTACAGTTTTTTTTCAAAGATTTTATTTCTTTTTAGAGAGGGGGAAGGGAAGGAGAAAGAGAGGGAGAAAAACATCAGTGTGTGCAATTGGTTGCCTCTCACACACACCCCCAACTGGGGACCCCACCCACGACCCAGGCAACTGCCCTGACTGGGAATCCAACCTGCAACCTTTTGGTTCACAGGCCGGCGCTCAATCCACTGAGCCACACTAGCTAGGGCTCATTATTTTTTGTTTTAAAGTTACCATCTTTATGCCAATTTTTTCCTCTTAGGATATAGCCCTACAAGTGAAGTTACAGGGTCGAAAAGTTTGAACTGCTTTAAGAGTCTTACTTAAACATCCTTCATAAAAAGGTTGAACCCAAAAGGTTGTGGGTTTGATTCCCGGTCAGGCCACATGCCTAGGTTGGAGGTTTGGTCCCCAGTCAGGGCATGTGCAAGAAGCAACCAGTTGATGTTTCTTTTTCACACTGGTTTCTCTCCCTCCCTGCCGCTCTCCCTGAAATCAATAAACACGTCCTTGGGTGAGGATTAAAAAAAAAATGTTGAACTGCCTTATATTCTACTGTCAGTAGGACAATGCTTATCAGCATTATCTATTTTATTCTTTGATATTTTGTCAGAAGAAAATAGCATTATTGTTTCAATTTTCATTTCTCTGATCATCAGTAATGGTAAACTTCTCAAATATTTATTAGTCAATTTTGTCTTCTTATTCTCTGATCATCATCTTGGGGCAGATAAAAATCTTAGTGTGCTATGCAGAGCAGACACATATGATCTCAAAGGCAGCAGAGCTACGGAAAGACTGAAGTTCTGAGAGAAAAGCAGGGAGCCTTCATTACTGCTGAAAGGCAGCCATCATCTGGGAAAAAAACTGACTGCTGCAGCCGAGTCACTGCGTCACAACGCTCATGATGTTACAGCAGTCTGGAATCAAGGGGGCAGATCTCTTGGAGTTCATCACTCCCTTCTCCAGCAAAGCAGTGACCACTTCCTCCTATGTCGTGCAGTAAGGCACGGAGTACCCCCTGAGCCCTGGACAAGGCGCACACGCTGTGCAGAGCTGGGCAGTAGGGCAGGTGATGAGATTAGTGTGAAGGAGGAAGCCAAGTGGCAAGGACACAGCACTGTGAGGGGAACGGCTGAAGGTGCTGTCATTTCTCCTCTTTGATTCTGCTCCAGTGGCCTCCGAAGGGATTTGGCAAGCTTCAGGGGAAGAGGTACAAGGCCGACTGGGGGATAGGAAATGAGGTCAAGGACAAGAGAAAAGAATACAAAAATAAGAAAACACAGGAGAGAAATTGAGCAGCTAAAGGAACAATAAAGCCTATGGTTTCCAGGATTTGGGCAAAAGGTGAAGTCATTATTTGAGGATATTTTCAACACAAAGGAGGTCTTCGGGCATTTGGAGAACATCTCTTCTTGGCAACAGCCACCTATTAACCTCACCAGCCAGGGTACTGAGGCTCTCAATTTCTTCCCCTGACACCATCCCTTTCCCTCCTCAGCCTGGGTTGTCATAGCTAGAGTCCTCTACAATTCTTTTCCTCTCATATCTGCTGTAGTAATTTTGAAAGACTGAGTGCCCTTAAGTTTAAATTGTTATAAAGGTTGTAATTTCTACTATATTAAAAATATTGACAGTTTGAAATAGAACTGCTAAATCACTCAAATATATCCAGTGCTATAAATACATACATCGTAATGACTTAATACCTACTTTATATCTTTAAAATACATGAAAAACCTCTTCTCTAACAACAGTTAGAAATTTTATATTTTTCTTCTTGAACCTGTATTTCTTTTTTTTTTTTTTTGAACCTGTATTTCTAGTGCTCACAGAATTTTATCCTAATGGAGTTTTAAGTCTGTTATTAACCAATATATCTACAACAACAAACGGTCATCTAAATTTAAATTAAAATTTCTTTTAAATTCCTCTGACCACAAACTTTTACATGAAAAAATTTCTTTTGGATAGAGAAATATTTTTTAACAATTATATACTAATTATTGCAATATTATAATTTTAATAAAATCACAAACATACCTTATAAAATTTGATTGGTAATCATCTATTAATGAAATGGATGGAGCCTCCCTCTCCCTATTAGTTCATGTGCCTATGGATTACTATAATTCCTACAATAAGACATGGTTCAGCAACAATTCCGTGCCCACTTCAATCCTTCTAGATGTAAGCACTGAGAAATCTTCACATAAATAATGGGAATGAGTAAGAGTGAAAGAAGGCAAGAAGGGCATGCCATCCAATTCTAAGAGCTCCTTTGGAGATCTATGCCAAAAATCTCAGTGAACTTTCATCAAAAATGTTTAATGATCCACTAAAGTAAAGTTTTCCTTCAATTTTGTTAAAAGTGTGCAAAAACTATAGGTTATATGATCATTATAGTCATTCACTTTCCTAGCATGTACACAAATATTTTCTATTATTTGATTGCTATCCCTTGACAACCTAAGATTCAGGATAGGCAGTAAATATGGGTGTTTTTCGTAAAGTGGGCAAGGGCAATTGAGAATGGGGAAGTAGGAAAGCAAGAAAATTAGCAGAGTACATTTGGAAGGTGAAGATCTAGAAACCAATTCCTTTAGGACTTTCCTTGCTTACATTTCCTTGGAAAGTCTTGACATATCCAATGGGTATAGTGAGTACCCACAGCTTTAAGGAATTTTCCAGATTCACAGCTTTTACATATTCTAAGGAGGAACCTGTGGTTAAGGAGTCTCCTTCACCCAATGGCAGTTTATCAGCTTAGTTTCTAAGAAAGTGGGCCCACTGGGATCTTCCACACTGCGGGAGTAACCTTCTTACCCCACTGACAGAGGTGTCAGCTGTGGCAGTCTGTGTGCTTCTGTCCTGAACTTCTGGGTGAGGGGTAGTTAGCTGGCTCTTCCAATTCCGCAGCTGGCGGGAGAGACCCTCCAGAATGACGAGAGAGTTCATCAGGGTATCTTCTAGGTCATGTCGAGATAAGGCAGTCAGATCTGGAGGATGGCTACAGCAGAAACAGAACATGAGAAAGTAGGGGAAGGGATGGGAGTGGCAGGTCCAGGTTAATGGAGCCCAGGAGGCACAAGGATATAGGGACACTTACCCCCATAGGAGATGCTCCCCCTCAGAAGTACTGTCCTTGGTGCCCACCGGGCCTGTCTGGGACGTGTTTGTACTCTTTTCCTGTGGTGGCGCTGGGGGAGTAAACCAAGTCCCCACCGAGCAAGTAGGGAAAGGAGTAGTGCCAGTTGCAGCATCCCGAAGCACAGAGGGAAGGGATAAGCTCTGGCGGAGATTTTCCAACATGACTGAGGTATTTAAACCTTTTTCCAGCCAGGCCAGTGGGGACATCCAAGGCTCTGTATCAGAGATGAGAATCCTACCAGCATCTTCCACTGCTGGGCCTGGAGCTGCCTGGGACTCCATTTCTCCTGGATTTGGGGTCAGGCATGTGGATGGAATATCTTCCATATTGGAGACAAGTGCTTTATCTCCCAACTCAGCCTCCTCAGGGAGTGTGGAAAAGCTCATTTCTCTTTCCTCAATAACTCTGTGCTCTACTATTTCAGTTTCCTTCCCTGAGTCCACATGACTGACAGGAAAATCTGCTGCTAAGGAAGTTGAAGAGGGAAGACAGAGCGTGGAGGTAGGCAAGAAGGCATTACTTTCAGAAGACACGAAGTCCTCAGGCACAGCCTCAGTTCTCTTGTCTGTCAAGCTTTCCTTGGAGCACTGTAGCTGTTGCTCAGAACAAGGACTTGGTGGACACTCCAAGAGATGGGATGGAGGATCCTGAAATGTAAGTTTCTCAAGCACAGCAGGAACAACTTCTGAAAAGGTGTCTTCCATGCAAGGTTCCACCTCCTTTCTCAGCAGATCGCCTGGCCTCAAAGGCTCACCTAGAGAGAATCTGTTTGTCTCTGCCACGATATTCAAATGGGCCTCAAGTGCAATGTCTAGCTGCTGCCCTCCTGGAGAGGATACACAGACTGAGGTTTTAACCACATTGCTGTCCGGTGGGTCTACTGCTTCCTCAGATGTTTTGGGAGTGGAGTTGTTTTGGGGAATCAGATTTAGGGGCTGCTCATCTGATTCATGTTGACAAGTTTCTAGCCACTTTGAGGGGTGGATGAACTGCTCTGATGGGGAGTCTGTCATCTTAGCATTTTCAAAATCCACTAAAGATGCGTTATTGTTGCCCTCCTGCCAAAGGAATTGAAAGTAGTTGATTAAGGCAGTCAATTACGGTTCCCAACATAAAATGATGGGTACAGGATACTGTCCAAACTCAGAAAAAGAAGAGTTCTCATTTTCTCTGCTTAGATAAGACTTTGGCTAAGCCTTGCTGCTCACTACAGAGACCCAAAAGCAGGGAAAGAAAAGCTGCAAGCCATTTTGGGTCCTTCTAAGTGAACCCACCTACAATATAAACAAGGCTGAGATAATTTATCTATACCACAGGGAGAGGGTAGCTTGAAAGTGAGCTCACTCCTCTTCAATTCTAACTCCAGTTCACTTCAAGGGGGAATAGCAGGAGGGGTCCCTAGGCTCAAGCTCTGTTAAAATCTAGAGTTGGTACAAGATTTCCTTCCTTCCAGAACAGATGAGAAATTGGGGACCAGCATTAGAGAACACTTGGCCCACAGAGATCCATGGATCCTAAAGGGAAAGGGCAACATCCACCTGTGCCAGTAACCTAGTCTCCCTGAACCCCAAGAGCTGAAGGTATGCTCTTCATGGGCATGGGTTACATGAATACATGGGTTGACCACTGAACCCTTGTATTTGAAGGGCTCTAGCCTTTGTAGGAGAGGAGAATAAAGTGCAGAGAGACTTCTACCTGGGGCCCTAATAAGAGACTGATAAGCTCCCTCCTGCTGGTTCATGGGGAGAAGGACCACTGTACCTTCTACCACTTGCAGGGTTGCTGGTCCTGAGACTCAATGAACAAGAAAAGAAAAATATGAGTGTACTTTAGTGGATGTAGTAGTCAGAGAAAGAACAAACCCCAACATAGTTAGAAAAGGTAGACACCAACAAAACACAGGTGATGGAAGAAACGGATGACGATTGGAACCAAAAAAATAAATGAGTGTGTAAAAAAGATCCAGTACAATACACAGACACACAAAGACTTTATGGTAACAATAAATATTACTGTTAAACAAAAAAAATGTAGTGAAAAGAACTGTAAGAGGACGGTCTGAGTTGAGACTGGAATTGCTGGCCTAGACAATCAAATGGAAGAAATACCTTAAAGCAAAGATAAAAGTACCCCCCAAAATGTAAATATTAGGGAAAAGCTGAGAGAACTGGAATATAAATTCGATAAACCTAACACGTGGCCCTGGCTGGTGTGGCTCAGCAGATTGAGTGCCAGCCTGTGAACTAAAAGGTCACCAGTTGGATTCCCAGTCAGGGCACATGCCTGGGTTGCAGGCCACATCCCCAGCTGGGGTTGTGCAAGAAGTAAGTGATAGATGTATCTATCGCACATCAATGTTTCTCTCCCCCTCCCTCTCTCCTTTCCCCTCTCTCTAAAAATAAATCAATAAAATCTAAAAAAAAAGAAAGAAAAGAAAAATAACCCAGACTACAATCTGAAATTACTATTAAAGAAAAAACAAAAAACATAACATGTGAACAAAACAAGTTCCAGGAGGAAAGAGAACACATACAGATGAGGCACTGATTAACAAATACAGGGTGGGGCAAAAGTAGGTTTACAGTTGTTCATATAGAAAATAATACAATAATTAATAAGTAATAATACAAAAATAAACTCTGTGTTTTGTGTACTCACAACAGTAAACCTACTTTTGCCCCACCCTGTATTAGGAGAAAATTTATCTAAGGTAAAGAAAGACCTGACTTTGCATATTGAAATGGCCACCAAAATTTTTCCAAACAGGATTAACAAGAAAAATACAAAAAAAGATAAAATTTCTGAGCTACAAGGAAGACAAAACTATTTTAGAAGTTTCAGACAGAAAGACACATTATTAAAAAAAGAAAAAGAAAAAAAGAATCAGACTTACAGGAAAAGTCTAACAAGGGCTTCTGATAGTCTACAAATGTCCTATTTACTGACCTGAATATTGGTTACAATAACGAGTGCTTTATACAAATGTGTTAAGCTGCATGCTTAATGTACTTTCACATATTTTAACTTTTAAAAATTTCTCTTTAAAGATTCATTCATCATTTATAAATGTTCTGGTATGCATTCTTTATAGTGAAGTGATACTATGTCACATCTTATTTATATTAGCAAATCAATATATTTTTTGTATTTAATTATAAAAAGTTTTTGAAATTTACTTGCAAATATACTTTTTCCATTTGGCACTATGATTTGTTAGCTGAATATATATCACCTTTTCCTAAGGCTGTCCCCATACTTAATTTCCTTAAGTATTCATTTTAAGTAAAGCACTCACTATATAGGAATTTGTATTTTGAGGGTGCTTGATCTATCTACAAAGAAAAAATAGGAAATACTGTATTATAAAATACATCTAGAAGTCTTAATTGTATTTTTTTAACTTAATATTAGACTTGTGTGCATGGAAGTAATTACGGTACATCATTACTGTAGTTTAAAAGTTGTACATGATAAGATATACTTTGTTTTTACTGTGTGTTTTTACTGAATGATCTATTCCGTATTCCAAGGTGAGCATGAATAAAATTAGGTTAACTGTAAAAAAAGTGTTTTTTTTTTCTTTCAAAGTACTAAAGGAAAAGTAGAAAATAAATGAGATAGCAAAGAGCTACCAGGCAAAGCAAAAAGAGAGCACAGGCAGCAATATTAACATCAGAAAACACAGAATGTAAGGTTATAGCACTGGCTGGTGTAGCTCAGTGAATTGAGCACTGGCCTGGGAACCAAAGGGTCACTGGTTTGATTCCCAGTCAGGGCACATGACTGGGTTGCAGGCCAGGTCCCCAGTTGGGGGCACGTGATGGGCAACAACACATTGGTGTTTCTCTCTCTCTCTTTCCCCTTCCCTTCCTCTCTCTCTAAAAAATAAATAAATAAAATCTTAAAAAAAAAAGAATGTAAGGTTATAGCACTATTATGATAGAAGACATAACTATATATGATATAAAAAACATAGATCAGTCAATATTAAATAGCCCAGAAGCTAAATATACAAACTAAAGACTTTTAGATGCAAAAGTACACCTTAAAGTTCTTGCTGTGTTTATCAAGTTCCTATTTATCTCATTTAAAAATATCTTAAGAAGAAAATATTTGTGTATCATAAAACTGATAAGGGATTAATATCCAGAATATATAAAGAACTCCTAAAAACTCAACAACAAAAAAACCCCAAAGAAATCAACTTAAAAATGGGCAAAGGACTAGCCCTGGCTCAGTTGGTTAGATGCCATCCTGATACACCAAGGATGCAGGTTCAATTCCCGGTCAGGGCACATACAAGAATCAACCAATGAGCCCTGGCTGGTGTGGCTCAGTGGGCCGGGCGCTGCCCTGCAGACGGATAGAAAGGCTGCTGGTTTGATTCCACGTGGGGACACATTCCTGGGTTGCAGGCCAGGTCCCTAGTTGGGGGTGTGAGAGAGGCAACCAATCAACGTTTCTCTCTCACACCAATATTTCTCTCCCTTTCTCCCTCCCTTCCCCTCTCTCTAAATATAAATAAATAAAATCTTTCAAAAAATAAAAAATAATAATTTATTAAAAAAGACCTCATACATCTGATACTCAGGCTGTCACCCGTTTTTACATATTCTTCTTGCTTCCTCTAACCTATTTTATTTATATCCCATCACCTTCCAAAAATAATTCAGACTGCATGAAAAAGAAGATAGGTTGACAGGTCATTTGATCAGGTTAACGAAATACAAAATCATGATCAAAAAAGAAAAAGCAAATCTTCCTATTTCAAAGAGTACAGTAGCTATATCTGATGATCAGATTTGACCCCGAGCTTTCTGAAGCCAGAGCAAGAGGGAAAACATGGCAAACTGCATAGTTTTCATTATCAGAAAGAGAAAGGCATAGAATGGATGGATACACAGTGGGGCAAAAGTAGGTTTACGGTTGTGAGCACGCGAAACAGAGCTTATTCTTGTATTATTTATCAATGATTGTATTATTTTCCATAGAACGACTGTAAACCTACCTTTGCTCCACCCTGTACTGCCTCACTCTGGCAGCTGTCTGGCCTCTATATAAGTGAGCCCACGTTAGAGGGAGACTACTAATCAAAATGATATTATAGAATTTCTCTTTAGTTTCGGAAAGATTGAACGGGGGAGGAGGTAATAAAATCCTACAGCTAAATAGAGGTACAGGTTCTCAGTGGATTTCCTTTAACCACCTTAGGGCACCTCTCTGTTGGCCTGAATAGCTGTAAATGGATGTCACTAAGGTAGAAGACTTCATTATCGTTATTAATTATGTTCTAGCTGTGGCCCTCAGTTCCTCTGAGCTCTCGGCCTCGGCAAACAGCCCAGTGGAGAAGCTGGCCAGGTGAAGCTCACCTGCAGTCCCGGTTTGCACAGCGATGGGGTCAGCGAGTAGCCTGTCTGGGGCCTTTTTCCAGAGCCGGTGAGGGCACCGGGCTGCAGGTTAAGTTCTTGGAGAGGAGTTCTCATAGCTGCTTTTCCCTGAGAAAGAAAGGAGAATGTGAGGAAGCCCAGACTGTCAGCCCGCCCCTCCTCCTAAGAAGCTCCCACCCTAGTCGCGCGGAAACGTCAGGACCAACAAAACCTTCCACACGCTTCCTCCCCCCTCCCGCGCCCCCCAAAAACTCGACTCAGCTGTGTTTCTCCATGTGGCTCTCCCGCTCACCGGTTGGGGAGAAGGCGACAATTTTTTCACCCGCCACATCTTTAACACAGAACGCAGAACGATCACCTCGCTGACCCAAGAGGTGACGGCTACTTCACCCGTCGTCTACTTTTGAAACTGCGCCTCGCTCCCGGATTGGCTGCGGAACCTCAGTGCGTCAGTCCGGCGCGTTCGCTCAGGGAGCCAGACTCGAGGGTGGGAGGCGGGGCCAGCGCGGGCCACGCCCCTCCGTACTACAGTGGCGCGCTGGCCCTCCGCGGGTCCCTCCCCGCCGTAGCGGGCGGGAGGGTCGGAGGTGCGTCACGCCTAAGGCGGTTAGGTGACCACACCTCAGGGGAGTCCATCCCTCCTGCTTCCAGTGGGCCACTCTCACATCCTGTCGGAAAAGTTGTCTCCGTGGTCTGGCCTTAGCAAGGTTTCCCTCAGGTGTCCCTCTGTTACCTCGCGCCTCGGCCTCGACTGGAAAGAGCCGGCCAGGCAGTCTGCAAGGGAAAGATGAGGGGAGCGGTTTTCGCTTAGGCTTGGTCTGCCCGCGCATGCTTGTAGGCTCTGCATCGGGAATGGCCTGAGACCTAGTTCTCAACCCCATTTTATCCCCTTTTTACCGACGAAGGAATTGAGTCAAAGATCATGAAATTTGCCCAATGCCCCGCAGGTAGTAAATGACTGTCGAGATTGCAACCCGCACTACCAACTACATTTTCCTGTCACGTAAATCCCCCGTGTATGGGAAATCTAGCGTAGCTGTTGCAGGTGCGAGCAACTAAACGTAAGTATTCAGAGATAGAAGTTTATAATTAAGTGTGTTCCTTGGAGCACTTACGGCACCTTATTTACACTATTGGGTACTTCAAGTGTGGCTAGCCCAAATGAGGATGTGTTGTAGGTATAAAATACCAACTGTATTTAGAAGACTTTGTATTTTTTAAAAAGAGTGTAAAATATCTTATTTTTAAAATACTGGCCTTGGCTGGTGTGGCTCAATGGGACTGAGCGCGGGCCTGCAAACCAAAGGGTCACCAGTTGGATTCCCAGTCAGGGCACGTGCCTGGGTTGTGGGCCAGGTCCCCAGTAGGGGGAGCACAAGGGGCAACCACACATTGATGCTTCTCTCCCTCTCGCCTTCCCTTCCCTTCTCTCTAAAAATAAATAATAAAATCTTTAAAAAATATATTGACTACATGTTGAAATATTTTCGGTGTATTGGCTTAAGTAAAATACTTTAAAAGTAATTTCACCTGTTTCTTTTTACCTTGTTAATGTAGCTACTAGCAAATTTGAAATTACTTATGAGTCACATTTCTGTTGGATAACACTGCTCTGGAAACATAATGGTCCCAGACTGTAGGCACTAGAAATAGCAGTTGCCTGAATGGAAAACTGGGAGAAAGACAAAGAACACAAATTTGGGATTGCCCAAGACTCAGCAGAAGGAGTGCCAATGTATATGTACTTCTGGTCAAAAATTTACAACAAATAAAACAAAGGTGGGAAGAGACAGAAAATCCACGACGGAAAACTTTTAAGTGCTAGGAGAAAAGCTTGTCTATTATAGAAATGTGTGAATTGGACAGTGATTGGGAAAGGCGCTGCAAGATGAGACGGAGAGAGAAATCGCGACGCAGGGCACGGACTTGGCGTGCCGCGGCCATTGAAGACGGGAATTTGGAAGAAATGGAAGAAGTACGGCTTAAGAAACGAAAAAGACGAAGAAATGTGGATAAAGATCCTACAAAAGAAGATGTGGAAAAAGCTAAGAAGAGAAGAGGCCGCCCTCCTGCGGAAAAACTATCACCAAATCCCCCTAAACTGACCAAGCAGATGAACGCTATCATCGATACCGTGATAAACTACAAAGACAGTTCTGGGCGACAGCTCAGTGAAGTCTTCATTCAGTTACCTTCGAGGAAAGAATTACCCGAATACTATGAATTGATTAGGAAACCAGTGGATTTCAAAAAAATAAAGGAAAGAATTCGTAATCATAAGTACCGGAGCCTGGGTGACCTGGAGAAAGATGTCATGCTTCTCTGTCATAACGCTCAGACGTTCAACTTGGAGGGATCTCAGATCTATGAAGACTCCATCGTCTTGCAGTCGGTGTTTAAGAGCGCACGGCAGAAAATTGCCAAAGAGGAGGAGAGTGAGGAAGAAAGCAATGAAGAGGAGGAGGAGGAGGAGTCGGAAGCAAAGTCTGTTAAGGTGAAAATCAAGCTTAATAAAAAAGAGGAGAAGGGTCGGGACAAAGGAAAAGGCAAGAAAAGGCCAAATCGAGGAAAAGCCAAACCTGTCGTGAGTGATTTCGACAGTGACGAAGAGCAGGATGACAACGAACCATCAGAAGCAAGTGGGACTGATGATGAGTGACCGATGCGGCCCTTTTTCCTCGGTAGAGTTGAATTCTTCCTCCCCCTCCCTTTCCTGCCCAGTGCGTTCATTTGTCATAAGGGCCCTGGGTAGTTTCTATGTCATCTTCATCTATAAACTAGCTTTAGGATAGTGCCAGACAAACATATGATATCATGGTGTAAAAAAAAACACGCACACATACACAAATATTTGTAACATATTGTGACCAAATGGGCCTCAAAGATTCAAAGATTAAAACAAACAAAATAAAGCTTTTGATGGGAAAAAAAAAAAAAAGAAATGTGTGAATTGGAATGCTTAGTCCTTGTAGCAGTTGGTATGTCAGATGCCAGGTGAGTAGGCAAAGGATATGGTGCTTCCAGCAGCAAATTAGAAGGGATATGGAAGGGTAGATATGAGAGGGAGGACACAATTGTAAATAGGTGACATAAACAGAATTAGTTTGTTGGTGTTGTATAATAAATTTTTTAATTTGGTGTTTTATAAATTATAAAATAGCAGATGCTTGTTACAGCAAGTGAAACAATACAATGCAAAGATGTATTAAAGGCAAAGCTTCCCCTGCCGGCTATAAACAAAATGTGTACACCTTTATAAGAATACATGCACACACATGTGTGTTTTGTGTTTACACATTTTTTTTTTTTACCCTCAGAATTAACTGATGTGCACACTGGGGTCTCTGGGATTAAGAGCTAGTGCCTTTCTATTTTTTTCCCCTTTTTCCACGTGCATTACTCTCTCCCTTCCATGTTTGCTTTCTCATGTTCTTTCTCTCTCTTACATACACACACAAGGAAGGGGAAGAAAGCATTGAGTCCTTTACACAAATAACATCATTTCTTATACCCCTGCATTTTTTTCCTCAATGTCTTCTATAGAGCCTCTAAGTCAACTGATACAGATCTAGTTGACTTGTCACTTCATATTCCTTGCCCTTAAAAAAAATAGGTTAACTTTTATAATTTTTAAAGAGTTCTGTGTTATAGACATTAACTATCATCAGTGTGAGTATTTTTTAAGATCTATTTTTTCATTCATTGACTTCATTAATGCTATGTTTAGCCTAAGATAAAACTTATGTGGTCAATATATTTATCTTTCCTTTCAGAGCATCTGGGTTTCTTGAGTGATTCATTCATCAAATTTTTATGTGAATGTTTTTCTCTTTTATAGTGTTTTCATTTCCTGTCTTGGTCTAGGTATCTCCTCCAGTTCTTGGTAGGTCTAGCCTCCCAAATGTTCCTCTAAGATTACTGTTTTGATCTTCACATTTAAACCCTTAATGTATCTGGAATTAAGTTTTGTCTGTGATGTATATAGTAGGCGTCCAGCTATTTAAAAACAACTATAGTTTTTGAATTTTAGGATTAGAGATTATTTACTTTATAAAAATCCAATTCCATAACCCAAATCAGCAACTCAGAAGTATCCACCAGGATGAAACTGTGGAATTATTAGCCTCACTAATGTGTATGGCAGAGTACTGAACAAAGGAGGCCATGTGACAGCTCCATAAATCAGCAAAACTTTAGAGAGAAGCCAGTGAAATCGGAAATAATATGTTCTCAGAATATAAACAAAACCAACCTATAGGAAAGAAGGCAGCATACTCTTTTAAAAAATAACAATAACCATCATTCTTGATTATTTTTTCAGAACTCTTCATAGGGTTGTACTAGTTTGCTAGGGCTGCCATAACAAAGTACCACACACTGGGTTGCTTACACAACAGAAATTTATTTTCTCAAAATTCCAGAGGCTAGAAGTCTGAGATCAGGGTGACAGCAGCATTGGTGTCTTCTGAGGCCTCTCTCAATGGCTTGTAGATGGCTGTCTCCCTGTATCTTCACATCGTCTTCCCTCTGTGTGTGTCTGTCTTAATTCCCTCTTCTTTATAAGGACACCAATCGTATTGATTAGGGCCCACCCATATGACCTCATTTGAATGTAATTACATCTTTAAAGACCCTATCTCCAAATACAGTCACATTCTGAAGTACTAGGGGGTAGGACTTCAACGTGTGAGTTGTGGAAGGGACACAATACAGCACATAACAGAGGTTAATGCAATCAATATGATTTTATTCCATTAATTTAATTTTTTAAAAAAGCTTTGACAAGATTTTTACATTGAAGACTACTTAAAGAAGTAACTAATGCCCTGGCTGGTGTGGCTCAGTGGATTGAGCACCAGCCTGCAAACCAAAGGGTTGCCAGTTCTATTCCCAGTCTTGGTCACATGCCTGGGTTGCAGGCCAGGTCTCCAGTTGGGGACATATGAGAGGCAACCACACATTGATGTTTCTCTCCCTTTCTTTCTTCTTCCCTTCCCCTCTCTTTAAAAATAAATAAAATCTTTTAAAAAAAGAACTAAGGAATAGAGATTACCAGTTTTTAAAAAATCAGTGAATAAGTAAACAAATGAACCAATCAATATATTATAAAGTGATTCAGGTTAGAGGTGAGAAACAATGAGTAGGACTACAAAGACACTGCTCTAGAAGAAGTATATAAGGATTGGTCTTGAGACTAATTATAAATTCTTTTTATTTTTATTTTATCTTTTTTATATTTTAACGAGTGGGGAAGGGAGGGAGAAAGAGGGAGAGAAACAGTGATGTGAGAAACAAAAAGATTGGCTCTCATACATGGCCCAACTGAGGACCGGACCCACAACCCAGGCATATGCCCTGACCGGAATCAAACCAGCAACCTTTTGCTTTGCCAGACAACAGCCAACCAACTGAGCCACACTGGTCAGGGCCTAATCTTAAATTCTTAAAAAAGACAGAGGGAGTAAAGGTAAAATATCCATATTTACAGGTGTATCTGATTTCTTCTAGGTAATGACAAATTAAAACATAGGTTTAAACTTAAAAGAGCATTTCAGGATGTATATTAAAAAAAATTAAAGTGAATTTAATATATGTAAATAAAAAGTATTATATTTATAGGTCAGTGATTCTGAATGGCAGTAAAGGGTGCCTTCCAAGGATGAACATATCAAAACTAGGGGGTAGAGGACAGTGCTTTTATCAAATTATACTGTCTGAAACTGTGATTTTCTGTCTCCCCCTCCGCTCAGCCCGGAAAAATCACTGTTGTAGTGTACCACTGATTGACTAGAGTACGTTCACAATATCCTCATTTGGTAAGGAATTATTCTACACTCACATGATCATGGTCTCTAAGCAATCTAATATGACCTAGGAAAGGGACCCTAGTCACATGCTAAGTTAACCATGTCCTAAAGACCTTAACTCAATATGCTGCTGTGACCAGAGAGGCTATATAATGTTAGGTGACCTGAACATTAACTAACACTGAGCCAGACACATAGAATCATTAAACCGTCTGCATCTGCCCTTGGAAAAAGCGTTACAGAAATTTGAAACCCATCCCTCACAATTAAGAACCAGTAGCTACAACCCTCTCATTTTATTCATAGGAAACTAAGATCCAGAGAGGTTAAAATGACTTGTGTAAAGGCACTGAGATAGTTATTGATGATTCCAGCACCAGATCTCCTAAACTCCAATCTAATATTCCTTAACTACTATTTTAGAAACCATTAATTCCTATTTCTAGTATTCATGGTTTTTATCCAATGTGCAGTTCTGGGCACTACAATGTAAATTTAAAACAGCTTTAAAAAAGTGTCTAAAGAGAAACAAATGAGATAATCAAAAAAGATTAAGGATACATTTTTTTTTCCAAAGATTTTATTTATTTACTTTTTTGACAGGGGAAGGAAGGGAGGAAGAGAGGGAAAGAAATATAGAGAAACATCAATCGGTTACCTCTTACACACCCCCAACTGGGGACCTGGCTGGCAACCGAGGCATGTGCCCTGACTGAGAATTGAAGCTGCGTCCTTTTGCTTTGCAGGCCGGCACTCAACCCACTGAGCCACACTAGCCAGGCCTCCTTTTATTTACTTATATCCCAGCCTCATTCCCAGAAGGCTTGCAAAGATGCAGATAATACAGTAAGATAAAACAGAAAAATGAGAATTAGGAAAATAAGGGTAGAAAATAAAGGAAACAAAGGAAGAACATAGCTGTTAGGCAGGGTAGATAGCAAACCAAGGTAGGGAGGGGAAGGGAGACATGTCTCACCCATTAATTCAGCAGTCCTGAGCCTGGTCAGATAAGATTGCCAGGTGTTCCGAAAATCGAAAGAAAGACTATGATAAGTGCAGGAGGAGGGAGCCTTGTGTGTATCATTTCCACTAGGTGGGAAAGGAAGCCTTTGAAACTGTATGTTAATACCAAGGTCTGGAGAAGGGAGGAGGAGGGGGAAATTAGAAACTGACTACAGGCATAAAACCCCTAAAATCCCAATGGTTGGGGCACACAGTGTAGCCAGGTGCTTGTTTGCACCTTTGTGCTCAAGTGTATTTCATAAATAGCTTACTATCTTATTTCCACTATACTTGTTGTCTCTTGACTGAATTCATCTCTTGAGAGTGAGACAAGAACCAAGGAGCGGGATCCCCCTAACTCAGGTCTCCCTGATAACTGTAGCTAGCATACAAAATACACAACATGAAGTCCTAAACCCTTGCTGGGGGTGGGCCACAATTTTGCTCTAAGTAGTCTAGCATCAATATGAAAAGAAAAATACAGTCAGTTGAATATTTAGTGTCTTTAAGGTAAAACCAAACAGCAATTCAGGGAAAGCACAACTAGGTTCAGAGAAAATTTCTCCTATCATCTTTAAAAAGAACATTACGAATTGTAATCATAAATACCCTTTACAGTATCTACAGCAATTAAATTCCATAGGGATTTGATACAGATTGCCAAAGTGCAATCCAGAAAAAGCAATTCTATACAGGCAAATAAAACACTAGCTATGTATAGGGAAATCTGGCTTAATCCCGGGACAGAATTAATAGAAGTACACAGAATATTTTACAGACTCCCTTTGGTCTGAAAAAAGAAATCAGGTATGACTGAATAATAATAAAAATGAAGCTTTTGAGAAGTTAAATAAAAATGAAAAGAAGTCAAATGACCAGAAATGTATACAAATTTAAGGTCCAGATGGTTTTCCTTACTAAAGGAAAAAGTTCTGAAATGTTAAGGTTGATGTCATGCCTCTTAATCCCTTGGTTCACCCATTAGAAACTGAATCCTGGGATGTCTAGGGCAATGATCAGTTTAAGAATCCTTTTGTCAGCCCTGGATGGGTAGCTCAGTTGGTGATACACCAGGGTTGCAGGTTTGATCCCAGGTCAGGGTATGTGCAAGAGTTGGCCAATGAATACATAAATAAGTGGAACAAAGAACTGATGTTTCTCTCTCCCTCTCTCAGATCAATCAATAAAATTTTTTAAAAAAGAATCCTTATGTCTTTCAAAGAGGTTTTGTTTTGGAAAAAATGTGGATACCCATTGCAGTTACCCTTAACAACATTTAACACACCCATGTTTCACTTCCTATTTATTCTCTTTCTCACATGAGGCTACTATGATTCACTTTTCAAATTTTTAAAAAATAAATTTATTACAGACTGGCTTTGTGCCCCCAGAACCGTATGATTTAGATACATATTTAGGGGTTGAAATATCAGCTTTTGAGACCTCCGAGAAATATTCATAGTGCTTCTGACAAGCCTGTTAAACATATAAATAGCCCCTTGGGAGTCCATGAAGTGTTATTATTGCTCAAGAAAGGAAAAAGGATGCAGAAAAGAGTGGAAAAGTGAAATAAGCCTCTGGCTAAAAGCTTCAGGGTTTGAGCACTGGGGAAATGAAACAGAAAGAGGTCAACACTCTGATCTGAGACGTTGAATTGAGAGGGGGGTTGTATGATGGGGGAAGGGCTAGGGCCAGTTATGGCTGCCGGTAGCAGAATGCCCAAGATTTAAACTCTGGTACAGTGCCTAGAAGAAGAACACAATGATAAGAGGTTACAAAGTAAAAACAAACTGGATCATCAAGGTGGTCATACTGAGTTGGCAGCGGAGGTGATCCTCAGGTTCCCAAATGGGCCCCTCAATCTAGTAGAGGGCCTCAAGTGGGGCTGGAGTGGACCAGGTAGGACTCCAGGTTACAGTCAAAGTCCTTGAACAGCATGGACTCTGATGGACTAGGCTGGGTAGCTTGAGTCTCCATGGCAAAGTTCACTGGCTGCTTCTGTAAGAGCTCTGGGTCAAAGGCCACACCCCGAAAAAAAGGGTGGACCTGGAAGTGATGCAAATGCCGTAGACGCTGGAGGGGATTCTGGCATAAGAGCTGAAGGGAAATAAAGCAACAAGGATAAGGGACTTGGATAGGAAAGGGGCTGTTAACAGGGATGCTGGAAAAGGAAAAAGAAGTTCATGGAGCCATGGAGGGCAGGAAAAAGAACCCTAAAGAGGAAAGGATTTCTAAAAGAGGGCAACAGGCTAATGTGGGGGCAAAGGCAGGAATAAAGGAGCTGTACTGGTAAGAAAGTATCACTGGCCCACTCTCAGAAGTGACCTGTTATGGATGGAGAGGATATTTGGAGGATCAGGAACTCAGGAATGAAGTTTGAAATGCTGGTTAGAGGACAAGTAGTGACATAGTACTTGATCAAGTTGGAGCCCTGCCCCGCAAATAATTAATCAGCAGAATGGGGAAATACCACTTAAATGACAGGGAAAGGAGAGAGTGAATGGTTTGTTTGGTAGTCAGGAAGGAAAGCAGTGCTCACCCTTACCTCATGGAGCAGAAGTGAAAGCCCCTGGTTAAGAGAAGCTGGGATCTCAGAGCCATAGTGGGTCACACTTGCCAACATGGCCACGTGATCTCTCTCTGTAGCCACTGGGAACTGAGTTAAGAGGTGTGGGGGGTGTCACTTCTTAGGAAGAAGGCAGGGTTTCCTAAGGTCTTCCCACCACAGGGCAAAAACTTTTCTCTTCTCTGTCCAGCACCACTACCATTCATTCTCTCACCTTTCCAGTTGCCAGAGAGAAAAGCAAGACACCCAGGGACCACCAATCAGCAGCATGGTTGTAAGGCCCTCCACTCAGGACCTCTGGGGCTACAGATTGGAAAGATACTTGTCACTGACATCGGCTGGCTATCCTCCTGCCCGATGCTTGCCCACCAGCTTTAGCTTTTTTCTTACCCATGTACTGAAGAGTGCCACAGATAGTATAGGCTCGAGCTCCCTGGGGCAGGTGGCGGGACAGACCAAAGTCTGTCAGTTTCAGATGACCTATAAAAGATAATGCAATAGCACCACTCTGTTCCATCCCTCATCAGCCATGGTTTATTCCCGAACTGAAATACCTCTCATTCTGGGGCTAGGAAAAGAAAACGACTTACCTCGTTTATCCAGAAGGATATTCTCCATCTGAAAAATCACAGGTGAGAAGTTATTATTCATCCTCTTCCTGTATGCCCCACAACTGAAGAAGATGCCCTACTCAACATACAGGTCTATATGGAAGGTCCTTGCCCATGAGGGCCCCAAGGTCAGCTGTTTTCAGCTACCCTGTGTTTTCTTGGACTTGTGGAACCTCTTACTAAGGCCCCTCCTCAGACAAAGGAAAAAAGCACTTAACTCTACCTTTACATCTCGATGGATGATGCCCAAGTCATGGAGATAGCCTGTGGATGACAGCAAGTGCATGGGGTGTGCTGCAGCTCTCCTGTCCTTTCCAATCACCCTGGTGGCCCCACCCCAACCCTGTCCCTGTTCTTTGACCTCTGGAGTTAGTACCAATTTTCTTCTTTCTGTTCCCCCTCCATTAACTCTTCCCTCATTTCCATTACCACTCCTGTTTCACTTACACAGCACCAGGACCAGCTCAGCAGCAAAGAGGCGGATGGAAGCCTCAGCAAAGCAGCCAACAGCGGACCACAGGGAGTACAGATCTGTGCTACAGTAGCTGCACACTGCAAAGCACCAGAAGTCTAGGCAAATTTGGGGCCTACCGTGCCTGGGCTCAAGGCATTATAGGCCTCCTGCCCAAACGGATGCCGTATGCTGTCTGTTCCCTCTCCCTCTGGGAGAGAGAAATGCTGTGAGGAAATAAAGCAAAGGCAGAACAAGCCAAAGGACGGATAATCTCAGCTGGGGAATATGATAGGACCTTGGGAATGAGGAGAGACCAGTCACTCACTAATGAAGAGGTGCCGTTTTCCCTGCCAGCTGTCCCCCAAACCGTGTACAAAAGGATGGTTGATCTGTCGCTAGGAGCAAAGAAAACAGGAAATTAGGGAAAAACAGGGTCACTGAGGATCAAGGCAGCCAAGAAGTCAGAATATATCTACTTGTGCAGAAAGGGAGCTGCTGCCCCACCTCTCAGGTTAGGTGAACTAAATTGGGACTGTCTGCCTGGTAATCCAGGAACCAGCATAATACTAAAGAACACACTGGGACATGCTGAAGAGATTTCCCTGGCACCGCAGCAGCATCTGGGGCACGTGGGCAGTTGCCCAGGCTGGGGAGGGGCACAAGACGGGGCTGAGCTTGTGGTGGTGTGGGGGGCGGGCAGCAATAGCTGGAGGAAGTCACTGCCACCAGTCCCAACCCCCACCCCAGCACGAGAAGCAAGAGGGGGAGGAGGGGATAGAGAGGGGGAAAGGGAGGAAGATATTTTACTGTACATTTTACTGAGGAGGTGCATTTTACTGTAGAACCAACAGAGGCCGTAAACAAAGGTAACTGTGCCATCAAATCTCAGCGACAACACAACAAATGCTTCTTCTGAAGGGACTAGACCCTCTGCAGGGAGGAGTCTTGTGGGGTGTCTCTCAGAAACCCATGATAGCAGCAAAATGGCAGAGAAGGTGGCTCTACGCTCCCCTAGGATGTGCCAGGTACAGAGGGCAGTGTACCAATGCCTCTGTAATGGGGGGAATCCTTCCCTTTTGTAGTAAACGCTGAATGTATGTTCACTCAAGCCACTTGCTTACGTAAGTGCCATCCCTGATTGCTAAACTGTCACCTAACAGTTCAAGTTTGGCATGTTCTTGCAGTTAGTGCTTGAAACTCATCATAAACATCAGGCTTTTTAAAGTTCACTTAGCTGTTTTTGTCTATTAGACTTATTTTATCACCAGACCATAGTGGCAGATACTTTGTTTTTAAACACTTACTAATGGCTCAGTACTGATTTGACCTTTCCAACTCTGTATGTGTTAACAGATTAATTTTATGTTTGTATGTGCATTTTAACATTTCAAATCCTAACTTTTATTACAGGAGCTATATGTATTTTTTGAAAAACAAATTAAAAAATTTAGATGAGCAAAACAAGAAAATAAACACTGGTTATTCTACTAAAAATCAAGAATTATAGTTAATCGCCTTGATGGAAATCCTTATTTTTTCCTACGTATTATAAAAATATTACATAATTCTTCTCTCCCCTCCCCCTTTCCTTTTTTTTAGTCATTCTAGTAGGAATGTAGGGCTATTTAATTCTGGTTTGAACTTGCAGTTCCCTGGTAACTAAGGATGTTGAGCATCTTTTCATGTGTTTATATGTGTACATATGTATATGTATATACAGGTCATTCAGATATATTCTTTTGTGAAGTAACTGTGGGTACCTGTGTTCACATTTTCTTAAGTAGTCTCCTGTTTTGTTTGTGGTTGTTTCATGGGTGAGGGTAAATCCACTCCCTCTATTCCATCTTGACTGGAAGCAGAAGTTCCTACATTGATTTTTAAGTGTTTTAAACACACCTAACCCAATCTTATATTCCTAGAATACAACTTGGTTGTGATGTATTTTCATATTTATGTATTGTTGCATACGGTTTAATATTTTATGATTTTTGTATCTACTTTCATGAGTGAAACTGGTTTACAGTTTTTCTTCTCTGAAAATGTCCATGCCAGGCTTTGGTGTCAAGATTATGCTGGCCTCATAAAATGAGTTGGAAGAAGTTCCCAACAACAAACAAAAAAAAAGAACCTAGACTAACCCCGCTAATACTACTTTTCCCTGGGATCTACTTTGGTTGGATCAGAGAGATGGGCAGAACCAGGAAAAGCAGGACAATTGTACAAGAAAGGTACTTTCTCCACCTATAGTTTATAGGTCTTCTGAGGGTCCTTTCCAGGGCTCTGTGCATACCTGGATGCTAACCTCCTCTTTGCACTGCCTCAGGATGTCCCTCTGGAGGACCTTGACCTTGGGCACCACCTGTAACAGGACAGGAATGATGACTCCCAGAGGGGAATAATGCTATTGAATTGTTTATTCCTCCCAACCTTTCCAGAATCAAAACTGGAGACAGAGACTAGAGAATAATGTGGAAGAGTACCTAGGTCCCTACCTTCACTGCAAATACTGCTTTCCGGCCACAGTCTAGCACCTTGAAGACAGTTCCAAAGGAGCCTTTAGCCACAAGGCCTAAAATCTGTACAGAAAAATGGAGAACAGAGCAGTTGAGACTCTGGTCCTTTCTAGATTTCTCCCCCAAACTGAGATGTCTTCCAGTGATTCCATTGACCTACCTTCAGCTGCCGATGCCCCCTAAGGGGCCTAATGGGAAACTCCGGCAGAAAGAGGTTGATGATCTGAGGCACTGGCCACTCAGACAGAGGCTTCTCTATTAGCGGTGGGGCTGGCTCCAGGGGCTTCTGGTGCTGGCACTGATGCCCCCGTAGTCCCCACAGTTCTTCCAGGCCTGACCTGGTGGTCCCCACACCTGACCAGAGGCTCTTCCAGCCTCGGACCCAGGGGCCCTGGAGGTTGCCACCCTGCTGAGAACCAAGGGAGGCCCCTCTAAACCTGCACCTGAGGCATTACAGGTTCAGCAGGCACTCCCTCTAATAGCAACCCTAGAAATATATTTTTGAGACCAGGCAAAAGTGCCACCATTATTCTTGCTTTGGGCCAAGGTCTAGATTTCCTGAACGTGATTCAAATCCTCTACGAAGGCAATATTTGGACATTTTCTCCATGAGGCATCCAAGATTCAGCCTGCACCTCCCAGTATGGGGCTGGGATACTTTCACAGCACAGCCTTCCACCCCCACAGTGGGCATCACTAACACACTCCCCACCAGTCATTTCTCAGGCTTAAGCCCCGGTCTTCTTCACCTCCCCTAGACAGGCTGCCAGACCCCCACAGCCTACCTCAAGAGGAGCAGCCGCCTGGGCATGTTGTCCCTGCCGACAGCTCACTATTCCCATTCCCAGCCTCTGCCTCTTCTCTCCTTTCGCTAAATCTGCTGTCCCAGTTACATAAGCAATTCCTCCCCCTGATGTTGCATTACACATGAGCCCTGCCTCTTGCTACTCATGACTAGAAATGCAAGTGCTGCAGCCAAACCTCACCCTTATCCCCAAATCCTATTACCCCTGGTCAGAACAGGTTTATAGCCAGAACTAAAATGTGCAGAGACCTATCAGCATAGGGCCAGTGTCACACAGGAGCTGGGAACTATCTGTGATACAGTTTGAGGCAGGAGGGAAGAGGCTACCCTCTTTAGAGTGGCAGCTAGAGTATGTATATTAGGTTGATTAGGATATAGACGAAATGAACCCATACACTCAACACAATTAAAAAGAACAGCATCAAATTTAAAATATATTTTTTTCTCTTTAAATCATTTTCTTACCATTCTGCAGGGCATATCCCAGGGGGACCCGTGGCCAGCCCTGGCTCCCATTGCCATCTCCCCAAGTGAGCTTGGCACAGATTGTGGGAGGGGCTCATTCCCCCCGAGCACTAATCTTCATACAAGGCAGTGGAATGAGGGACAGGTCAGCCCTCTGCCCCCAACTTTCTGGCACAGGGGAAAGAGCAGCTATACTTAGAGAAATATATATGTATTTATATATGTCTATTTATAAAAATTTATCACACTTGATCAGAACTGTCCCTCACCCTTTCAGCTGACCCCAGAGGAACCAGATCCTCCTAGGGCCACTCCCTGGGTCTTGCTCTCTTGATGCCTCTCTGGCCCTGAGCCTGCTGATCAGTGTGAGGTAGAACTCAGCATTATTATCCACCACTCCCTGCAGAGAACAGGCCAGCTGCTAAAGAGTAGTGCCTCTCTCTGCAGTACCCTGTGGGATCCTAACCCCAACAAATCCTGATGGATAAAGGGAAGTGCCTCCCACCCCACAAGTCTCTGGGGCCTGAGCCAGATCCTGTACTGCAGCTACTCTTGGATTGCTGGATCACTTGCGCCTGCCAAAAATGGACTTCTTGCCAGGGTTCTTGTTGCCCACACTTAAACCGATGAGGAGCCGGGCTTTTTCCTCTTCTTCCTGCTGTTGCATGTTGAGGTCTGATTTAGTTTCTAGTTTTCCCCGGACCTCGGACCCTGTTGCAGGCTTCAGCCTTAGCTTCTCTTTGATTACCTGATAGGTTAGAGGAGTAAAAGGGAAGGTAAATATTAGTGAAACAGGCAGAATAAATCACAGTGAACCAATTCAACGATTTACTAAATTTACACAAAGGCACGATGGAGCAATTCAAATCCTAAAATGACCTCTGCTTTCAAGAAGCTTACAGCCTAACTAGAACCCATTCTAAACCTGAAGCTGTGTCAGCCCTCAGTTTCCTAAAAATCAACAGTAGTTAACTTATACAAAATAGTAATCACTCAATTTAATCATCTGAGTGAAGTCATGGAGAGAACAGAGATAAAAGATGCTCACTTTATTCACCTGCCCCATCCCAAGACCGCTTGTTAATACATCCTGCAATGAAATGCCCCTGGGCCGAGGGCATGTTTGCCAGACCCTGCTAACCAAACAGCCAAGAACTCTGCTGGGATACCTGGGCAACCAGGGCTTTCCGGCTGTCCCTCTTGACAGCCATGGCAAAGTCTAGCCATGTCCACGTGTTGTTGTGGTACTCCAGACAGGGCAGCACCAGGTTAAGGTCGCCCCAATCCACACTATTCTTCTCACCCTGCAAGAGAAGGATGGGTAGGGCAGAGAAAGAAGGGAAAAAAATGTCAGCTGCCATTTTTAGTTCAAGCCAGGACTTGAGTCCAAGACTAGTACCTTCCCGTAGCTGCAACCTACAAATACTGATTTCCCCTTACTTCAGGCTGATATTGGGAGCAGAGAAAACTTGTCACCCATCAGTCAACTTCACAAGCTGGACTATCTCCCAGTCTTAATCTATGATGATCTTATCTGGTTCCCTTCCCACCCTGTTCTAGAAAGTGCTGCGGAGGAACAGACCTTGTAGCTGACACACAGTGGAACCTGTGGAATCTTTATGTAGATGAAGGAGTTGTTCATCGCAGCTCGCTCTTTCATCTTGTCAATATCATCCACAGGGTGCTGGGAAAGGCCAGAAAGGAGTATGAGCCCCTGAAACTTAGGACCCCAAACATCTCCGTCTTCTTTCACATCTGGAGGAGACTCAAAGGCAACAGAAGAAATCCCCAGCCTGGCCTAACAGAGTATCCTAGGACTCTTCCATTTTTTTTTTTTTTTTTACCATCAGGGGCACGTCCAGTACCTCAGGGGCTTTGCGAAATGACCTTCTGACCCCAGAACTCCGATTCAAGCCCTGTGCCACACCCTTCCCAGGGCCCAGTGCTGCTGCATCATCTGTTGCAATCAGCTGTCGAGGCTTCACCACTGGTATTCCTGTGAAAAAGCAAGCACACCAGCTGTTGTCCTCTTTCTGAAGCTTCAGCTGTCTCTGAGTCTGCTAGGCTACCCCAGTCTTCTGGAGCTCCACAATAAAAGTTCTCACCAGTAGTCACCAGTTTGGACTTATCTTCCTCATCACCAACCTCATCATCTTCCACACTTCGGCCAGGAAAGAAAAAGCCCATTATTCTATGGAAGAACTGGTGTGTCAGCTGGATGGTGAGAGGCACCACATTTACCTAAAGAGGAAAAAGGCTGAAGAAGCAATTAAGTTCAGACATCATCCCTGAGTTTACCTACCCCTAACAGCATAATGCAGCACACAGATAGCTTTGACTGCCCTTTGTTCCTGGATCCCCAAAAGACTGTTTACTAACCTCAAAGTGCTCCTTAACAGAGATACCCCCAACGGGGGGCCGGACTTTGCTGAAGAGACGGAGGGCTAGCTGTCGCCCAGACTGGCAGGAGCTCTGGGGCCGTAGGACTACCTGTGGGATGGAGTGATAAATCAACCCCCGAATCCTCTACAGACGAAGAGGAGAAGCATTGGTCTTGCTAAGATGGGCAAGCTCTCACCATCTCAGATCACCGCACTCTTTCCCATAGTGGGTTTATATGGAAGGACCATCACAAATGGGCTGTACTAGAAAGTACATGAATGGGCTAGGAATGGGGAAATAAGACTTGCCTTATAGACAGCATTGGGGAGGAGGTTGTTCATAGTGAACCAGCCCAACTCCAGAAGATGTTCTGCTGTGTCATCAGACTTATTCACCTATAAAGACAGATTGCCCCCCCGCCAACCCCCAGTCCATTATAGCAAGCCTTTCTCAGGCACTTTGCTAGAGAATTGCTATATGTCCTATTTGTTTTCAGGTTCTCCATATGCCTAACCCCCAACTTTTGATATCTCTTTCACCTCATATAGTCAACGTTCCCTCTAATCCTGTATTTCTCATGGGTGCTACCAGCCAGGGCACTAAATGCCAGGAGTACTTCCCAGTTGCTATGACATTCAAAAATGGTCTCATTCATTACCAAACACCCTGGAAGGGGGCAGGGGGAGTGAGGAGGAATGAACAATGTCCTGTCCTCCATACCGTGGATAATTGCAGGAGAGTTTAATGCCAGTATAGTAAAATTAAGGTTCTGTTCCAAGCAGAGCCACACTTCTAGGGATAAGATTATTCACTGAGGAAAGCATTTGATCACCTTCATCTACATCCGCAATATTTAACATTACAAACATGTATCTAAGGGGAACGCTGCTCATGTATCATTAATGAACTTTACCATCATCAATAGTTAAATAATAACTAACTCCATTTCGTTTCTTTTTGTGAGTTACACTCACGATAGGTCAGTGCCTCTCAATACAGCTGCCTTTGTGTGGCTGTGCATATCCACTACCTTGCTATAGAGGAACCGCTGCAGCTCCAGTTCGGCGATTCCTAGCTGTCCATCTTCCTCCGTTAGGCGCCATCGTGCCTGAGCAAAGTAGAACTCAGTGCGACGGACCACGCTCACATCTTCCTGCTGCTTCCGCAGCTCCATCTTGTTGGCCTGCTGCAATTGGAAATCCTTAAAACACCTATAAATGGACAGAAAGGTCAGAGCCAATAAGGGTAACAGCATGTGGGTCACGGGTGGAGTGAAATGCTCTAGAATGATGCAGGAGATAAACCCAGAAATGGACCTATTCTGGAACAGCTATTCTCTAAATCTTTTTCACTGGATTCACTGCTCCTCACACCCTGCCATGGGATTACAAATCCCATCTTTCAGTACTAAAGCTTCTTAATCATTTTTTGAAGTAATTTCTATGAACTAATAACCCCTATGATTATATCTACAATTGTATTCCTTACTGATCAACTCAAGATATTTTACTTTCAGTTCAGCTACACAGTATTAAGACAACAAAAGTGATCTTTCCCACTACCCATTTTTCTCCTTTCCCAGGAGGCATTCTACTGATGATCCAAAGGAAAGGCTCTTTTGTTCTCACCTTCTTGGCTATGTTCAGTAAGGCTCATTCAGGAAGAGGTGCCTGAATCTACTACATCAGCCTTTGATCACGCGCCAGGCCTAATAACTATCAGAATGTGGGCCGAGAAGAGAAATTGACTCCATCCGGGGAACTGAAAAGGGGCAGAAAGAGAGTGCTGTTTCACCTGATGAGGATATTCAGCTCTTCGCTTTCCAGCGTTAGATTGGCCTTCTCCTGGTTTAGCTGCAACTGAAGCTTTTGGTTCAGGTCCAGAAGGTTCTCATTCTTGCTGTCGTCTTGCAAAGACTAGGGAGGCAGAACAGGAGAAACTGAGAGATTGCCCTCCCCCTAGGAGATGTCCCTGTCCTCAGCCTGCCCGGGTGACTGACTACCTTCATGATAGAATACATCTGCTTTTCCAGCTGCCGTATCTGGGCCACGTGCTGCCGCACGGCCTCCTGCAGATGCAGTATGCTGCTGCGCTGCTCCTCCGGATTGCTAGAGATCTCAAGCTGGAACCTGACCCGCTGCTTCTTCTCACTGTGCTCCTAAAGGAATAAAAAAGAAAATGAACATGATTTTACAATAGACAAATCTTATAGTAAATTGAAAACAGAAAGAACAACAAATGGGGATCTCTTCTGAGAAGCTCATCTTTATCTGTCATCAGCAGCAGCAAGAATAAGGAGAGCGCCCGTGCAGAAGATCTGGTAATTGTTGTATTTCACAATAAGCCAATCAATCCCACAGGGTAGGGATGGTAGGGACGGTGGAATCGGGGAGCAGTTACTGTTCTTAGACGTATTTAAATGACTGAGTAGAGAACTGACCGAGAAACACAAGTAAACAGGCTCTATGGCCACAGGGACACTCAGACCTTTCCTAGATAAGTGAAACCTCAACTGCTGCTGTTGACTAATGGATGATGTACCAACCGCAAGGCCCTTTTTCAGTCTGAAACGTGGCTTTTCTTAATGGACTCCAAATAAAGCACGAGGCCTGGGGGTTCCTGCGAGGATAACTGGCATCCTGTAAGAGCCCGCGCTCACCTTCCGCTTGGGTTCTACATGGAGCAGCAGGTTGTTCACAATGTCCAGGATCATGGCATACTGAGCTGGGTTGGTGGAGATCTCCAGCTCATGATGGATGAGGGTGAAGGTATCCACAGCCCCTAGGTAATGGTTAGCAGCTAATTAAGAGGCTCAAGGTCCTCTTTAAATATCTACCCCCCTTCTTAAGCCATATTTGGAACCACTCCTACTAATTAACCCCATAGAAAGGGCTTGGTGAGAAATGCTCATGGGTAGAAATATGTTTGCTTATTTAAAAATCAAACAATACCCATTCTTCACAGTTCTCTCCAAGAGTACAAGTTTGTTTGTTGTTTTTTACAACATACTAAAATGGTTTATTAAGATAACATTAAAAAAAAACCAATTCATGTGAAACATACAGGCTATTGGCAACCACTATCCTAAAATTATGTAAGTACAAATAAACGTACTGCAATGTGTGAAATTCTAAGTTTTTAAACCAGAATATTTCTATACTAACACACATTCATATTAATGACACATAAAAAAAATAATTTATTACAAAAATAAGTTATACTCGCCTCCAGCTTACAATATAAAACAATTTTATTTGCAGAAATGCAAAATGATTGTTTGCCATGAGCACTGTGAATATATGACAACTCTAATTTTCTTGTTAAATTTGCATTTCTGGGGAAACCGGTGTGTATAAGACCTTAAGTATAATAAGCTCTGATCTTCACTGTGGTGCCTGTTGGGTTTGTGATATAACTGTAGTATCCCTTTGGGGAAGGGGAAAAGGGATTCCTTTATACCAAGTCCTAATTAAACTATAATTTCACTTTTGACTTTTAAGGTATCAACTTTGGACTTGGCAAAAAAAATCTGAGGGTGATTCAATAGAGGATGCTTCACTACTGAACACTCACTGTAAGAGTACAGGTTATTATATCATAGAAGAACTTACAAAATGTAGACAAAGTGAAAAGTTAATGTCCAGTGCACAGTAGGGCTTTTAATAGCACCACTGCCTCAAAATCACTAAGGAAATAACTACGGTCATAAATTCCTTAGTACCCCCCTAAAAGCCTTTCAAGCTCTGAATACCTTCCTGCTTCTTTAGGAGATCTTCCTTTTCTTGCTTCTCATGAACTTCAGGTGGCTTAATCTGAGTTGCCAGTTCAGGATCAATGTCATGGCTGTAACTAATATAGTACATTCGGCAACTGCAGCGTGAAATGATCCGCTGGACTTGCTGGGCTTGTTGTGCCTCAGCTGGCTGGTTCCAATCTGAGAAGAGGTGGGAAAGAGATAAGAGAAAGACATGTCAATAGAGGTATTCTGAGAGCCTCCCAGCTAGCTATGTGTGATGTCTAGGGAAATCCAGACACTTGCTTTCAACCTAGCCTAATACATTAGGAGTAGGAAAGGAAATCAGCATCCTTTGGGATGCACATTTGCTCCTAACCATATAACCGTATGATGAGGAAGAGAAGAGAGCTGACCTGTGGTGGTGGTAACCATGCCTCCCACTGCTTGCCCGCTCTCCATCAACTCTTGCACAGAGTCCAGACTACGCTGCCGGTGCTCCTCGATATTCTTCACCTGAAGACAGAGAGATAGGCACCTTTAACTCCTGGGGGATCATAGCTTGTCCTGGCCAACTGGGTCACTGATCTCCATGATGCAAGTAGTTATACTAACTATCTAGATTCACAAACTATCTGAATTTCCATTTCCTGGAATAGCTTAAAGGCTCTCTCAAGGTAGAGGACACATATGTCTTCTTTTGTGGCCCAAACCACCCAAATTCTGTGTTACATGCACATTTGCCAGGCCCACAGGCCTAGGGCCAGAAAAACAAGCTAGGATAAAATCAAATCATGTCCTACCACACATCCATTAGGATGGCTAATTATCAAAAAGATGGAAAATACCAAGTGTTGACAACAGTGTGCAGAAATCAGAACTCTCATGCGCCACTGGTGGGAACGTAAGGGTACAACCACTGTGGAAAACAGTGCAGCAGTTCCTCAAAAAATTAAAAATAGAATTACTATATGATCCAGTAATTCCGCTTCTGGATATATCCCCAAAAGAACTGAAAGCAGGGTCTGGAAGGTATATTTGTACACCCATGTCCACAGCAGCACTATTCACAATAGCTAAAATATGGAAACAAACCAAGTGTCCATCGGTGGATGAATAAATAAGCAATATGTGGTATTTATGTACAATGTATTCATCCTTAAAAAGGAAATTCTGACATGCTACGACATGGGTGAAACTTGAGAACATTATACTAAGTGAAATAAGCCAGTCACACACACACACACAAATACTGCATGACTCCACTTACGTGAGGTACTTAAGAGTAGCTAAAATCATACAGACAGAAAGTAGAATGGTGGTTGCCAAGGACTGGGGAAAAGGGAAAGTAGGGAGTTATTGTTTAACAGGTACAGTTTCCATTTTATAAGATAAACAGTTATGAAGATAGAGTGCGGTAATGGTTGTACAACATTTTGAATATATTTAATACTACTGGACTATACACTTAAAAATGGTTAAGAGGGTACGGTAATTTTATAATGTGTATTTTACAACTTAAAAAGTTGGAAAAAAAAATCAAATCATGTCATAAGCAAAATTTTCACCAAAATCAAAATTTCCCACCACTTCGGTATTTATGTTTTTGTGTTCTTGCTCTTTTCTGTCTTCAGAGAGACAACCATTCTAACGTTGTTGCCATGGGGGAAGGGGACTGAATTATTTTGACTCTCTCTGCCTAGCTGGAGTCAAAGTGGATAACAGAATGAATAATATAGAAGAACATAGGCAGGTCTGCCAAGTCACACAAAAATGTATATAGGAAAGGCAAGATCAAAGTCCCTCCCACCTAAGCCAAGGACATTCCACTCCAATACTAATAGCATAGCCTGGGCGGGGGCATGACAGGGGGAAGGGTTCATGTGCAAAAGAAGGCACGTCTAAAAGGAGCAGAGGCCCAGCAAATGCAATATAGGTAAATCTAGCATATCTCATCCTGCCCACCTCTGCATGAATATTTAACACCTTCTGTGCCCTCCTCCTGAGGCTACTAGTAAAGGACACTAGTGGCCTGAACCATACTTCTAATATATCAGCATGTCCTCTACAAGTATCAATAACCTAACCCTCACTTGGCTTGACGTCTGATGAAATGCTTATTACTTATATAATTAAACTAGAGATTGCCTGGATTGAGCAACTGGACTAAACTCAATCAGGTCACTGGAGTTAGAAGCACCAGCCAAGGAGGGAGAAGGGGATTAGCTTTATCCCCATTGACTATAGAAGGGCAAATGATGTTATCACATTGCATCTAGTAACTCATTTGGTGGACCACGCCCAGCACAATGTGAACACTTAATACCTGTTAAATAAGTAATGGCAATGCAGACTATTGACTGGATACATCTCATAACCATTAGATAGCCCAATAAGAATATTACATCCTATAAATTATAGCACAAATTCAGTTTTACCAAGAAGCTGAAAAGATTTACAGCCACTACTCAACCTCACCATCTAACAAAAACATCTTGACACAGATAGATGCCCCCACCCACATACTGACCTAAAAAAAAGATAAGACTACCTTCCATCTGAATGAAGCTTTATATTTTTCAAAGTACTTTCTCATTTGATCTTGTCAAGGTGAAGTATTAGAACTCCATCTGACAAATAAAAGTGACTTGCCCAAGGGCTCATGGCTACTACGCTGGCAAAGCTGGCATTGGAACTCTCATAATCTGATTCCTTTCTATTCAACCTTCCTGCCTTGCTGAAACAGCCACTCAGTCATCTTCACTGGGATCAGAGAGCCCCGATGGGTGTGGCTCAGTGGGTTGGGCATCATCCCACAGACCAAAAGATCACAGGTTCCAATCCCAGCCAGGGTACCTGTCTGGGTTGTTGGCCAGGTCCCCAGTTGAGGGCATGTGAGAGACCACAGATTGATGTCTGTCTCCCTCTTTTTCTCCCTCCCATCCCCTTTCTATTAAAATAAACAAAATCTTCTTTAAAAGATTTTGAGAGAGAGAGAAAGATCAAAGTCGGACAGACAGCTTACCTAAAATTCTGACTTATTGCCTATTTTCAGGCTTCCTGCCTATTAGTGTGATATTAACAGGGGTTAGCAAACTTTCAAAAGTAAAAAAGTTCCAACCCATTTTAATCTAGCGCTGGGCAATGAGAATTTCCCTTGCAATGAAAGAGAATAGCATGAGATTTTTTTATTTAAAGAAATGCTATACTCACTGACACACAGATCAGAGACTACCTGTAATTCCTACATTCAAGGTGTTACCAGCCTCATTATTCTGCTAAGCTGGCAGCAATAGGTACTGTACTGTCAAAGAATCTTGCAATTATTCTGGGTGGAAGGGGCCAACAACAGGAGAAAACAGGATGTAATGGGTCCTCCTTCCTCGCCCTGTTGACTAACCTCTAACCAGAGCTGTCGGCCATCCTGCTCAGTGGGGCTGCTTTCAGTGGTGGCAAAGTACTGCATGCCATCCAGTAGGCAAGTCCAGGATGTCTTTTGCTTCAATGTGTCACCGTACCAGGCTGGATGATGTTGACACTGCAGCAGCTGAGCTTTAGCAGCTGACACAATGACACAGCCTTCTGTTTCTGCTCCACGAAGAACCATCTATGTCAGAGAGAGAAGCAAAATCATAGCACCAGTGCCACCAAGAAAGATGAGAACAGTCAGAGAAGTATAGCAATGATTACAGCTGGGTCCAATTCTGGTTTACTGAATGAACTCTACTGGCTTTTAGATATGGTAGGGGTTATCCCTGATACCTGCTGCAAGGAATAATTTTGGGGAGCTCTATCTACCCATTTTTACTTAGAGGTGGGGGAAGGCAAACACATATGATTATGGCCTAGCCCAGTGTTGGGGTGCTCTGGTAAAGAGATGGTACCTGGCAGTTGACCAGCTCAATTAGGCAGTTTCGGTTATATATATCATCCGTCTGGCAGGCAGCAATGCCACACAACTGGTCACTCACACCTGACTCGTCTTCTGTGAACACTACAAACCTATCTGTCTCTTCAATCAGCTTCTGCAACATATAGGCACCTGGCAGAGAAATAGGAAGGAGAAGTAGTCAGTCTCAAAGGGATAAAATCCAAACTGATCTTCCTTCAATTTTGCTGGCTAGCTAAGGGCTAGAACATATTCTCCCCAACCTGCAATTGCAGCCCACCCTACCCCACCCCACCCCTTGACCTCTCAGAAAAAAATAAGGGCTGCAACTTCACTTTCTCCTCAATTGTAATAAAAGAAACAGATTCCCTCACTGGCCAGTGTGGCTCAGTGGACTGAGCGCCAGCCTGCGAACCAAAAGGTCATTGCTTCAAGTCGCTGGTTCAACTCCAAGTTAGGGCACATGCCTGGGTTGTGGGCTGGTTCCCCCGTTGGGGGCCTGTGAGAGGCAACTGATCCATGTGTCTCTCACACACTGATGTTTCTCTCCCTCTCCTTCTCCCTCCCTTTCCCCTCTCTAAAAAAAAATAAATGAAATCTTTTTTTTTTGCAGGGATTTATTTATTTTTTAAAAATATATTTATTGATTATGGTATTACAGTTGTCCCATTCCCCCGCCTTCACTCCACTCCATCCTGCCCACCCCCTCCCTCCCACATTCCCCCCTATAGTTCATGTCCATGGGTCATACCTATAAGTTCTTTGGCTTCTACATTTCCTATACTATTCTTACCCTCCCCCTGTCTATTTTCCACCTATCATTTATGCTACTTATTCTCTGTACCTTTCCCTCCCTCTCCCCCTCCCTTGTTGATAATCCTCCATGTGATCTCCATTTCTGTGGTTCCGTTCCTGTTCTAGTTGTTTGCTTAGTTTGCTTTTGTTTTTGTTTTAGGTGTGGTTGTTAATAACTGTGAGTTTGCTGTCATTCTTTCTGTTCATATTTTTTATCTTCTTTTTCTTAGATAAATCCCTTTAACATGTCATATAATAAGGGCTTGGTGATGATGAACTCCTTTAACTTGACCTTATCTGAGAAGCACCTTATCTGCCCTTCCATTCTAAATGATAGCTTTGCTGGACAGAGCAATCTTGGATGTAGGTCCTTGCCTTTCATGATTTGGAATACTTCTTTCCAGCCTCTTCTTGCCTGTAAGGTCTCTTTGTAGAAATCAGCTGACAGTCTTATGGGAACTCCTTTGTAGGTAACTGTGTTCTTTTCTCTTGCTGCTTCTAAGATTCTCTCCTTCTCTTTCATCTTGGCTAATGTAATGATGATGTGCCTTGGTGTGTTCCTCCTTGGGTCCAGCTTCTTTGGGACTCTCTGAGCTTCCTGGACTTCCTGGAAGTCTATTTCCTTTGCTAGAGTAGGGAGGTTCTCCTTCATTATTTGTTCAAATAAGTTTTCAATTTTTTGTTCTTCCTCTTCTCCTTCTGGCACCCCTGTAATTCAGATGTTAGAACGTTTCAAGATGTCCTGGAGGTTCCTAAGCCTCTCATTTTTCCGAATTCTTGTTTCTTCACTCTTTTCTGGTTGGATGTTTCTTTCTTCCTTCTGGTCCACACCGTTGATTTGAGTCCCAGTTTCCTTCGTATCACTATTGGTTCCCTGTACATTTTCCTTTGTCTGTCTTAGCATAGCCTTCATTTTTTCATCTAGTTTTCGACCAAATTCAACCAATTCTGTGAGCTTCTTGATTACCAGTGTTTTGAACTGTGCATCTGATAGGTTGGCTATCTGTTCACTGCTTAGTTGAATTATTTCTGGAGCTTTAAAGTGTTCTGTCATTTGGGCCATTTTTTTTGGTCTTGGTGCTTCTGTTACTTAAAGGGGTGGGGCTTTAGGTGTTCCCCGGGGGCGGGTAACACTGGTCGCTGCACTGTGAAGCTGTACGTGGGGGAGGGGCTGAGAGGGAGCAATGGCGCCCGCTCCACTCTCTGCCGGTTTTGAGTCACTCCCTCTGCTACCCACAATCAAATTGGGCCCCTCTAGTGCTGGTTCCCAAGTGGGTGGGCTTGTGCACACTCTAGGCCCCTGTGGGTCTCTCCAACGACCTCTCCTGTGAGGCTGGGAGTTTCTCCTGCTGCTGCCTCAACCCCCACAGGTGTTTTCACTCAGAGGTTTGAGGCTTTATTTCCCCGCACTGGAGCCCTGGGTTATGCAGTCTGCCTTGCTCCCCACCGTTCGTCCCGGTTTATCTGTGAGCGACTGTGGGGCCACGGGGTGCTACCCGCCGCTCTGCCTGCCCCGTTCTCCGCCACTCTTGAGTCCAGCCCTCTCGGTTTATCTGTGTGTAAATGTGGGGCCGCAGGGTCTGCTAGTGGTCAGACTGCCTGCCCCGCTCGTCCCACACTCCGCCAGTCTCGGTCCTGCCACAGCAACGCAAGTCCTCTCCGCCCTTCCTACCAGTCTGGATGAATGTTTATTTTTTATCTCCTTGGTGTCAAACTTCCTTGCCGTTTGATTTTCTGTCAGTTCTGGTTGTGCGAGGAGGCGCAGTGTGTCTACCCACGCCACCTTCTTGGTTCTCAAACAAATGAAATCTTAAAAAAAAAAAAAAAAAAGCAACAGATTCCCAAGAGAAACTATGTAAATAGTAGCATTTTTTTCTCTTAGACATAGCCACCTCTGGATTACTCTAGGATCTCCACCCCACCCATTTTGTTCCTTACAGTTTTCAAATTATTTGAAATGCTACTTGTTGACCACTCATTTCCACGTGAAACCTCTCCCTTGCCATCAGTGTCATTGAGTTCTAGCTCTAATGCTCCCTCTAGACCTTCTGCTTTCTCCCAGGTTTAGAAGTAAGTATCTCCTAAGGCCTATCCTTGGCACATTCCCTTCTCTTTCCTACTCTTTCTTCTAATGAATCTGTCTAACGGTGTTTGGGGTAAGAGCACAATCTCCAGACTTAGATGAGTCTGCCTCTGCTCAAGATCCTATCTGCCAGTGACTTGATTGTGAACCTCAGCAGCTTGCTTTAACCTGTGTTCTGTTTCCTTGTCTGTAAAATAACAGTAACTATCTCATAAGGTTGTTGAGAGAATTTAATGGAATAATATGTGAAAGTATTTTGCAGAGGATCTGCCACACAGTAAGGAACTATTATTATCTCCTTTGCGTTAACTCTTAACTCTGTGTTAAAATTCCCAAGTTTCTATCTCTAGCCCTAAGCTTTTAGACTCTCATTTCCAGCTGTTTGTTAAACATTACCTTGATGGACTATTTGCATCCAAAACTCAGTATGTCCAAATCAACAGGTCTATACCTTCTCAACGCTGTTTAGCCTCAAATTTTCTCTCTCCCCATTTTAACTCCTTTTTCCAACCAGTTGCCAAATCTCTTATATGCACAAGAACATTTCTATCCGTCCCCGCATCTTCATGCCCACTGCCTCTACCTAATTCAGGCCCTTGTTGCCTCTTGTTGAGAAACCACAAGTTTCCTCATTTGTTTCCCCATCTACAGTTCCTTCCTCTCCAGTCCTTCTCTACACTACTGCCAGATTTATCTTCCTAAAATTAAAACTCTAATGATGACACACCCTTATCGAAAACTTTCAGTAGTTCACTACTGTGTACTGAGTAAGAACAAAAAACCCCTCAGCCTTGGACCTGGCTGGGTAGCTCAATTGGTTGGAGCATCATCCTGACATGTCAAAGTTGTGGGTTCAATACCCGGTTAGGAAACATACAAGAATCAACCGGTGAATGCATAAATAAAGTGGAACAACAAATCAATGTTTCACTCTAAAGTTAATAAGTTTTTTTTTAAAGCACGTAAAATCTTTAAAAAAACAAACAAAAAAATTCTTTAGCCTTGTATGAAAGGCTTTTGATGATCTACCTCCAGCTTTCCTTTCCAGCATCTTCTCTCACTCCTCTCTTTTTAGTACTCTCTAGGCCAAACAGACTGTTCCCTCTCCTTTGAACATCCTAAGCTTTATCAACTCCACTCCCTCGGGATGTTCCCTCTGCCTTGAATGCCTTTCCTCCCCATTTCCACATGTTCAAACCATACTAAGCCTTTAAAAGTCCAGCTCAAATGCTATTTCCTCAATAAAATCTTCCGAGTGCATTCTCTCCTTCATTGCAGTCAAGAACTTCCACGTTCTTTAATTTCTTCCTTGTGGCATTTATCACTTTTCACCTTGTTCTTAAACTCACCATGAACTTGCACTCCTCTGTACTTGTTATTCCCTCTCCCTAAAATGCCCTCTCTTCCGTCCTCACCTGTCAAACTCTTACCCATATTTTAAGACCCATCTCCATTATCATCTTCTCTGTGAAGGCTTTCTAGACTTCCCTACGCTGATTTAAATGCTTTCTTCTTGAACATTCTTACAAAGCATTTTCATAATTAAATAATAACTTGCATACCTTTATAAATACTAGTTTCTATGCCTCCTCCCATCTTTGTATCCCTAAAGTCTAGGGTGATGTCTGGTACATTATAAAACTTCAATAAAGCTAAAATGAATCTATGGGTAAATGAGTGACTGAGTGAATGAGTGAACTAATCTTAGCTCATCCAGAGGTGACAACTTGTTGAGGCACGTTGAGTATCATGTGTTCTACATTCATCATTGAACCCAACAGTTTTGTGCTATTAATTACTCAATAAACATTTGTTGACTGAACAAAATAATTTACTAAAATATAAGACAATTCTCTAAACCTTTGCTTTTTTCCCTTACTCATCCCATGTTGGCCCCAACACTCCTTCCTGATTCTCCTCCTGACCACGGGACTAGATGCTTTAATACCCCATATCACTGTTATGTAAGACTTCGGTGGCCTAATATGGAAAAATAATGGTTTCATCTCTATGCTTAGATGGAACCAGCCATGATTTAGTGCTTTTCAAACTCATGTCCAAGCCAATGTACATATCCTAACCCTAACCCAGCGGATTCTCATCTCCCCCAGCTTACCTCCTGATGACCCCTTATCAGGCTGTCCACTAAAGCTGGGAGTGCTGACAGGAGGTGGGGCTGGAGCACTGGTCGGGACACTTTGCTTCGGCTTTTTGGCTGGCATCTGGGGATCAATCTTTAACCCCTTCAGGGCTTCAGTGGAGAGATTACGTTTGAGTACAGCTGCTTTTTTGTAGCCATCATATAAACCAAAGGCAATGTCCCGATTAGTGGTTGTCCAGGAAGCCCGTAAATCCACCAAGTGCAGCTGGTGTGTATGAAAGGCAGGATCCCCAATTCGAGTAGAGAGCTCCTAAGAAACAGGAAGAGAAGCTCAGGGTAGCATGGAAATTCCCACCATTTCTCCTGGGCCACAAATGCAGAGATAAGAAAACAAGTTTGTTGGATACAAACTTGTTCTGGGACAGACAAGGAGGCCCTGGAAAAGAAAAACTAAGTGGTCTTAGCGTGTATGTTAGACATACCCACTGTATTTTAAATGACTCAGAGAATTTCCACTTACAATCCTTCCTTAATTGGGAAGAAAAACACCAAATAAGGCGCTAGGGGAAAAGTTGTACCCTATTTCCTGAAGGGCAAGAGACTATGTTTAGAAGAAAAGAGAGAAAAGTACTTTTCAAAAAGAGTGATACTAATACAGCTGACCCAAGTGAGTGCATCATTCAGTAATGACATACATGCTTGGAATGTACTTGGAACATCACCAGGGACTTAGTCTGAAACCTACTGATACAGACTGAGTTGTGTCCCTCTCCCCCAAATTTATATGTTAAGGCCATAATCCCAAGTGAGATGGTATTTGGAGACGGAGCCTTTAGAAGGTAACCAGGTTTAGATTAGGTCACGAGGATGAGGCCCTCATGATGGGATTTGTGCCCAGAGGGCCTGAAACACCAGAGAGTTTGTGCGCACTTTTGGTGCCGTGTGCAGACACAGAAGGCTGCCATGTACAGGCCAGGAAGACAGCCCTCACCAGAACCTGACCATGCTGATGTCCTGATCTGGGACTTCTCCACCTCCAGAATCATGGAGGAATAAATTAATGCTGTTTAAACCATCAAATCTATGGTATTTTGTTATGGGGGCTTGAGAAGAACTGAGACACCTACTGACACAAATAAAGTAGTAAAGAGCTAGCCTCACGCGGTACCTCCTCTGCCGTGCGATTGCTATGCCGTTGGTATGTGAGGGAAGACAGGCTCAGCAGGTGGGTCTTTGTTACCAAGGGATCAAGGCAATGATCAGCACTCTCTTCGCTGGGCGAGGCCATCAGATGAACAGTCACCTGACTTAAGTCACTAACCATCTGGGTCACACTCCAGTCAGAGATGAGGCGCCGCATCACTGTGCCCGCTGAGAGAAGGAAGCACACAGGGCCCATGCAGACCAGCACAGAGGAACAGTGTGGGACAGAAAGAGAGAAAGGGAAGGGAACTGAGGAAGGGAAGGAGGACAAGGAACAGGCTAGGAGAAAGAAAGGGAGTTCATTTTTTACCTTACCTTGAGGTATAAGCCGCTGAGTTCCCCGAGTGAAGACGTGGCCCTGACTGCATTCAATCTGGATACCCCGCTGCTGGGCAAATGAGGCCCAATAATGCACCTGGTCACAAGAAGTTAACACTGAATGAAGAATGGCATTGGAGAGATGATTAAAAGACCAGATAAGAAAAAACGAGTGAACAAGGGAAGGAGAACAGAATGAAGATGTCAGCAAGGATGCCAGAGCCTGACCTGCAGCTGGGGAAAGAGTGCAGTAAAGGAAAGCTGCTTGTAGTGCTGGCCAAGTTTCTTCTTGCTGGGTTTCAGATTATTGAAGAGCTTCCCCCTGCAGATAGGCCTTGTGACACTAGTCCAGGTTGCCCAGAAGTTCTGCATCCAGCGCAGGGTACTACTATATAGCAGAATTCGGGGCTGGGCTATTGCTGCAAAGGAAAACGTAGACATTTCCTAGCTATAGTTAAAACATAGGGAAGACGCTAAATCCTTCCTTAACTACAGATTTTAGAGGTTTAAAAACCCAAACAGCACTCAGCCTCACTCTAAATATCCCAACACCCTCTCCTTTCCAAGATCCAAGTTCTTTACTTCCACCGACCCTCTTTGAAAAGGTGCTAACCCAAATCCTCCCTTGCCCTTTCCCCTGACCCCTCCCCAGAGAACTGAGCAGAAGTCCTCAATGCCTAAGCCTACCCTCCCAGCCCTTCCTCCCCAAGCCCCAGAGCCAAGCCTCACTCCCGCTGTTCCGAGTCAGATCCATCTTGATGGAGAGATTGAGGTTCTCAGAGCGGAAGGCCCGGTAGGAGTCATGCAGCTGGCCCAAGGGCACCTCAGGCAGGAACTCTGGGGCCCGAAGAGTGACACCGTGGTGATCGTGGGGGTTTCCATGGCATAGCCACTGCAAGTCCAGTGTCATGCAGAGGTCAGGCAGGTGAAGGAAGCAGCAGTCGTCATACCTGCCTCACAACAGAATCCCAGTCCTCAGTGCCCTGGTCACTTGCAGCCCTTGGCTCTTCCCCTCTCCCTCCAGCCGGAGTCCATCACCCTGTTAAGGCCTCACCCATCACTCCACTTACTTAGAGGCTGTTCTCACGTTGACATCCAAGTCACCCTTGAACACAAACTGACCAGGTTTCCAGTGAAATGACAGGTGGCTCCACTCCCAGTGCATATTCTCAGTTGTATTGTACGGATCCTATAACCACCCACAAAAACGTGGTGAGATATGGGTAAGAGTATCACCCTCATCTGCCAAATCGTACCTTTCTCTCCTGCCCCGAGTGCTGTACAAGCCCCAACCATCCCAGTAAGAAAACAGCTCTTCTGGACCCTCACCTCAGTAGCCAGCTGGTGCAGGTTCGCCTGTTCAACATCCATGTGCCAGTCCCCGTGGAACAGGAGACGACTCTTGTCCCACCAGGGCAAGGGTGGGCTGGGGTCAGCTGAAGGCTTGGTCAAGAGGTCCACAGATTGGCCAATCAGTGTCCAGGCTGGATCCCAGCATGGACCCCACACTACCGTGTACTGAAAGATTTCCGCTGGGATAAGGGGCAAAGGGTACAGCTTGTTACACAACTTATTCCCACTCCTATTCCTTCACCGCAGAAGGGCCTCAGCACGTCTTCCACCCCAGCCATCACGACATCCCTCAGCCCAACCAACTGCCGCCCTCCACTCACAGTGAAAGTCGTGGTAGAACTTGAGTGGTGGCATGTTCCTCTCTACTGCCACATTACCCCACGGTAGCCCCAAGTGCAGGGTCTGACGCCGACGGGAGCAAGGGTGACCACTCTGCTCGGTGCCCACAAGTCGACCCATTAGCCGCCAGTCACGAATCTCAAACAGGTACCGGGGATAGTCTCTTATCCGAACTGTTATCATAGGGAAGATATACACTGGCTACTAGGGGAATGGTCTCCGCGTTCTCAGGCATTTTTCCCCCTGCCACTACTTTTACCCGTACATTTTACAAAGTCACCTGGGAGAAAAGCTAGTAGTTGGTAACAAAGCTAAGAAAGGGCACTGAGATCCTAGGCAGATGGTAAGAATAACACTGAGATCTAAGAGCCACACTAACCCTGGATATGACTGAATTAGCTGTTCTTTGAAATTAGCCAAGTAATTTCAGAGTAAAATTCAGGAACAAAAAAAGGGAAGAGGAGACTCCCCATCCCACTCCACCCATCCAAAAACAGCCAGAGTGCCCAATGTAACCAAGCTCCTCTGTAATCACTCAAAGAGCTCCCTGGAGCTCCAAGGTCAAACAGCAGGCTCTGCAAAGAAAGACTTACCTAGAAAAGTCTTGACACTGCACTTGAGCATACGACACCACTGAATAACAAGATCGACTCCCTCAGCAGGAAAAGGGCTGCCTGGATCAAGCTCTCGAACCTGCTCTATCACACGTTCAGGCCCATGGAAGGAGGCATCTGCCAGAGCTACCAGCTCTAGCCCTGCCAGGCTCCAAGTGAGCAGCGCCCGGCGCATGGGTGTGTTGCCATAGAGACGACGGGAGCGCTGGATGTAGATTTCAATGTTTTTGTGTTCCAAAGAGGCATAGAGCTCCTCGATTTTGCGGGCTGGCAATAACTCCCCATGCTGCTTCCGAAGGGCAGCTACTTTGGCATCCAGCAGCTGTAGCCTTTTGGCACTCTCCTTACTTTCATCCTTCATCAGTTCATAATTATCACGAAGTTTCACCTCAAAAATGTCATCCAGGAAGACCCATGAGAAGTGCTGAACCTTCAAGAGTAGATCAGGTGGGAGTGGGGCCGGGCTTGGACAGGCCTGAACATGAGCTTCACCTCTGTGCAGCCCCTTCAGCCATTTCTGAACTCCCACGGCCTCATCCAGAGTTTGAGAAAAATCATACTGATAAGGAAACTCCACTGACACCGAGCCGAGGGAGAGGAACCAGACGCGGTTCCGGAGGGTCTGCAGCGCGGGGAAGGGGTTCCGGTGGAGGATCATTTCCTCCAGTTCGGGTAGCAGTTGCACCTCCACCTCCTTAAAGTTGAAAATGCTATTTCCATCAAAGCCAGCAGCCAGCTCTGGGCAGTAAGCCTGAAGTGAACCCCCATGCCGACTCAGTGACACACTCTCTGCAGCCAGGGTTATGAACTTGTCCTCAGCTACGAAAGCAGTCAGCTTGGCTGTGCTCACCTCTAGCGTTAGGTTTAGCAGCCGCTTTGGGGGAGATGGCTCAGGGGGATGGTCTTCTGGCTCAGAAGTGGTCCCTGGAGTCTCTAGTGCAAGGAGCGGACCAGTCTCAGGAAACAGAGTGGCTCTTAGAAGGTCTCGGCACTGCAGGGTGGCCAGGATATGCTGGTACAGGTACATGTGGTCCGGGGGACTCCAGAGTAAGGTCAGCCCTGTGCCACACTGAACCTTTAGGGAGCAAGAAAAAAGGATCTGTCAATTACCATGCCCCAGAACAGGAGAGATGACAGGGGTTATTACACGTGCATATATGACTCAAGAACCTTCTCCACCTAGAAGTCTTTCCTGAGTGACTCTTGCCTTGTTCTTAGCACCAAGAGCGCTAAGAGCATTCATACCTAAATTCTCCTCAACTAGATCCTAAATTGTCTTAGAGTAAAGGCCCTGTATTTTAATTCTTTGGTATCTATCAAAGTACATCTAGCATATAAATCACATACTCAATAAATCACTTGGCTTTATATTTCTGCTAAGTTATCTTTCTATAACTGCCATAGTCTGTACAATAACCTGTGCAACAAGCAGTTTTTAAATGTTTCATATGCTGATTTCATCTTAACTAAATTCTTAAAAAGTATAAAAAGTAATGACCACACACATCAATATGGCAACTGACTTATGTGAAAGTATGCCCCAAAGAAGGGAGCTTGAAAAACAAAGTCAGTTCTGAACAGCTAAGTGGACAGGGAAAATTGAAATTCTAGGATAGAAAAATTCCTTTGCGTTCCAGGCTCAAAAAGCAAACTCTTCAGGATCCAAAGGCAGCTGAAGCCTGACGAACAGGAAGATATCCCGCTCTCCTCCTTGTCCACCGAATGCCCCGAGAGAACGGTGCTGGAAAGCTTCTCCAGTTTGCCAGCATCTCCATCTTCTAGCCTTTTGATGAGCTGAGTGTTTCAGCAACATGACACAAGATTATGATCTTTAAAAAGCTCCGTATGTTCCCGAGAGATGCACTGAAATATTTATAGTGAATATTATTGGCCTAGTATATGCTTCAAAATAATCCCAGAGCCAGAGGGCAGGGGCAATGGGTGGAAGTACAGATGAAGCAAGTTGGTCACAAGCTGGTAATTACTGAGGCTGGGTATGAACACATGGAAGTTCATATAGTCGATCTAGTTTTGCATATACTTTCAATTCCATAATAAAGAGCTAAAAAATGTTCAAAACAGGCCAGGAAAAAAGAACCAGGTGTTGTATTTCCCATTAATGAGTTTCACATCACTCAAAAGACTGGGAAATGATCTAAGTCTAGGGAGAACGCGACCTGACTCAACCCCCCCCCACAGAAGCAGTACCTCCAGAGAGCGGATGCTGTTGTGATAGGTGACGGAGAGCATGGAGAGGCTGAGCACCGGGGCAGGGATGTCAGGGGCCTTGCAACAGGGCTGCATCTTCTCTGTGACAGACTTCACCAGGGCAAGCACAAGTCCTTGAATACCCACAGTGGAGGTTTCGGCACTCCCCAGGACAGTCAGCGTGTCTAGTCGGACCTCTGACGCACCTGTCATCCAGAAAGCATGTCAGCCTTGATCCTCGGCTTCCAACCCACAGCTTCGGTCCTCGCTCTCCTTGGTTACTTTTTCTCTTCACTCTAGTTATCTTTATTCCCCGTACTTCTCCAAGTTCATTCCTCATGTTTCAGGTACATTTTTCCTTTCTTATCTTAACCTAAACTTCTGGCAGGCCAAAGAAGTTCCCTAACTCCTACAAATTGCCCAGAGATACATCAGTTACTAAATACAAGAGAAGAAAAAATAAAAATGAAAAACGACATGCATCTCCTTCTCTTGATCGGACATCAAGGCTATCTTTCTCTTACATATCTTGCTTAGTACTAACCTTTTATAAGCCCTTAAGAAATATCAAGAACCTAAAAGTTATGTAGGACATTCTAGCTTCTCAGCTTCTAACACAGAAAAATTACAGATAATTAGCTTCATTAAATGAGAAGGAACCAGCATAATGTGCTTAGGTTACAAACTACCCACTTTCAGTATGGACTTCCTGCCCTACTTACCAACGAGGGCAGAAAGGGTGAACAAGTTCATATCCTCCACCTTCAAGTCCACCTTCCACAGTAATGACACAGATTCTCCAAATGAAGATTCCCTAGAGACTGCTGACTTCCCAGACTGTGGGCCCATCAAGGACAACATCCGAGAGAGACACTGTGCACAGGTGTCTGATGTTTCTACCTGCAATCCTCGGATAGTACAATCAAGAAAGAGGGTATCCGACTGGGTGCTGGACAGGCCCAGAGGCTGATTATAGCTACCCTAGAAAAGAAGCAGAGGGACCCCAATAGGAGCACGCAGATACACACTTCTATAAGACACTAATGCATCACCTGCTTCCAAAAAGGTGCTCCGTGCTCTGAAGCAGGGCAGGATGAGGAAACTGCATGGACTCCTGTTCACCGAAGTCCATACCTACCTGTAGTGTGAAGGAGTCCAGGACGAGTGCCTCACCCCAAACATGCATATTGGGTGGGTGCGGTGCCCGCTGAATGTGGGAGTCACTGCCCACTCTCCAGCAGAGGTGGTCCACAGTTAGGATGCCCCGCTGATGGATACTTTGTGGCCTCAGGTGCTGATAATCTAAAACAAAGAAGTGGAAGAGAGGCATTCTATGGAGCCACTGTGGCCATCGATTGGGTCCAGCTCCACTCATGGACAGGTTTTTGTGCCTTTTCCACCCCAGAGCCTTACCCAGAGAGATGGAATTGAATCCCAAGGCAAAGGGCGGTGTATCTCCAAGCTGAATGGAAATGTTGACATTGGAGATGGAGGTGCTAAAGATGATGGGAGCCAGGATTTGGGGGAAAGTTCTGCATAGGGACAAGACATCACTGTTTGATAAGGAAAGAATTGCAGCTTCCTATAATGGAAGCTCTCAAAAATCAGGGTGAGTTTTACTGTGGTTCTTAGGAATGGATGCAACTAGAAAATAAAAGACTGGCCCTGGCTGGTGTGGCTCAGTGGATTGAACATTGGCCTGCGAACTGGCGGGTTAGATTCCCAGCCAGGCCACACGCCTGGGTTGTGGGCCAGGTCCCCAATTGGAGGAGCGCAGGAGCCAACCAGTCAATGTTTCTCTCACACATTGATGTTTCTCTCCCTCTCTTCCTCCCTCCCTCCCCTCTCTCTAAAAATAACTAAATAAAATCTTAAAAAAAAAGAAAAAGAAAAGACTGAACTCATCAGTTCACTGCTACTCCGAATGGTTAATCTCCAGAAATGGCAAAAAGCTATTACGTTGAACCGTACGAAATTGCCAATTCATAGGTCAAATACGGTGAACGTCAGGAGGTCACAGAATTCAACCTACTACAACCAAGGAGCATCACTTCCACACCATTTGCCTTAAGTTCTCTATGCCACACAATGCAAACACTACACAGAGAGGTATGGCACCGCTAACATGACCTGCCACCTTATAATATGAGGCAGACAAGATACTGTTTATCATTTCAGGTCAACAAACATTTGTTTAATAAAGCACTGTGCCAGGTACTGAGGACATAAAAAAAAAGGGCATCATCCTACCATCAAAGAGTCTAATCTAATGGGGAAGATATATAGAATAGGATTGTTACTAAGACTGGGCCAGTGAACCTTAGATTTAGAAAGATCAAACGGTCAAAAACGTATTTCACACAAGATGCCACTTCAGACCAAAAGAATTGCAGAGAATCCATCTGATGAGATAGTGGTTAAAAAAGATTACACTGACCTTTTTTCCCTTCGCGTAAGAATGGACGAACTAGACCCCTGGGTCTCAAGCGCCAGCATGTGCACCCAGTGAGAGAACTCCTGGTGCCGGTAATGAATAATGCAAGTGCTCAGAAGCAGGGAGGCTGACAGGTCAATGGTGGTCACCTAGAAATGAGAACCCCGGAACTATGAGCTCGGACTTCATCTCGTCAGGCAACAATGTAGGAAGAGAACAGAGAAAGGAGAGATTTTTTGGTACCATGATCACCACACCTGCACACTAGCCTTGAGGGAGCTGAGGCAGACAATGCGCTGGCGGCTCTGGGACAGCAACAACCCATCTGTAAGGGCAGAGGGCAGATCTGAGAACGCTGATAGAGCAAAGGTAAAACTGCAGGCAGACAAGGAGGTGGAAAGACTCTCACTAACACTGAAGAGTTGGGGCTATTTTCTCTCAGTATGGTTCCCTCATCACCCTCCCCACTGATATCAAATTAAGACGACCCTGTGGCGCTTAGGGAGTGTCTGGTCCTCCCCTTCTCTCTCGGGAACAGCATCCCCACTCACAAACCTTTTAGTAGGAGTTCAGTGCTCATCTGTGCCATGTCAGAGTTCGCCGTGAAGCTTCGAAGGGGCAGCTGATCCTCATCACGGTGGTAGAGGAAATGCAGCAGCTTCAGCGTCCAGTTCAGATGCCTGGACCAGAAACAGACTCCAACTCAGAAATATGGGGAATGCCCTTTCTCCCCACAGACGAACTCAATGCAGCTACTAGCTGTAGAAACCAGCATATAGCTCCAACTATCACTTTCCACACCTCTGTGCCAGGAGAGACCTCACCTCTTTTGACTATTCATGGACAGCACCACACTTGTGATCTCCATTTTCACCTTCACCTGGTCTGGCAGCTGCTGAAGGAGGTATAGGCCAGGCAGAGTTGGCTCAGCCAAGTCCTTTGTCACCTCTGAAAACAATGAGTAAATACAAGAGCCACCAATCCTTAACACTCCCACATCTCCAAAAATTCCCTGCCCTCTTTGGCCAAAATTTCCCATATAAAATAAGCCAAGGAAATGCCCAATCTTAGGCTACAAGGCAAATATCCCAGAGATTAAGGCACCTGCTGTACTTCCTTCCCCGGAGCCTAAAAAATAGTACGGGAGCAGATTGGTATAATAGAAAGAATATGGGCTTTAGGGTCAAATAATTTAAACCCCACTTTTAATATCAACTAGCTGTGTGCTAGCTGGTCTTCACAGGCTTCTGTGTCCTCATTTGTGCAATGCTGACAGCACATATATAAAGCACATAGTACAGGTCTAATTTACGATAATACCCACTAAACGCTGGTTCTTTCACCCACCACAAATAAAGGCCCTATTTCCTCTATCTATTCTCAGGGTTCAAGGCCATGGTGACTAACAAATCACACCTAAATGAATAGTGAAACTGCTCTTTTTTCTACTTCCAAAACAACCTGAGAACAGGACAACCAAGAAGTTCACTGACTGGGGCTTTACCTGAACAGGGAACAGGCCTGGGTGCCAGGCTTGGGCCCTGGTGCAGCAGCTGACTATGGAAGAGACCCTCATGCAGTTCAGCGTGGAGTGTCCACACATCCACAGTGATTGCCTTCAGGTGCCGACTCCTGATGCCCACCTCTAGACACAGCTTTAGGGCCAGTGAGAGCTCTGCTAGGCAGGTGTCCTCCTGCACAAGAATAAGCTTATAAGGTGTGTATATGTAGGGAGCTTGGGAATTTTGGATCAAAATGCAGTGGTCTGGAACACTACCTTGAGAGAACTCCAAAGGACACAGAATCTATGGGGTAAGCCCTAAGCTCTTTGATACACCCAGAAAGATACAAGGCAGCTGAAGGACCATGGCATACTCACCAACTGGCCACTCTTTAGAACTTTGCTGTTGATCTGACTTAGGCTCACCTCACATTTTAGCCTGGGAAAGGAAAAAAATTAAAAGCACTTGGCCCCTTTCCTCACTGTTTACCTTCAATCAAGCTTTGTTGGCTGGAAGGGACAAGGCAAGCAAAAGTGCCTAACCTTAGCCTCTCCTCAAATTACATGGAATGAGCCCTGGCTGCTGTGGCTTAGTTTACTGAGTGCCAGCCTTGGAACCAAAGGGTTGCCAGTTCGATTCCCAGTCAGGGCACATGCCTGGGTTGCAGGTCAGGTCCCCAGTAGTGGGTACTCGAGAGGCAACCACGCACTGATGTTTCTCTCCCTCTCTTTCCCCCTCCCTGCCCCTCTCTAAAAATAAACAAATAAAGCCTTTTAAAAAAACTACATGGAATGAGAAGGCCCTCACAGCCACCCACCCTGAAACAACTATAAGAAAAGAATGGGACTATTAGACCCTCTTCTACCCAGAGTTTACCTTTTCCCATCACTATCCAAAAGAAAGCTGCTTTCTCTAATCTGAATATGCCACAAGGACTCAGAAGTAGCCACCTTGAGAACCATGATGTTTATAGAATCTACATGAATGGAGAATAGCTGGAAGGAATAAACAAAGAAGAACAACAATTAATGCTAAGATACTGCCTTTCCTTTCCAACAGCAAAAAAGTAAGAGGCAGCTCTTAGTATCATGTCTCACAAATAGTAGAAAAACCCACCCATGACTCCAAAGCTAGTCATTCCTAGAACAGTCCAAAAAAGTGGGAGAGGTAGTCTGACCTGACATAAGATCTTCAATAAGGCTGGGCTGAAGGACAGCTCCTTTTGATGCACTCCAGTGCTCTGGGAGAATGGAGCAAATAGGCCAGAAGCCTTCTGTAGGTCGGTTCTGATACGCACTTCTCCAAAGCACAATGCCACATAGCGCCTGCCCAGAAGAGAAACCTCATTCCATCAGGCCCATCCCTTCCACAGCTGTCTCTTCCTTTTCCTCACATTCACGCCCCTAGAATCGCTAAAAATGGTGCTCAAATCATTGAGGATGGTCTCATAGTAGTTATCAATATCTGCCTCATACACTTCCAGGCTGACCAGGAGACATCAAGCCAAGAACCCACTTCTCTTCTTAGACTTTGAGGCCTGTGTAGAAAATTTCATTTTCTGCAAACCCCAATCCCAAAATATTCCCCAAAGGAAAAGTGATGATATAGGGTACTCACGGCAGATCATGGCTAAGGAGTTTGCTGGAAATCCACAGGCTATCAATTTCCTAAAACATGGGAGAAAGCTTTGTACATTAGCTGCTAGGTAAGACATGAGCAGCTTGACAAGCCAGGAAGGGTTCTGAGAAGAGGAGGAAGTGCTATAGCCCTTCCATGAATTATCCTCCATTCCATTGGTACATGCTTCTCTCCTTTGCACTATATCCTGCTCCTAACAATGATGTACGTATTCCTGATGTACATTTTATGGATAAGTTACCCTGTTTCCCCTCTTAAATTAGAACAGTAAGCTCTTCTAGTTCCTGTTATCTTCGTTCTGTGCTTTACCCCTGTATCTTTGTTATGTGGTATGGACACTTTGTGCCTTACAAGCATTTTTAATTGAACAACTTACATCAATCCCAGCATTCCCAAAATCACACTAAGATCATCTTGGCAAAGAGGTGGCAAGACTGGGTTAACAAGGAAAGTCACCCAGAATTCTTTTTAAAAGAAAATTAAAAGTTTAAATTCAGCTGAATCAACTGCCGCCCCCGCCACACACACACACACACACACACACACACACACACACACACACACACAGGGAGTTCCCCAGGACTCACCACTGTTTGCTGGTGCTGCTGAAACTTAAGACTGACATTCTGGATCCAAAAAAAAGAGCCAATCTTTAGCTCTGCTTGCAGCTTCTGCTGACACCACTTGGTGACCAACCGGACCACAAGCCACCTGCAGAAAAATCCCTGTGAGTTCACAGGACCCTCTCCCAATTATGACTTCCCTTACTCCTTGCTGGTCCTAGAAGCCTTTGCAAAGGGTCAAATCCTGAGGCTGGGTCTTCTGGGCAACTCTCCTGTCTCCCAAACACCACGCTGTCACATACATTCAGCCACAAGATCAGAACTGTAGCCCTAGGGAATCCCCTCCACCCAGATGTAATCAGATAAACTAAACTCCACCTTCTAAACTGAAGACAAAGAAAGCAACCCCTGAAATCTTTAGGAACCCTCGAGATAGAAAAAAGAGGACCCAACAGGAGTCAAAGTACGAGCAGCCGTGTCAGACGTGCCATCACACACTCCCCAAAGAGCCCGTGTCTTCGCCCTCCAGACAGATGTCCGCAAGAAGGCACTGTGGGGTCACACCCGGCCAGCTCTAAAGCCACTCTTCCCCGGGCAGCCAAACCTGTTCTGGCTTCCCAGGACAAGGCTGCAGGTGCCCTTTGTATTCGGTGAAGGAGACACTCAGGGGCATGTAGAGTTAAAAAGGGAGACCACTGAGCCGGGCCCCCTCCTCACACACATTCACCTTCCAGCCACAGCACCTCCTCAGGCCTCGCCCGCTCCCTTAGTCTCCCCCAATCCTAGCTTCTCCGCGCCCGCTCCGGCCCAGCGCCCCCAATCGACCCCTCCCCCGCCCGCGCACCAACCCCTACAGCCCTCTCCCCATCTGCCTCCCCCTCCCGCGCGCCTCTATCCAGCGCGCTCCCCCTCTTCAGCCTCTCTTCCTCCCAACATCTCCCCTACCCCGCCGTATCCGGGATCCCCTCCCTCACCGGCCTAGAAAGAGGGCGAACACCGCAACCAACAGCAAGGCCAACAGCGCGGCAAAGAACAGGGGCATTACGGCCCCGGCCCGGCCTGGCTCCGGCCCCCGCCCTGCCGGCTCCCCCGCCACTCCAGTTCTCCGCCGCTCTGTGTTGGGCCGACTAGCTGAGCGCGCAGGGACAGCACCGGACTAGGAAGCGTTGCGCGCCTGCGCCACGCCCCCCCCCCCCTCCAGCCGGCCAGCCAGCAGCTGTGTCGTTGCCACGCCCCAACCCTCCCGGTGCTTGCAATCCGGCAGGGCCGACTGTATGTAAGCCCGAAGTGAAGGCGTGGCGGCTCAGGAAGGAAAGTGCTGAGGAGTGGACCACGCGCGGACCGACAAACACACCCCGCTCCCAGCCGCACCCTTCCGAGCCCGGAAATGCGGGGTCGCGGGGCCGCGGGGCGACGGACTCCGGAAGTTGAGACTGAACCGCTCCCTGTTCTTTCAGTGGATCTGGCCGGCTTCTGAGAGTTCCACTTACAAAACACGTTCCTAGGATGGTTATAGAGTCTTCTTGCCCACTTAGGGTCTGGGCCCAGTGTACTGCAGAAGTTACACTTCTGAGTCATACGAAGTAGCTCTCCTATGTTACTCAAGGGTCCTGTCTACAAAATCATTGAGAAAACAAAGAGGTACTGTAAGGCCTCAAAGAAATTAGGTTTTAATCCACTAAGAAGTGAATTTCATTCACTGTTTGGATACCGTTCTAGTCAGTTAATATGTATTGACCTGTTGTGTGGGCAGCACCATTCTGAACCCTACATTGGAGAAGTTTTCAGAGCCTGTGGGGTGTGCAATCTGGGGGCGGGGCAGGGGGGCACCATAGAAGTAGTAGAGGAGTGTTCTTGCCCTTCAGCAACAAATAGTTGACCTGGGAAGCAAACAATTACATGAAATGGAGAAATTCAGGTCGTTTTAATTTTGTCCGTTTCCTTCTCTATGAAATGAGGGAATTGGACAAAGGTCCCTTCCAACTCTATTACAGTGATGCTAATACAGTACAAGTTGAAGAATTCTGAGGATTTCAAAATAGGTATTTCACGTACTTTATTCTCATATCCTAACCTCCATAAACGTCCTTCAAGATTTTACTTGGAGACTCTCATTCCTTCAGATAAAGCACCATTTCAACTTTCACCTGGGTTGTCCAAAGTTGCTTTTACCCCTCCAACTGGTTTCCTTCCTTCTCTAGCCCTCGCATCACTAATTTCACATCTTCCCCAGGGCTTCCTCACTGCTTCTTTCCTTATAATTCATGCCTCTCTCTCAAGCACCATTATTCTATCCTCCTAGTAATATGCAGCCTGCCAACACGGTGTGTTCCGTCTGTGACCCTTCAGGGAAGACCCAACGACTCAGGGAACACTCTGTCCAAGCCAAGGAGGGGTAGCAACACAGCTCCCCACTCTCATTTGTCTCGTCCAATCTGCTCCCTTTATTCAGCTGATTTCTAACATTTCCTTTCTTCTTTCTTCCCAGACTGTTAGTATCCTACTCCCAACTAACTCAGCCTGAAACGTTGACTTTATCATTTGTCTACTTCTCTGGAGAGCTCGAGAGGGATCAATGCAACTGATGGGAATAGGAGGGAGAGGGCATAGATGGAGTTCAACTAGTTCACGGTCTCAACTTACTGAAACAAGTCCTTCTGAAAGAAACCACATCTCTTAATGTAAGGGGCCATGTCTGGCACAGACCTGGTACAGGTTTCCCAGCTATCTGAAAGTAAGAGTGTACCAATGAAACCTTCAATAAGTTAAAATGGTGTAAAGCAGAGTATCCGCAGCTTTCCCAAAGTTCACATAATTGTATTTTTACTAACTGAAGATAACTGAAAAGCATTTTTGCTTTGATGAAAAGTCATTGAACACTTAGTTCTTTTGTGAAACGGAAGTAGTGTATAATAGGAACTTTTGGAAAGTGGGGGAGACCTATATCCCCAATGTGTTCTACCTTAATTCCCTACAGCAAACAGGAAAAAAAAAAAAAATCTAGACGTTTCTAAAAATAAAAAGATCCGTTAGTCACTGAAATTCCAGCAGGTGGCAGAAACCCTCATTCACGGCTGCATGCTTGAAGGACACAGGAGCAAACTTTCTAGACTTGACCAGTGGAGGACAGGGAGAAAATGAAGTAAGCAGAGGACAAAAGTTTTCTACCTACCTTTTCAGGGAAAGATATTCCTACACTTGTCCCCAAAGGAATAGTTATCTACCAAGAGCTAAATATTGTGGTGTAGTAAAAAGAACTCATGCCAGGCCGGCCTGGTGCAGCTCAGTTGTTGGAGCCTCATTCCATGCACCAGAAGACTGATTCCCAGCATGGGCACATGCCTAGGTTGCAGGTCCGGTGCTGGATGGGGTGTGTGCAAGACCCAACTGATAGATGTTTCTCTCCCTCTCCACCCCCCACTCTAAAATCAATGAGCATGTCCCCAGGTGAGGATAAAAAAAAAAAAAAAAAAAAAGAACATGTGCCAGATACAGCTGGATTCCTATCCTCAAATTATTTACTAAGTCTAAGAATTCAGGCAGTTATTCATCTTTTCTGTTCTGCATTGGTAAAACTGTAACATCCACCCTTATCTGTGAAGATTAAATGAGTTAATTTCTGCAACATTGTGCCTAGTATTTAGCAGACATGAGTAAATGTGGGTTCTTTTTACTACTACCCTTTTCTCAACTGCAGTAACAGATCTAGAGTAAAACATTTTTTGAGGGTCTTTAGTCATAACTTTAGTGAGAAATCTAACAACAATGAAGTGCTAGACAAGTGAAAGTAGGAAAAAAAAATTTGGATGCAAGTAAGGCTCTTAAAAGGGGCCACACCGAAGGTTCCCAGCATTTCAAAAGGATGAGAGCAATGACTCTCGGGCCTCAAGGATTAATCAGATCGTGGAATAGCACCCCTGGCCCTGGCTGGTGTGGCTCAATGGATTGACTGCCGGCCTGCAAACCAAAAGGTAGTCCCTGGTTCAATCCCAGTCAGGGCACATGCCTGGTTGCAGGCCAGGTCCCCACTTAGGGACCTATGACAGGCAACCAATTGATGTTTCAATGTTTCTTTCCCTCTCTGTCTCCCTCCCTTCCCATCTCTCTGAAAATAGATGAATAAAAAAAAATAGCACACCTAATAAATGACAACACAGTGACTAACAATGAAATCTTTTTATCATTTTAGAGAAAGAAAGCAGGGAAAAAGTCAGACACATTAATAATCCATGATGCCAAGCTTCTGAAGAGTAAAAATTTCCCAGCTAGGAGGGACTTCTCTCTCAGTTTCTGTTTTATCAGTATGAGTAAAATGCACCTGCTCCTTTACCAACAAGTCTTGCACTCACAAAGAACGGACCCAAGTCTGGGAGAACAACCATTTCAACTGTGAAGGGCTGAAGTTTCCACACACAGTTACTGTTTTCTGCATCCGTCTTCATCTCAGTGGTGACATGGCCAGTGCCCAGGGACCCTGTGGCAGGGATCCCAGGGTGAGACAGCAGCAGATGTCAATGAACACTGTGTGGTGACAGTGGCTCACAGCCCGCAGACTCAGAGCTCTGCATGGTGGGCTTCTACCTTCAGCAACTCACTGGGTTTCATGAAGATGCCTTCCATGGCTTTCCAGTAGTTGTTCTGGCTTGGCTGAGCCATGCCATGTACCTCTTTTTGCCCACTGATGGGTCGACCATATTGCTCTCCTGTGACAGACAGCAGAACCTCGGTGGAAGAATGCTTGAACCGCACCTCGCCATCCCTCACCCAGTAGGGCCCGTTACAGAGCACTGTCCAGTCATCCAGATAATCGCCTTCACCTTCCTCACCAAAAGCACTCACTTCCTGGAAGACATAAATGGCGGCAACGTTAGCATGGCTGGTACACAGGCTTGGAAAGGGGAGATAGGCAATAACAAGAAAAACAAGACTACCTAAAAGTGAAAAATGAGAGGCTTTCCAGGGTTGTTTATTTTCTATTACAGTCTTAAAATACTTTCTAGCTCTTTTTACTTGACTTTTAAATATTCCTGCTTCATTCCCTTAACTAGATTTTAAGTGACCTGGTGAGAAACACAAGCTAGAGACAAGCAGACCCCGAATCTCAGCTCTATCCCTTCCTATGTAACACCTTCAAGCCTTTATCTTCTCTTCCATAAAATGATAACAATATCATCTTAAAGAATAATGAGAATTAAATAAAGTAAGAAATGTTAATTGAGCAAATTACAGCAGATCCCATCTTCCACTCCTTTTTTAATCCCATTCCCCTTAGGGACAAATATTCAGAGTTTCTATCACAATGAAAAAGTTGCTAATTCAGAAATATACAATTTAAACACACACTAATAGCTATATAATTGTAAATGATAAAAAGCAGTCATTTGGAAACAGTCTAAGACTAAAGGCAAGAGGAACTGCACGTAATGGACAATTCCACTGCTACTGTGTTTGTGCACTGGGATTGCACACGCAGGTAAGTGCGTGACAGTGGAGCTGGGAACCTAACTGTTAGAGTGGAAATTTACAAGCAAAGGAAGGAGGCTGCAATGATCCATGTGGCAATAGAGTTGGAGACATCATTAGGAACTCATGTTTAACTTAATATACATACACATCGTTACCCGTATAAACATTTATAGATATGTGTATATGTTTACACACATATGTTTCTTTGCTTTGTTAGTTGAGAAGGCCTAAAAGTAAAACACTACGTCAGCCAGGTAATCAGTATCAACAGTAATAAAACATGTAGATAGTATGTATCCTTGATATGATGTGAAGAAAACGGCACTTTACCTCTGTTACCTTTCTCCCAAAAACCCTTATAAATCCAGTCAAATCATAAGAAAAACATCAAACAAATCCCAATGAAGGAGCACCCTATAATATACCTAACCAGCACTCCTCAAAACTGTCAATCAAGGTCATCGAAACCAAGAAGAATCTGAGAACTGTCACAACCAAGAGGAGCTTAGGGAGACATGACAGCTAAAGTGATGCCGTATCCGGGATGGGATTCTACAACAGAAAAAGGAGACTAGTAAAAACTAAGGAAACTGGAATAACCTACGGACTTTAGTAGATAACAATGTATCAATATTATCAATTAACTATAGCAAACCTATCATACTAATTTAAGATGTTAATAGGGTAAACTATAAACAGAGTGGAAGTGGGAGGGAAGCAGTCATTAAGGGGTTCCACATCCCCCCAAAACTCAAGGCTTAAAAAATATGGCACAGGACCTGGCCAGGTAGCTCAGTTGGTTGGAGCATCGTCCCAATATGCCGAGGTTGCAGGTTCGATCCCCAGTCAGGGTACATATAGGAAACAACCCATGAATTGCATAAATAAGTGGAACAATGAATCAATATTTCTCTTTCTCCCTCTCCCCCTTTCTTTCTCTCTCTAAAAAAGTAATTAAAAAAAATTTTTAATGGCACAATACCTAATTCATTTTCCTAATGTGGTCAGTTGGCATCATTAAAATAATAATAGCCCTGGCTGGTGTAGCTCAGTGGATTGAGCATGGGCTGCACAACCAAAGGGTTGCCAGTTCGATTCTCAGTCACGGCTCATGCCTCGGTTGCAGGCCAGGTCCCCAGTGGGGGCATGTGAGAGGCAACCACACGCTGATGTTTCTCTCCCTTTCTTTCTCCCTCCCTTCCCCTCTAAAAATAAATAAATAAAACCTTAAAAAAAATAATTTTTATTGCAAGTTTGGAAAACATTAGGTTTCTTTATTGCATGATTTATCAAGATAACTTATGATATGCTAACGGATACTTATTCTGTCTCTCTTCCTCATTTCCTGACTTGATCTAGATGTAAAGTCACCAGAAACAATTTCTTTTACATGAATGTGACAAAGCCAGTTCTCCAGGTCTGCAGAACAGAGAACATCTACACCTAAAAAAGAAAGGACTAACAACCAAGTTATCAAACAGCTCGACTGAGTAAAGCACAAAGCAGCAATGACCCACGGGACGCCACTTCACCTGGTTTCTAGAAAGCGGCGAAATGAAGTGGTGGCTATGGAGGTTTCGGCCAGTGTTGACATGTGTCAGCCGGATGGGCTGGCCACATCTGATGGGGGTTCCCCTCTCACACACTGTGGAGGTCTTTCCCCGTATCCTCCAGTAGCTATTGCTGTCATCCACAGAGGTCACACCTGTCACTGACTGCTGCCCACTACCTGCAGTCAAAAAAAAAAAAGAGGTTGAGTTCAACTGGATCCTTGTTTCTTTCCTATAGCCAATAATGTGCCCCACGTCGTACCAAAGGCTTGCAGGGGTGGGGCGGAAACCCTATGCTTGGTAATAATTTTTTATTCTGTAATATTAATATATGTGTAGGTACTCATATATACTAATATAGATGAAAATATTAAATATTTATATAGTATTAGTTATGAATGATAAACCATATTTAAGAGTGTACCATATTAGAAAATTCCAAGAATTTGCATCAAAGGGCACTAAATAAATGAACACATGTGGGTTGTTTTTTTTTAAGCATAGTCAGCGTTTACCTACATGTACTGGCTGGGATAGCCTCTAGTATATGCCAGGTGTCTACTCATATAATTGTAACATGTTTGTAATATTATTCAGTGTTTACTATCTATTAAAATAAACTTTTATCACATTTCACAATTAAAATGAGACCAGTTTTTGCTGCCAACTTTAATCCACACAGCCAGCCACACAGCTCCCAAAATTCCTGTAAGTGATCTATCAGTATATTACAAAAGTATTCTCAAGTCATCTAAATTTGATTAACACTGCCTAGTGGTAAAATCCTGCAAGTTAAGAGGCACTGGGTTAAACATGTAGCTTAACAAAGAAGATATGCAAGTAATTGCCAGCTGGTTAACGTGTACTGAGCACTTACTGGGTGTCAGATATACTAACCGGAGCCTTTTGACTGAATATTCATATTTGGTACACATATCTACTACTATTATTATTGTCATCTGTATTTTACACTGGAGTGTCAGTAAGGCTGAACAGTATGCCCAAGTCACACAACTCTAAGAGACAGTGCTCGGGTTTGCATCTCGATGCTCTAACTCTAGAACTCACATTCTTAACCTCTACCACATGGCCTCCCACAAAGCTTTATCTTCTGTCAAATTCCCCCAGATAGGCCACTCTCTCATATAAACACCAGGGGTATTCTCTTCCCTAGGCCTCATTCACTATACAAATCTTTAAAGGTATCCCAGATTTCCCAGATACCTTCTTTAAGTACTCTTGCCTATTCCTCCTATTTTGCCTTCAGTCCCTCGGCCGTGCCTGACTGCAGCTTTTTAATGACACCCCTGTTACCATTTGATACATGGCGTCTTATCCCACAGTTATCTGTTTGAATGTTTGTAACTAAACTATCAGCTTTTCTCTTTTGCTTCTTCCTCTCATGAGTTTTTACATCTTTAAAAAAAAAAAATCCCCAACCCACCCCTTCCTCCTCACTTCTGGTTGTTACCTTACAGTTCTCATGGTTGGTCCTTAACTGCCGTATTTCACTAAATCATGATCTATACTTTCTGTCTTCCACTTCTTTACTTTCTATTACACCCCCACTTCCTCTCCCATCCTTAGACATTGTGATTACCCAGAGTTCTATACCTGGCACTTATCCATTCTTAAATACAGTTATACCTCGGTACTCATTGGCTTCAGAACTCATCAAACCCTGTACTTGTCACATGTTGATGAGAAAAAAATGTTTCAGCACTCGGCGCTTGCTCGGGACTCGTCGAACTTGCTAGAACTTGTGTGAGTCAGTCACAACGCCGCCCCGGTAGAGAAAATGCTTCATCACTCCTCACGATCGGTACTCATCAGTTTCTGCACTCATCACGAGTTCTGGAACACATTAACGAGTACCAAGGTACCACTGTACTTGTTGGGGGTCAGGATAAAAGCATGTAGAAGCCCTTCAACCACTTTTTCAAGTGACTCAAATTGACACCAGATTGAGGACAACAGTTCATCCTGGGCAATCTCATTTACTCTACCCACGTCTTTAACCACCACCTATTCAATGATGTTGAACAGATGCTCCTCAACGTATGACAATGGGTTGTGTCCTGATAAATCCATTGTATGTTGAAATATAGTTAATGTATTTAATACCTAACCTACCAATCATCAGAGATTAGCCTAGGTTGTTTCTACTGAATGTGTACTGTTTTCACACCACTGTAAAGTTGAAAATTTTTTAAGTTGGGGACCAACTCTCTGTCTCGGGCTCAGCACAGATTTCTGAGCTCTAGACTGAACCTGGTTCTCAAATCTGGCTACCCATCAGGAGCACCTGAAGAGCTTTTTAAACTTCCAGATTCCTATGGACTCTGATTTAGTCAATCCAAAATAGAAAACTAGATCAATTTAAAAGTAATAAACCAGACACATGGAAGGTATTCGCTGAATGGCTGCTGGGATTATTAAGACATCCCAGCAATGATGACTCAATTCCTTTCCAAATCTAACCGGTCAGACAGGTTTTGAGAAAGGGGAACCACAGTCGAGCCTCCTCCACCCGAGAGATCTCCTTCCTCTCTCAGCTATTAGCATCAGCAGTCATCCAACACAGACACCTAGCAGCCACTAGTTCACTAACTTTTGTCTTTTTGTGTTTGTTTTCTTGTAACTTGCTGACTGATCACCGTATCTCCTGTATCGAGAACAATAACAGGCACACAGTAGGCGCTCATTAATCTAGACTGAATGAATCCATAAATAACTGCTGCGTTATAAATGAACACACAAACTAAGCATTTAAAAAACTCTCAAGTCGGTTTCCTCTCCAATTCCAGTGAGTACTTTAGTTTAAATTCTTTACCAAAAGAAGGGTAAGGCTGGAATAAAGAGTGGCCAAACGAAAAGAGTTGAAGAGCAAGAGTTAGAACAGAGGGTCGTAGCCAAAGAGTGAGCTCTTGGAGTTCAAAACTTCAGAGACACAGCACTTACTGTACTTTTTCTACATGTCTGTCTCTCCCACTGAGTACTGCCGGCCAGGAGTAACTGAAAAAAGGCTCTGAACCTGGACAAATTTGGACCAAACTCCGTCTCCGTCATTCACTACTGCAAGGCTTTGGGCAAGCGATTTAGAGTCCGTTTTCTCATCTATGAAATGAGGGTATCAGTTGTCTCTACCTCGTATGAATGTTACATGTAAGAGTATGTGTGTAATATATGTACACTCTATAGCTCACCAGAATGAAGTTGGGATTATGATTAAGATGCCTTAGAACAACTCAATTCTCCGATTCTCCGCCTCCAGACTTCAAGAACCTCACCGGGGCTCCCCGACCTTCCCAGACCACACCCCTCAGATTTGCTCTAGGCCCCGCCCCCGGAGACTACCAGGCCTTCCCAGACCACCCAAACCCGGGCAGCAGTACCTGATCCGTAGCGCACGTCGTGTGAGTGCAGTCGCACGTTGTGGCGCGTATTGAGTAACTTCACCACAGAACCGCACGTAACGACAGCCAGATTGGACGCTCCCACGGCACTACACAAAGTCCCGAACAACAGTAGCGATACCACAGCCATTCTGGATGTCCCGCAGTGCCTCTAACCTCCGAAGAAAACTCCGCCCCTCCCCGGAACCGGAAGCTACCGGCAGAATCACAGAGAGGAGGAAATGAGAAAGCCCTAGTTTTGTCTTTATGGTTCCTTTGCCTAGAGCGGCCTGAGGAATCCGCTAAGCCTGGTTGCTTCCGATCTGCTCACTCTGTTCCCGTGGCTCTGTTCTGATAGCTGCCTTCATGAACTGCTTCTGCCAGTTTTCGTGACCTCCCTGACGAAGCCCGGAGAGCTGGGTGGGAGAAGAGGCCGAGAAATGGCCCGCCCACTCCCAGTGACAGGGGGCCGGAAGTGACGTAGCACGTTGACGCAGCAGCGGCGGCGGTGGCGGCGAAGGATCGGTGCGGTGGGAGCTTACTATCCTTTCCCGGTCTCGGTTTGACGACTCCATTTTCCCCCGTGGGGGTTTAGCGCAACGGAGAAGCGGCGGACTACGGGTAGGTAAAGGTCGGACTGGAAAACGTGCTGCTCGAAATCGGTCAGGTGGGGCACCAGGCTCCTGGGGCCTGGTCCTGTAAGGGAAGAGGTACTGGGGAGTGATATGCGGGGAGATCTGGGGTCCCCGGCCTTCCGAGCTCAATGAGGGAGAAGGAGGAGGAAAGCGGGATAGTTGCTCAAGAGTCTCAAGGCTTTTCCGAGACTCCTGTGCCACCCGGAGCCCTTGAATTGGGCGGCCTGTTGTATCAGCAGTCTTCCTCGAATCCCGTCCTTCTGTCGTAGCTTCTGAAAACTGGGCCACGCGAAAGGATTGGAAATGTAATGGGTCTGTGGCTTCTCGGTCAGGAGCAGGTGATTGAATTGTTTGTTCTGGAGATGTGGTATCTGTGGAGCTTTCAGCAGCTCGACCATCAGGCCTAAAGGGCTATGCCAAATTCCCTTTTTTCCGTATTATTGATAGTAAAGTTACAACTTTTTGTAGATGACTAGCTACATCCACAAACGCCTACCACAGACATCAAAATGGGCTATTAAGTCAAAATGTTACTTTCTTCCAGTTTCTGCCTTTCTTTCCAGGCATTTCCTTGAATCAGCTGGAGCAGTCCATTTCCCTTGGTTGTTGCAAGAATTGATACTTTTTTTTTTTTTTTTTAAGAGGAGACCTAAGTTCTCCGAAAATCTGCCTATGGAAATCCACTGTAATGTCAGAAATAATTTAGGGAGTATTAAGTTACACTACTGCTATTAATAAATATGAGAGTATAAACAATTTTGAATTTGACTAATTTTTTGGGGGGAGGTGGCTTGGTTCTCTGTTTACCTGAAAAGTACCCAAGTCTTCATTGCATTGATTACAAAAGTATGATTGTCTCCCCGTCAGCTCTGAATTTAGAGCCCTTTTCCATAACTTGTGTCTCTTCAGCCAGTACAAGTCCCTTCTTATTCAGTTGGTTTGTCTGGCTACTACATTACATTAGCATAGTATTGTTGTTCTCTAAGAAGTTTAAACCTCATCAAGAGGTTAGTTACATCAAGCCGTCGTACAGTCTATGTAGGCTTAGGCACATTTTATAGTTCTCCCTCAGTAGACCTTGGCAAGTAAGGAAGCCTGCCCAGGGTGGTGGAAACTTACAGTCTTTGGGGACAAATAAATTGGCTCTTGCTCCCAGGTTCTTGGTCTCAATAATGGCATCACACTCAGAATCCCGTGTATATAATCCTTAGAGTTTTCCTCTCTGTTATTCCCAATAATATCAATCACCAAATCCTACCTCTCTATAAAAGTCTGTTCCCATCAACATACAAATTATGTTCTTTCTGGTATTCCTCTTATCCGCCTCCAACTACTAGTACTTTTTTAAAATTTCCCTTCATAGCCAGATTTCTACCTCTGTCAACTTTCTCGGCTTTTATTCAGTTTTCACCCTATACTAGTCTGATTTCTCTTCTGACCACTGTTGAAATTCCTCTTATCAAGATCACCAGTGACTTCTTTTTTTTTAATTTTATTTTTTTAAGTGAGATTTTATTCATTTATTTTTAGAGGGAGGGGAAGGGAAGGAGAAAGAATTATCAGTGTGTCGTTGCCTCTCACACGCCCCCTACCGGGGACCTGGCCCGCAACCCAAGCATGTGCCCCTGCTTGGGAATCTAACCGGCAACTCTGGTTTGCAGCCCATATTCAGTCCACTGAGCTACACCAGCCAGGGCACCAGTGACTTCTATTTGCCAAGTTCCATACGTACATTGTTCCCATTCTCCTCAGTGTCTGAGGAGAATATTCAACACGGTTTACTCCTTTCTTGAAACGTTCTCTTTTCTTGGCTTCATGGACACTTCACTCTTGGATATTCTCCACTTGTCTAACTGCTTCTCAGTCTCCTTTGCTAGCCACTTTTACTCTCTGCATAGTGGCTCGCTGTTGAATTTTCTTCACAGTTTAATCCTGGGTTTTCTGTGTGTTCCTTTAGGTGATCCAGTCCCATGGCTGTAATAATCATCTGAAAGCATGGTTAAATCTCTAGTCCAGTCCTCGCTCTGTGTTGAAGAATCATGCACAGAATGCCAGTATAATAGCTGTGTGCAGATGACTCTTAACTGTCCCAAACCTAACATAACATAAAGAAAATTTTGGATTCCCCATCATTCCAAACCTGGCCTTCCCTACATCCCTAAGTGATACTCTCATCCACATGGCTACAAAAGCCAGAAACACCTTGGATCCTCCCTTGCTCTCCCCATCCCCAAGTCTTTTAGTAAGCCCTGTCATTTCTACCTCCAAAGTATGTTTCATATCTGTCTTCTATCCTTCATCTTCACTGCTACCACCCTGTTACAAGCCACCATCATCTTTTTATCCTCAGTTCACCTTGCTTCCACTCAGATCCCTTCCGATCTGTTTTCCATATTGCAAGATCAGGTCAGGTCACCTCATGTCATTTCCCTGTTTAAAATGCTCCAGTGGCTTTCCATGGCCTTCATAACCCTGCTTAAGGAGGCCTCTCCTTCTCACATTCTGCAGCCTTCACTGTTCTCTGGTCGTACTTGCCTTAGAACATTGTATACCATATGCCAAGTTCTTCCCTGTCTTTTATGCCAGTAGCCTCTTCCCTTGGCTTTGCATACCACATCCTACCCATTCTTGCTATCTCAACCTGAACTCTCAGAGGTGAGGGTGTTTATTTCCTCCCTACCACTTATACCGGGTCTATATAATTTGTGGTTTTTCTCCTGCACCAGAGTATAGGTATCAAAGGGACAGGAACTTTGTCTTCTGTATGTTTGGCAAGTAGTAGGCACTCATTAAATATTTTTGAATAAGCAAGTAAATTCTATCAGTTCTGTCTAAAACTCCACAGAGGCTTCCCAGCAGCTTTCAGACAGAGTCCAAAATCTTAACATCCTACCAAGATCCTTATAACTTCACCTCCAACTCATTATGAACCTTTCTTTCTCTTCCCAAAGTAGCCATCACTGTTCCTGCCACACACACTGCATCCTGGGTCTCATCCTGGAGTTCTCTTCTCCAACACCACACTCCTCGAACCACTTCTGAAGGAGCCAGCTCCTCCAAGTAGCTAATTCTTCCTCACTCATATAGTCTGTGTTTAAAGTCACTTCCTCAAAACCAGGTTAAGGTCCTCTCTTACAGGTTCCCATGGTACCTTTGTCATCAATTTGTTAAGGACCTCTACTTGTAATTGTGGGTTTTTTTTTTTTAATGTATTGATTTGAGAGAGAGAGAGAGAGAAACATCGATTTGTTGCTTCACTTATTTATGCACTCATTGGTCCACTCTTATATGTGCCCTGACCAGGGATCGAACCCACAACCCTGGTGTATGGGGACGGTGCTCTAACCAACTAAGCTACCCAGCCAGGGCAGAAGATCGCTACTTCTAGGTTAGAAGTCACCAAACTAAGTCTCCTGGACCATTACAGGTTGTCTGTGTCTGCTTTTGTGCTACAGTGGCAGGTCTGGCCTCTGTGGTTTGCCAACCCTGTGCTGCAGCAGGAACTACTGTATACGTTTCCTGGCAGCGTACAAGGCTCAGTAGCTGTTACTCCCTCCTTGTGTTGCAGGGATTCTGAGTCTGGTTACATATTTCAGTTGTTTCTGCTCCTCTTTTGCCCTTTCCTTGTTCCCCAAGGAAACTTGGAAAGAAAAGGGATAACTAATATTTTTTCATTACTTATTATGTGAACCATTATTAACAGTAGTGCTTTTTATACCCTGTAATTGAAAAAATTCTAAAATTATTTCTTACAAATATCTTGTGTGTACATGTTAAAATGATTATACGTAGAATTAGCCTTTTCTGTATTTTAATATCTTCACTAGGTGGAATTAGGATTTTTCATAACAGAGTTCTGAATCCAAATTTGAAAGAAGGTTGTCTTACGTGGACTCTGAATACTTTCATTTATTGGCCCTGGCCAGGTAGCTCAGTTGGTTAGAGTGTCGTCCCAGTACGCCAAGGTTGCAGGTTCAATCCCTGGTCAGGGCACATACAAAAATCAACCAATGAATGCATAAATAAGTGGAACAACAAATTGATGTTTCTCTCTCTCTCAAATCAATAAATAAAAAGAATACTTTTATTTATTAAACTTTCATGTTTTGGGATTCCATATTGGGTAGTCATTCATGAACTACCCAATTTGGATTAGTCCTTGCTCACAAAATACAGAGTGTCTTGTAGTTTAAACTCCGCACCAAACTTCTGGGGCTGTTCCCCAGACCACTAGGCCCTTTCCAACCTAAGCCTTCGCTCACGTTGCCTTTTTCCAGACTATCTTCTTAGTCCTCTCAACTCAGGCATCACTTTTTCTGAGGTATTTCCTGACCTCCTTCTTCAAATTACTCTCATAATCTTGGTATATGACCATCATGTAACATTTATTGTGTTTTGTCATAACTTTATTTACAAGTGTTTTGAGACAGGTTGTGAACTCGGGGGTAAAAAAGCATATTTTACTCATTTTCATATACCCAAATCCCAGCACAGAACTTGACCCTAAAAAAAAAAAAAAAAGTAAAGGGTAATTGAAGCTGCTAGTGGAGGGAATTAACCGACATCTCTTTTCGCTCTGGTCTCCTGTTAATTGCCTCCTACATCATGTTCAAAGGGAGGGACTGCTGAGGCCTCCCCTGTGGCAATCTGATCCCAGCTCCATTCCTCTTCCAGAGAATGTCATGGTAACCGCCAGCCTCTCCCTGGGAGCCCCATCGTGCACTGCAGCTGTGCTTCTGTCTGGAGAAACCTCCCTTCACCACCCCACTCCCCTTGGAGACCTATTCGGTAGCAAATTTAACTTACAGTCTTAATGTGGGGAATAGTCAAGATCATAAGTACTCAATACTAAGTACAAAATCCAAACTATATCAGGCTCATCTCAGCTATCATATAGTACTATTAATCATGCACTAATAAGTAGCAATGTTTTTGTTCTGGAACATCTGCCAACCTCAGCCTGCAGTGCTGCTGCGGCACCCTCTGCACGTCTAGCTCCCACAAGTTGCAGCAAGTCAGGATTGTGTCTGGCACAGCTCTTTTAACTGGAAGTCTTGGCAATGAGCTAGTTTGGAGGCATTCCCCAGCTATTGCACAGCATGCACTTTATTGCTAACCTAGGGAATGAGAGGAAAGCTGCGTGCCGTGCAGAGTACCAGCCACCCCTGGGATGGAAGAAAGCTGTTGTTTTCATCAGGTGTGCTATCTGTTTCTGTCTATTGAGCAGGCTGTAGGGCATCTGGTCCGCAGGAGGTAGCTAGCATTTAATGTGAAGATGTAGAGGCCTTACAAGATTGAATTCGTGGGTTTGATAGCGTAATTAAAGCAAACTTGTGTAGGGGCTGCAGTACCCGAATCTATTTTTAATGGCTCAGTTCAGGGCTGAGGGGAAGTGTTGTCAAAATTAAAATTAGAACACCAGATTAATTGGCAGAAATTTTAAATACTCATTTTTGGGCACTAGTCAAACTGTATGGCCTTAAGGATAGATACAGACCTTAGGGGGGAAAAGGGCATCAATCTGACCCCGAGACCCCGCATGTCACCACTTTGCAGGGCCTCTACTGTGGTCTAGTGTAGTGGCTCTCAAACTTTTTGATCTCTGGATACTCTTAAAAATAGTTTAAGGTTCCAAAGACATTCTGTTTATGTGAGTTATAACTATTGATGTTTATGAGATTTATATATATTGATATATACTGGATTAGAGGTGAAAATGAAAAATACACATTTTAAATAATAAAGCCACTACAAAAAAGTAATCATTTTGCAAAATACAGGTACATCAAATCAACACTTATACACCTTAAATTTACATAGTATTATGTGTTAATTATATCTCATTAAAGAAAATAATAAGCCTACTACATTTAAACATAAAAACACCTGCTTTAATAGAATACAGCCGAATTTCTTGTGTCTGTTTCTGCATTCAGTCTCTTGTGATACATGTCATTTAACCTCTGGCAAACACCACCATACACTCATGGGAGAAAGGAGGGTGTGTTCCCTAGACCGCACTGAGAACTGCTGATACAGTAGAAACAACTGTGACTTTGGAGTCAGACAGATCTTAACTCAGATCTCATCTCTTGCAGTTGTTATGTTTTTGTCACTTGAACAGCTGGCTTTATCTCCAAGTCTGTTCCCTCTGTTGGACAGAGAGAGAAGTGAGCTGTAACTCACAGGACAATGTAAGGGTTAATAGGTGCTTGTTAAGTGTCTGGAACTTGGTTGTAGGTGTGTGATAAATATTCTTCCTCGGGCACTTTTTGTTTTTTTTAATTGCTTAAAGTACCCTAGCCTTTCTAGGGTACTTAGAAACCCAACCATACTAGTTTTGGTTGGGTTTTTGTGTGAGTATTTTCGGTTTGTTTTCTGATTCTCTTCCTGTGCCTGCACTATACAAATATAATAATATATAAAATTATTTTAGGATCCTTATTTGTTTTCATATCTTTCTCCTACTAGCAGTCAACTCCTTGAGAACCAGCAGTCCTGTTTCTCTTCAGTTCCCCAACTCCTAGCAGACTGTATGTACATGGTAGGCATTCAGTAACATTTGAAAAAAAATGGCATCTGAAACCTCATCCTAAAATTGAACATAAGACTGTATCATTGCCTCTCCTTTTCCACCAGAACTCAGTACCTTTAGTTGTGTTCCCTTGAGCTTAATCTTAAGTTAATTGGTTGTGGTATCAGTTGATATCAGTATGGGTAGTTTTCTGGAGAATTAGAACCACAGAAATTAAAGCTTGTGCTAGGCTTAGTTCACTTCAGGTAGCCCTTAGCCACCCTCCTACTCTCTCCCTTCCCACTGCCATCTTTCACTGGGATGATGGCAACGATATGAAAAAATAAGTAGTATTTAACAGATTCTTAGCAGTTTGTATTTTGTGAAAAGCACAAAGAAGGTTATGGCTTACCTGGTACAGAATCACAAAAGTATCTTGTGATGCCTCTCAGATTGCCATTTGTGTTTTCATAGTTTTTGTTGTTGTTTTGGTTTGGTTTGTTTTTTTTTTTTTTTATTCATTAAAGGGAGAGAAACATCAATGTATGGTTGCCTCTAGTGTGTCCCCAACTGGGGACCTGGCCTGCAACCCAGGCATGTGCCCGACTGGGAATTGAACCGGCGACCCTTTGGTTCACAGGCCGGTGCTCAATCCACTGAGCCACACCAGCTAGGGCTATTTTTATTTTTAGAGAGAGGAGAAAGGAGAAAGGGAGAGAAACACTGACATGCAAGAGAAACATGATCAGTTGTCTCCCACACTGCCCCCAACCGGGGACCTGGCCCACAACCCATGCATGTACTCTGACAGGGAATTAAACCCTTGCCCTCTCCGTTCACATGTGGATGCTCAATCCACTGAGCCACACCAGCCAGGGCTGTTTTCATAGTTTTTATTACCCCTTCAATTGGAGAGGGTCTCCAACTTCCATAAGCTTACAGTCTGAGTGGGAAAAATAGCCTTTTACACAATGACCATAATTCAGAACAAGGTGAGGAGTGATGTTGAGTTTATCAGCAACCAGCTTCAGGATTCCAGGATGGAATCTTGATGTTATAATTTGTATGATACGTGCTGTTTGTTAAAGTTCTTCTCAAGTCCCGGGAAGCTCCATGTTCTGGTTTTGTCGTTCTCCACTGCAATTTCCGGGCTTCGGGTGAGTCTGAAATCAGGGAAGTAGAAGATAAAGTTGGGATTGATGGATACAAAATTACAGAATGCCAAGGAAAATTAGGCCTGGAATTCAAATTCAAACTTAGTTAACATTTATTGAAACAGTGTATGCTAGGTTCCTTACTCTATGTCATGAAATATCCTCAACTACCCTGCAGATAGGTATACTGTTGCCATTTGCCAGATGGAGAAATTGATACTCACACACATTCTATCATTTGCTCAGGTTTATGTACCCGGTACATGATGGGACCAGGATTTGGTCTCTCCCTTAAGTTTAATAATCTTTGCATTTAACTCTGTTGCCTTTATTTAGTAGGCCCTGTGAATCTCTTTCAAAGTGTTGTGGTTTCTCTTGTTTTGCTGGGTTGGGGGAGGGAGGGGTAATGGTAAAAATAGAATTATGATTCTAATGTTTATGAAAGGTGAGCTCAAGTTAATGAAATGTTTAATTTATTGAAAAGTTCTTTTGTCTCTGCCAGTAGCCAGGTATAGTATATATGAAAATGCCTGTCATTAATTTGGCACTCAATTGTTTTCAAACTTTTTTTTTTTTAAATATTTTATTTTTAGAGAAAGGAGAAGGGAGGGAGAGAAACATCGATGTGTGAGAGATACATCGATTGGTTGCCTCTCACACACCACCAACTGGGGACCTGGCCCACAGCCCAGGCATGTGCCCTGACTGGGAATCGAAGCAGCAACCTTTTGGTTTGCAGGCCAGTGCTCAGTCCACTGAGCCACACCAACAGGGCTGTTTTCAAACTTCTTGATGAGCAAATCACACAATCTCAATACTACCATCCTATGTAATTATTTCTACACTAATTTCTTTCCTCATGTGACCATTCTGCCCCCAAATGGTAAAGTGAGATAAAACTCTGGGGAAGCAAGATGGTATGTACAGAGGGAAGTCCAGTCTAATCACCTTTTTAAAGGTACAACCTTGGTTGAGAGGAGCAACCAAGGGAGAATGGAAAATAGAGGAGATGGAGCCATTCAATCCTTTCACTCTCCTCCCCAGGTGGAATTGATTGGGCAGAGCGACGGCATGTGGCTGAAAGTCTGTAAAAAGGTGTATCGCCCTCTGTAAAGTCACGTGTCTCATTCTTTTATCACCATCTCTCTTCCTTCTCTAGTCTTTTTTAGGCAGGCCGTGAAAAGCTGCAGCGATGTCTGATTTTGTAGAAAGTGAAGCCGAGGAGTCAGAGGAAGAGTACAATGATGAAGGCGAGGTGGTGCCCCGAGTCACCAAGAAATTTGTGGAAGAGGAGGATGACGGTGAGGAGTCCCAGCCTCAAGCTTCTTCCCACTATTGCTAAGCTTTGGATAGTTGGATTCTTGCTGATGAGAGGCTCAGGCTAAGCACAGAAGTTATCACACATGAGGTACCAGCTTGAGAATTTTCAGTCACTTCATAGAGAATATTTATTGTGTATCTAGCTATCTGCTCTATGCCAGGCACTTTGCCTAGAACGAAGAATACAAAATAAAACCCAGCTATTGTGGAGTTTACATTAAGGAGAGAGGACAGACAGTAAATAAATACATGTGTAATGTTTCCCTCTTGGAGACCTAGCAGTGTTGGTACTTATGCACCCAGTTTTCTATTTTTCTGACCAAACCCAACCATTAGGGTCACCGGCAGAGGAGAACCATGAAATAGCTTTAAAGGCAGAAAGGAAAATGTAAGTTTCATCAAAAGAATTATGATGAAAGAAGGAATATGATTGCTGAGTTTATAAACTGAGAGGAAAGCAAAGGTAGTATTGGTGGCTGTGAAGCCTCTAGTAAAAAGCCAAAGTAATTAGGAAGATCATCGTACCTACAGATTGACGGTGGATACAGAAGAGAGTTAGTCTCTTCCTCGTGCTTGTGGTCTAAGTCAGTGGTCACGTTTTACATCTTTAGATGAAGCAGGAGAGTTAGCATGGCACCCAGGCCCTTAGGTTCAGAGCGGAGGGAAAATCACAGTTAAGCAAGTGGTGGCCCTGCCCCAGCCCAACATGTTCCCCAAATCCCATGTCTCAAACATGGATGTTTTCTAGATGAGGAGGAGGAGGAGGAGAACCCCGATGATCAGGATGAGCAGGGCAACCTGAAAGGCTTTATCAATGATGATGAAGATGAAGGGGAGGAGGATGAGGGTAGCGACTCTGGTGATTCAGAAGATGATGTTGGTCACAAGAAGAGAAAACGCAGTGAGTAGTCGTCTCCCCTCAAGGGAAGTGAGGCTGGGGTGGAAGTTGCCATGGAAGAGGGGCCTGTCTGTCACCATGGGTAACACTTTGTTTTCTCCAGCATCTTTTGATGACCGCCTGGAGGATGATGATTTTGACCTCATTGAGGAGAATTTGGGTGTCAAAGTCAAAAGAGGAGTAAGTGTCATTCTTTGTCTCTGTCCCTGGGGGTGAAGGAGAAAGGCCCTGAAATTCAGTTACTCCTGGGGAAGGAGGCACATCCAAAACAGTCTGGAGAACATCAAGAAGAGAGAGTTGCTCAGTATCGTTGTGCTGTGGAGTCTAGATTTATATCCGAGATCTGGGCGCCTGTCAGGGAAAGGCTTGCCAGCATTTCAAGGGTAGGCTTTGGGGCTGAAAGAGAACCACTCAGTGTGGTTCTCTCCCATCTCCCTGGGTCAGCATAACTGGTGGGAAAACGTGAGTGAGGCTGGAGAGCAGGCCTCCTTATGCCAGCCCCCTCAGACCCTGATGAAGCCGGTTTTCCCACCCCTAGCAAAAATACCGACGTGTCAAAAAAATGTCAGATGATGAGGACGACGACGAGGAGGAGTATGGCAAGGAGGAGCATGAGAAAGAGGCCATTGCAGAGGAAATCTTCCAGGACGGTGAAGGGGAAGAAGGGCAGGAGGCCGTGGAGGCCCCCATGGCTCCTGCAGAAGAGGAAGAGGAAGATGATGAAGAGTCAGGTATGTGGCATCAGGCAGGGAAGCCAGTGTTGGGGTAAGTGTCATGGTTTCCTAGCCCCTAGGAATAGGATGGGGAACCATTCATCGGCTCTAGGCCCCCGGCATTGGACACAAAAAAGTTCGTTTTTAGGAGATTCCCTACTCTTCTCCTCACTGGCTACTCACACGGTAGGAACTAAAGCCACCTAGTCCTGGCTCTGAGCACTGACCCCTCGCTTTCCTACCCAGACATTGATGACTTCATCGTGGATGATGATGGACAGCCTCTGAAAAAACCTAAGTGGCGGAAAAAGCTTCCTGGATACACAGATGCGTGAGTGGGGTCTGGTGCAAGGTAGTGATAATGGCATCTGAGTGAACCCAGTCCAGGAAGTTAGAGGCCTCTGCCAAAAATGGGACATTTGCAGTTCTCAGCCATTTTGCTTTCCTGCCTCAAGTGCCCTTTCCTAGACAGCGATGTCAGCCTGTTCCTAGAAGCTCTGAAAGTACCCTCTGCGTTGTAGGATCACTGTGGGATCAGGGTGGGCAAGCCTCCAGTCTCCCTCTTCAGCCTGCAGCTCCATGTTTATTCATTTACATATTGACCTTCTAAGTATGATTGTGTCGGAAGAAAGGGTTTGCCCTAAGGTGCACGGTAATGCCTTAGCAGAAGACAGATCCACTGAGCTGGATCCGAACACCTTTGCCCTCTTGCTACTTCATCCCTGTCACTAGCATGTGTCAAAGATGGGCTTTTCATCCTCTGTAAATAACATCCCTAGAAACATTCCCCAGCTAAGCCTTTATTCCACAGTGAAAATGCTTTTCGATTTGCCTTTCTCTTAACCTTCTTAGTTCCCTTGGGGCGAGTGAAAGGTCTGTGCAGGGGCTGCATGTCCCTCCCCTCACCAGAACCTGGGCCCACTGCCCCTTGCTGTCACCCACAGGGCCCTGCAGGAAGCCCAGGAGATCTTTGGTGTGGACTTCGACTATGACGAATTTGAGAAATATAATGAGTATGACGAAGAACTGGAGGAAGAGTATGAGTACGAGGATGACGAGGCTGAGGGTGAGATCCGAGTGCGCCCCAAGAAGACCACCAAGAAACGTGTGAGCCGCAGGAGCATCTTTGAGATGTACGAGCCCAGCGAGCTGGAAAGCAGTCACCTCACAGACCAGGACAATGAAATTCGAGCCACTGACCTGCCTGAGAGATTCCAGGTAAGAAACTACCAGCCTCTGTCCTGCCGACCTATCACCACCAGCTCTGAGCCTCCTTGCTGCGAGGGTTGTGGCAGAGAAACCGTCCTAACAACAGTGACAGCTAATGCCACCTGACTGGGCGGTACAGGGAGTCCAGCTCTTCCAGGAGGGAAGATTGACTCTTGTGCTGCTTCTGGTTCTTGAAATGGCACTCTTTCTTTAGCAAAATAGGAAATGCCTACTTCTTGCCAGGACGACAGTCTTTTGAGTACTGGAATTGTGTGCCTGCGGAGCACACGTTTTTGTCCAGAATGGTGTGTGTTTCTCCCACATGGGATACAAGGGGAAGCCAGCCTCACTCAGTTGTCTTGTCCCGTGCAGCTCCGCTCCATCCCAGTCAAAGGGGCCGAAGATGATGAACTGGAAGAAGAAGCTGACTGGATCTACAGGAACGCTTTTGCCACACCAACTATTTCTTTGCAGGTACCCCCCAAAAAGGTCCTCGTGTGTGACATGAACCAGAAATTGAGGAGCTGCTCCTCCGCTGCCCCAAACGTCTGTGTGCCTGTTGTGGAACAGTGTGTGTGTGTGTGTACGTGTACTCGGGTGCGTGCAGATGAGAGGGTTTTCCTAGATTTCACCCGACAGGGTCATCCTGTGACATGAAGCAGTTTCGTGTGCGGTAAGACAAAGCAAGTGACGGTGTTGTTGCTGTTTCCTTTTTTCTTGCGGCTGTAGGAAAGCTGTGATTACCTGGACAGAGGTCAGCCAACCAGCAGCTTTAGTCGAAAAGGGCCCAGCACAATTCAGAAGATTAAAGAGGCTCTGGGCTTCATGAGAAATCAGCATTTTGAGGTAGCACCTCAATGTCTAGTGGCCCGTTTCCAGTGTTAGAAATTCAGCCAGGGGATGAGGGACAAGGTAACTGCCTTAGTCAGGCGGGGGCCCCCCCTTTTCCTGCCCTCAGCAGCGGTCCCTAGACTGAAGTGTGAGGACTCCAGGAGACTGGTGACCAGCAGAACGGCACTACCCTGTCTGCTGCATTTCCTCCCTAGAGGTGGCGAGGGCGTGCAGCCCGAATGGGCTTGTGAGGGAGGCCAGTCTTCCAGACTGAGGGATTTCCTGGAGCTTTTTACCCCTTTGGCATAGGAATCCATACAGACCTTCCCCTCTGGTTGACTGTAGTCTCCCTGCCACCCCAGGTGCCTTTTATTGCCTTCTACCGGAAGGAGTATGTGGAGCCTGAGCTGCACATCAATGACTTGTGGAGGGTGTGGCAGTGGGATGAAAAGGTAACATGGTTCCACGCTCCCCAAGGGGCTCTGGGCTGGACTGGGCACCGCTGTTATCAGGGCCCAAGCTCTCTGAGCAGCCCAACGCCCCGACCCCACCCCCAGGCCTGTCAGGTTTCCCCAGAGTTTCCTGGTAAGGAACAGAACAGCCTTGAGACTCCAAGGCTGAACGGCAGCCCTTAACTGCTGCCCTATCCTGTCCTAGTGGACCCAGCTAAGGATCCGCAAAGAGAACTTAACGCGGCTGTTTGAGAAGATGCAGGCTTATCAGTACGAGCAAATTTCTGCTGACCCCGACAAACCTCTTGCTGATGGCATCCGGGCTCTGGACACCACCGACATGGAGAGGTAGCATATGCAGGGTTTATTGCCTGACACGAAGCCCTCAGATCAAAGGCAGCCCCACCACCAACCCCAAGAGAGCGTAACCTCGCTCTCAGCATATACATATAAAATTACATAGGAAACCCAGTTATAACCAGAAAGTAGCTTGGTGAGCCTGGAGTCAGAGGGATGTGAGATGGGAGCAAGTGGTGTTAGTGGCCAGTGTCATGAAACCAGGGAGGAGGGATAAGGACTGACTCAAAGACTGAACTTTCCTAGAGACTTGGTGCCTTGTCTTTCTCTCCCTTTTTGTTTTCACTTCTAATAACCAGCAACCGCCATTTGTTTGTCATACTCATCGTTTAAGGTACCTTGGTTGCAATTAAGCCATGGTCTGGGGCCACTGAGTGTCTGCAACAGTTAGAGAATACAGGCACCCATCCCAGTTCGGATCTTGCCTCGCAGAATTGGGTCTCTTGTAGCAGAACTGGGGTGTGCTCTTCCTTAGTGACAGGTGAGGTCTTACGTCCCTTCCCTTCAGGCTCAAGGATGTACAGTCAATGGATGAGCTGAAAGATGTTTACAGCCATTTCCTGCTTTATTATGGTCGCGACATCCCCAAGATGCAGAATGCTGCCAAGGCCAACCGCAAGAAGATGAAGCGTGTAAGGGAAGAGGGAGACGAGGAAGGTGAGTGCTGGGAAAGAAACGCCAGGAGGTTCGATGGCCATGGCATGTCCAAGGATGCCCTTGGCTGAGTGCCCTTTGGGGCTTCTCTGTATGTGTCAGATCCTTGGGAGTGATTGGAAGCTAGTGCACTAACTTCTTTTTTCCTTCCAGGTGAAGGTGAGGAGGCAGAAGATGAGGAGCAGAGGGGGCCAGAGCTCAAGCAGGCTTCCCGTCGAGACATGTACACCATCTGCCAGAGTGCTGGCTTAGGTAAAAGCTAGCTGTTACGACCTGGACATTCCAGCCTTGAGCGAGGGAGGGGAGTCCCTGATTGTCACTGGTGGGCAGGAAGAGTGCATAAGGAACAGCTGCGTGAACGACCAGTTCAGTTCTGAACACTTGCTTCTGTGTCCCACACTCACCCCACAGTAATGGTCCAGCCTCTCCCTAAATTCCTGAAGGAATGGAAACTCACACGTTTAGAGGGAGACAGCGCATCCTATCTTTGGGAAGTTCTTTTATTAAGCTATAGCTTCCACCTTAGTTCTGAGCCCAGGAGTCACATAGAAAATTTCTATTCTGCCTCATAACAACCCGTCAGATGTTGAAAGTCAGTTTTTTCATTGCTCTTTGTAACACACCCTAGTCCCGTTCATTCATGACCCCTTTAAAGTCTACTGCCGAGAATGGCTGCTCTACACCCTTAAGAGCCTGTTGCCTTACCTTTCACTCTCCTGGTTACTTTAGATGGTCTGGCCAAAAAGTTTGGCCTTACTCCTGAGCAGTTTGGGGAAAACCTCCGGGACAGCTACCAGCGGCACGAGACAGAACAGTTTCCTGCGGAGCCCTTGGAGCTGGCCAAGGATTATGTTTGCAGGTAGGCATGCAACAGGTGGCTGACAGGAGGAGGAGCCTGAAGCCAACACACCTGCATCCTTAGCTCCTCCATTTTCCCCACAGCCAGTTCCCTACGCCAGAAGCTGTGCTGGAAGGCGCCCGCTACATGGTAGCCCTGCAGATTGCCCGAGAGCCCCTGGTCCGGCAGGTGCTGAGGCAAACTTTTCAGGAGAGAGCCAAGCTAAATATAACCCCCACCAAGAAAGGTAGAAAGGTGAGCTCTGGGTAAAGGGCTTTAATCCAGCATGTGGCCCCGCTTGCTGATTGAACTGAATTTCTTGTAACTCAGCTATCTGCCTGAGAGCAGAGAGACAGTCTTTTCTCCCATTGTCAAGCCAGCCTGCCTGTAGGCTGATGTTCCCTCTTGATGTGTATAGGATGTGGATGAGGCTCACTACGCTTACTCCTTCAAGTACTTAAAGAACAAGCCTGTTAAAGAACTTAGAGATGACCAGTTCCTCAAGATGTGCCTGGCTGAAGAGGAGGGGCTGCTCACCATTGACATCAGCATCGATATGAAGGGGGTGGAAGGGTAAGCAAAGCTCTGGGGAGGGCTTGGTGAGGAATCTCTTGGAGGAAGGGGTCTCTTGGGAATGTGAACCACAATTTCAGAATTGAGCAAGCCATTGTACTGGCTCACTCGCACTATCTGTGAACATTTGGGCATCACCTTTTCTCACCCCTAACACCACGGTGTTGTCTTTTCTTAGCTATGGCAGTGACCAGACATATTTCGAAGAGATCAAACAGTTCTACTATCGAGATGAGTTCAGCCATCAGGTGCAGGAGTGGAACCGGCAGCGCACCATGGCCATCGAGCGAGCTTTGCAGCAGTTCCTCTACGTGCAGATGGCCAAAGAACTCAAGAACAAGCTGCTGGTCGAAGCCAAAGAATATGTCATAAAGGTGAGAACAGAAACTCATGGTGTCCCCAAACTAGAGCTGAGAGTGAAGGAACCCCTTAACAGCTGAAGGAGAAGGGCAGGCAGAGCAGAATTTGAGAGGGAGTGCAGACAGGGTTTGTGTCACTGCAAGACCCCCCCACTGGAGGAACCTCTTCCCCCACCCCACCCCTACCCACCAATCCAGACATTTTTTGTTTATGTTGCTGTCCTCTGTGTACGTTGCAGTTTCCAAAAGCAAGGTATGCCCTCCAGTTATAAGTCTGCCAAAGGCTAGGAAAGTGTGCCTGCATCTGTTTCCTTAGCGTGCTTGGTGAGCTGCTGATGGCTCTGGTGTCTGGTGTGTCTCCTCCCCAGGCTTGTAGTCGAAAGCTCTACAACTGGTTGAAGGTGGCGCCCTACCGGCCAGATCAACAGGTAGAGGAAGACGATGACTTTATGGATGAGAACCAAGGAAAAGGCATCCGAGTCCTAGGCATTGCTTTCTCCTCTGCCAGGTAACTCCCTGTTTCTGCCCACCTGCCGTCACTCTTACCTGCGTTCTAATCTTACTCTCTTATTCTTATCCTCATATCGCCAAGTGTCACACTGTTCTGTTCTTGTTCGGCTGGCAGAGATCACCCCGTGTTCTGCGCCTTGGTCAACGGTGAAGGAGAAGTGACAGATTTTCTCCGGCTGCCTCATTTCACCAAACGGCGAACTGCTTGGAGAGAGGAAGAACGGGAGAAAAAGGCAAGTGGCTGGGGTGGGTCACCAAGTGTACATCTTGAGTATATCTTATAACTCGGTGGGGATAAGTGCTTATGGTCTAAGCAACATCCCATGCAAGACCCTGAATATCTCCGACCTGCTTGCTTACCCCTCAAGCCCTAGGGTAAGTCTCACTTCCTCAGGCACTAGATGGCACTCCAGTTCTGGTGCAAAATTTACTTCTGGCTTGAGGCCAGTTCCTCAGCCTTCTGTGCTTGGGAGCTGCCCTTAACTGCCTCTGTTCTCACAGCATCTGGGTCAGCCTGTTCCAGAAGCTGAAAGCCACTGAGGCGTTAAGCCAGCCTTTTCCCCGCTTTAGTCTTTCAGTGTCTGTTTTTCTAAGGGGAGGAATTTGAATTCATCTCATGTGTATGCTTCTGATTTTTTTACCTAACTCTATCTTTCAGTTTTGTTGAGAGGGCCCATTCTAAAAAGTAATTTTTACCAAACAACTAAAAAAAAAGAAAAATCTTGAAGTAGAGGTCAGAATAGTCCTGACTGCCAGGCAGTGATTTATGTTAAAACAGAGCCAGGTATTTTTATTTTTAATTTTAGTTTTAGTTTTAGTTTATTGATTTGAGAGAGGGAAGAAGGGGGAGAGAGAGAGAGAAACATCAGCCTATTGTTCCACCTATTCAATGTATTCATGTACTCGGGTTGGTTTCCGCATGCACCCTGGCAAGGGATCAGACCCACAGCCCTGGTGTAGCAGGGTGCCACTCTAAGCGTTTGAACTACCCGCCAGGGCACAGCCTAGTGTTCTTAGTTAGCCACAGCCCAAGTGTAGGCCAGAGTGTGATAACCTCGGAAAATACTAACAGGTGTACAGTATTCCACCCAGAGAGCCGAGTCCTTCTGTTCTGTGTTCCAGTTAGACAGCGTGTGATGCATCCTCGTTCTCTGGTTTTGTAAGGTCTTGAGCTACTTAGGGAGAGAGAACTTCTTGAAATCTCCCTATTTTCAGAGCCATTGAACTCCAACTTTCTTTCAATCCAGGCTCAAGATATTGAAACCCTGAAGAAATTTCTTCTGAACAAAAAGCCCCACGTAGTGACAGTTGCAGGGGAGAACAGGTAGGTGGACACCAGGGGATTGGGCCAGGCTTGGTTGAAAGTCACTCATCTTTTGTTGTTGAACCCTGCCTGTGCCTATGTAGATCCTTGATAATATCCCCATCCCAAGGGGATATTCCTGGGAATATTGTACTTTGTCTTCACAGCTCTCTCCTCCCCACAGCCCCACCTCTTATCCCTTCCATGAGAAACTGTGCAGAAATAGCCCCAATTAATACCCCTCATCTCTCCAGGGATGCCCAGATGTTGATTGAGGATGTGAAACGCATTGTGCATGAGCTGGACCAGGGCCAACAGCTTTCCTCTATTGGGGTGGAGCTGGTTGACAACGAGTTGGCCATTCTCTATATGAACAGCAAGAAATCAGAGGTAATGCTGGAGCCTTACCCTTAGACCTGCACAGCCTAGAGCTATCATTCCCAGGGAGACTTATTAGGGAAGCAGAGGTTTTCGGGGCACAGGGCTACACCTGTTCATTTACCCATGGAGAGGCTTTCCATTTTGTTAATCATGGTTCAGACTGGAAACCCCAGAGATTAAATTGGGCCCCAGAAAAACGGTCCCAAAGGAGAAGAGAAAGTGATGTAAAGCCAGAACAGTTTGGATTTTCTCTTGCTGTTGGAGCCGAGAAAACTTCATGGCCCTGCTGACCCTCATTTGACTCCAGGCAGAGTTCCGGGATTACCCGCCAGTGCTGAGACAAGCTGTCTCCCTGGCCCGGCGCATCCAGGACCCTCTGATCGAATTTGCCCAGGTGTGCAGCTCTGATGAAGACATCCTGTGTCTCAAGTTTCACCCTTTGCAGGTGAGTAGGATTTAACAGGCAGGCCTAGGTGGGCACAATAGCACAGCAACCTCATCCCTGCCTGCTGTGTGTCGACAGGAGCATGTGGTGAAAGAGGAGCTGCTCAACGCCTTGTACTGTGAATTTATCAACCGAGTCAATGAGGTTGGGGTCGATGTCAACCGTGCTATTGCCCACCCTTATAGTCAGGCCTTAATCCAGTACGTGTGTGGCCTGGGACCTCGAAAAGGGACCCATCTTCTGAAGGTAGGATTGGGTTGAATCAGGAAATAGGAAAAGTTCCCGTTTCCTTGGATCTTTACACTGTGCCGGTATGATCAGACAGAAGACCACACTCAGAGGAGGAAAGGGGCTTGTGCAGAGTCATCCGGCTAGTGAGAGTCAGAGTCAGACTTCAGGCCAGGTGGCCGCAGCCATGCGCTTCACTCCTTCACTGTAGGGCTCATGGGAAAGACAGTGGTCAGCCACGGTTGAAAACAGATGGAGGAAGGCGAGAGTAACAGGCACAACCTCAGGATAGTGGGGTTTTTCCACTGCAAGGAAAAAGGATTTCAATCGGGGGCAGAGGGGCAGGCAGGGAGATTCAAAATTATTGATGATAATCTTTTTTCTAAAGGTTAGTGATGCGTACTTGAGTATATGTTTTATCATGACCTTTTAAGGCATATATTAGTTATATATTATCTTTGGTAGGTATAACATAGTTCATTAAAATCATTTTTTAGTAGCAGACAGTGTGGTGTAGTACTCAATTAGATAGTGGGGCACAGGGACAGTTCCTGTCATGGAGAGTTTCCCAGAAACCTGAAAGCAGGCTGGGGGATGGGGCCTGCCTACTGCCCTGGCTCACGCCCAGAGTGAGCTTACTCCTGGCTCACTCTCCCCTAGATCCTGAAGCAGAACAACACCAGGCTCGAGAGCCGGACCCAGCTGGTCACCATGTGCCACATGGGTCCCAAAGTCTTCATGAATTGTGCTGGCTTCCTCAAGATCGACACAGCCTCCCTGGGGGACAGGTGATGCCTCTGCCTGGATAAACCAGGAGGAATTCCTGTGGGCTTTGCTGGGGGGCTGCAGGGGGTTAGGGCTGCCAAAGGGCCACAAGCTATTTAAATTAGGAAACGTTTTAAAACAAAGATGAAACCTTTATTCAGTCAAGAGCCTCTGACCTATGGAAAAGATCGGTTCAATTATGTGAAGCTTTTTTTGGTGAGAGAAACATAAAAAGAACCAACTTAGAGCCGGGTATCCCAGTTGGTTAGAGCATCCTGCTACACCCAGGTTGCGGGCTTGATCCCCGGTCAGGGCACGCAAGAGAATCAACTAATGACCGCATCAATATGTGGAAAAACAAACTAACGTTTCTCTCTTCTCTCCTTTCCTCTCTCTAAAATCAATAATTAAAAAAAAATTCTTTTTTAAAGAGGGAGCTCTCTATTCAAGGACAGAAAACATAAGGTTTTATTCACTAAACAGAAATTTGTTGTTACGGTGTGTCATGGCTTATAAGGGTGGGAATAGCAGGGGCAGTGGAAAAGGAGTGTGGGGTTGTGAGGAGATAAGGAAGGGGGAAAGAGATGCAGTATGTTTTGAGATGATGTTATTGAGAGAAAGTTCTATTCACTTGGACTTTGGACTTCACTATTGACCTCTTCCTCTCCAGAAGTTGTCAACTCAGTCTTTGGAGGATCTTTTCCACGGGCACATAGCTCCTCATTCAGTAATGGAAATCAGTGGGGAAATAGGCTTCAAGTTCTAAAACTTCATTTTCCACCCAGCTTTGCTGTAACACTCCACGAATAACATAGGTCCATGTGAGTGCACGGGCAAGACCAGCCTGGGAAGGCTTTATGGGGGAAACTAGTTGTCAGCAAATTTTCAAAGGTCTTTTCCCCCTTCTTCCTTTATCTTTTTAAAAGACTTGTAAAAGTTCATTATATAAAATTCAGCATACAGAAATATTATGCAGAAAGTGGATGTCCCCCATAATCCCACTCCCCAGAGATAACTACTATAACAATTTGATGTATACTGCAACTTTTCTAAATTTTATTTTTGCTATGCATTTACTAACTACCCATTTATTACAAAATGGGATCATATGGTTCATAGTGGTTTGCAGTGCATTTTTCACGTATCGATATATCGTGGCCATTTTTCCATGTCAGCACACATAGATCTACCTCATTCTTTTTAATGGCTGTATAGTACTCCATTGTATGGAGGTACCCTGATTTATTTAACCAGTTCCCTATTAGTGGACATTTGGACCAGAAACTTCTCATTATATATCCTGCCCCTTTTCTGCCTTTCCTTCAGCACTGACTCATATATTGAAGTCCTTGATGGTTCTCGAGTCCATCCTGAGACCTATGAGTGGGCCAGGAAAATGGCAGTGGATGCTCTGGAATATGATGAATCAGCTGAAGATGCCAATCCTGCTGGAGCCCTTGAAGAGATCTTGGAAAACCCAGAGCGACTCAAGGACCTGGACCTAGATGCCTTTGCAGAAGAACTGGAGAGGCAGGTGGGTGACAGTGTGGAAAGCCCAACATAAACATCCCGAGTGGCCTAGTCGGGAGGAGAATCGGGCAGCAAGGCTCCAGAGAAACCCCAGTGCTATTAGTGTGAGAGACTTGATTTTCTCTTCTCCCTCCATTCCATACTGGGCTTCTCAAAGAAGTTTTCAATCTGCTTTTTAAGGATCTAAAGCAACTACAGTCATTGTGGGGGGTGGGAAGGAGCTTGGAGAGGCTGAGTAGTAGTTTCCTTCTGAACCCTCCTCCTTTCCAGCAGTGCAGCTTCATATTTGCCTGTTTTATACATTGGGGTTCTCTAAAGCCCTTTTATTATAGACCAGTATTCCATGGATAAGAAAAAGTTTGAAAACCTTCTTTAGTTAATCTTGGGGGAAAGAAGAAAAAGAAGCCCCGACAGAAACCATTTAGCCTACTGCTTTCATTGAAAGGCTCAAGGCTCGGGTTGGGGAGCGGTTGCAAGGCTCTTTTTGATGAGCTTCTTCCCCAGGGATATGGTGATAAACATATCACCCTGTACGACATCCGGGCAGAGCTAAGCTGTCGGTATAAGGACCTGCGGACAGCCTACCGCTCTCCCAACACAGAGGAGATCTTCAACATGTTAACCAAAGAAACACCAGAGACCTTCTACATTGGTAAATGCTAGGTCTGGTTTTAGTTGGAGGGGGATATGTAGTGGAGGGGAGGATGTGCTTACTGCAGTGGTCCCCAACCTTTTTGGCACCAGGGACCAGTTTTGCACAGACTGGGTTGGGGTGGACAGGAGGCTGAGCTCAGGTGGTGGGGTGGGGGGTGGTCAGGAGGTGGAGTTCAGGCAAGCTTCCCAACAGGCCACAGACCTTAGGGTCCGAGGCTCTAGGGGTTGGGGAACCCAGGTTTACTGTATAAATTTAAACCAAGCACTGTTTCCAACAGAATGAGACAGGTTTTTACTGTTCCTGGGGAGCTTTTAAAAAGATTATAGATCCCTGGACTGGAGTCAAAGCTGAGTTCAAGATCAAATTAATTTTTAACGGGCTGTGGAATCTTTCTTTCTTTATTTTGTAAAAGATTTTATTTATTTATTTTTAGAGAGGTGAAGGGAGTGAGAAAGAAAGAGAAAGAAACTGTGACAGGCAAGAGAAACATCGGTTGGTTGGTTGCCTCTCACACATCCCCAACTGGGGACCTGGCCCACAACCCAAGTATGTGCCCTGACTGGGAATCGAACCAGCAACCCCTCAACTTGCAGGGCAGTGCTCAATCCACTGAGACACCCCAGCCAGGGCTGCGGTGGAATCTTTATGAATTCACTTTAATAAGCCTCATATTCCCATGTCCACAAATCAAGGGAAGATCTCCCTTCTCAAAGATATGAGGGAAATCAGTACAGATGCTATAAGGCAGATGTTCTGTCACTAAAAGGTTGGTGGAAGAAGTTGCCTCTCCAGTTCGCTCAGCTGGCTCCCTGTTCTCTTTCCCTTCCTCCAGGAAAGCTCATCATTTGCAACGTCACTGGCATTGCTCACAGGCGGCCACAGGGTGAGAGCTATGACCAGGCAATCCGAAACGATGAGACTGGGCTCTGGCAGTGCCCTTTCTGTCAGCAGGACAATTTCCCAGAGCTAAGCGAGGTATGCGCTGCAGTTACCACGGTCACTGAACTCCTTGAGTAAATGGTATCAGTGCCCTTGAAAGGAATAAGGAATACAGGTATTTAGATAATGCTTTACCAAATGATACACAAAGATGGAAGAAGACTAGAACACAAACAGGTCTAACGTGAAGTCCCTCCATATGCTAGTGAGTGATGACCTGTGTGCTTTTTTCTCTTCTGGCTCAGCCCTTAATCCCTGTTTCCCGTTCTCTGGGCTTCTAGCTCACACAGATTAGAGACGTGAGGACATGCATTTCTAACCTGCAGAGTTGGCACAGTGTCTCTCTGCTAGTTAGAAGGTATCTGTAGGCTCCCTTTGATTTTTTTGTTCTCCAAACACATTTTAATTTTTCTCACATTCTTCTAGACAATTCTCTGCCTTTCTCATGGTCAGAACTCCGTTAAAGAACACTTTTTCTGGACCTTCAAATGTTAGGCAGATTGTAAAAGACAGTTTTTTGTCTTTACTCAGTAAAAGAAGCGGACGGGATCTGTCCAGAATATATAGAAAGCCAAGGGCAACTGGTTCACTGAAACGAGTTCTGAGGAGACTCACTTTGATGTTGCTCACGCCCACTAGGTCAGAACAAATTGGGGGAGAGGAGCCTGTTTCAGCTAGAAGGACATACAGGTTAGCGTAAAACAGACCAGTTGACTTGATGGCCAGCAGTGCCACACATAAGTTACAAGTGAAAGAACATTGCGGGTGTTTGCGTTCTGTGTCGGTGGGTGGCTGAGTCACTGTGATTTCAGACTGTGATAACACGTGTTGATGGTAAATTACGATACCCTTGGCAGCTCTTCTGAATGTGTGATTTCCAGAATCCTTTTTAGCTTTGTTTTTTACTTTTTTTAAAAAGATTTTATTTTTTTATTTCTTGAAAGGGAAAAGGAAGGAGAAAGACAGGGTGAGAAACATCAATGTGTGGTTGCCTCTCACGTGCCCTCCAACTGGGGACCTGGCCCATAACCCAGGCATGTGCCCTGACTGGGAATTGAACCAGCGCTTTCGATTTGCAGGCTGGCACTCCGTCCACTGAGCCACACCTGCCGGGGCTGATTTCCAGAGTGTTAATGATCAAGCTTCTCTCCTGATGCCCTCTTTAGGTCTGGAACCACTTTGACAGTGGTTCATGCCCAGGCCAAGCCATCGGTGTCAAAACACGGCTAGACAATGGTGTCACCGGCTTCATTCCCACCAAATTCCTCAGTGACAAAGTGGTAAAGCGACCAGAAGAGCGAGTGAAGGTAGATGAATGACTGGGTTAAGGCACTGGTTTTCAGCTGCCAAACTGGGCTCTCTTTAACATTGGGCTGTCCCCATGAAAAGTTAGGCTCTGTTCCCAGTGGCTGTTGGTGGGGAGAGAGTTTCAGGAGGATTTATAACTGGTTGAAAGAAGCCAGGGCAAAAAGCATCTGAATGCTTTTGTTTACTGCCTTGTGAAATTGCATCAAGCTGCCAGCCCTGTGGGAGAGGGCTTTCTCTTCCTGTGTGGGAAGCTGTGGTTTAGTCCAGGGGGCAGGAAGCAGGGTCCAGCATTAAATGCTGGGAAACACAGAGGCCAAGTTCCCTTTCTGTTCTAATAGTCTCCTGCCATTAGTTATGTGTATATACTCTACGTGCAGCACTTGACATTTACCTATGTTGTCTCTAATCTCACCAACTGATGGGGAAGGAAATAGTACCTTCTTTTTTCAGAGAAATTCAAATGCCTTTTCGAGGATTACCCAGTTAGTTTATAACATGGCTAGTCCCAGTTCTGCCAAATTCTCTGGTTTAAGTGTTGTGAATCCCAAGAACTCCAGACTTAGGAAGGCTCGGCAAAGACTCTTCATTTCTAATAAGTGAAGCTATGGAGATTTTCTAAGGGAGAGCTATGCAGAGTGACTGGCCTTTATCACTGTTTAGAGAGATGGGCTCAAGTCAAGAGTAAAGTACAAAAAATAGCTATTACTTCCTTCCCCTCCAAGAAAGGGCAACCAGACTGTTACCTCCTAGGAGCAGTAACTAGGCAACTTTATGGGAGAAGGTAATAGGCCCAGTGACAAGACAGGTCCCAGGAGACTCCAGTTGGTTTTCCTGCCTAGAGTAGGAGGCATCAGTACAAGACATAGCCTATAGTCTGCAGACCAGACTCAACCCTAAACTTACCTGCCACCAGTAGCTGGCTGGCTTTGGGCAAGTCACTTCACCTTTTGGCCTGGAGTTCTGTTCACGCAAATGTAAAATGGGGCTTCGGGCTAGATCATCTTTGTCCCTTCCAGCTCAAATGTTCTGTGGATCTAGGTGGGAATGACTGTTCACTGCCGCATTATGAAGATTGACATCGAGAAGTTTAGCGCGGACCTGACCTGCCGCACCTCAGACCTCATGGACAGGAACAATGAGTGGAAACTGCCCAAGGACACCTACTATGACTTCGACGCTGAAGCAGCAGACCACAAGCAGGAGGAGGACATGAAGCGGAAACAGCAGCGGACCAGTGAGTATGCCCACCGCCACGCCGCTGCACCCCCAGTCTGAGCCGCTCTCCCCCTGCAGGATGCACGTGCTGATGGCAGCTTCCCTTGCTCAACCTCCCTGTGGGGGTGAGTGCTCTGGCTTTGAGGTGCTGAGGCCCAGAGACATCAAAAGGGACTCATTGGCAGGGCCGGGTCTCTTGGGTTGCATTTTCTTTGCTAATGTATTGTTACTCTTAAAACTCCATTCTGTCAGCACCCTAGGGACCCAGATGAATGCACCTTTCATTTCAGAGAATTCAGGCTCAGAGAGGGTGAAGGATGCTCAGAATTCAAGGGCGGGTTAGAAATTAGGCTGTGGTTTGTGTCCCACAGCTGTTGGTCCCCGGTCTCATCTCCTGGTCTTCTTTCCTGCCCTCTTCAGCATACATCAAGCGAGTGATTGCACACCCGTCCTTTCATAATATAAACTTCAAGCAAGCAGAGAAGATGATGGAGACCATGGACCAGGGTGACGTGATCATCCGACCAAGCAGCAAGGGCGAGAATCATCTGACGGTGACGTGGAAGGTCAGCGATGGTATCTACCAGCACGTGGATGTGCGGGAAGAGGGCAAGGAAAATGCTTTCAGCCTGGGAGCCACTCTGTGGATCAACAGTGAGGTGAGAGCCGGCGCCTGCTCACTTCCCATCCCCACTCCTGCTGCCAAAAACAAGCCATTTCTGGCCGCTTCATCATGTCATCTGACATCAGTGACTTCTATGCATTGCATGTATTTTAGCTACACAAAACACCAAGTGGGAGGTTGGTTGTGAAACAAGTCATTTGATACTAATTTTGTATATTTGGCCCTGTTTCCCTGTCCTCCAAATTTTAAAATAAACTGCCTAAAGAGAACCCATGGAAGAAGAGGAGAAAATACACATGCAGGCATAGGCACATGCACGCACACGTCCAGTTTCTCTGTCCTGTTTTCAGTGGAGTGACATTTTATGAAGTTCCCCGTTCTCAGGCACCATGGGAGAGTCAGTTATTATTCAAATGATTTTGTGACTTGTAAACTTTAAATATGTGCACGACTCAAACAGATGACTAAATTGAAGGGACTTTGCAATGCGTGAGGCCACAGCAGGTCTGGGAGATCCACCCCTTCCCATGAGTTCTAGTCCGAGGAGATTTGATAAAGGGCCAGGAGTCTCAGCTCTGGACAAGACACACAAGGCCTTTCCCTTCGCCCCACAGGAATTTGAAGACTTGGATGAGATCGTTGCCCGCTATGTCCAGCCCATGGCATCCTTTGCCCGGGACCTTCTGAACCACAAGTATTATCAGGACTGCAGTGGCGGGGACCGTAAGGTGAGCACAGGGCCCCTTGAGGGATGACACCAGTTACTTAAGGATGTGTGAGTTTCCTTCAGTGTAGGGGTCCCTCGGCTGGTGAAGGAGGTGTACAGTCATGTATGCGCCACGCCTTGTCTACCAAGCATGCTGCTATCCCAACCTCTCCCCCTGATTCTACCCCCAGAAATTAGAGGAGCTGCTCATCAAAACTAAGAAGGAGAAGCCCACCTTCATCCCTTATTTCATCTGTGCCTGCAAGGAACTGCCCGGCAAGTTCCTACTGGGATACCAGCCCCGGGGTAAACCCAGGTGAGCACTGGTGCTAAGAAGGTGCTGCCGCTGGGGTCCACAGACAAGCTGGCAGGGGAGTTAGAGGCCCTGAACAGTACTCTCTGGTTCTGCCTAACTGCCTTTCTCCTTGGATCTGTTTAGAATAGAGACAGAGGTTGGAGGTGGGATAAGAGGATGATAATTTAGAGGCAGAAGGCAAAGCTTCAATAAGAAAGATGCTTTTCTCAGCCCTGTGAAAAGGAGTTCCCTTTGCCTCTTCTACCCCTCCCAAGGAGTGATGGAAATCATCAGACACTCTATCCACCTGACTGGCAAAGATGGGGGCCAGCACACCCGTCTGTCCTTTCCACTGTCTGCTCCACCCTTGCCAGGGCTCTCCGCACATGGTGGCTTGCTATTGCTACAGTGCGCTGACTTCTCCCTGAGTAGAAGGGGCGGGTCAGGAGAGCATCTTCTTTCTACCATTGACCTTCTTTGCTCCCTTTCCGTATAACTAACAGGCCGGCCGCCTTCTTTTTTTTTTTTTTAGATTTTTATTTGTTTATTTTTAGACAGAGGGAAGGGAGGGAGAGAAACATCACTGTGTGGTTGCCTCTTGCACACCCCCCTACTGGGGACCCAGCCCACAACCCAGGCATGTGCCATGACTGGGAATCGAACCGGCGACCCTTGGTCTGCAGGCCAGCACTCCATCCACTGAGCCACACCAGCCAGGGCAAGGCTGGCTTTCTTTTATCTGGGTCCCTCTGCTGCTCACCCTGAATAGGAAAAAATCCAGTTTCCTTAAACCCATTTTCTTTGTGTTTGTCACCCAGACTGATAACCATACCCGCCTTCTCCCTGCCCCCCATCCTCCCTTTGGCCCTTAGCCAAGGTCTGTGCATTTCTGCTCTGGTCTCTACTGCCTGTACATGATGCACAGCATAGCCAATATTAGTAAGGGACTTAGTAGCCAAATGACAAGAAGCTCTAGATTCTGGCCCCTGCATAGTCTTGGGCACATGTGGAATATCGTGCTCATTTCTGAGATGCCTTTTCTGACTCACCATCATGCTTCCAGAGGTTGGCAGCCAGGGCTCTGTGGAGGTTGGCAGCTGTCCCATAGGGAACAGTTGAGCGAGTGGGACCTTTAATCAGAAGCAGAGGCAACGTGATAGCTTCTTGTGGAAAGGGGCACAGACTCTTGTGTTGCAGAAGGAGCACATGAGTAGAAGATCATGAAGCCGGTTTTAGTTTAATATAAACAAGAGCTTTGCCACGCTTAGCCCTGTGTGTTGACAGCTCTTCTTTGTCGAGCACAGCTCTGTGTTGGGTGTTGTGCAATAAGTGCTTTACACGCACTTATTTGTTCTTCACGCCCACCCTGTAGGATTAAGAGCTGTTATCCTCATTTTACAAATGAAGCTGAGATGCACGTTTAGTAACTTCGGACAGTCGTCTAGGTGATGAACGGCAGAGCCAAAACTAGAGCTAGAACTGAGTGTGACCCCGGCGCCCGTCCTCTGACCCACGCTCTGCTCTGCAAAGTGTCGAATTAGGGCAGACTAACCACCTTCCAGAAGTGCTTCCAGATTCCAGTTCATGGGGAGTTGTGTTTTGCTGCCCTGGAAGACCCCTCCCAACTCTGTCTGACCTAAGTTTCACCCTCACCTGCAGCCCAGGATGGTGGCCCAGTCCCCAGCAAGTTTTCTGGTGGCCTGTACAGAGCACACCAGGGGCTACCGACTCCTGGCCTTGACTTACTCTGCTATGTACACCTCAGCTCCCCAGAGTGCGGCCTCCTTTTACAGGGTCAGGGATTGGCTCTTTCATCTCTTCTTTCCCCTAGAACGCAGTGTGGCTACTTCACATGGTGGAGATCTGTTCTGGCCGCTCTCTCACAGCTGGTCCCAAGTGGTATCTGATGTATGTTTCCTTCCAAAATCCCAGGATAGAGTATGTAACAGTGACTCCAGAAGGATTCCGGTACCGGGGCCAGATCTTCCCAACTGTGAATGGGCTTTTCAGATGGTTTAAGGACCATTACCAGGATCCTGTACCAGGTGAGTTGTACTCTCTGACTTCTGGAATGTGGTTGGAGGGACACTAGGCTCTGAACCAAGGTAATCAATAGCCTGCTGTGTGGGGGGTGAAACATAGGCTGTCATCTCTGCTCTCCTACTCCTGCTCCAACTTCTAGCATTAGGAAGTTCCTCCATCCACCTTGCCTATTTATCTTCATTTTTTCTCAGTGCCTCCTTCAGCCCCTAAATTATGAAACCAGAAGCATTACTGACTCTGGCTATTTCCTGTAGGAATCACCCCGAGTAGCAGCAGCAGGACGCGGACACCTGCTTCTATCAACGCTACCCCAGCTAACATCAACCTCGCGGGTGAGGAGCTCACGCCTAGGACTGTGGCTCAGAGGGAGTAAAGCCGGGAGCACTTTCGCCTCTAATGTGCCCACCTTCCACCTCTTTGTGCTTACAGATCTGACACGGGCCGTGAATGCACTTCCCCAGAACATGACCTCGCAAATGTTCAGTGCCATTGCTGCTGTGACAAGCCAAGGACAGAACCCTAATGCCACCCCAGCCCAGTGGGCCTCCAGCCAGTATGGCTATGGGGGCAGTGGAGGAGGCAGCAGCGCTTACCACGTACGTGGCTCAGGGAGGAAGCTCTTTGTGGAGGATGGGGAAGAGTGACAGGGAACAGTCATCCTTTAGATGTCCGTAGACTGGCTGCTACCAGGGCCCACCTTTACATGCACAGATGGGCCTTAGGAACTGTCTCCAGCAGATGTTCCTTCTCCTTAGGCCCATTTGAGGGGAAAAGGGGTAAGAGAAGGCCTGGCCTTTCTACAAAGTCCTTTGGGGTCTTTGGAACCCTCAAGCCACTAGAAACCTCAAGGGGTCAGGACTGGGAGGCAAGATTGTCGTGCCCAGTCCCATCCCGTTGTCCTGCCTCTGCTGCTCAGAACCACACGCTGCCCAGGGGAGGGTTGGCCGGAAAGCTCTGTGCTGAGCCCAGATTTCCAGCTTTCCAGAAACTCATGGAAAGGATAAATATGCCACAAGCCCATCCCCATTTAACTGTTCACCCTTCTCCAGGTGTTCCCAACGCCAGCCCAGCAGCCAGTGGCCACGCCACTAATGACCCCCAGCTACTCCTACACGACCCCAAGCCAGCCCATCACCACACCACAGTACCACCAGCTTCAGGCCAGCACCACCCCACAGTCTGCCCAGGCCCAGCCCCAGCCCTCCTCCAGCTCTCGGCAACGGCAGCAGCAGCCAAAGTAAGTATATGGATGGTGGCACAGAGCAGGGCCTTAGGGCCTGTGCTATCAGGAGACCAAGGGACTTAGTATGGCCGGGTACTCTGGATCTTCTGAGGGCCATGACCCAAGGGATGTTCCAATGAGGGCTGCTTTCTGCGAGATGACAGAGGAGGGCAGTGTGGCAGCTGGCCACGGCTGCTGCCTGTAGGTGCGAGGTCCATTTCTGCGAGGGTGGATCTTCACCAGCGATTGGTGGGAATGCTTCCTTCTAGTGAGCCTCAGGAGAGTTCTGGTCTGAAAAGGCCCTTCTTCTCCCTCCCAGGTCCAACAGCCACGCAGCCATCGACTGGGGGAAGATGGCAGAGCAATGGCTGCAGGAGAAGGAGGCAGAGCGACGGAAACAGAAGCAGCGGCTGACACCTCGGCCATCCCCCAGCCCTATGATCGAAAGCACCCCCATGTCCATTGCTGGCGATGCCACCCCGCTCTTGGATGAGATGGATCGGTAGGGGGCCTGCTCCTAGGACTCTGGTTACCTATGAGGCTGGGAGAGGCCTGCCTCATTCCCTGCCCCTCCTTTTCTGTCCATAAAGTGGAGTGAATTGACGTTCTCCTTGGTGGTCAGCCTGGATGGGCAACAGGCTGGATGGCCTTGCAAACTTGAGCTCAGTGTACGCTAGGCGACAGTTCTCCCACTCCAGGCCCTCACCGACCACCTCTCCTGGGACCAGGCTGGGAAGGGAGTGTGGCAGGGAGGAAGAAGAGGAGGATGAGAGTGAGAGTGGAACAGTTTTATATTCTACTCCCCTACAAGCCATTTTGAGCTTCTGCCCTCACCTGACTCTGGGCTGTGACCGGGCAGCAAGCTCAGCACATGAGTCTCCCCGAGCTCTTGTGGAGAGACAGATGCTATTTATTCAGTTTGGAGCAGGAGGGAGAGGAGGGGAAGTGTTTCTGACCCTGACGCCGACAACTCGGGTGGCTATCAAAGCAGGGTTGCAGGGACATCGGGTTGCAGTGCTAACCTGCCCGCCTGGCCACCTTCACCCTCCTGCTGCCACGCCGCTTCCTGCCTGTCATTTGAATAAACAGTGTTTCTACAGAGCACTTGGCAAAGCCTCTCTCTCCCTTTCTGGCTCTTGAGGGGTGGTTTTCAGAGCAGAGTTTGGAGCTCAGAAGGCTCCCAGGCTCCCTCAGAGAGGCAGTGACTCAGGAAAGCAGGCAGCTTCCGCATCAGATTGCCTGGTATCGCTTTCCTGTTCCACTTCCCAGCCCTGTGACCTGGAGCGCACCCTATTATCTAAGCCAGTTTATCTGTCACGTGGAGACGGTGATATCTACCTCATCAGGGCATCTGTGAGGACAAACAGAATGTGTGAAGTGCTTGGCCAAGTGCCCGGGACTTCATAAGGCCTCAGTAAATGTTAGCTGCAGTTACTTTATTACTTCGACTCACACACAGCCGCCCCCATCCATTCTGCCTACTACAGATGGCCCCCAACTTAACGATGGTTCAACTTGATTTTTTAACTTCACAATGGTGTGAAAGCTGTACACATTCAATAGAAACTGTACTTCAGATTTTGAATGTTGCTCTTTTCCCCAGGCCAGCGAGATGCAGGGGGATACTCTTGTGATGCTAGGCAGCCCGGGCACCAGGGTAAACTAGATACTCAACGCGTGTTGGTGTTAGATGCTTTCTCCCAGCTGTAGGCTAATGTAAGTTTAAAGTAGACTGGGCTAAGTTTTGGTGTTCAGGTGTGTTAAATGCACTTTTTACCTGATGATATTTCCAGCCTCACAATGGGTTTATCAGGACATAAACCCATTGTGAGTCAGGGAGCATCTGTGGGCTGCTTTGGCACATTTGAGAAAGGCCACGAGTAAATCTGGGTTTCCCAACTTGAGCCTCTGCACTCTCTTTCCTTTCTGCAGCTGGGCGCTAGTCTCTGACAGTGCTTCTACACCAGCCAAGTGTGTCTGCCCCAGGATGGGCCTCACACTCACCTGCTACACATACACGCTGACCGGAGAAGGGAGAAGGGGGTGGGGCTGTTGCAGGGCAGGGCAGGCCAGTCCCGGGCCCTAGCACGTTCCCCCAGCCCCACTGCGTCTTTTCTTTGGGCTGCGGACCTCCCTGGTTTCTTTGCAAGACTTGTCTCATAGCTTTCCCAGAGAGAAACATCAATTTGTTGCTCCACTTATTTATACATTTATTGGTTAATTTTGTATGTGGCCTGACTGGAGATCTAACCCACAACCTTGGTGTATCTGGACAATACTCTAACCAACTGAGCTACCAGGCCAGGGCCCTTCCTTTCTTTTCTTCCTTCAAGATCTCTGCCTTTTTGTTGGCAAGAGTTGGGGGGAGGTGGGGAAGGGACTGGCTTTCTGCAGGGAACCAGTTCAGTTCCCTTTAGTACAAGTGCTCTCGGAAGGGCCCAGCAGGGGCAAGGACACACAGCTGATAAGATCATGTTCCCTTTGGTCTACCAGCACCTCCTGCAGGGCCACATAAAGGAGGGAAAGGCCAGGCACAGTGGCAGAGTGGGTTAAAAGGTTCAGTTTATTAGGGGTATCGCTACAGACAGTCCTACCTGTCCCTGAGTCGGTTTAACAGAGACCAGTCTCCCAGAAGACAGAAGCCTCCTTCCCACCCCACCCAGCTGTGTTCTGCCCTGGGCCTAGGATGTCAGAGAGGCTGTTACAGTCCCCTTCCCCTACCCTCCCACCTACCTTCACATGGGCTTCCTCTTGAAAGATGGATTGCCCTTTAGAAACCCCTGCAGCCCTCTAGCCCCTATGTTCCAGCTATGCCCAGAGCCCACCCTCTACCCACAGAAGTAGCCACGTTGGAGGGAGAGAACAGCAGCAGGGGATCGGCTACAGGCTTGATCGCATTTATTCTTCACCCCTGTCGCCCTGGCCTCAACCAAGATTTGATGCTGGGGGAGATTTCCTCTTGTTGACCTTGACTGGAGAGGCCTTCGCTCCAACTTTCTTGGCCTGGACCGTGTTCTTCTCTCTCTTTCTGGGTGATGAAGACTCCACAACATCATCGCTGAAGGGCTCCTCCCGCCTCTGGTCGTTGTAACTGTCCTCACTCTCCAGGTCCTCCCTGCTGTCCGGGCTGGACTCTGACATCCTGGCCAGTTCCCTTGGGCTTGCTGATCTGCTCAAGTCTGGAGGCGAAGGTTCCGATTTAACTGGGCTCTTCTTTTTAGTCAGCTTGCCTTTCTTGACTTTTTTCTTCAGCTTTGCCTTCTCATCCGTCTCCTCCTCACTTTTCTCTCTTTCATTTTTCTTCTTGACCTTCTTGATAACTTTGCTGCCCTGGGACTTCCCTGTGGGACTCTCAGAGCGCCAGATGGTGATGGGAGCCGCCGAGTCTGGGGTACCCGTGATTGTGCCCATTCCTCTGCCTGTGTCGGTGGGTGTGGTGGCAGTGGGCCCCACCTGGATGGGGATGGGAGGCTTGCTTTCTTCCTCCTCTTCCTCTTCTTCATTTAGGTCATCTGCCCCGCACTCATGGTGGATGGGATGGTGGATCACTGCCACAGAGACAGGCCTGTAGCTTTTGCACCTGGGAGGGAGAAGGACAGGGAAAGAGGAGGTTGGCAGAGAGCGAGGGCCTGTGCCCCCCAGAGCCCCCGTCAGCCTGCCGACACTCACCAGCCATACCAGAACCGCTCCACACACTCTTCCTCTGGGATGAGCTTTGCAAAGCAAGGGGTCTGGATGATGTTGAGACAGGTTGAGCCCACATCTCGGGAGCAGGTTGGGCCTACATCTCGGGAGCTGCTGCTATTTGTCTTCTCGGAGTAGTCCTTCACCCTGCCACACGGAACTCAGCCTGGCTCGCACGCCTCCAGGACTCCCCAGGAGCCCAGAGCCAGAAGCCTGAGGACAGTGAGCTTTCCCAGTGGTAACTCCAGGCTCAGCCCAGCCGAAAAAAAAGACCTCCTCCCCATTGCTCTTGGAGTAGAGCCCGGTTTGCAAAGCTGGGGCTGGGCAGGCAGCGCCTGGTCAGAGCTGAAGGAGGGAACCGCAGTGAAAGTTTGGACCTGGCTCTGCCTGGGAGTCTCCTGGTCTGTGGGCCTCCCAAGGAGGAGGGTCCTTACCTGCAGTCACAGCCGCAGTGGCTGACGGAGTGCAGGTGCAGTTTGTAGTGACCACAGTCAGAGGTGAAGGGGTGGATGAGGTGCCCGGTGCACTGCTTGTGTTTCCAGCAGCACCTGTCAACGTCCTTGAATTCACCTGAGGGGTAGGAGTCTGGGTCACACAGGGGTGGCTGCAGCGGCAGCACTTCAGTGGGTCTCCCCACAGCTCAGTCCAGAGGCTTCACCACATTCACCTGCCACCACACCCCCCAGAGCTGTCTCTACTTCACGGTAGTAAGTCCAGGTCTCAGCACTCTGCTTTCCCCAGTCCCCTGCATGAATCTGCTGCCCCCACAAGCTCCCAGGAAAGTGTCTCGCCAAGGTCCTCACCAAATCCCCTTTGCTGTCGTATGACACCTGCCTCCTCTTTCCCTACCCTCCCCTGCCTCCCATGGGAGCCTGCCCCCCCCCGGGGCCCTCCACTGACTCTTGCTTGCCTTTCGCCCAGCTGCTGGGAGTTTGCTACCTCACTTCACAGGGTGCCTGGTAGGGGACGGTCCTGTTGCAATGGCAGACTGTGGGATGCCACTTCAGAGTCCCCAGTGATTAGAGCCAGTAACAGCATTCTTGGTACCTATGAGGCCTTTATCTGGGCCTTCAGAGCCTCTGAGGCCGTTCTGGCCCCAAGGCTGCCTATGGCATGGTGGCTCCAGCCTGGAAGGCATCTGAGGCCTAGCCTGCCACATGTCATGCTCCTGGCTGCTTCTCTTGACTCTGGTCCTTTCTTTTTCCTGCTTCTCTTCTTTAAGCCCCTTCTCTCCAGATGCCTTTCTCACTTCTCCCCTTTCCCACGCTCACCCTTGATTCTTCCCCTGCTATTTAGTCGTCAAATTCCCACTCCTCCTTTCTCTGCAGTCCTTAGAGCCATGGGCTGCAACAACCCTTCCACCCCTTGTAGGCTGCACAGATACTCTGTCCCCTCCCAGGGCACAGGGGAGAAGCTGCTGGAGTGAGCGTTTGGGATTAGGGGGAAGCCCTGGAGAAAGGTTCCTACATCTTTTCCTCAACTGAATGCACATCCTGGACACAAGACTGGAGTCCCCCAGCTTCTACCCGCACCGCCTCACCTCTGCCCCTGCCCAAGGCTCCAGTCTATCAGTGGGTCTCCCTTCCGGCCACCCTCTAAAAGGTAAGCCCGTGAAGTGATTCTACGTGCTCAGGACTTCACGCACTAGGGCAGAGTGGACAAGGCGCCTTCCGGCAGGTCCCTTTGGACTCTGGCTCCATCCCCCTTGAGAGGAAGAAGTGAGCAAGCACCAGTGACTTCCTTGGCAGCCTGGCATGGGATGCTAGGGCTGGCTCACTGCCCCCAGGCAGACTGGGAGGATTGACCCAGCCCCTACGAGTGTGAAGCTGGGGCAAGAACTCATAACCCAGGCGGGAGGTGTGTTAGTCCAAGTGGCCCTAAAGCACTTGAGAGATGAGTAGACAGCAGATTGGTTTGAGCCTTGCCCCACATCCCTCCCCTCCAGCAGGCTGTGAGGGCCCCAGGTCCTCCACATACTCTTGCCCCACTTGGTGGCCTCCCTTTCTGCTACCTCTCCCCTCGTGCTCTTTTCTTCATCAGCGTGTGAGGCAGGACCTTGCAATACCACCACCACCTCCGCTTGCTCCAGCACTGCTGAACTGGGGCGAAGGGCAGCGTGATACCTAGTGTCCTGAACCTGCAGTCGGCTAGGCCCGAGTCCAAGTGTTGGCTCTAACACTAGCTGGGTGACTGGGGGCCAGTTATTTTCCTCCTGTTGTCTTGTCCACAAATGGGGATGGTGGTAATACCTATTTTGCAGGGCCGTTGGGATGCTATACAAAGGGGTGATTGTGAGCTCCAGAACGGGGCCCTCTCTGGCATGAATAGGTGATGGGCTGAGGGTGGGGTGCTGGGGTAACCCCTTCAGGACCAAACCTCCCTCCTACCTACCACCAAGTGTCAGCTTTCCCATGTTAGGGGTGGTGGGGACCCCTGGGGCTAGAGATTCCCCTGGACCCACCTTCAGAGGAGAAGGTAGATGCGTCAGTGCTAGACGCCACAGCAGCCAGCAGATGTCCTCTTTCCCAGCTGGGTAACCTGTTTACATCTGAGAGAGTACAGAGTGGCAGCAGCAGCACCCCTCCCCAAGCCTTTTATTCATCAAACATTTTCTGAGACTCTCCAGGTGTCAGGCCCCAGCTGCGTCCAAGATGCCGAGGTTAAAAAAGAAAAAGGAAAGTCCCCACTCTCAAGGGGCTGGGAGAAGGTTGAAGAGGGGACGCAATCTACGTGGGACAGTTTGTGACGGTGTGATGCAGAAACGGATAGGGAGGGAAACGGTGGGGAGGAGGCCTGGGGAAGCAGAGAACAAGGGCACCTGCTGAGACGGCGGGAGGTGGGGGTTAGGGTAAGATTAGGAAAGTCTTCCCGGGAAGAAGCAGAATAGAAGCTGAATCTGGGAAATAATAGGACTGAGCCAGTCTAGGCAAGGAAGGACAGGTCAGGGAATTGTCATAGAGTGCATGGAGCTGGGTCAGAAGTTGTCCCCCAGCAGAACTCCAGCTGGGACAGCAGCTGCATCAACAACCACAGGGTAGAGTCTGCCACTTTCCTTTCCTTCCCACGATTAGCTTTATTCTGTGGGGCATCAGGAACTGAGTTCTGCTTAAGGAGGGGAAGCTGATCACTTAGGGACTGCAGCTGGGCTTTCACTGGCACTTTGTCATCTTTCTACAGTTCCCCGGTCAGCTTCTGTTTTCCACAGAACAGAAAGTACTCAAAATTGATTGAACGTTTGAATCAAACATCAAGCACTTCCCTGGAAACTCCTACCCTGCTGCTGTTCCTCTCAGCAGATCATTGCACCAGCCTTCTCTGGGGCTGCCCCCACCCCATCAACTCGCCCCCGACCTAGGGAAGCATCCCTCCTTCCTCCTGCCCAAGGCACCTGAACTCTAGGACCCAGCCAGAATTTTCACTTTCTCCTTCTTTAGTGGTTTGTTTTTTCCCTACAGGCTGTAAACACCTTTCAACAAAACAGTCTATGGACCCTGTTCCTCCCTCTACTACTGCATATCCCTCCCTCTTCCTTTGCAATCCAAGCTTATTCACTCACTTAACAGACCTGTTGACTAGCTTCTTCACTAGACCCCAGTCAGGAGGCCTGGTTGCCACCTTTAGTGAGCTCAGAACCTTCCCCTTTCTCTATTCCAGTCACCTACACCGGGCAGGCGTCCCGGCCCCTCTGTCAGACCAGCCCCGGCCAAGGCTGTCAACAGTTTCCCAATAGCCAAACCCAGTGGCCTCCTTTTCATCTCGTCTCACTTGCCCTGTTAACCAATCAGTGTCTTTCTTCTGTATACTCTGTTTTTCTGGCTCGCATGCAGACCTCTCTCATCCCTCCCTTTTTTCCTGACTAGCTCTTCAGTTCTTTCTTAACTCTTCTGCTGTGCACCTTAAATTGATGATTACCAAGATTCTGTCTTGGCTTTCCCTCTCAGAATACAAGGTCGTCTCAGCTAATGTCATCCAAGTCCATGGTTTCAGCATCCACCAATAAGATGGCATGCATCTGGGCGGGTCTGCAGTCCAGACTGCTCTCCTGAGCGCAGGGCCAATTCCTCGCTGATGTTCCCAAACGCTCTAGACCAGCGAGCAGGTCCCACAAGAGCCTGCATCTTCTCCGCACCCTACACGAACCACTGCTCTTGTCTCTTCCATTCCAGAGAGCAGCAGACACCACAGCTGGAAATCCTTTCCCTCGTTTCTACACCAGCTTGATGACCAAGTCTTGTCTGCCCATCTGCTCCCACTCCTGCCTCCGACTTGGTTCACACTCTCGTCTCCGACCAAGACACTGCCAGTAGCCTCCTGCCTGGCCTCCCTGCCTCCTGTCTTACTTCCCTCATCCAGTCCACACAATGCAGCCAAACTGAGTTTTCTAGAATGCCAACTGGCCTACCATGTTCCTCTTCTTTAACAGTATTCTACTACCTTATCGTGACGTAACTACTTATCATGCCCCCACCCCAGAACCCAGGCCCTGGTTTCTTTCTCAGTTATCAGTTCCTCCCACTCATCCATCTCCTTCTCCATTCCTTCTCTCCTGCCTTCCACTCCCCAGAAATACCTGCTGATCTTGGAAAGAACAATGATATCCAAGTAGGATTAGTCACACATATCTTGTACCCCTTTACCCTGCCAGGGCACCTCATGTATTCATAGCATCTTGAGAACAAGCCCCATAGTTCATCTGTTTGTACAGATCCTGGGACATGGAAAGTACTCAGTAAATGTTGGTCAATAGGATAAATCAGGGGTGTCAGACTCATTTTCACCAGCGCCCACATCAGCCTCGCAGTTGCCTTCAAAGGGCTGAATAATTTTAGGACCGTATAATGTAACTACTCCTTCATAATGTAACTGCGAGGCTGACGTGGGCGCTGGTGAAAGTGAGTTTGCCGTCCCTGGAATAAATGCATGAGTAGACTAGAATAAACCCTCTATGGGAGCCACAAAGAAGCTAAGGAGTGGAAATTCTGCCCAGGGTTCAAACCTGGAGGCTGTTTTGGGGAAAGAGCACTGACCCAGGGTGAGCACCTTCACAGTGTCAGGCACCGTGCTGGGCTTTTAAATGATGCCTTTGCGTCTAGGTGCTCTCACCACAGCCCATTCTCTCACCACAGAGATTCAGAGTAAGTAATTTGTCCAAAGACCCAAGTTAACAGACGGCAGAGTAGGATTCGAATCCACTCTTGCTGGCTCAAAAATCTGTGCTCTTTCAGCTGTTTGTTTGGGACTCCTATCCAAAACCTGTCCTGCCAGATGTCACTTCCTACTACACCTGCTCAACCCTGACACAGCCAATTCCCCATCCTCTGGCTTTACCCAGTCCTGATTCCCACAGCCTCCCTTATCCACCCTGGACCTAAGGTTAAACCAGAGGGCCCTGAGCCAGCGTCAGCACTCAAACTCTGCTTTGTCTGACTCCACTTCTCTTGTTCTCTCCAGAGTCACCATGGAAAAGACCTATATGCAGGGTCCACTAACTTTCACCGAGCCCCAAGAAGCCCTGACAATCATAGCTGTTTGCCAAGGAGTGGGATTTAGTGACTCCTCAGATCTGAGGGAGGCAATCTGCTCTCTAGTTTCACAGACTGAACAGAGAGCTTCGACTGAATCAATCCACAGCTCCTGTGGCAAAATCGTATAGACACGACGTGGTGGGATGGGGTGGGTGATAGCTTGAAAGGAAGAGAGAGGCTTGTGGTCTCTTTCTCCGCAGGACATTAATTGGGGTGCAGAGTCCTAACTCAAAACTCACAGGTGATGCTCATTTGTACAGAATCCTCCCAGTCCTGAGGGCCGAGGAGCTTCCCCGCCCTTGCAGCACAGGCGGTGGGATTCCAGGTTGGACACCAAACCAGCTGAATAGGGGAAGGAGGGAAGGAAGGTAGAAGGGAGAAAGGAAGGGAGGAAAAAAACCAGGAAGGGAAGGAGGGAAAAGGAGGGAGCAAAGCAGGGGAAGTGTGCACGGTCTCCTTGGAAATGCAGCCCTGGCCCCGCCCACATCTGAAGGCGATTGTGATGTCACGCGTAGAACCTCCAGACTCTTTTTTGCCCTCAGAGTCAATAGGACTTTCCGCCCAAGCCCCGGCGACAGGTTGGACGCTGGACAGTGGGCTCCAGCCAGGCCCAATACTTCTCGGGCTACTGCACAGCAATGCCTCCCAGCCATACAAAGAGGAGTTACAGCTCTCACTCCAGCCAGAACACCCCAGCCAAACCTGGAGGTCATTCTCCAGGACCTCAGGACCCCAGTCCTGAATCATTGGTCCGCAGATGGACGTGAGCCCGCCCCCAGACTCTAACTCCGCCCCCATCCTAGCCCTTGGCTCCACCTCCGTTGTCAGACTAGCTGGTTCTACAGCCTCCTTGGGTCCTCCAGCGAGCCCCCCCTGCCCAGGCCTTACCACTGCTGCTCTCCTCCCAGATGTTGGCATTGTCCTCAGACTTTTCCTTAGTCCACTTTTCAGTCGTCATTCTTGACCTGACCCACATGGCTCTCAGCCCAGTTTTTCCTCTCTACAAGACTCTTCCTCGCAGAAGTCCAAACCCTGAACCTTAGCTTGGCCGAGCCAACCGTAAACCCCAACCTCAGCTTCGCTCCCGTCCAGCCCTCAACAAAGCCTCATGCTTGCCCAACCCCTCCACCTACTTTCCCCCGCCCCCCGTTCTAGGTGGTGGTGTCTTCTCAGCCCAAGTCTAAGCTTCAGTCGAGCTCTTCATCCGAAGCACCTCAGGTCCTTCCAAGTTCTTCCGTCTTTGTCCCACTTTAACCTTAGTGCCTCACCTTTATCTCAGGCCTTAACCTTAGCTCGGCTGCTCAGGCCCAGCCCTCAGTCCCATCCCTAGTTCCTCTCCAGACCTACCCCCAGCTCTTAACCCCACCCCCACTTTGGCCCCGCCCCTAGCCCTGTTCTTAGCCCCGCCCCACCCATTCTCTCAACCCGACACAGCCTTCCACTCCTGGCCCCGCCCAATCCCTTCCGAACCCTTCAGCGGCCCTTAGCTCTGCCTGCAAACTACACCGGTACCTCTCTCCGAGTGGGAAGAGACCGCTTCCTACCACACCACCCACCATCCCGGCTCTTCTGGGGTTCCTCCGGCCCTGGCAAAAGGCCAGGCTCAATCGCTCTCTCCGCCTGCAGGATCGTCTGATGAGGACTCGCCCATTCCCAGCTGTCCTGCGGCGCCCAACCCCAGAGCCTCTTAGCAGCATTTCCTTCCAGTTCGGATGGGGCGCCCTGATCCAGAGAAATACTGCCCAATAAAGATGTTAACATAGAGCTTGGGTCTTGGTCATTTTTCCCAAAAGTTTTAAGATTTTTCAGTTCTTCTGTGTTTGTGCTTTGCTATTTCATTCACGCAAATTTATGTGTCTCCATAGGCTTGCCCAGTGCTGGGAGCAGGATCCACGGCATCCATCCCTCGCACCGTACACCCCTCACCCCTCAAGTATACACACACACACTGCACATGCTTGTATCACACACGCAGTGTACCTAAAAAAAATCGACTCACCACACACACTAATACAACGTGCACATGCCCCTACCCCTGCTCCCCATGTTCTGCTCAGCACAAACACTCCACAGCAGTGTTGTGGTGCCAACTACACACACACACACACACACACACACACACACAGAGTTAGAGGCTCTGTGCAAGGTAAGGCAAGGGGTGATGAGCAGTCCTGTGTGGGAGCAGACATAAACAAACAAATTCCAGGAGAGTGTGAAAAAATGTTAGAGCCCTGTAAATGTTCCCACATCACGCCCCTGTTTCTCTTGGCACCAGGCTCCAAAGCTAAGACAGGCCTCAAAGGATGAAAAGGAAAAGATGGTATTTAAACTTTGTTTTCTCCAGAGAAACCAAGGGCCTCTCCTGCTGCTGCTCTGCATGATACCCACCTTCACTTTGCTCCAGACCCAGCAACCTGCATGGGTAGGGTCACCCCCCAAAACCTCCAGTTCCAGGAACAGTAAGGGAGGGGAAAACAGGAAAAAGGGGAGTGTGCAGAAAACCAACCCTCCCAGAACAGAGGAGCGGGCTGAGAATGAAAGCAGGCATAGAATGGACAGAGCACCTGCTGACTGGGATCCAGGATCTGTGTTCGAATCGTAACACTCCAGTGCCTCCCTGGATGACACCAGGCCACCTGTGTCCCTCCTGCCAGACGCCATTGTTGGGCCAGATGCCTGAGATACTTCCAGCCAATCTACTCATATAGCTCTGGGTCAGATGTCAACAATGAGCCAGGTTCTTCGTCACCAGTCCTGTAGAGTTATAATAAGCCCTGGCTGGTGTGGCTCAGTGGAATGAGCGCCAGCCTGCGAACCGAAGGATGTACTCACATTGGTTTCTCTCCCTCCCTTCTCTCTCTAAAAGTAAATAAATAAAGTCTTTTACGAAAAAGGTTATAATAGTTAAGGTTTTTGAGCCCTTCCTATGTATGTGTTAGTGCTTTATCTTATTTAACCCATGAAACCTCGTTAGCATTATTAGCCTCGTTTTACAGAAGAGCAAATTGAGGTACAGAGGGTAAGTGACTTGCTTGGGTGACTTAGGACGGATAGTGAGGACTCAAGTGCAGGTCCTCCTTAGAGTCTCTCTCTCTCTTTGAAGAGGGAAAAATACACACAGTAATTTTTATTCAGTTTAGTTTAATCATGTTTTAAACTGTAAAAAGACACCACTCATAATTTTATGTTTATACCCCTAATATAGTTAGATGTTAGATGAGATATCTTCTGAATAAAAGCCCAGCCCCTACCCTCCCTGGGCCAAAGATATCCAAAACTCAATCACTTCTGTGTTCCTCTCAGACGACTATCTTTTAAAGGGAAGGCAAGAAGAGACTAAAAAAATAAAATATTACCCAATGATAGAAATGTGGCTATAAGCACCGAATAGGGCACATTGGGGGGGAGGGGGGCCAAAGGTAAGGGCTCTCAAAGCCAACAATTCAGATCTCGCCCATGGAGAGTGCAGCCCCCCAAACCTGGTCCCTGAGCGCCCAGCCTGCCTGAGGCCTGCCCTGGGGCCAGGGATGGCCAGCATCCTGGCAGGAGACTCCAATTCCAAGATCGCCATATAGCCCTGCCCATTCCACATCCCTCACCCCCAACAAAGGACTCCAACCCCCAGACTGCTAATAACAGAGAATTTAATGCATAAGGCACAGTGTAAGGCTGGGACCGTTAAGCATCCTCATACCCAAAGGGCCCAGCAGGCAGAGCAAAAGCAGCAGGGACCGTCTCTCCATTCATTCCTGGGAACCCTGCAGAGCCCCTGGAGGAAGGGGGCATCCAGTCTTTGGTATGGTGCCTAGGGGCAGGAAATGACTAGCATGGTCCCAACTATCCCTCTGGGGGTACTGCCACCAAGGGGCAGCTCTTTGGTCTGTAATAACAGTTAGTGCAAATGTCCAGGGATAGAGGTCTGGGGGAGTCAAGGCGGCACAGTGCCCCAAGGCTGAGCAACCGCATATCCCTCAAAAGCAACATGTAGGCTTCTTCTTGCCGGCGGTTAGGTACAGGTTGTTGTCATCGCTGTTGATGCCTGAAGGAGAGTGAGGAATATGTGAAGCAGCCATTGGAGGTTCCCCATGCTCTCTGCCACCCGCATCCAGGAGGGCACTCACGGACAACATCCCCAATGCTCCGGGCCCCCGATTTCTCCAGCTCAGCCAGCACGTTGGCCTCAAAGGTTAGCGCCGCCACACGGAAAAAGAATTCCCGGACATTTTCACCTGACACAGGGAACAGATGGTGCTTAGGGTCTAGGCCTGAGGTCCTTGGGCACAGCTGGAGTTGTAGGAGTGAGAGGCAAGGTAGGCAGGAATGCCACAGCAGAAGGCCTGAAGCCTCTTACCAGTGAGAGATGAGACTGCCCAGTACTCAGCCTTCATCTCTTGGGCCACCTTGAGTGCGTCTCTCTCCATTAGCACATACTGAGCAGGAGTCTGAAGGGAAGTCAGAGTCAGCCCTGGCAGGGAGCTCAGTTGGTTAGAGCGTCGTCCCAAAACACCAAGGTTGTGGGTTTGATCCCCAGTCAGGGCACATACAAGAATCAACCAATGAGTACACAAATTAAGTGGAACAAATTGATGTTTCTATCTCTCTCCCTTCCTCTCTCTTTTTAAAATCAATCAATTAAAAAACTTTTTTTTGTTAAATTCAAGAAAAAAAGCCCTGGCCAGTGTGGCTCAGTTGGTTGGAGGGTCATCCCGGTCAGGGCACATATTTAAGTCGCAGGTTCGATCCCCAGTTGGGGTGCCCACAAGAGGCAACCAATCGAGGTTTCTCTCCCTCCCTCCCCCTCCCTCCCAAATCAATAAGCATGTCCCCGGAGGACAAAAATAAATAAGTAGTAAAATTAAAATAAGAAGGAAGTCAGAGTTAGATGCGGGAGGGTTCTCGCACCACGCTGGGAAGCCCCACCACGGGCACACTCACACTCAGGTCCTTCTTGGAACCCACAAGGAACAGAAGCACGCTGGCAGGGTCGTTCTCCTTGAGTGCATCAGCGAGCCACTGCCTGGCAGAGACGGCGGACAGCGAGAGATGAGCTGGGCCCCTTCCGCTGACACTCACACGCCCAATTATCCTCTCTCTGCTGCTAGATGCAGCCTTCCCTTCCCCACCATGCCCCGGACCACCCCTCTTTTCTGAACCCTCTCTTCCCAGAGCCCCAATATATTTCAGCATCCCCAAGTACCTGGTATGTTCCAGGGTGGCCACATCATTCAGACTGAACACAATGACGATGGCTGAAAGAGGAGCAGAAACAGTCTCAGGCTGACGGGGAGGCCCTACTGGCTCATTTCCACAATCCCCTCAGCCCACAATTAGAAGCCGGGTGCACCCACCTGCCCCACTTCACCCAGCTTCTTACCCTGAGCTCCTCGGTAGTATGTTGATGCAATGCATTTGAATCTCTCCTGTCCAGCAGTATCCCAGCTGGGAGGAAAAAAGGGTGAAACAGAGGCATGGGATGGGAGGGGGTTAGATGGGATGTAGGTGCTAGAGGAAGAAATGGCTGGAAGAGGTAGAGGAAGCACTTACAGCTGCAGACTGAAGGGAACACCCAACACCTCAAATCGTTCCATCTCAAAGTCCACTCCAATGGTGGCCTTGTAATTCTTATCAAAGGTGTCTTTGCAGAACCTGAGGGGGCACCAGATGCTCTGGCCCTGAGCCCAGCCGATCTGGCTAGGCCTGGCCCCCACTCCCCAGCCCAACCCGGCTCAGTCCAGCACCCTCTTACCTATTAATGAGACAAGTCTTCCCCACCGACAGGTCCCCCACCACAATGACCTTGGAGATTTTAAACCTGCTGGACACAAGAGGAGGCAGGAGGAGTGGGCACTAGTTCTTTCACTCTGGGGAGTCCCAGTGCTCCCCTAGCAGGTCTACAAAGGTAGCTGCATCCAGGCTGCAGTTGCCAGAGACACCAGGCTCCCTGGGCAGCTTTCCTGGACAGATGTGCTGGCCAGGAGTGTTTTGTGCTTCAGTATAAGAGAGATGTAAGTTTGAATTCCAGCTCTCACACTTACTAGTCGTGTGACTTAGGACAGTTACCTAGCCTCTGTCTCGGTGTCAACATTTAAGTGGATATTTAGAATACATTTTATTGGGATGTTGAAAAGGTTAAAATGAGATAAATGTTCTACATTGTGAAACATAGCTCCCCCGCACACTTACGTTTTAACATCTCTGAAATCAGCGTACATCTTAAATGCGATGTGTTTTCCATTTACTAAAAGGCAGTAACAGTATCCACCACACTGCCTGGCACAGAGTAAACCCGACACTAATAGTGGCGACCATTACTAGTATTCCCTTTTTACCCATACTTGGGCTCATAGATGTAGACACAGTCCCCACCCTGGGGCTCAAAGGGATGGTGCGTGGTACGTGGGAAGCTGAGCTGAGGACCACATCCTTCTCTGTCAGAAACTGAACTGCCACCTCTCAGCCAACCCCATCTCATTGGACTCACCATAACCTTGCTGAAAATAAAGGTCGACGCAAGGTCATAAAAAGGGGGAATAACCACATAGCTGGTAGGCAGAAGGTTCAATGGAGCCCTAAGGGAGTGGACGTTACCACTGCCTTGACTACGAAGTTTCCCGGGACTTCTTTTCTTTGTTTTGGGTGTCTCCAACTCACCCCACGGTGCCTGTCCGGTGCTCCTGGCAAGCGCAGGTGACCCGGGGGTGGAAGTCTTTGCGCATGTGCAAAGCGGCTTCCTTCCTCAGGTACTGAAAGGGATGGAAGAGAATGAGACTCACCCACCACTGGCCCTCTCTGGCAGCCAAGCTTAGCCCGGGGCTGGGGGTGGGGAGGGGACCACCCAGAAGCAGCAGGCCTAGCTGGGAGGCAGGGCTGGGCCCAAGCCTCTAACTGGCCTGGTGCCGCCTCCTCCCCGCCCACACGCCACCGCAGCCAGAAGCCCGACGTGGCCCTGATGCCTACCTGGGGCAGCTCCGCCAGGACGCGGTCCCTCCGCACCGGCGCCAGAATGTTCATCTTGCCTGTGGCCTCGTCGGGCGCCCTGAAAAGGCGCGGAGGCCTGATCCGCCCCAGCGACCCGGGCCCGAGGGGAACCGACAATCACCCGCGACCGAGGAGTCCCGACTATAACTCGGGGACACGGGGAGCCTACGGAAGCCCGCGGCCTCGGGGATGCTACGATCACCGAGGGCCACGGAGACGAGACGATCACCCGGGGCTGGGATGAACCCACAATCACCCGGGGCCGGGCCGTCCCGAAGACGACTCGGGGGCGGGGAGACCCCTCGGCCGCCAAATGGGGACTGGGAGTCCCGTCCCGGGGATCCCGGGCCCGCGCAGACCCTACAATTACTCGGGGCCGGATAGTCCCTACAATAACTCGCGGCCGCGGAGACCCGACGACAAGTCGGGGTTGAGGCGGCCCCACCATAACAGAGCGGTCCGAGGGCGCGGGAGCGGCCCCGCCACACGGGGTCAGTGTGGGCAGGGACCGCACCGCGAGGCCGCGAGCCGCGGGAGGAGGGGGCGAAGGGCCCAGTCCGCCGCGGAGCCCCGCGTCCCACGCGACTCTCCCTCTGCGAGCGCTGTAACCTGATCCCCGGAAATTCCTGGAGAAGGGCCGCCCCCTGCCCCTCTCCCGGCAGCTCCCGGTCCCGCAACCCGCCCCGGACTCCCCATCCTCTCCTCCTCCCTGCACCGCCCCAGGCTCCCTCGACAGCCGCCTCGTCGGGGGCCAGGACCGCCCCACCCAGGCTGGAACGTGCCCACACAGGGGTCCCCGGGTTGCTCTGCCCTGCACCTCGGTGCCGGGCTGCGTCTCCACGGGGACCCTTACCCAGCCGAACTGGTGATGGGGAGTCGGTGGTTGCTGCGCAGCATCTGGCTGCGCCAGGACCGGCGGGGAGGGGTAAGGGGGAGAGAAGGGGCCCGAGGAGAGGCGGCGCTTCCCTCAACTCCAGGCCCAGGACGTGACTCATCGAGTCTGTCCCCGCTCGCCCTTCAGCCCTGGGAGCTGGGGGGTGGGCAGCATCGAGGGGGTGCCAGAGGCGGAGCTGGATGCCCACCGTGGAGAGAGACGTCCGAGGTCTGGCGTCTTTTCCTCGAAGGCTACCGAGTAAATGGAGGGGTGGGCAGGCTGAAGACGAAGCCTCCTCCCTTGGTGGAGGATAAAGGAGGGCTAGATGGCTCGGGAACTCCGCCCTTTGGGGAGGTCGCTGCTCTGGAACACGGGGACTCTCCTCGGGTATTGGCCTTCTTCTCTCTGACCCCTCTGGAATCTTCCCAAGGACAACTTTTCCATTTTGCAGTTCTTTAGGATAGAATCGGGATGGCACAAAACAAGTCTCACCGTTAAAGGGGAAAGCAGGTTCCCAGAGGCGAGGAGGAAGACGACAGGGAGGGGTGAAGGCAGAGTAGACACCCACCCTCTGAGAAGCAGACGAGAGTCTTCCTAAACTTTGCTGTGTGTCCGGAACTGAATTTGAGGTGACCGGGAAAGGAAGGCAGGACTACTTAGTAAAGGGAAGGGACTGTGAAGGGAATTCTACGGACACAAGAAAAGCTAGCGAATGCTGGAGAAATCTGTGCGCTGGGTGTTTGGAATATTGGTAGTTTTTCAAGAGTATTGTTGGGAAAGCGCATGAAATCTGACGTTGGTAAAGAGGGGAGATGTGGCCACTTTCCCGCTCCTGTAGTACTTCGCTCCTCTCCTCTGCCTGATTCGATTTTTTTCTGCCACAGAATCACCCTTACTGATAAGCCACGTCTCAATCTCGGGACCTCAATTTCCACAAATGTTACCTGAAGTAGTTGGGCCTGACGAATTCTGCTCTAACGTTCTAGAACTTTGCTTCACTGTCCCTGAGTCAATCTAACTGTATCTATTACAGTTTGCAGTGTTACTGCCTCCCTGAACTGCAGTCCTTTTCTCTGAAGTTGCTCAAGATGAGAAACGCTCAGGCCCAGACGCGAGTGGCCGCCGTCTTACGATCCACCCGCTGCAGCAGATAAACACGTCTCAAAAAAACTACAACCCCCAAGAAGCTTTACGGTCTTACCAGGGGAGGTGTGGCGCATGCTTAGTCCCTCTCCCGAGGAAATTAAACCTAACTACTATTCCCGGCGAGCGCCGCGCTACAAGTTACCCAATCAGCTTTAAGTAAGAAAGCATCGCGAGTCTTTGGTGAGACTTGGCTCTATAAGCCCTTGGGGACGAGTCTAGGAAACCCTTTTCACGAAGATGGCGCCCAAAGCGAAGAAGGAAGGTGTGTGCTGGGGCTTGTGGGGGGTACATGGCTGGTTGGCCTGGGATCCCTACAGAGCAAACGAACCGAAAGGACAGTGGCTGAGCTAAGACTTAGGTGTCAGCTCCGGAACTGCTCCTCGCGTCTAGGTCAGGCTGCGGTGTGCGTGGGCCCAACCGCATGGGCTGGGCTCCTGGCTGAACGGTGAGGGGAGGGGAGCTGATAGCCAGACAGTGGACTTGGGATCTACAGGCATCCACAGATCACAGCTCCATGTCTCCAGACTTGAAAGGAATCAGTCCCCTCAACTTTACTTTTTTTTTTTTTAACTTCTCATTTTCATTACAGACGGCTTTGTAGCCTCCCAGGATGGCTGTGCGATAGTCTGTAGAAAACTACTCGCACGCATCCTGGCAAGTATCGAGCGTTCGAGCATTGCTAGTTTTTTGTGTCGGATACCTGGAGTCACTCCAAGCGTGCCCCTTTATCGTGCATATGATGGAAAATGTTTAACCTGAGACTTGTGATGTCTTCAAAGGAACCACTGATGCGCGTGTAGCCTGGGGCGCCCACTACCGGTCTTCGGGCCAGAAGTGATCGATTTCTGAAACCCGCTTCCACATTTTGTTTTCTTTTCTCAGCCCCTGCCCCTCCCAAAGCCGAAGCCAAGGCAAAGGCTTTGAAGGCAAAGAAAGCAGTGCTAAAAGGCGTCCACAGCCACAAAAAAAAGAAGATCCGCACGTCACCCACCTTCAGGAGGCCTAAGACACTGCGGCTCCGTAGGCAGCCTAAATATCCTCGGAAGAGCGCCCCCAGGAGAAACAAGTCAGTACTGCCCTGTACTCTTCCTCCTCCGCCCCCCTCCCCTTTATGAGAGAAAGTTTAGGAAGGTAACAGAGGTGGGAGAGGAGAGCCAGGTGGGCTCTGTAGGCTACCAAACTTAGAGCTTGGCTTCTCAGAAACATGTAGTACTTAACGTGTTTCCCTAATGGGGTTATGAGGAGATTGTCAATGAGTTAAGAACAAGAAGAGACTGTTTTCACTATTGGCAGGAATTGTTTAAAACAACCCATAGTTAGTGCCAGGGTTAATTAATTGTTAGGTTAATTATCACTTTATATGTTAGGGTCCACCTTCTTGGAAGTACGAAGTAGGACTTAGATGCTCTTTGTTGTAGATCTCCAGGTTTAGTTCATTCTTCATAGCACCTATTGCTGCAGGGGAGTCGGTGAAGGTAGCAACATGGGATGATCTAGGTTGATAAAGGAGATTTATTCATCTGTACTGGACAGTGAAGGCCTGCAACAGTATATGGAAACTTCCTTTTTCCATTCACTCTCAAGTTTTTACACTCAGGTAATGGTTAGTGGGAAATTGCACAAAAAGTTGGGATACTTCAGTATTTCGGTGTCATGCTGCTGTTAATAACTGACCTTAGGAACCACAGATTAGAGACAAGATGTGGTGGCAGAACAGAGTGGGTTGTGCCCCTCTGTGGAGGAAAGCAAGCACTTGACAGTCTTTTTACCCTTTTGGATTTAGCATTTAGTGTAATGAAAGGTTGAGACCGGACTTCTAGCTTCAAAATGAGAAGGTAGTGTCCGTGTGAATAGAGTTTCTTCTCTGAATTTGGGGTGAGGGGGGGGACTGTGTTGTAGTTGTGCTCAAGCCACTGTAAGTTTAACCTCAGCTGTAAAAAAAAAGTTGCTCTCAAGAATTGATGGTCCAGGCAGAAAACTGTACTTGAACAATTAAAAAAAGAAGAAGAAGAATTATTGATGGTCCTCAAGTTACCAAAGTGGGTGGAAACAGCATCATAGTGAAGCAGCAACATTCTTTGGAACTCTAGCCTGGGTTTCAAGATGTTGCAGTCTAGCTTTTGCTCTTCAGTTTTAACTTCTCAAGTCTCAATTTTATTCAGAAATGTCGAAGTCAAAGATTTTCTAAAAAGCTGGCTGGTTCTGGCTCACTCCAAGGATAGTGTGGCTCAATGGATTGAGCGCCATCCTGTGAACCAGGAGATCATTGGCTCAATTCCCAGTCAGGACACGTGCCTGGGTTGTGGGCCAGGTCCCCAGCAGGGGGGGTGTTAGAGGCAACCACATGTTGATGTCTCTCTCCCTCTCTTTCTCCCTCCCTTCCTCTCTAAAAATAAATAAAATCTTAAAAGAAAAAAAAAGAGGACTTTTTTAAAAAGAGAAAGAAATGGTGAGGTCAAACAAAGAATGAGGGGTTTGGGACTCAAGATGATTCTTTAATTACACAAAGGATGAAGCCCTTCAAGTGAAATAGAGTGCACGTGGTTCTCTTCCCCTGCTGAGGCTCCAGGTCCCTAGGTTTCAGGTTGCAGATGATGACACTGTTGGGCGACCAAAGTCTGACAAAAATGATTGCTACTCATCGTCTGATGCACCTGGGCTTCAAAAGAGGTCCCATCCTTTCTTTTACTGGGCTCAAGCCAGGTGACCCCATTTTACCTCCCCCAGGCTAGACCACTATGCCATCATCAAGTTCCCCCTGACTACTGAGTCAGCCATGAAGAAGATAGAAGACAACAATACACTTGTGTTCATTGTGGATGTCAAGGCCAACAAGCACCAGATCAAACAGGCTGTGAAGAAGCTGTATGATATTGATGTGGCCAAGGTCAACACCCTGATCAGGTGAGTGGGGCCCCAAGGGCTGAGGAGGATGCTGGGGCCTCAGAAGCCAGGAAACCTGAATGGCATGAACATCTTTAAAATTCCTTAATGCTGCTTTTGGGGTCAGAGTAAGTTTCAGAGTTCAGAGTGCGTAAGCCTTGAGAAATGAGCAGCCCCTGCTGTAATTAGTCCTTTGTACGGACTGTGGACTATGGACTTTGGAGGAATCAACAGCTCTCCTGCCCCTAGGATTTGATTTTTGGCACAGGTGGCAAACACAAGGCCCGTGAGCTGAATCTGGCCCTCCACCTTGTTTCTACCTGGCAGCAGCACCGAGCTCTTGCTTAACTGTTAAGGAGTAGTTACATTTATGCAACCCTAAAATTACATTCTGCCCTTTGAAGGCAACTACAAGGCTGATGTGGGTCCCTGTGAAAATTGAGTTTGACACCCCTTATTTATGGGGTTGGTGTTCATTTTCTTGATTCCTACCTCTAGACAGGCAGGCCCTAGAGTAAGAGAAAATTGTCTGATTACCTGGATTTAAATATCCTGTAGTGTTTCCCAAAAAAGAGCATTAGCTTTGTAGCCTAGTGGCTTCCTTAACCTTCCTCTGTGCCAATGACAGAAAAATATCACTATTTGGAAAAGACCACATGGACAAAGGAACCCCTGAGCCCCAGAAGACGGGGGGGAAGGTGCAGGGCACTGTGGGCAACCAGGGACTAAGGCTGCCTTCTCCACCCTAGGCCTGATGGGGAGAAGAAGGCATATGTTCGACTGGCTCCAGACTATGATGCTTTGGATGTTGCCAACAAAGTAAGCTTTCTTTGTCATGAAACTCCTTAACAGCCATCCCCTGGGTGCAAATGATGTGCCTGTTTGCGACCAAAGCCTGACTTTTGCTGATTAGCCTTAACTGACTGACTGCACCCCTCTCCTTAATAGGCCTTACCCCGTGCCCACGTTATGCGTTTTAACCATGAAATTCCAGCTTAATCTTTACATTTCATCTTCAGTAACAAAGCTCCCTTTTGTTTTTCAGATTGGGATCATCTAAACTGAGTCCAGCTGGCTAATTCTAAATATAAAAATTTTATACTATGTGCTGCTTCATGTTGCTTTCTGGTTGGGCTGGGAGGGCGCCATACTGTGGTATACACACACTAAACAGTAGTTTGGCCCACTTACCCTGTTGGAGCATTCAGCACTCTCATTTCACCATACCAGTCATAATCCTAGTGGCAAGAGCTCAGATTTTTGTGATCCAGACTTGGGTTAGTTGTCCTAGGACAACTAGGACTTACCTCTGTCATAGGATTAAGCAAATAAGAAGTTTTATCAGAACCCCTTCTTTCATCCCTGGAAGAAGAGGCTTTGTATGAAACCAATACCCAGAGTTTCATTAGCATCCATTTCAGGGCAGTGTGGGCTGGGTAGCACCTTGTCCCCACACCCATCTACCATGTCCAACCGGTCTGTCTGCTTTCTTCAGCCTTGCCCAAGGAAGGACAAGGACTTCTGAGGAGTGCTTTCATTAAGTGTTTTCAATAGTGGATGCAGGCTTGAAAGGTGGAGAGCCCGGATGCCCCAGGTTTGGGTCTGAGTCTTAATTTCAGTGTATGAGTGAGGCTGTTCTCCTTGGCTATTTGCTGTCCTTGCCACAAGTTGCAGGTTCTGTGCCTCTCACTCTGTTAAGAACTTGTCTTTGTGTTGTGGGCTAGGCACACGTTCAGGGCAAAAGTCCGAGCGGAGGAGGCGGGAAAAGTAGATGAGGATCATGATGTCCAGCATGAGCAGGATCCCCAGCAGAAAGGTGCCCTGGGTTCCCTGACCCGCATACTGCAGGAAGAAATAGGTGAGATAGGCCTGAGGGGCCAGCCGGAAGAGAAAGTACATGATCAAGTTGACGTACTTGTTGATCCGGTAGAGGAGGAGATTCTGGGCATTGTTGATCTTCATCATCATGCGAATGGTGAGGAAAATGTTGCTGACCTCTACCAGTAGTGTTATGACACCCCCACCTACGAAACTGCTCCAAAAGATGCCTGAAAAGAAGGCACCCATGGCCTGGAGGGCAAAGGTGAAAACAGGTTAGGAAATAAATGCCAAGGCTTTCCTGGAAGCTGGTGGGAGTATCAAGGCTATCAGATTAGGCCCTGGCTATTGTGGCTCAGTGGATTGAGCACCAGCCTGCAAACCCATGGGTCACTGGTTAGATTCCCAGCCAGGCGCATGCCTGGGTTTCAGTGGGGCCATATACAAGAAGCAACCAATGGGTGTTTCCCTCCCTGCCCCTCCCCTGTCTCTAAAAGCATTGAAAAAGGCTATTACTTTGCGACTGGAAAGCCTGTTTGCTTTCTTTTGACATGTAGTTTACAGTGAGTTAAATGCAATTAAATTTTGATCTCTATGTAGAATTAACTGCAGTACTAGGTAAGGTTATGAAATGCTAGCCTTAAATAGTGAGCCAAGGGCCCAGATTAGCATCTGAGGATGGAAGATGTAGGACACGGTGTGAGTGGAGTTGAGAGGGTGGAGAGTAAGGTTGAGAGCGCCAGGCCTATACCACACCCCTCCTTACCATGACATGATGGACCAGGTATTCCCAAGAAGCTCGAGCCTGACGACTAACCACGATGTCCACGGTGTCATGGATGAAATAACCTAGCAGAGGGATGGGTGAGGAGGTCATGAAGGGGACTGAACAAGAAGCTTCTCCCCGTTCCTCCACCTACTTAATGCTTACTGGGCAAGACTTACCTGCGGAGAAGCAAACGAGCAGATAGCCAGAAAGTGACCATGCCGTCTCAATCTCTACTAGCAGTTCTGGGGTCTGCCATACACTGAAAGGGAGGGAAGAAAGAAGGCAGGCATTCATCTTCCCGTTCCCAAAGATCTTCCAGCTCCCCAATTTCCCTTGCCAGTCCAGAAGGAGTCTAAGCTCACTATATTAACTGGGAAGCAAGGAGGGGCTTGGCTGAAACCCAGGTGTCTTCCCTTTCCCAGGTGAGATCCCCTTCTCCTGGGGCCGCAGCCGCTCGGGATTGGATAGCCTTCCACACAGGGAATCGTGAGACTGCATGGCCTCAGCCCGCCCGCGAGTGATGGGGAGAGTAACGCGGGATTCCCTGGCCACCTTCATTCCCCCTGTTCTTCACTCACCACAGCAAAGCCCATATCCCTGACACAATGGAATGGGCGAAAGAGACGAGTAGGTTGTGCCAGCGCCAGGTGCGCAGGGGGTCGGCGCGCACGTGCGCGGGCAGAGGTAGGCGACTGAGCGCGCGCCGGAGCGCCCGGAAGGTCAGCGTGGCGCCCAGGAGCAGCAGCAGGGCGGGGTGCAGTAGTGGGGGCATGCTGGACCTCCCTGCCGTCCTTCTGTCCCCCCTCTGGACGGCCTCCTCGGGCTGTCCGGTGAATGGAGTTCCTTCTCAGTCCAGTCCACCCCGGACGCCTCTCCCGCCGGCCTCCAGCCTCACACAGTTTCTCCAAGGAGCCCTCTAGGCCCATACGCTCCTCCCGTCCCCTCCCAGCCGGCCTCTGCCCCCGCCCCTGGGCGCCTGGGCCCCCGCCCAGCCCCGCCCAGCCCCGCCCCCGTCTCCCTGCCCCCGCCCCTCTGGCGCCTCTGCTGAACAGAGGGCACTAGCCCCATTTCCCCCGGGGCGGGGCCGGGGGGAGGGCTTCCACCTCCCACCTCTCTCCTGCGGACTTCTGGGGCTGTCCTGGGCAGCCGCCACCGGCGCGGAGGCACCCCTCGCTGGCGCCTCCCAATTGCCGACTCGCTCTCTTGGCTTCGTTATCCCGCGTCCTCGCTTTCCCCCGGCCACCGGCTCCCGGCCTGAGCGGGTATTGCGAGCATTCTCTCCACCCTCAACTCCTTTCTTGACACACCCACGACTTTTAAACCCGGGACTTGGGGATGGGTCGGAGTCCCACCTTGGTCTACAATCTCTGCCCAGTCCCTGTTCTTTCACTGGATCACTAGCTTTTTCAGGCTAGAGACAGACGTGTTTACCTACCTCTACAGCGCCCCGCTTAGAGTCGGTGCCTAGAAACAGTTTATTAACCCATCACCACCCCTCTTCCCAGCCCGTTTTTGGGGTCTTGGGGCCAAGCGACTGTACCAATCTGCCTTCAAAGAGTGCCAGCTCTCTTCTCCCAGCTCCCTGGAGGCTGGAGTGGGGAAGACGGCCAATTTTGCTAGGGTGACCCTCACTCTGCAGGCCAGAGGCCTGGAGCACTTGCAGCTTGTGGCCACTAGGTGTCAGTCTGTACTCACCATGGCGTAGGATTACCAACACCCCACCCCACACCACAGCACCCCCGGCCCGCCTCCGGAGAAATGAGGTGGTACTTTAAGGGGAGGGTTAGCCAGCCAGACTCTAGGGAACAGAGGAGCGGCTAAAAGCCAGTCGGAAGCAGGGGGCGAGAAAGGGGCGGTAGGCGAGGTTAGGAAAGTTGTAGGGTTGTAGTTGGGGGCGAGGGAACAAGTGCTGCGAGAGGGAGGAAAAGCCAGAAACCTGATGCGTCAAAGACCCAGGGGCCCACAGGTTTGGATGTTTGCTTTGCTTCCTCCGGTGGCTCCAAGGTTACACATTAACCCCTGTGGGGCTCCTGGGTCAACCAAGTCCCTCTCGGTTTCTAGGTGAGAGCACGAGTGTCCCAGGTGAGCAGATTTCACCCTTTGTGCTTGCTCCCGCTCCCCTGGGCAGCTTTGTCTGCCGGCCAACACCGGCCTGAGCCCGCAAGGGGCCCTCCTGGGGCTCTTCTAGTGGTCCTTCCACGTGGGCAGGTTTGGGCACCCTTTTGAGGGATGTGATGAGAGCAGAAGATAAACACCCCATTCCTTCCTTATCCATTCGTAAATAGGGACGCTATCCCTTAGCTAATCACCATCCTCTTGCTCCTTAACTGAGCTTTTATTGACTTGTGCAGAGCACGAGGTGCCAGGGAGACACCTGTAATTAAACTCACTTCTGGTCAAGACCCTAAACAATCGTACTAACCTCTGGGCAGAAGCTTAGAACCTATGGGCCAAACGGCTGTCTTTCCTCTTTTTCCTGACGCTTTAAGATAGTGGTCCACTTCACTCCCATTTTCCCTTGCGGAGGTTCTCCCTCGCTGACCGTGGAAGGCAGGTTACCCTGTGGCAGCATTGTGTCTGTGCAGCTGGGGGCTGAGAGTGCTGAGGAGCGCGGTGTTCACTAGTCGGGACAGCCTGGAAACCATGTCACATCCTCCGTAGGTGAATCAACTTACACGTGTCGGGGTTTCGCTAGTCCCTCCCTAGGCAAACACGAAACTAACCGGGCTGCCTGCCCCATAGACCGAGAGCGACGCTCTTTTCAGTTTTGGTAGAGTTTGTGCCAATGAGAATTTGCTCTTTTCCAAACAGTCACTAGTGGGCAAAGTCGGGGGCAGAGAGAGGTTGGTCCTCGCTTCTCACCCTCACTTGACCTGCGCAGGGCACCTCTCGCTTTAGGAAGCTCTGCGAGGGGCGGATGAGGCCCTGAGTGTGGGGAAGGTACAATACAGGCCATTGCGAAGCGCGCCAAGAAATGGCATATCGCCCCGCCCTCCCTTGGACCCTGGAAAAGCAACCCCGCTGAACCGGGTTGCAAGAACGGTGAAAAATCGCAGAGAGATGAGAGGCGAAACTGACACCTAATTGCACTTGCAACTCCCAGCAATTACATTGCAGTGTAGGGGGCGTGGCTCTAGAGTGGGCGGGTTCGCGCACGCGCTGCGTCTGGGTGTAGGGGGTTCCGGAAAAGTGAATGAGAAATGAGATGGAGAAGTACGAGCGGATCCGAGTGGTGGGGAGAGGTGCCTTCGGGTGAGCCAGGGCTCTGGGGGAGGATATTACTCAGGGAGAGGGAAAGTAAACCCCAACTCCGTCCGCGAAATCGCTGCCCGGTTAGCCCCGCCCCGAGGCGTGAGCTCCCACTCTGGGAAGCCCCGCCCAAGCTTCCGGTCCAGGTCCCTACTGCGAGACTCAGCTTCTAAGGAGGTCACGCCTTCTACAAGCCTTTGCGCCCCCGCAGAGTTCTGGTGTTAGACGACGGACTCATTCATTCAACATATATTGAGGCTCTTGGCGATGGGAATACACTTAAGAACAGGCGTAATCTTTTCCCCCTCAGTTTACAGACTATAGGAAAAATGTACAATATACAAGACATTGTTAAAGCAGTTATTAACAAGCTGCGAAAACACGGTATAACGCCAGAGAAGTATTTTTTGGGGGGTGATCAAGAAAATTTCTCTGAGAGGTGAAGTTTAAAGTCAAGGCTTGAGGAATGAGTACCAGTCTGAAGGTGAAGGCAGAACTTTTCAGGTCTTCTTCACATGGGAAGAAATTCAAAGTATTCAAGGAACTGAGAAAAAGTCTGGTGTAGTTGGAATATAGTGTTCAAGGGAAAGAATGCTATAAAATGTGGGGACGGGGCCAGAATCTAGCCTTAGGCTCAGGTAAAAGATGTTAAATTTATTTGCAGTGTAAAGGGAAGAGGTTTAACCAGAGGCTATGTTCTTGATATGATTTGCATTTTAAAAATATCACTCCGGCTGCTGTGTGGAATTTAGATTTGAGGGTGACATTTTGAAGGCTAGCACAGTCTTTTAGGTAAGAAATGATGGCTTTGCCAAGAGTTATACCAAAGGGAAACAGATGGGTTCACAATGTTTTGGAGGTAGAGACAGGATTTACTGATGTGTTAGTGTGAAATGGAGGAAGGGTTCTGGCATGGTTTTTAGGTGTCTGACTTTAATAACTGGTTAATGGTGGTAATATTTTTTGATATGGAAGAGACTGAAGAAGGAAAGGTTTTGGGGACAGGAATCAAGAGTTTTTTGAATTTGTTAAAATTTAAGATGCTTGTGAAACATTCAGGTAGAGATGCAGAGTAGATAGTTGGATATGTGAGCCGGGCTCAGAGGAGGGGTCAGAGCTGGAAATACAAAGTTGATATTTAGATGACCATCTTATAGTCCAGTCATTCAGCAGACACTGGGCTCCCGCTATGTGCTGAGATATGTACTATATTATACACTGGGGATATAGTGGTGAACAAGAAAGAGCAAGAACCCTGCTTTAAAAAAAAAAAAAGGTTGTGTTTATTTATTTTTAGAGAGAGGGGAAGGGAGGGAGAAACAGAAACATGGATCATTTGCCTCTCATGTGTGCTCTGATGGGGGACAAACCCACACCGCAGGCGTGTGCCCCAACACAGAATCGAACTGGCAACCTTCGCCTTGCGGGAGGACGCCTAACGAACCGAACCACATTGGTCAGGGCAAGAACCCTGCTTTTGTGGACACTGACCATAGACTTGAAAGAGAAATAATATGAATGGCTTCCACTCACTGAGCATTTTCGATGTGCCAGGCACTGTGCTAAATGCCTTATATGTATTTCCTTATTTGATCACCTCAACAACCCTGTGAGGTCAATTCTGTTTTCCAGATGATGATGTCACATAATCCAAGACCAGATAATTAGTAGGAGGAGGAGCCAGGATTTGAACCCAGACAGTTAACTTCAGCGTCTGTGGAAACTTAAAGAGATGAAGACTAATTTTGCCGCATTGGGCCTGTGGTGAAACTGAGTCTCAGATAAGCTAAATGACTTGCCCAAGGTCTCAGAGTTTGTGGTTAGTGCTCCCCATTCCTAAACTCAGTGTTCTGTGCACTTAGATGCCCTCAGTCACTATCCAGCCACCAGGTCTTCCCAGCCTGATATGTGGCTGGAGGCCAGCTGGCACCCACTGCTGTACTGTATCCTCAGGATTGTGCACCTGTGCCTGCGCAAGGCGGACCAGAAGTTGGTGATCATCAAGCAGATCCCAGTGGAGCAGATGACCAAGGAAGAGCGGCAGGCGGCCCAAAATGAGTGTCAGGTCCTTAAGCTGCTCAACCACCCCAATGTCATTGAGTACTACGAGAACTTCCTGGAGGACAAGGCCCTCATGATTGCCATGGAATATGCACCAGGTGGGCCAGCCTCCTTGCACTGGCCTGGCTCCAAGGGCCTCTCACCTCTGGGACAGACAGACACAGATTAGCCAGCTTCCCTCCTTAGAATAGGCTTGGCTGAGGGTCAGAGGTAGAGAATTCTGACCCCAGTCACGTGATGCTGGGAGGCCCTTCCTCTGTCTGGGTGTTTAATTTCATAAAAGGAAAGTCTCAGGCCTGGAAAAGATTGGATCTTGACTAGTCCCTTGTGGCTGCAGGCGGCACCCTGGCTGAGTTCATCCAAAAGCGCTGTAATTCCCTGCTGGAGGAGGAGACCATCATGCACTTCTTTGTGCAGATCCTGCTTGCACTACATCACGTGCACACCCACCTCATCTTGCACCGGGACCTCAAGACCCAGAACATCCTTCTTGACAAGCATCGCATGGTTGTCAAGATTGGTGACTTCGGCATCTCCAAGATCCTTAGCAGCAAAAGCAAGGCCTACACGGTACCTGGGCATGGAGGGGACCTCACGGGTGCTGGAGGTTTTGAGGGCCAAGGCCCACTCTGTAACCTTATCTCCCACCCCAAGATTTTGGCTCTTTAGCCCCTGGCTGGGTTGTCCGTCAGGAGGAAGCATTTTGGCCTGCTTGGGGGAGAAACTGTCTCAAAGCGGCTCTGTGGGCAGAGCTCTTGGTCTTCCCTCCCTGGGCTGTAATTTTATCTTCCTTCCTGCAGGTGGTGGGCACTCCATGCTACATCTCCCCTGAACTGTGTGAGGGCAAGCCCTACAACCAGAAGAGCGACATCTGGGCCCTGGGCTGTGTCCTCTATGAGCTGGCCAGCCTCAAGAGGGCCTTTGAGGCTGCGGTGAGTAAGCAACCCCAGGGGGACAGCCCGGAAATCTCTATCTCCCTCCCTCTGAAGTCCCAGGCTCCAACTGCTTCTGTGATTCTTCTGTGTCTGAGTCATGTCTCCCTCATCGGGCTGGTGGATTACACCAGGGCAGGGCTGTGGCTTCCTTCAGACTATGGATTCCTGAGGGTAGGGCTGGGGTCCCCCCTTTAACCTGAGGGCTCTTGCCCTGGCCCAGTGGCTCAGTGGGTTGGAGCATCATCCTGTGCACCAAAAGGTTTCAGGTTTGATCCCTGGTCAGGGCACACACCTAGGTTGTGGTTTGATACCTGGTCAGGGTGCATACAGGAGGCAGCCAATCCACGTTTCTCTCTCACACAGATGTTTCTCTCGTTCTCTCAAATCAGTGAGCGTGTCCTCAGGTGAGGATTAAACTGAGGGCTGCTGAAGGCGGGGCTCCCCCATCAGCTTAGTGACCCTACTAAAGTCAAGACTTAACTTTTCCCAACAATCTGGGGTTTCCGAGGACATAGCTCCCCTATGAGAGGTTCTTGAAAGCAGGGTTTGGGTCCCCTAATCCCTTATTTCGGGAGTCCCTTCACCAGACTGAAGGCTCCTGAGCACAGGGCTGTGGCCATCCTTCGGACGAGGGGCTGGGGCTGGAGCCACCTACGAGCCTGGCCTGAGGCTCTGGCCAGCCCCACAACTTCTGCCTTCACAGAACCTGCCAGCGCTGGTGCTGAAGATTATGAGCGGCACCTTTGCACCGATCTCTGACCGGTACAGCCCGGAGCTACGCCAGCTCGTCCTGAGTCTGCTCAGCCTGGAGCCGGCGCAGCGGCCACCGCTCAGCCACATCATGGCGCAGCCTGTCTGCATCCGCGCCCTCCTCAACCTCCACACGGACGTGGGCAGTGTCCGCACGCGGAGGCCTGTGCGGGGAGTGGGGGAGGGAGCCCTGGGCAGCAGGGGCCCCCCAGGGGGAGCACAGAAGACTGGGGCATAGGGGCCCTCAGGACAAGTCCTCCACTCCTGTGTGTGGGAATACCAGGGAGGGTTGGTCAGTGTCCTAAGGCCCCCATCTGTCCCACAGGGCAGAGAAGTCCCTGGCCGCTGGGCCACCCCTGGTCCCAGGCAGCACAGGGAGCAGGACCACCAGTGCCCGCTGCAGGGGTAAGTCCAGCTGACTTTCCGGGTCCCCTTGGACACCCTGCCATTCCCACCAGTGTAATAGGCCTGATGAGCTGCTCCCACAGGCATCCCCCGGGGACCTGCTCGGCCAGCCATCCCGCCACCGCTGTCGTCCGTTTACACGTGGGGCGGGGGGCTCAGCGCTCCTCTGCGGCTGCCAATGCTCAACACGGAGGTTGTCCAGGTGGCTGCCGGGCGCACTCAGAAGGCCGGCGTCACACGCTCTGGGCGCCTCATCCTGTGGGAGGTGAGCAGGCTGGGGTGGGCCTAGAGTATGCCGAGGGTGTGCCATAAGAAAGGGGGTGCTCAGGCTCCATGCCCTCCCCTGCCTCCTCTGCAGGCCCCGCCCCTAGGTGCGGGAGGGGGCGCCCTCCTTCCGGGGGCAGTGGAGCAGCAGCAGCCCCAGTTCATCTCACGTTTCCTGGAGGGCCAGTCAGGTGTGACCATCAAGCACGTGGCCTGCGGGGACCTCTTCACAGCCTGCCTGACTGGTTCGTGGAGTTCACAGACGACCCCCACCCCCTGCCGTGGGGACCCCTGCTATCAGAAGGCCCCCCAGAGCACCTTCCCTCTTTGCCTGTCATTTACAAACTGCTCAATTAATAATGCTTCTATCTACTAGTTATTAAGCACCAGGTGTTTACTTACACTACCTCTTTTACCCTTCACAATAGGCCTGGCGTGGTAGTTACAGTATCCCATTTGACAGGCCTGGAAACTAAGGCTCAGAGGCTAAGTCACTTATCTAACGTCACACACTTGAGAAAAGAGACCCCTGTCCTTATCATTCTTCCAGCCTTAGCCTCCAACTAACTTTCTCTTGCTTCCCCAACCCAAGGTTGGACTGGTCTCTTTGGAAAAACAGCCTAATCTCTCTCCCTTCCCTTTGCCCAACTGCCCCTCCCAAGACCGAGGTATCATCATGACTTTTGGCAGTGGCAGCAATGGGTGCCTAGGCCATGGCAGCCTCAATGACATCAGCCAGGTGGGTGCTGCGTGTACCTTGAGGAGGAGGAAGTGGGGGAGATGGCAAGGAGCCTGTCTGAGAGCTGACACCCAGGTTGGGGGCAGGGGAATCTTCAGCAACCACAGGTCCCTCCAGCTCCCAGGCTGCACCTGTTCTGGGCAGCATTAGGGGAAGTACAGAAAGACCAGGCTTCCCCCAGTGGTTGCAGAGGTAGTTGGGGGGGGTGCGGGGGAGATTAAAGAAGCAGCCATCTCATGGAAATTTGCAGTTTCCGACTTTGCCCCTACAGGGGATGTTGTGCCCAGGTCCCTTGCCCACAGTTTCCTCTCTTACTCTAGCCCACCATTGTGGAGGCCCTGCTGGGCTATGAGATGGTGCAGGTGGCCTGTGGGGCGTCTCATGTGCTGGCTCTGTCCACTGAGCGAGAGTTATTTGCCTGGGGCCGCGGAGATGGTGGTAAGCTCTCTACCTGTTCCCGCCTCTAGCTCCATCTCATAGCACCCCCTGGCTATGCTGTGTTCCTCTTTGCACCCACCTTCCACCCTATGGCCTGTTTTCGCCTCCCTCTTTTCTCTCCAATTCCATTCATTTATTCACTCGGCAAACCTTTATTACACACCCACTGCGTGCCCTCCCTTGTGCCGGGCGCTGAGACAAGATGATTAAGACGGCACTTCCTTCAGACACTTCTGAGGGAGAGCTCATCCACCTGCAGTTTTCACCGCGGCCCTCTCTGGGCCAGGCATCAGTCTGGGCGTTGAACTACAGATGACTTAGATGCGGTTCCTGTCCTCTTGGAGGACTCTGATGGGGGGAGAATGACACATCATCATGACGGAGGACAGAGAGCATCAGGGCCCCACCCAAGGTCCAGAGGTGGGGGAACTCAAGGAATGGCAAGGGACTCCACCTGGAGGAGCAGTGGTGGCACCTGGACAGGGCCTTAAAGGAGGAGGAGGATTTTGACCACAGAGAGCCAGGGATGGGCATTTCAGGCCGAGGGGACAGCCCACGCTGTTACTGCCTCCCCGGGAGTCCTCATCTTGGCGTCACCAACCCTGAAGCTCAAACTAGCCCCACCCGGGCTTCTCCTTATAGGCCGGCTGGGACTAGGCACCAGGGAGTCCCACAGCTGCCCTCAGCAGGTGCTCGTGCCACCAGGACAGGAGGCCCAGCGGGTCATTTGTGGCATTGACTCCTCCGTGATCCTCACTGTGCCTGGCCGAGTCCTGGCGTGTGGGAGCAACAGGTAAGCAGGTGCCCCAGGATGACTTGACTGTCCCCTCGACACCCTTGGCTGCTAATGCTCCATCTGTCATTGCCTACCCGCCACCAGGGATTAGAACTGTGGAGGACTGAGAGTGCTGTTGGTTCAGCTCAGGGTGGGATCTGTCGCTTGGTGCATCCACTCCTGCCCAATAGGTGGAGGTAGGACAGTCTATACAGTCATGTGGGCTTGGCTTCTGGCTCTGCCCTCAGATTCAACAAGCTGGGCCTGGACCACCTGTCCATGGGGGAGGAGCCTAGCCCCCACCAACAGGTGGAGGAGGCCCTGAGCTTCATGCCACTAGGTTCTGCACCCCTGGACCAGGAGCCCCTGCTGAGTGTGGACCTGGGCACTGCTCATTCAGCTGCTGTGACAGGTGAGCAGGAGGACCTGAACAAGGAGGCAGGAGGGGGACTCTGCTGGCCTCTGGGACCTCAGTTGAGGCACCCCTTTTCTTCCTTTCCTCTGTCCTCCCTTACAGCCTCTGGTGACTGCTATACTTTCGGCAGCAATCAGCATGGGCAGTTAGGTACCAATGCTCGCCGGGTCAGCCGGGCACCTTGTCAAGTCCAAGGCCTCCAGGGCATCAAGATAGCTATGGTGGCCTGTGGGGATGCATTCACTGTAGCTATTGGAGCAGGTGATTAGTGGGCCCAATGGGGGCAGATAGGGGTATGGGCAGGCCCATGGGCAATGCGGGGGGTATCATGCTCGGGTCTGCCGAACTCAGCAACCTCATCTTGGGACCAGTACAGCAAACTGGGAGAACTGCTGCTCACTAAGCTGTGTCCTTTAACTTTTTCCCTCTTTGGGACTTTCTTTGGCAGAAGGTGAAGTATATTCTTGGGGCAAAGGGGCTCGAGGTCGACTGGGAAGGAAGGATGAAGATGCTGGACTCCCTCGTCCAGTGCAGCTGGATGAGACACACCCCTACACAGTGACTTCTGTGTCCTGTTGCCATGGAAACACTCTTCTGGCTGTCCGCCGTGAGTTATAAGTTTTCCCACCTCATCCACATGGGGTTAACCCAGCTGGCTCCTGCCCACACTCCCATCCCCAGTGGTCACAGCCCAAATCACTAAAAGCATCTTTAGTCCTCAAATGAATGAAAGCAGAAGCTGTGGGGTAAAACTGAGCTTCCTGCCTGGGGTGGGCACTTTGGGGCCTCATTAAAGGGCTGCCTTCACTGCTCCCAGGGCCCAAATGCATTTTTCTCCTCCTGCCCCTAGTCCAGTTTAGCTTAAACCTGTTTCGGGTGTGGCAGAGTCCAGGGCCTGGTGTGGAAGGGGGAGCCCAGGTGGGTGATGCTTGTTGGAGGCTCTGCCCTCTGGGGGGCTGCAGAGGTTTCTCTTTTGTCCTCTCTAGCCATCACAGATGAGCCTGTCCCCCCGTGAGGCGGCTGGACACACCTCTGCACCGCCCTGCTATTGCTTCTCTAAATGCTCTTGAAAAGTACAGGTGCCTGAGGCACGATTGTCCCCGCCCATGGCCCCTGGATTGTGTCCAATGGGGTACAAGAACTAGTGAAGCTTCTGAGCTGCTTTTGGCCCTGAATGTGTAAAACTCAACGCACCCTACTCCCCAACACCTCAGTTTTTCCTCCCCACCTCTTCTTCTCTTAAGTCAGTGCCCACAGGGTCCAGCTTGCCCAGAGTTGGAAGCCAGACCTAACCTTTGGAAACAGGGTGGTCTTCAAGGCCTTGGCAGAAAAAGGCTGGAGATGGATTGCCTCTACCCAGACCCTGCCCCTTCCCCTAGCCCTGGTAGAAAATGCATCCCTGGTGCCCACTGGGACTGCAGCTCAGTGCTTTGGAGCAGGACAGGCAGAGCCTGCCTGGACTGGCCATTCCAGCGGCCTCGCCTGTGCATTGCCTGGGGCAGGGAGGTCCTAGGGAGCTTACGTCAACTACATGTCACCTGGCATCCCTGCTGAAGGTTGCCCCTCAACCCTTGCCATTCCTCCAAAACAGGTTGGGGGAAAGGGTAACTGGCTGGAGCAGACCAGTTTCAGATGCCTGGGAAGTAGTGCCAATAAAAACATCAGCTGCCTGCCTAGAGTGTGGTCTCTTCACGAGCGGGAGTGGCTGCCCAAAACCCTAGAGTTGGGCTGGGTCCCCCAACTCAACTGCAGGGCCATGGTCAAGGAAAGAATGTGGGCGCAGCCTAAGGCTGGGGCCAAGTTTCCTCTGGCCCAGCGCCCAGCCCTGCCTCCCCTCCCCAGCTGAGCTTCCAAGATCTGGTTGCCAGGCTTTGGCTGCCTAGCACCTGGAAGCTGGAGTTCTGGGCTCCTGGGCGACACGTGGCCCCCGAGAGCGAGAGTGAGTGAGCTGTACACCCAAGAGAAGTGAACCTTTGTAGTGCTGCGTAGCCGGTCCCCTGGGACCCCCCACTCCCTTCACGGCTCTGGGAAGAAGCGGAGCCACAGTCTCCCTTCCCAAGGGGAAAGAGGAGCCCCTGCTTCAGGGAGGGAGCAAGCCCGGCCAAGTGCCGACCTCGAGCCGCGACCTCGCGGGTGGGAGGGAGGCACGGCTGGCACTGGCGCTAGGACCCAGCGGGCGCGGTTCCGCCCCCTCTTCCGGCCTGCGGGCGGGCGGGCTGAGCGGCCGGCCTCCGCCAACATTCGGTGCCGCCCGGAGCCGGGAGTGCGGCCCGAGCGAGGCGCGGGCTGTGGGGCCGCCGCGTGCCCGGCCCCGCTCGCCCGTGCCCGCCCGCTCGCCATGCCCGGCTTCGACTACAAGTTCCTGGAGAAGCCCAAGCGACGATTGCTGTGCCCGCTGTGCGGGAAGCCTATGCGCGAGCCCGTGCAGGTTTCTACCTGCGGCCACCGTTTCTGCGACACCTGCCTGCAGGAGTTCCTCAGGTGCGGGCCCGGGGTAGCGGGGATGGCGGGTTCGGGTGCGGGGCACTCCGCATGGGGAGGGGCCCAAGCCGGAGGCACACCGGGCCTTTGTCTGCATCTGGCCCCGGTGACCTAAGGGGCTCCCACAGTGACATCACGGGGCGGCGATGACGTCAGGCCCCGAAGGAAAACCCCAACACTACTAATCCGTAGGGTTCTGGGTGCCATGGGCTCCCGCGCCAGGTCTGAAGAATTCAGCGCCTCTCTGCAGATTGGTGGTGGGAAAAAAACGCCCTTTCTGACCGGTAGCCGGCCCTTCCCCCTCACCTGGGAGCCACAGCGGCCTCATCCTTGAACTTTGAATCCTCCCAGGAAGAGAAGGACAAACCCTCCCTCCAGCATTGCTCCTTAAACCTCCGGAGTTTTCACCCATTTAACTAATCTCTTTTGATTCTTCGCACATTACAAGAATGGCAGCTATTGTTCTCCCATTTCACAGAAAGATTCAAAGAAAGGCTACGACTTGCCGACTTGCGGTGGTCACACAGTTTCTTAAAGGCTTATCTGGGATTTGAGTCCCCGCTGCTGTGGTCGCACAATAGAGGGAGGACTGTGATGTTTATCTCCCCTAAAGAGGAAGCTTTTGGGTGTCCCTTCTGACCCCCTGGGGGTCTTGAGTGCCTTGGATTGTCTATAGATGTTAGGGAGGGTGGGTTCTGGGTGCCCTGTGGCCTTGGATCGTCTGTCCGCGCTGGTAGCTGCTCAGGCCAGGTGTGGGGAGGTTGTGTCCCAAGATCACCAGGGGAAGCCGAGTCAGCCACTGCCATGTGTCAGGATGCCGTTTGCTGAAGGGTGTCGCCAGGAGAGCATCTCTGGGGTTCCTGCCTTGAGTGCACCCTCCCTCCCTCCCTCCCTCCCTCCTTCCCTCCCTCCTTCCTTCCTTCCCCCCTCTTTCCTTCCCTCTGGCTGTCCGCTGCAGTTCCTAGGCTGGCGGAAATCTCAGCAGGCCCTTTGTTTTCTGTTCCCCCGAAGCCTGGGCCGGCTCCTGCCCTCACACATGCTCCTGCACACGCCGCTGGGCTGCCCCCTCCTCCTTTTCCCTCACCCTCCTCCCTCCTGTGTACACACATACTCCCCTACCGACACACAGCCCCATTGTCTTCTCCAGTGCCCTTCCCCAGCCCTCTGGTTTCCAGATGAGGCCAGCTGAGCACCCCCCCCAACTTAGCTGACCCACCCCCACTGCCTCAGGGGAGGATCCAGGAGGGGGCTGCCAGGCCCCTTTCCGTCCACCTCCTCTGCCCCTCTCTGCTGCTTCTGCCCCTCCTTCTCCCGGAAATCCCCTTTTCCTCTCCCACAGCCCCCTCCCCCCATCCTGTCTTTCCCCCTGGGCCTGGGCCTCCACTGCACAGCCTGGAGCAGTCTCTGCCCCTGCCTCCTCCTTTCCCCTAGTGCCTGAATTTTGCTGCTGAGGCCACTGGAGGGAGGAGGGAAGAGGCGGTTGGACGGGCTCAGCCCCTCACCACCACACCGTCTCAGCACCACACCGCCTCACGATACAGTGCAAGGAAGGGTGTCCGCAGCACTGGCAGGAAAGGTTGTCCTGGCGGGGCCCCCCAGCTGCCCAGGCTAATCTGCCCAAAGCCTGGGGACTTGCCTCAGTCCCCTCCTTGTCTCCAAAAGCAGTAGTCAGCACATTCCTGAAGCAACCAAGCAGACCCCCCTCCCCCACAGCCCACCCCTTTTAACCCACTCCTGCCAGTTGGCCCAGGAAGGCTGGTTGCCTCGTGGGCATGGGTGTGCCTGGGCATGTATTGTTCTCTGCATTGTTGGCATGGCCAATGGTAATAGTGGGGTCCGGGAGAGAAGGTAGGTGCCAGAAATACTTTGGGCATCTGGGGCATGAACTGCCCAGGTCCTGCGAAGTGCCATTATTGACAGGGCCCTGTGTGGCCTCTGCCTCTGCCTGAGTCCTGCCTGCCTCCCACATAACTGACTCAGAAACGCCATGCCCGAGGGCCTTCAGTCCTGCTGGGTGAGCCCTTGCTCTGCCTAGGCCACGGCAGGCATGTTTGACTCGTCCTGGCTAGGGTCAGCAAGGCCATGCAGGCAGAAGGAGGCATGCCAGCAGGTTCCTTGAGTGCTAACTGCCTGGTGGGGGTGGGTGGAGGAGAGGGAGGGCAGCGGCAGCGGCAGCGGCAGTGGGCTTCAGAGGTATGCTGTGCGGAGTGTTGGCTGTGCCTGCCTCGACAGTTCGCCTTGCCCTAGCCTCTCTTCTGTGTGCTGTGTGGTATAGCAGAACCTGCCTGCACTGTGGGATCAGACAGACACATCCAGGTGCCGCTTCAGCTGTGGCGTCCGCTTTCATCCAGAAAATAGGGATATTCAGCCCCTTCTCAGAGACAGGTGGTGAGGACTGGATGGGAGTGTAGTAAACACAGTGCCTTGGAGTGACTCTTTCCTCTTCTTTGCTTTAGGAGACACACCCTCATAAGGAGGGAAGGGATGGGATAAGGTGGCCCCTAGCTGACCTTTGCCCAGGGTTCTTGGCTGGGCACTCTCACGGGGGTTGGGAAGCCTTGGCACTTAATCTCAGGCCATCCCTGCTCACCCTGCCTGCCCCCTCCACGCCATCAGCTTTTCATCCAGCCAATGAAAACTGGGAGGAGGGGATGGCTGGGCTGCCTGTTCTTTCCCAGTCCAGCTGCCATCCTGGGGGGAGGGGTGCCAGCTGCCACCTGTTGGCCAAATGCTGTCTGAGGCAGCTGTCTCTGCTGCCACTGGGCCCAGAATTCCCCTCCCCAGGACAAGAGCTGGGTTCATCTGGGGGCCTGGGGAAGCTGGTACCCTCAGGACTCTGCCTGCCCTCTCAGGTGGGGCTGGCTAGGAACCGGTCTGGTGAGGGAAGGAGATGGCCCTGGTTGAGGGGGTGGAGCCTGAGGTTCTCCCTAGTTAGTGTGGAGCTTTGACCCTGTCCCCTCCCCTTTCACAGTGAAGGAGTCTTCAAATGCCCTGAGGACCAGCTTCCTCTGGACTATGCCAAGGTGAGTCCACTGACCCAGGCAGAGGCCCAGGTACATGCTCTTGCCCTTGGTGGAGGGTGGAGCTACTGGCAGCCAGTAGGCTCAGGGCCAATGTCAACCTAGTGTTTCCGAATCATGCACCCCCACAGAAGTGGCCTGTTCCCTCCCACCAGGCCAGTTTGCAAATGAGGCCCATATTTGCCCTGGAGGACAGGCACTGTGCCCAGCCTATGGGGGTGCACAGAGGTGCTCTGTGCCCACAGGAAGTGCTCCCCTCCCCTCCAGGTGGCAGGCCAGACCTATGGCTGAGGACGAGGACCCTTCTACCAGAGGGAAGGAAGCAGATAGTTTGGGGGCTGCCTGAGACTAAGCAGGCTGACTGGCTGCCACTCCAAAGGGAGTATCACATGCAGACATGTTGGGGACCCCGGGATCCAACAGTGGGGCAGATACTGCCAGCTGTGCCCTGTATCCCTGGGCCCAGAGGGGACTGTAGCCCAGGAGAGGTTTTTATTGGCTCTAAGGTAGAGCTAGCCTCTCTAGTGGTAGCGGAGGAAGTGGGGAATGTAGCCGGCTCTGACCCCGACAAGTTTCTCCCACCCCCGTCCCCAGATCTACCCAGACCCAGAGCTGGAGGTACAGGTATTGAGCCTGCCCATCCGCTGCATCCACAGCGAGGAGGGCTGCCGCTGGAGCGGGCCACTTCGCCACCTACAGGTGAGGCTCTGGTGAGGGTGGGGACTCCCCTTCCCTTGTCAGGCACTAACCACAGTCTTTCCCACCAGGGCCACCTGAACACCTGCAGCTTCAATGTCGTCCCCTGCCCCAATCGCTGCCCCACCAAGCTGAGCCGCCGCGACCTGCCCGCACACTTGCAGCACGACTGCCCCAAGCGGCGCCTCAAGTGCGAGTTTTGTGGCTGTGACTTCAGTGGGGAGGCCTTTGAGGTGGGTGGGGCTTGGCTGAGGGTAGAGGAAGAGTGGGGCACCTAATGGCCCGGGGGCCCCTTGACTCAGCCCCTCTGGCTTTTCCACAGAGCCACGAAGGCGTGTGTCCCCAAGAGAGTGTGTACTGTGAGAACAAGTGTGGTGCCCGCATGATGCGACGGCTACTAGGCCAGCATGCCACCTCTGAGTGTCCCAAGCGCACCCAGCCTTGCACATACTGCACCAAGGAGTTCGTCTTCGACACCATCCAGGTGAGGCCCGTACTGAGCTGGGCCTGCGGGGTAGGTAGCAGGGGGGCAGGCTACGACTGACCACTGTCTCTGCGGCCCTAGAGCCACCAGTACCAGTGCCCAAGGTTGCCTGTGCCCTGCCCCAACCAGTGTGGTGTGGGAACCGTGGCTCGGGAGGATCTGCCAGGCCATCTGAAGGACAGCTGTAGCACTGCCTTGGTGCTGTGTCCATTCAAAGACTCCGGCTGCAAGCACAGGGTGAGATGCCCCTCCTCCTTTCTGTCAGCCTCCTTCTTGGCCCTTGAAGCCTCAGACATGGACACAGGGGCCTGAGCCCTTGGTGGTCCCTGCTCTGCAGCTCTGAACCTTTCAGTCTTTCCCCCTGCTGCCAGCCTCCTCTTTATCGAGAGCTGGATACCTGCCACCCTATGTACCCACTCCTCCCCTCTGCTCTGGGTCTGCCCCTACTGACAACTCTCTTCCTTTCCCCCATGGCCTGGGGCTTTGCCAACAGTGCCCTAAGCTGGCAATGGCGAGACACGTGGAGGAGAGTGTGAAGCCCCATCTGGCCATGATGTGTGCCCTGGTGAACCGGCAGCGGCAGGAGCTGCAGGAGCTGCGCAGAGAGCTGGAAGAGCTGTCTGTGGGCAGTGACGGTGTGCTCATCTGGAAGATTGGCAGTTATGGGCGACGGCTGCAGGAAGCCAAAGCCAAGCCCAACCTTGAGTGCTTTAGCCCGGCCTTCTACACACATAAGTATGGCTACAAGCTGCAGGTGTCTGCGTTCCTCAATGGCAATGGCAGTGGTGAGGGCACACATCTCTCGCTCTACATCCGTGTGCTGCCGGGTGCCTTTGACAATCTCCTTGAGTGGCCCTTTGCCCGCCGTGTCACCTTCTCCTTGCTGGATCAGAGTGACCCTGGGCTGGCCAAGCCACAGCATGTCACTGAGACCTTTCACCCTGACCCAAACTGGAAGAATTTTCAAAAACCAGGCACTTGGCGGGGCTCCCTGGATGAGAGTTCTCTGGGCTTTGGTTACCCCAAGTTCATCTCCCACCAGGATATCCGCAAGCGAAACTATGTGCGGGATGATGCGGTCTTCATCCGTGCCTCAGTTGAATTACCCCGAAAGATCCTCAGCTGAGCACACACACGGCTACGGGAGAAAGGGGGTGGGACGTGACCTCTGTTAGGCACTGGCTGAACCTGGAGAAGAGGGCAGGACCCTCTTTCAGCTGCTTCTGCAGCCTAGGTTCTGTTACCCTATCCTCCCTCCCCCTTTCCTTACCACCCTCAGGTGCCTCCTATTGGTGCTTCAGCCCTGGCCCCTGTGGCGAGCAGGTCTTGGGGGTCGTCAAGGGCTTGGAAACAAGTGATCCTAGGACCTGTCTCCTCTCCTGGGCGGGGCAGACATGCCTTGGTGCCAGCCACACACTACCTGGACTGAGGTGCCTGCTGGTGCTATGTCCCAAGAGCCATAGGGGTGAAGGGGGAATTGGGTAAAGAATCTGTCTTGAGATCTGATTTCTCTTCCCCTTTCCCCAGCTGTACCCTCTTTGGTTATTTATTTACTTAGTGCCAGGAGGGCGCAGCAGGGGATCCGTGATTTTTAATAAATCCTGAATTGTATTTATTAATATGGTTCCAGTCTGACTCATCTGTGTTGGTTAGGGTCCCGGAAGGCTGGGCCCAACGGTGAGCGCTAAGGACCAGTCCGAGATAGGCTGCAGCCATCCTGGCACCAGGATCCAGCTGCCCCGCTGGGTCGCCCTCTGGTGGACGACAGGGAAGTGCATCAGGCTTTGTTTGGATGAGATGCCTGCGCTGCCCTCTGGTGGTTAGACGGGGAAGCTGCAAGTTCCGAATATTACAAAGTTGGAATCTCAGTCCACCAAAGACGAGTGCCTCTGTCCTGGGCAAGTCTTTCTTGGTCTAGTGATAGCTATCACTTATTTAGTAGTTTCATGTGGCAGACACTGTAAGCACTTTACCTGAGTTATTTCATTTAATGCAACAGTCAAGTTAAATAGCTTTTATCACAATAGAAGAGCCTACCTTAGCAGGCTGTAGTCAAGATTTAATCGGACAAAGCATGTTCCCAGCACAAAATAAGTGCTTGATGAATGTTAGCCTAACTCCAAAGTCCAGCCCACATCCAGAGACTGAGCTGAGCAAAGGGGCCTTCAAGGTGTACGAGGCAATTGGGTTTTCTCATCCATACTCATTTGGTTTTCCTATTAAGCCTCAATGGATGCCTGTGATTATCCACACTTGACTGATGAAGTAGGAACAGAGGAGTGAATTGACCTCAGTGGGCTTTGAGCTGGTTTGGTGCAGGACCTGGGTTTTAAGCTCCAGCGATCCCTAGTAGTGATCCCTAGTAGTATAGCTCCTTTTAATTTTGCCAATAGTTGGATTTCGGTTTGGATCCTTGCTGTGCTTCCTTTTTGACAGATTACTTAGGTACATGTAGGGCATCTTTGCTCTCACTGGTAGAATTTGAGTAACCTGTTCACCTAGATTTGTTGTAAAGATGAACCAATGAGTATAAAGTACCTTAATCTTGGCTGGCCCTGAGCAGCCCTATAATGGAAACATCGAGTGAAGGGAAGGTTCAAAGGCTGTAATTCTTTCTTGCCTTCACCACATAGAGCTCAGGTGAAAGGAGCCCTTATTAGAAAGTGACAGGAAAGGACAGCCTTACACAGCCAGCCTGGGAAACCAGCTTAGCCTTCAAAAAGTCAAATTCACTGACCTAGGGGGTGACTCCGGCTCTGACTGCCTTTCTGATAAAGACAGCCCCTTTACCAGATAAACCATCTTGGTACAGGGATGCCTGGAAGCTGGAGGGGATAACTATGGGCTCTAGCAGAAGAAATGCCTTCAATTAAACGCTTGCTTCAGGCAACAGGTGGAACCAACTTTCCAACAGAAGCCAGGCACTCTGGACCAAGCTTGAGTTCTCTCTACTGGCAAGACCGCCACCACAGCATTCCAGGAGCGTGCCTCCCACAGCTGTGTGCAACAATAGGGTATTGCAGTCACCTGCACACCCAGGCCTGGACCTCCCAGCTGTTGCAGGTGGTCATGGTTGCCTTGTGTAACTCGGGCCACGTTTTGCAATCAAGTTTGAGTTGCACTCTCACCTCTCATCTACACTACCTCTGTGACCTGGGGCTGACTGCAGGTCTCCTCTGACAGACGTAACAGGGCTTTCTTTCACAGGGCTGGCATTGAGTAGGGAAGGAGGGAAAGCCCCTTCACAAGAGGGCAACCCACAGATACAACTATGCCCACGAGGGGAGAGTGCTTCCCACTCCAACAGTATTCTGACAGCCAACCACTGACTCCTGCTAAGGGTCTGATTCCACCCTCATCGAGCCCCACGTCTTGTAGAATCTTTCCTTTCCTCCATCACTGTGGCCCAAATCCATACTTGACAGAAGGGAATGGGGAATCTAGTTGACCCCTGAACACAGGCTTAAACTGTGGATTTTTTCAATAAATACTGTAAATGTATTCTTGTTTTTAAACATTTCCCCTCCTGATTATAAAGAATACAGCATATACTACATAGAACATACAAAATGTGTTGACTTATTGGTAAGACTTCTAATCAGTAGGTTATTAGTAAAGTTTGGAGTCGTTATTTTCAACTGTTTGTGTGCAGGGCAGGGGGGGGGGCGTAGGTCCCTCCAACCCCTATGTTGTTCAAGGATCAACTGTAAATAGCTCTTTTTTTGAGTAACCAAAGGGCCACTTTTCATGTTAGATTAGAGCCCTTAATACCACCTCTGTCAGAGGCCCTCAGAAATTCATGTTGGAGGCAGAAGGAAGGAACATTTAGTCTTAAATGGCTTATTAACAAAACACTAATTTTCCAATGACCTATGGCCCTTGGAGTGAAAGTGGCAGCACACTTCAGATCTCCACCAAAGGGCGCCAAACCATACTTACCCATCAGACCTCAGGGCACAAGCAATCCTGCCTAGGGAGAGGTCCAGCCAGCTGGGCACCTCCTGGGGGTTGACCGAAGTCTACTTTTATGCCTGACAATCCCCCCAGCACCTGGTCTGCAATAATGGACTGGGAAGGCTTCTGAGTGGGATGAATGAGTCCCCCTCTTAAAAATGAGGAATTACTTCCTTTCTAGTAAATGAGGCGTTACAAACCACTATAAACAAATAGGACAAGATTGAGAGGTTTTCTTTCTTTTTACTGGTTTATAATAATCTTAAAAACCCCATCACACCCATAAACCACCACAGGTGAGAAGATGAGGGAGGTGGAGAATGAATGCTACAGTATGTGGACAGCTGGGGATCCTGGTATTCCCTAGGGGCAGTGTGGGATGGAGGCAGGAATTATGGGTAGGAGGCCTTGCTTTGGCCTCTTATTGCTGGTTGGGGGTTGGCTGGCAGAGGGATGGGGGCTCAGGGTGAACTAGGAAACATCTCACACCAAAGGCGAGGGCAGTTAAGAGTGGAGGTGGGGTCACAGTACATTTTCCATGCAGATTAGGGGTGAGAGTGAGAGCTTCAGAGACTTGCACCCCCACACAGGAAGAGATGGGTTTGAGGTTTGATTTAAAGCCCCCAACTTGGTGTCTGGTCCAATTTCCTAAAATGGCAGCTCACCTTTCGGGGAGAGGCATTAGAAAAAAATCACAGCAAAAATATCTGGTTTGAAGCTCAAGCAAGGGATAAAGGGAGACAGTAGTGCTCTTTCAATTTAACTCAGAGAAGCAAGAATCGGGAGGGGGCCCTGGGTGAGATGGCGGCCAACACCTTGGGAGAAGGCATTGCACCAGGAGCAAGAGGCGCTCCCGAGGGCTCAGGGACAAGGAGGTACCAGTGTTCACAGACGGCAGGAAAACAACCGGGAACAATAAATTAGGACTTCATGTTGCTATCATTTGGCATAACACAATCAGGCATTTTTTTTCTTTTTAAATATAAGGCAACTTGCCAACACATAATTTAAAAACTGGTCTTCAGTCACACTGCTTCAGATCACTAGAGAATTTCTGGCTAAAGAACAGTGGATAGTATATAATAAACAAAACCCAAAATCTTAAATAAGAACATCAGCTCACATTCCCCAGAGACAAGAGGAAAAGTAAGGACTTATTTGGTTAAAAAAAAAAAAAAAAAAAAGGCAGAGCCCAACTATGCATCTTTAACAGAAGGGAGCAAAAATTACAACAGAACATAACCTAAGTTTAAAGTTACAGAAAAGTTTAAATTTCTAGCCAACTGACTGTCACTTGGGAATGAGATGCAGTGAGCATGGAGCGGGTATGAGTGAAGGATGGACGAGGGGCAGGAGGGGCTGTTTCCAATGAACGCCCGTCTTCAGCTGTTAGAACCACGCTCATTTGGTAAAGGAAGAATTCAAAGAGCTTAAGGCTTTGTGTTTTTCTCTCTTTCTCATCAAACTGAGGGGTTGCAAAAGGAGGTGTCTAGAAGGTGAATGTCCCTGTGGGGCTACTCACACACAATGCTACTCAAACCCACACTGCACTCATACAGAAACATGACATCGAGAACTTACAGTGTAGAGCAATACTCTTAGCCAGTGTAGAGAACCAAAACGCTTTTTTTTTTGGTGTTTTTAATTGCAAACTCCAATGTGATCATCCCTTATCTAATTCCTCAAGATCAATTTTTGTTTTGCTTGTCTTTTTGAGGGGGTGGGGGATGAGAGCAGCAGGTGAATTAGGAGAGGACAGTGAGAAAGGGGTCTTGGCTGTGCTGGACGGTCACTGAATTTCTCTAGGTTTGGAAAAGGGAGTCAGGAACCAAGATGCCAACACAAAGATACATTCCCCTCCCCATGTCTCAAGATGGTGGCCAAGTGCCTGTAGGATGCCCTTGAGAACGGTGGCAGGGACAAGTTTAGTGGCTCTGGAATCAATGTAGATGTAAAACAAAGCCTTGAGGAATGGAGAGAGGCTGAGAGGAGGTGAAGACTGGTCAGTTTTGATTTGAAGTCTTTGGGATGAATAAGGAAGTAGCTTCCAGAGCACTTGAGAAGTCTGGCTTCTTAGTCCAGATAAAGACAAACAGGGAGAGGCCTAGCTTAGGGGGCCGGGCACCTCGCCTAGGGCCCTTAGCCCACCACAGTCCTAAGGGAAAGGCAGAGCAGGAGAAAACAGGAGATGGCTGGGGGAAATGCAAGGGGATAGAGGGGTATGGGCATTGCACAGGGCTGACTCACAGGCAGGCAACTAAGAAAAAAGCCTGGGACTGGGACTAGGCCCTAACATAAACCCAAGAGTGGCCTGGTGGAGGGGACAGAATGAGGACACAGAGGATCCCCCTCTGTTCTGTTAGATCCCACCAAATTCCCTTTCTTAAACATCTAAGAATGATCACATTGGAGCAATAAAACTTTGAAACTATCCAATTACTCAAAAGTAAGACTAAACCTAGGAGGGGGTATATGATGTGTAGCTTGTGGAGGGCACCGGGGCTACCTATCTATACCCAGGGTGCTGAATATGAAGACTTCGACTATCTGTGGGGTCAGGGGCTCGGTTGCCAGGGGCTCGGTGAGCCTTGCTCAGCATGGCCAGGCTCTGTTCTCGGAAGCAGGCCTGCTGGAAATCCCCACTTAGGTAATCCACTGTTTGCATCAAGCTGTTCTGGCTTGCCACTGGACCGCCCCCGGTCCCTGCTCGGTAGTGGGCCCCAGCAGCTGCCACACAGTCGAGGGGTGCACCCGTGGGCTGCCCACCATGGAATGGCATGGTGAGGTCCTGAGACCCCGAGCTGTCGCTATTGGGAGTGGGCAGGATGTTATTCCACAGGGGTTGGAAGTAGTGACCATTGGGGTAGGCCAGTGGGGCTGCCAGGCCGTTGACTGGTGGGGATGGGGTTGGCTTCTCCAGGGGTGGCTTCAGATGGAAGGACTGTGCCAGGCAGAGTTCCTGCTGGTAGGCAGGGGCCTTGCCCACAAAGCCAGGCCCTGCCAACTCACGTCCTGTCGCATGCTTGCCTGTCAGGCCAGGGGCTGGCGTCCCACCAGCCTCACTGCACATCTGTTGTAGGTGGGCCAGCTGATGCTGGTTCCAGGTGACTGGCTTGAGGTCGCTAGGGTAGCCAGTGGGGGCTCGAGGGATGCCCGTGGGCAGGTTGACAGGGCCTGCAGCAGGCAGAGCGGCTGTGGCCGCGTGGGTGTGCTCCATGGGATTGACCACACATGAAGGCATTGGTGTGGGGACGCTGTGGGTCGACACCCGGGTGCTTGCATTGATGAGCAGACTGCGACTAATGGGGCTGGGGTTGGCGATCTGGCCCTCACACACTGAGGTAGTGCTGATGCCTGCCCTCGTCTGGCAAAACTGGTTGATCTGGTGCACAATGCTGCTCAGGTCCGGGGGCTGGCTGTGCTGCAGGGTGGCCGCCATTGAGAGGGGGATAGTTGAGGTAGACACGGTCACATTCGGGGGGGCATCTGAGTCTGGCATCTTCCGGCCTCCATGTAACAAGGGATTGGGGGGGTGCTGGAGACCTTGGTGAGACAGACCCTGAGGGTGGACCAAGCCCTGGGTTTGGACCAAGGGCTGAGGGTGGCCCAGGCCCTGAGGCTGCTGGAGGCTCTGAGGGTGGGACAGTGCCTGGGGTGGCGGGATACCCTGAGGGTGCTGCAGCGTCTGGGGAGGGGCGTGGGCCAGGGTCTGTGCATGCTGCAGGGCCTGCTGGCGGGCCAGAGCCTGGGCCTGGGGGTGGGCTAAAGTGCTGGGTGCCACAGTAGCATAGGGTGCCACCGGGGGGTTCATGATGGCCTCAGGGAGCAACCGGGCTCGCGTGCCGTCAAAGTCCTTGAGTATGCTTTTGGCTGGCACTTTGACAATGGCAAGCAGGCCTGCCTTGGTGGCAGCCTGAGTCGGGTAGGGGCTGTAGCGCTGGGCTGATGTGTCGAGGCCGTTCACAGTACGACGAACGTGTTTCCGCTGGGGAACCTTCACACTGTTGGGGAAGATTTTTATAGTCAGTGGGTTGTTTGCGACCTTCTTAGCATACGCGTCCAATTCGGCTGGGGTAGGACAGTGAGCAGTTCTCATTTTCTGTGTAGTGTCCCCTAGAGAGAGAGAAGGGGAAGGAGAGCAAAGAAGGAGAGGGAGCTCATCAGTGCCAAGCCAACCAGTCCTAGATTTCCCTTTTTCAGGCCTAAGGTGGAAGAGGTGGGGGCTAACTACTGTCAATCCTAGTCTTTGTTTCAAATCTAGCCTCAGGCCCCACAATAGCCGCAGTGCTAACATTTAGTCAGTACTTACATGGGTCAGGGCTTGTGCTAAGTGACAAGCTATCTCAACAAATCCTTGCTACTGCTTTAGGAAACAGGTACTATCATGACTCTTATTTTACACATGACGTCACTGAAGGCAGGAAAAGCACAGCAACTTTCACAAGTCCAGTACCTGGCAGAGCCAGACCGTGGCCGGTTCTTACAGAGGTAATCAGGAGTTGTTATTCTCCTACATGGAACTTTCTCCAAGTTCTTACCAGTCCATACTGGCCTGGGGGTTGACAGCTCTAAGCAGAGCTGCTTGCCAGAGCCCTCAGTCCCTTCCCCCAGGACATCCTATCCTGGTAAAGGGGGCACCCAGAGTGACTACTCTTCAGTCTGCAGTGGCAGTGAGGCATCAGCGTTCTGCTCAGTCGTGGCAGCTGGGGTGTCGTGCTCACTGGGCGGGCATCCTGGCACAGCAGACAGGATGCTTCTCTTTCAGAAGCAGAGGAATAAGCTGCCAACATCATCCCCCACCCCCACGTCACAAGTTCACTTTTGTTTACAGCTTACTCTCAGCCTGACTGGGTGAAGATCAAGAAGCTTTATTTATTTCCTTGTGGGGGGGTGACAATAATGACAGGGCAGCAGGGAAGGAATTTGAGAAGAAAGGATTCAGAGAATCTTTAAGTCCTGAGAGCCAAAAATAGTCTGTATTGGCCCTTGTCAGCTGTCACTTTCCAAAATGAAAGAGGAAAAACCTGCCTTCCTTTGGAGACTGCGGAAATACCCACTCAATGCATTTCATTAATGTTAACAGTCTCTTTGTTCCCATCTCCAAGGGCCTCCCACTGGGGGGCTCCAGCGGATGTTGTGCTTCCAGTCAAAAAGGAAAAGGTTCTGAGAACAGAGCTCTTTCAGGAGGCCAGAGGCTCCTGCAAGGGGCCTCTGCTCCGTTACCCCTCTCTCTGAGGGAGGGTCTCCCTTGAGTATATACAGAAAGTGCTTACTAAAGGCCTGCTGAGTGAGTAAGTACACAAACTGCCCAAAGCAAAAGGAAAGGTGCTTGGCTGGGAGCCTAGGCTCAGCTAACTGACTCCCTCCCTACTTCCTCCCCTTGCAGAAGGCAGCCATACAGACCAGGGACTAAGCTGACTGAATGCTCAGCTTGTGGCTTCAGCTGGCTTGGCTCAAGGAGACCCCATTTCAGAGTCACGTCACTGGGCATCAACTGGTACAGAAGTAGGCTAGTGAGTGTGCTAGGAGGAAGAGGGCACAGCTGCCATCCTTTGGTGACACTGCTGGTTAACTGTCAGTGACTGCTCAGAAATGGCTGCTACTGGAAAGCAGGAAAAGCAGCTCAGGTCTAGGACGGGTCCATGCTAAATGAGGTAGAACTTAGCGAAAAGGGTAAAGAAAGGAAAAGGTTTGTGCTTTCCAGGACTGGAACAATGCCTTGAACTTAGGAGACAGGCAGACATATTCAAGGCTCTATTTTATCTACTGGATACAGAATAAATGTTCTACCCACAAATGAAATGTCTGAAAGATGATAAATTTGAAGGTCTTTTTATTTATTGAGTTTTAAAGAGAGAGGAAGGGAGGGAGAGAGACATCAATTTATTGTGCCACCCATTTAGACACTCACTTGTGTGTGTCCTGGCCAGGGATCGAACCCACAACCTTGGCGCACCAGGACAACGCTCTAACCAACCGAGCCACCCAACTAGGGCTGAAGAAAGTCTTAAAACAATGAATGTGGTGGTGACAACTGCGGGTAGGAAGAAGAGGGAGGCAGGGAGGTCCAGAAATCCTCCCCACCCACTAGGTAGCACTAGCTGGTGAGGAGGGTCAAAGCCCCAAGACTAGTGTCTGGGTTGTTTTTTATAAGCCACTTAACGGGCTTGAGTCTTCATAAAGTGGAACCATTGTCTGACACTTCTTACACTCTCCTGGACAAGAAGATACAAAACAAGTCTAGAACTGCCGAGAGAGAGTCCCTAAACTCAAGGTACCAGAATTCCATTAGAAGCTGCCCTGGTCAGCCACTATACTAAGGTGTCTGTTTGACTGGTCAGAATCACGTGACACTTCTAGCTCAGTGCCTTACTCTAAGTGGACCGTAGTAAATACTTGGGAAGTGCTATCAGCATAGGTAACTGCTTGGCTGAATAACGGGCTGGGGAATGGGAGCCCAAAGCTGCTGAGTTTTAGTTCAGACAAGAAGTAAAGTTCTACCCCTGGGCTTTCTTCCATGTTAGTGGGCTTTTCTCCTTGAAAACTAAGTTAGAGAGAAGGGTACAGTGACTTGCTGAATAATAGGGTTTCTTTGTTCCAAGTGAATACCAATTGTCAGTTTTTGTCTAGCAGAGGCAGAAGGGAGCTTGGCCTCATTCAAGGGTATGAAACAGGACATTTATACCGATTAGTTCTTCCTGTCCTGCCACCACTGATATTGATAGCAGTGATGAGGGTAGTCAAATGAAGGAATCAGAATCAAAGGGAAGGAACGGTAGGGAGGGGAGGGTGGACACAGGCTATAGTATTTTTGTTAAGGGAGAATCTCAAGGATGAGATGAGGATGTCAGACAAGAGGACACATTCTGAGAATTTAGCACAACCAACCTCATATACCCGACTTAAGCCCAACCCTTATAAAAAGTCACGTGTTCCTCAACAGCTTTTTTTTTTTTTTTTTTTTTTTTTAAGAGAGAGAGAGAGAGAAGAAGGGAGGGAGAAAGAGAGGGAGAGAAACATTGATGTGTGAGAGAAACATGGGCTGGTTGCCTCTCGCATGTGCCCACAAACTGGAGATCTGGCCTGCAACCCAGGCATGTGCCCCAACCAGGAATTGAAACAGGGCTCAACACTCTTCTATCTCATTACCCACACACAGGTACCTTGGAGCCTTTCTTTCTTCTGTGACATCTTCCCTTAAGTGCACAGCTAACACAGGTACCACGGCTTTGTAAGCAACTTATTTAAATACTGAATACCAGGCCTGGCCAAGTACATCAGCTGGTTAGAGCGACAACCACAGTCAGGGCACATGCAAGAAGCAACCAATGAATGGATAAATAAGCAGAACAAACTGATGCTTCTCTTTCTCTCTCTTCAAGATTAAAAAAAAAAAAACTTTACTAAATATCGGGTATCAACGGTATCATTAATTAAGACAAAAGGCATTGAGTGCTGGCCTGTGAACCAAAGAGTCACTGGTTCAATTCCCAGTCAGGGCACATGCCTGGGTTGCAGGCCAGGTCCCCAGTCGGGGGCTCATGAGAGGCAACCACACATTGATGTTCCTCTCCCTCTCTTTCTCCCTCCCTCCCCCCTTCCCCTCTAAAAATAAATAAAATAAAATCTTTAAAAAAAGACATAAGGCAGTATATAGAAGAGGGAATATGTGGTATATAAAAAGAGAGACCCACATTCAAGTACTGGCTTTACTATGTAACTACACAGTTTCAGGCATTCCTCATTTATAAAAAGGAATGACACGTGCTGTTCTGCTTCACGGGATTACTAAGACCCAGTGAATGGGAAAACACTCTGTGGACAGGAACAGTGACTGTTGGTATTATTTAAGGACAGCAGTTTTGCCTGAGTCTGCCCACAGACAGGACAAAGCAGGCTGACAAAGGAAGCCCCAACTGCAGGAACCCTGGACTTGAGTCTGAGAGTACAATGTAGCAGAAAGCACTGTGGTCTGTTCCAGGGACTAGGGGTGAAATCTGCCTGAATCCAGGCTTCCCCACCAGGACCTCCCTGTATATCCTCCTATTCTGAAGGTCAGACAGTATGGGTGACATATGCAGCAGGAACCTCTATCTATAGGTAGAGAGGCACATGCAGTGTGTTTATAATGAAAGCTTTGGAGTCTGACCTGAGTGTGAGTTCTAGGCCAGTCACTGAACTGTAATGTGACGCTGGCAAGTGGCAAACACTCCTATCCTTAAAAGAAAGATAAGAGAGTCTCCCATATGGAATTATTGAGGAATGAATGAAAACATATATAAAAATACTTAATATAGTGCCTGACACATGGTGAGCAATGAACAGATGTAGGCTAATATTTCTGAGTTTATTCAACCATTGCACCAATTCACCATTTCCAGACCCTTCCACTAGGGGGCAGACAGGCATACTAAGAAGCAGCAAAAGATTTTTTGACATTTGTCCCAGGCCCCAAAAGGCTATACAATAAGAGAGGTCAAAGTTGTTATTTAAAAGATGATTTGAGAACCAAGGTCTTTTGGTCATTTCAGCCATTCACTCAGAAGTATTTATTGAGCCACTACTACAGACTTGACCGTGAGCTTAGGAAATAGGAGCAGAGGCCTGGGGTTAATAAGGAAAAAATGTCAAAAATATGTTTCCTGGAGGAATTAGGAGACGATGGGTCAGAGGAAAACAAATTTTCAAGAACAGAGTTCCAAAATGGCTAGGACTGTCAAAGCAAGGGGCATCACAGAATATATAATGTAGAAAAGCTCTAGGAGGGCACCTCCTAACCCTGAATGTGGTCCTCTAACAAGTACAAGACCCACCCCAAACCCAATGTTCTTTAATCCAGCCTGCTCTATTGCAAAGTACACATCTAGGATGGGATGCAGTACATCCTCCTGTACACAGAGAAAAAGGAAGGGGACAAGAGAAAATGTGAAGTTAAAAGGGATCAATCTTGTGAGTCTGTACATATGGCAGCTCGAGCCTGGGGGAAGGTGATTAGACAGACGAATTACAGTGCTAGACCAAGAAGTCACATATCCATCTCCTGACCCTGACCCATTTCTCCTGCCTTGGCTGACTCTTACAATATAAAGCACAGCAATCTATAAACATCTGTATCCCAACCCCACCCCACCAGATACCAAGCTGTGTTTCTAAGGGACTTAGAAGACCCTTCTGAGAATGGGTGTGGAGGTAGAGAAAGGCTGAATTGCAAAGTCACAAAACTGATTTTAAGGTTTTTATAACTGGTAGCCTAGGGTTCTAAGCAGCTCTTTAGTTGCTGGTTCCCAAAGGAGATAGAGCTTATGCTCCATCTCACCTTAACTATAAATGTTTAACAGTAACAGCTGTAAGTCACACGATAAGATTTTTCTTTTTTCTTATACATTTTGGGAGAGGAGAGAAGAAAGCAAGTAAGCTTAAAAAAAGACCAATAGGATTTCTCCTTTGCAAAAGTGTGAATTTAGTTAAGGATAGCAACCCAGGAGTCAAAGAGATTCAAAGACACCATCCCGCAAATGGACAGGTGGGTCTGAAACCAAGAAAAAAAGGGTATCTCAATTCTTAAATATAGACTGGGGCCAGTGGTTGGCAGAGGCTACTTAAGAACTGCTTTCGGGGGAAAAGGAAGTGGAGATCCAATGTCAGCACCTAAGATAAAGCTGCCAATTTGCTTTTCCTCCCAAATGGCTCATCCCTTGACATCACATCTCTGGGTGACGCTGTCAGAGTTAAGGAATCTAGAACACAGGGAGTTGCTCTTTGTCATCTTAGTGGATACTTCCAAATATACCCCCCTTCCATTGTGTCCTTGGAAGCCAGAAACCGTCACAGTGTAGTTAGCAAGTAGATTTGGGTGGCCAGGGAGCACACACAACTTAAGTCACCTAGTCATCACTCATTAAGAGAAAGGCAAGGGGGGAAAGCTGGTACGGCAGGGTTTGCCTGGTGAGTCAGGAAGCTGCAGAAGGAAGACTGTCACCTTCAGCTTTGTCATTACGCAAGCTGGATTCATTGGCCAAATCCCGGAACTAGCCAGGCTCTGAGTCTTACTCTTCCTCAAAGACAGGAAGTCAGAGGCTAGATCATTTTTAATTTCTGAAGATGATCTAACAGAGCAGAGGATGGTAAACTACAGCCAGAGCAGGGGATGGCCAAAATCCAGCTGCTGTTTCTCTAAACTGTTTAATTGAAAACGGTCACACCCATTGTTTACAAATTATCTATTGCTGCCTTTGCCCTACAACAGTAGATCTGAGTAGATGCAACAGAAACCAGGGCCCACAAAGCCTAAAACCCTGCCAAACCCTGTCATGAAGGATTCAGGTAAGATGCCAAAGCACCTTCTCTGTTAAAGGGTAAGCCCAGATGCTTCATTGATTTCCCCTTTTTGCCCTGAAAGGAAAGTCTATTCCAAATTTAAGGCCATTTTAACACTTGAAGATACCGTCCATGGTAATGAGCCAGGAATAGAATCTTTTCCTTGCACATCAGGCAGTGCAAAGGTAGAAGGTAGGGATTTGGGAAAGCATGAAGCATAAAGCCCCAATTCCAGCCAGTTTAAGATGGGAATCCAACAGACAGTTCTCAAAAGCTCAGTCTTGTGGGAAGTACATTAGCAGGAATACGCCTAGAAAGAATGAGAAAGCTAGCTCCTTATCCCTCTGAAGGTGAAAGCTTCTTTACTTGCTGTGAACTGAGGTCACTGGCTCAGAAGGCAGACGGCAAAGCCAAAGAGAACTGTCTGTTGCCATGGTAGAGAGTACTCAGAGAGCTCAAAACAACAGCACAGTGCACAGTTTGTTACAGAGATGCACAGAAGTAATCTAGACTGTACGTTTCCATTTAATTCCTCATGGGGGTTCAAACTGAGAAACTTTTTTGAAGGGTGATATATATATATAGATAGATAGATAGATAAGATAAATCTATATGTATCTCCTATAAAACTCCTATAGCTTTGTTGCTCAACAGCTATCAGCAACAATTAAAATTAAGAAGCTGTGCACTGGAAAATTCTAGTACTTTTTAGAGCATCTCACTGATCAGAGAAGTATCTTATATATTGCAGACAAGTTTTTGCAACTGCTTTCTTCTGTCTGTACGAGTATCTTGAAGGTACCAAAGTCCACGGTCAGTGTACTCCTCTGAAACAGCCCAGATGTAGGGACAAAAAAAGGGAACACGTCCTTCCCTGGGACCCAGATTACTTACATTTCTGAAGTCCAGTGTTCATCTGCGTGTGAGAAAGAAGCTGAAAGGACAGGTCACCTGGCCCTGGTAGACAGGCTAGCATGGCAGACCAGCATCAACACAACGTGAGGCAGTCACTCACACTGTAATGAGAAAAACAAGGTCATGGAACACAAGGCAACTCACTCAAGGAAGAAATCGGGGACATCTGATATGGGCAGCACAGGCCCAAGTTTAGATAAATAAGCAATTTAATTAACAGCGTGTTGGCTGAAAATATATTTGTGTTTTTATCTGCAGTAACAATTTGCTCCCAACTATTATATTACTAAGCGTAAAATGATATTCAGCCAGCACAGGTGAGTGGGTGGGTAAAAAACTGAAAAATACCTATCCACACTATTAAATGAAAAATACAGGTATATCTGTAAGACCTCTTATGCTCACAAGCTCCTTGCCTCTCCCTATCATGGGCTTTAGGAAAGGCCCATGGCCATGGGGCTGCCAGATGAATGGCACACTGGCTCTCCTCTGTGCTCAGCCAACAAAGGAGCAGAAAAGCTAGGACACATTCCAACTGAGGTGAAGGGAAAAAGGATTTCTCCCTGAAAACAGAACAGTGTTCCTGAACAGAGCTGGTCCTCACAGTGTCTGGCTTAGCCTATTTACAAGGCTGGTTTGGGGCCTAGAAGTCAGGCATTTCCAGAGGCAGTATAGTATATGAGTTGCAAAAGCACCCAAAGTTTCAGTTGTGACACTCCAGTAACCTGAACTCACTTGTGAAAGGAAGGAGCAAAGCATCCTAGGAGACAAAATGAACTACTGTTAAAGCAAATTCTGTAAGTTTCTGGGGATTCACCCTTCCTACTGCCTGTCACACAATTAGACCTCCTGGATCCCCCCCCAACCCCAAAATTGTATTGCACCCAAAGGAAATCAAGGGAGCAGTAGGCTGCCAGAAGCCCTCTCTGGGCAAGTGATCCTGCCATTATGTCAAGATGGCATGGCTGCATCAGTGCTGTGTACCAACAAGACAGTGATTGAGGTGGGCTTTTGTAGGGAAGGAAACGGTGTCAACAATGCCAAGCAAGCTCTCTGTATACCGAGCACCAAGCTTTTCCCAAAGAAATATAATGCACTAAAACCCATGAAATTCCTTTCTTATACTGCAAAACCCAGAAATCAAAGTGGTACATTAAGGCTTTAGCTCACAACAAAAGACTGGGGGGAATGTTCAAATGTTAAAGATCACAAAACCTCTTTCTCTTAGAGGGCCCTCTCAGGTATGTGAAACTACCTTGTCATGATGAGTATCAGAGAGCTCCAGCTTGCAAGTCCAGGTAGCTGAAAAGATACTTTGTAAAAGAGGCTGCTCAAACTGATAGCAACTGCAGAAAGAACTGAAGATTGAATGCCTCAATGAGAAAAGAGCCGCCCAAGAGTTCTGGCACAGAATCAGTCTTCTTAGGTCCCTGGTGGGTGGGACAACAGAATGAACACTGTGCCAACTGCAGGACCTCAAGAATAAAAAGTCTTCTGTTGGGGTCAAATGACTGAGGTACTAGTTAGAATCCCATCTCTGTGAATACTGATCTCCATTTAATAACCTCTCCCCAATGGTCCTAATACAGCTGAGGGCAAACTCCAAGGAAAGGAAGGGCATTAACAAATACTGGAGCCTAACATTGTGAAATGGGCTGTATGAGGGGCTTTAGTTGTTTTCTTTTTTTCTTTCTTTAAGATTTTATTTATTTTTTAGACAGAGGGGGAAGGAGGGAGAAAGAGAGGGAGAGAAACATCAATGTGTGGTTGCCTCTCGCATGCCCACAACCAAGAACCTGGCCCACAACCCAGGCATGTGCCCTGACTGGGAATCGAAGTGGTGACCCTTTGGTTCACAGGCCAGTGCTCAATACACTGAGCCACACCAGCCAGGGCTACTGATGTTTTTCTTAATTAGGTCTCTCAAACCTTTCTTGGAAATAGGTAATAATTTCATTTATTGTCTCATCATCTCTAGCCTGGACTACTACAATAACCTTCTAAATGATCTCTCTGTTCTCCTCTTCCCCCCATAACCCAATCTATTCTTCACACAACAGCCAGAGTAATTTATTTTTTTTAATTGGAAATCTTATCATATCAGCTCAAAAATCTCCAATGACTTCCCATGTTACTTAGAATAAAAGACAGGCCAGGCCAGGTACCTCAGTTGGTTAGAGCATCGTCCTGATATGCCAAGGTTATACAGGTTTGATCCCCGGTCAGAATCAACCATTGAGTGCATAACTAAGTGCAACAACAAAGCGATATTTCTCTCTCTCTCTCAAGTGTGTGTGAGATAAAATAAAAAATCTTAATGTGGCCCACAAGACCTCCCATATTCTGTTACTATTACCTCTCTGGCCTCATCTTCTCACCACCCTGCCCCTCTTGCTGACTCTACTTATAGCCACAGTGATTTCCTTGCAGCTCCTGGAAGGACCTGAGCACAGTCCCACCTCCAGGCCTTATACTTCATCTGGATAACTGAGACACTGTGATAGTGGAAGCACAAAGAACACACTTACTCAGCTGTCTGCAGATAACACCCTCTCCCTGTACTTTTTGGAAGGAACCAGTCTACAAGTGATCACCGTAATCTCTAATATACCTATTAAATTTTGATGTCTGCCACCAAGAAGAGATAAATAGAGGTGTGGATCCAAAGAACTGACCATTACATACTGCCCCTTGAGCCACAACTCTGGACTTCAACAGGCCAGAAAAAAATTAAGCCAGCTGAACAGTGGCAAACAGGCATTAAAAGATTACTGGCAGTGAACAAAGAAGCAAAAATAAAAGGTGAATACAGTAAAGATTTCAGAAAGTCAATTTTTAATTTGGGCAGGAGGGAGTGAATGACCAAAAAAGATACCAGAGCTTGGAATCTGGCATGATTAATATATCTACAACAAACAACTCAGCAAGTTCAGAACACTCTTTTTGTTTTTTTAAAGATTTTATTTACTTATTTTTAGAGAGAGCGTAAGGGAAAGAGAAAGAACAGGAGAAAACATCTATCAGTTGCCTCTCACACGCCCCCAACCAGGGAACTGGCCCACAACCCAGGCACATGCCCTGACCAGGAATCAAACCCGCAGGACGACGCCCAATCCACTGAGCCAACACCAGTCAAGGCAAATTTAGAACACTCTTGCGCTCTCAATGGCATCATCTGGGCTGCTAATAATACAGCTAATTTGTGGCCCTTTCTTTAAAAGGTCAGGGATCTACCTATACTAAGGACGTCTTTAAGCCCCTTACCCAGTTTCACTCAAGTCAAGAATCAGAGTCTGCTAGGACAAGGACAACAGGGAATGTGGCATGGTCATGAGGTTGTGACAAAACAGGAAGTAATCAATTTCCTTCCACAACCCATTCCAGAAAGCAGGGATACACAGTATAAAGCACTCCTCCAAAGGCTTGGCAGCTGAGTACAGGCCTTTTATTTAAAAACTTTAAACCACCCACATGTTTTGATAGCCACCTGACTTTTCTTAAACATAAATTCTAATATAATTTTACAGCTGATATTTCCAGAAGCACAATTAGATCCAGAAATGAACACTAGTACTAACTTCTGAAAGGGCCTCAGAATTTAAGTCCTGACTTCTGAACAGAATCAAGTAGTAACCTGGAGCTCAGGCCAAGTGAGCTGCAGACATCAAGAGAAAGGAAAAAAAGATCTCCTTGGCAGGGCCTCTCTGTGAGCTTTCAACCAGCTTTTCTACTGCCAGCTACTGCCTAAGCAGGGGACTACTGTTATCACAGTGAGGATAGAACTAAGGTGTTCAAACTCTCCTGGGACATTCACAAGTGCTAGCATTTCCCAGACTACCTCTAATTAAGGGACAAAAACCCTTGTCCCTACTGGGAAAACTCAAAAGTACTTTCATCTGTGCCTCTCCCAACTTCAGAAGACCGGATAGAGGTTTTAAATTCAAGTTGTGATGTAACACTCTCTTTTCTGGGTGGCATCTGATAAAGAACGAACCATCTCCGCCTTAGGGTAGGTCTGTGGAGTTAAGAACACCTCATTTTTATTTGTGCTGCTTGTTCCTGCTTAAGACCACTGAAGGGGAGGGAAAGGAGGAAGAGGAAGACTACTCCTCATGTTTTCTGGTGGGAAAAGTGGGGGAAAGCAGATAAAGTGCTGGCAAAGGAATTTTTACTTGGGGGTGCAATCACTTTTTCGGCATAGTCTCACCACCCACAATCTAGTGCCTTCCAGTACATTTTTTTTTAATCCTCACCCAAGGACATGCTTATTGTTTTCAGAGATAGGGGAAGGGAGAGAAAGAGAGAGGGAGAGAAACATCGATGGGGGAGAGAGAAACATTGATTGGCTGCCTCTCACAGTGCCCCAACAGGGGTGCAGGGGACACTCAAACCGACAAACTAGGCATGTGCGCTGACCAGGAATTGAACCGGCGACCTCTGTTTATGGGGACAACGCTCCACCAACTGAGCCACAGTACATTTTTTGGGGGGTGCCATTTCCCTCTGCCAAACCTCCACCTTCAAAAAGGACCCCCCAAAAGAACGGTTGATTAACCAATTTCTCATTCATGCTGTGGTTCAACATTTTAAACCTGCCATTAATTAAAAGTCAAACTGAGAACACTACCATCTCTGAGATCCCAGGTAAAGAAAGAAAATGTTATGCCCCTTTTTATCCTTGACTCCACTGAATAAAATACACTCAACAGTGAAAATACTGAGTACATGCATGTTGAATGTACTTGAAGAGAATATGACTAACACTGAGAAACTGTACTAATTAAAAGTGTCATCACTATCCCTGATTAACCCTTCTTATCCATGAGCTACAGGCTTACTAAAATGACTACTTTTTAAAAAATCCTCACTTGAGGGTATGATGATTATTTTTTTTAGAGACAGAGGAAAGGGGGGAAGGGGTAGTAGAGAAAGAGAAAGAGAAACATTGATTGGTTGCTTTTGGAACATGACCCAACTGGGGATCGAACCTACAACCTAGGTGTGTGGCCTGACCTGGAATTGAACCTGAAGCCGTTTGGTGTAGGGACAATGCTCCAACCAAATGAGCCACTGGCCCAGGTCTAAAAAGAATACTTAAAAAAAAAGAAAGAAAGATTTTATTTATTTATTTTTAGAGAAGGGGGAAGGGAGGGAGAAAGAGAGGGAGAGAAACATCAATGTGTGCTTGCCTCTCACGCACCCCTCACTGGGGACCTGGCCTGCAACCCAGGCATGTGCCCTGACTGGGAATCAAACCAGTAACCCTTTGGTTCGCAGGCTGGTGCTCAATCCACTGAGCCACACCAGCCAGGGTTAAAAAGACTTTTAAAAAGACTAAAAAGCCAGGGCTTTTTTGACAATGGAGGCAAAGTTTTATCCTACTGCTCCCTGTTCCTATACTTCTGGGGTCCCAGAAGTTAGGTTAAAACCTAAGAGAAACACTAGAATACTGCTCTGGGGAAAATAAACAGGGACACTGATGGCAAAAATTACATGTTTATCAAATCAGATTCTGCAAAATCAGTCATCTTTATGTTCTGTTACAATGAAGCCATCTATTTGACAGGTAATTCTGTCATCCAGACAACTATGAACTTCCAACTAGAGTGTACTTATCACTATATACCCAGCATGAAAAAAGTCTGGCCATTGCCAAAGGTATCTTTCTTTTCTATCTTTAATCCAATAGTGGGCCTAAAAGTCACTTGCAGTTGTGACTTCACAACTTGAGGCTGGGGGAGAGACAGAGAGAGGGAGGAAGAGGGAGGGGGAGAGGGGAGAGAGAGATTAGATAGAGACAAAGAGAGACAGAGAGAGACAGAGAGATTGATTGAGAGACTGAGGATCATTCTGGACTGACTTTGTTGAAAGCCCAGAACTATCCACGCTGCAAACCACCTCCACCTAGCTGAATATATATATGAAGCTCAAGGGATGTGGAAACATCACTTCTTAACTACCCTTTAGAACCCACAAGTCTTATTCCTATCTTGTTTCCCACCCCCACCAAGTCCCTAAAGGCATTTTCTCTGCCATTGCTTGCTTGCTGTCTTCTTTTAAAAAGATATTTATTTATTTTTAGATACAGGAGAAGGGAGGGACAAAGAATGGGAGAGAAACATCGATGTGAGAGAGAAACTTCAATAGGCTACCTCTTGTATGTGCCCCAACCAGGGACGTGGCCTGCAACTCAAGCAGTTGCCCTGACTGAGAATCAAACTAGTGACCTTTGGCTTTGTGGAACAACACCCAACCAACTGAGCCACACTAGTCAGGGCTGCCAGTGCTTTCTCAAACAAGGATGCTCTTTCCTGGATCCCCTTATTAATTAATTCATCTATGACCCAGTGCTTTCTCTTGAATTTGTTATTCCAGTACCAGGAAAATATTCTCCCTGGACATTCTAGCTTTTCAACTTGAGTGTGAACTTCCTAAGACCAGAACCTGGTCTTTTACTTACCCATCCAAGTTACTGCATCAGGAACAAGATTATTCACATAATAGATATGTAATAAATATTACTGGCTCACAATACTGAAGAACAGTATATACTTTAATCCCAGACTTTGGAATTATCTGAATTTACGCCCTTGAAATACATGGGTAATATAAGCGCCAACAAGTTTGTGCCTGTATGTGCAGGTACCTTCACTCTGAGAGAGAGGACAGATTTAAAAAAGAAAAAAGAAGAAAAAGCCCAGGTACTACTTTTGCTATGTATTGAAAGTATCATTTGGTTTCTGTACTTTAATCCATTGAAGTAGAAATCAGTGTTCCTAAAAATGTGAAAACTCAGGCTGTGTTTGTTGCGGCAGCTAAATCAGAACTTGCAATTTTTCACTATGGTATGTAATAGGCTTGAGTTTCCAAAGTCCTGTCCAGGCTGGATCATTTAAGCTGAACCAAGGTACACTGACCTCTGTATTTAACCACATTTATAAGATTCATAATCGCAGGCAGAGCTGTCAGACTGGGTAGAATTTTACTCATAAGTACTTGAGACTGTGCCCAGCAAGACAATGAGAACAGCGAGAAACGAGAAAAAACTGCTTCCTTGAGATAAAACACAAATAACTGGATTTTTACCTTTTACAATTTCCTGTAAAAACTTGTACTAAATTACAAAGTTTCAAATTATTATTCAGATGAAATGTAATTCAACAAATATGCTAAAATTATGTAGCTATTTTTAATCTGCAAAGTTCTGGGTCCCACCAGTCCATTAAAAGCTGCCAGGTGATGGAAGTACTGATCTCACACCCAGATGGGGAAGCTGAGGCAACAACCCCAAACTATTCGTTTGTTTGATTGTTTTTTTAATTCCAGGGAGAGGAAGGGAGAGAAAGAGAGAGAAACATCGATCAGTTGCCTGCTATACATGCCCCAACTGGGGACCAAACCCAAAATTCGGACATGTGCCCTGACTAGGAATCGAACCTGCAACCTTTCAGTTTATGGGACAACACACTAACCAACTGAGCCACACCGGCCAGGGCCAAACTTTCTTAATAAAGGAAGTCTATAAGAGAGATACTGATAAGTCTCAGGGTGTCTAGAAGGTCCTTGAACAAGTCAAACCACAGACATGTTCTTTCAGATAAAAATGGAAAAGGCAGCCCCCCAGTGTAGCTTCTGTAATTTTATAGATTGTAGCTACAATATGAAAAAAGAATTTTAAGAATTTAGCAGACTGTTAAAAAATACTGGCTTTGGCCCAGCCTGGTATGAATCAGTGGATTGAGTGCCAGTCTGTGAACCAAAGGATCGCTGGTCTGATTCCCAGTCGGGGCACATGCCTGGGTTGCAGGCCTGGTCCCCAGCTGGGGGCACACAAGAAGCAACCACACACTGATGTTTCTCTCCCTTGCTTTCTCCCTCCCTTCCCCTTTCCCTAAAAATGAATTAATAAAATCTTAAAAAAAAAAAATACTGGCTTTGTCAGGCACAATACAAACAAAGGTGGCCCTGGCCACCCACTAGGTAGCTCAGTTCGTTAAGAGGCTCGTCCAGATATGCCAAGGTTGTGGGTTCAATCCCTGGTCAGGGCACACAGAAGAAACCACCAATAAATGCATAAATAAATAAAACAACAAATGGGTGTTTTTCTCTCTCTTCCTCTCTCTCTAAAATCAATGAATAAAAATTAAAAAAATTAAAAAACAAAATTAAAACCCAAATCATCAAGGAAAAACTACTACAGGAACAACTATAAAGGACACATGGGCAAAACCAAGGGGGGGTGGAATCAGGGGACGGAGGTGGGGATGGCTGGGGTTGGGGGGGAGTTGTGGGGGGAAAATGCAGACAACTCCATTTGAACAACAATAAAATTAAAAAGAAAAAGAAAAAAAAATACTGGTTACCCTGATGGGTGTGGCTCAGTTGGTTGAGCATCGTCCCACAAAATGAAAGGTTGTTGGTTTGATTCCCGGTCAGGACACATGTCCAGGTTGCGTGTTCAATCCCCTGTTGGGGCATATATGAGAGGCAACTGATCGATGTTTCTCTCCCTTTCTTTCTCCCTCCCTTTCCCTCTCTCTAAAAATAAATACATAAAATCTTACTTAAAAAAAAAAAAAAAAGACTTTGGCTTTGAATCCCAGCTCTGGTGCTGAATAGCTGTGTGATCTTGGGAAAAACACTGAACTTCATCTATAAAATGTACTTACTTGCCAGAATTGTGAGGATTCAGTGGGTTTACTGTCGCTATACTCAAGTGCTTAGGATACTGGCGCCAGATATGTAGCGAACATTATTTAAATGTTGGCTATCACTTTCCTAATCTATCAAAATCCAAGTCACTTTTTATTTTGCCTACAAAGCCAAACCTCCACCTTATATTTTACAGTCCTTTATACTTTGAAACATGTTTACATATATTATTTCATTTGAAATTTAAGACAATTTTTTAAATTTAGATGGAACAAGTATCATTCTCTTCTTATAGATTAGGAAGCCCAGGCATAGAAACATTAAGTAACTTGTCCAACAGCCTACTGCTAGAATAGTGGACCTCATATTGGATTTTCTGTCCTAACTCCTAGCCTTGTGGCTCATTCCATTAGAAAAGTTTTTTGTTATCATCAGTGTGTGACCAGCATTTTAAAAAAGTGAATTTAAAATAATCACAAAGTACAGTAAGAATGCTTATTGTTTCCTGACTCTATTTCAATTACATAAATTATATGTGTATATTTATTGGGATGTAATCCTTATTGTGGGCATAGACAAAAATGTTTGCAAAACATTGCACTACACCACAGCTGCCTCTCAAGTTAATATTTACTGACATTTACTGAGCACCTATTACATTCTTCTTCTTACACTATTATACACAAAAGCATACCATAGTGGTTTTTTAAAGATCTTATTCATTCATTTTTAGAGAGAGGGGAAGAGAAGGAGAAACAGAGGGAGAGAAACATCAGTGTGTGGTTGCTTCTCAGGCGCCCCATACTGGGGACCTGGCCTGCAACCCAGGCATGTGCCCTGACTGGGAAACGAACTGGCGACCCTTTGGTTTGCAGCCCACACTCCACTGAGCTACACCAGTCAGGGCCCACAGTGGGGTGTTTTTTTTTTAATTAATTAATTTATTTTTTAAATTTTTATTGTTATTCAATTACAGTTGTATGCCTTTTCTCCCCATCCCTCCACCCCACCACAGTGGGGTTTTTTAAGTATAAATATAATTATTGATTTTCCTATGGATTTGGGAAATTACCTGTCCCAGATCAGCACTTTGTACTATAATTCTATCTTTGTTAGCCCAACACTTTGGAATCAGCTCTTACTAAAAATCCTTTTAAGGTAAACTATAAGCTAGCAACTATAACCAAAGTAAGAACAGAGTGGGAAAGTAACTACAGAAAGGCAAAGAAAAGCTTTAAGTTTATGTGGTCAGACCCCCCCTCTCCCCCTGCAAGCCAGGGGAAAGCTGTATAATTCACACTGAGGAAACTATTTCAGAAAATAATACAAGTAATGATCAAACACAGTTATCTTTCATCCTCAAACAATCCTGGCACCAAAAACTCTTGCCCTCCTATCCTCATGCTCTTCTCTGAATGTGATAACCCCGACTTAACTCTGAACTTACTCTCAACTCATACCTTTTCTAAGTCAGTTTCCATTTGGACACTCAAGGGATTTTGGAAGCCGGGCATCATAGAGCCCACCAAGGACGCTGACAGAAAGCATCCCTCTGATCTGTGGGGTGTTTTATTTTGAACTTTATTTATTTATAGAGATAGGGGAAGGGAAGGAGAAAGGGAGAGAAACATCGATTGGTTGCCCCTTGCACACGCCCCAATTAAGAGCAAACCTGCCACTAATGCACATACCCTGACTGGGAATTGAACCTGTGACCTTTGCTTTGCAGCATGACGCCCATCCAACTGAGCCATGTCAGTCAGAGCTGATCTCTAAGGTGTTTTAAATTGGGTATGCGGAGGGAATCATACTTGTTTTTAGTCATGCACCTGCTATACCCACTATGTATTCATTTGGTCTGTTACCTGCCTAGAAGGAGCTCACTGCCAGGTGTATCCAACCTGTGGCCCGCAGGCCACATGCAGCCCAGGATGGCTATGAATGTGACCCAGCACAGCATCGTAAATTTACTTCAAACCTTTTTGCTCATCAGTTTTCATTAGTGTTTGTGTATTTAATGTGTGGCCCAAGACAACTCTTCTTCCAGTGTGGCCCAGATACATCAAAAGGTTGGACACCCCTGCTATGAATGCCTTGAGTTTATGTACCTTGTATTTCTAGGGAAGAGTTTCAAAAAGGCTAGTAAATTCAGTACAGGTAGGCAATGAAGTTAACTGTTTCCTTGCAGTTAACACATTGCCCTTCACTGTATCTTCTAGTCTGCTGCCACCAAGAGTTAGTTTGGCAATAGGCAATGTACTAAGACATGGCATGACTGATACATGAATACATTGTGTTCATATAGGCCCTTCCTTCTCCTCTCCCAGCCTGAGTAGAGGACTACAGGAATCCTGATATATAACAAAGTTTAGTGAGGGCTTCTATAGTCTTAGTGAAAATCAAAAGATTTTACCTTGCTATGTCTCTGAGACTCACTGTAACTCAAGGCTTTATGGCTCACACTCCACAGTCCAAGGAATTATCAGGTTTTTGAAGCTAAAGGGGCTCTTAAAGCAGTAAAGCCACTAAACCTCAACAGGACCCAGGAACTGAAAGCCTATTTAGAAAGAGGAGGACCTCCTCCTTCCATGCACTACAAACCACCACAACTAGCTAAAAAAACTCGGAATATTGGCTCGATCCACAGGAAGAAGAAAGAACAGAGAGACAGTCCCTGCTGGAAGAATACTTTCATAGCTAGAGTAAATACCCACTGAAGTGAGATTCTGAACTTAGCTTTAGGAAGCTTCCTCATTTCAGGAATTGCCTGGAAAACAAAATAAAACCTAACAAAGTAGTCCTTTAAACCTCTCAAGGATTCAAAGTATCACAACTCACTCACAGATCAGCAGAGTGTTTTTGTCCTCTTCTGTGCCCCTGGGAAATTTCATAACCATTTGACATTGTTACTCATCAGTGTGAGTGGTTCTAATTGGTCAAATATGTGCCTAATACCACATTTGAAGTCCCACCCAAACAAAGCAATTTAACTTGAGGTTATTCTAACATTGAGAAAAATCAGGGGAAAAAATTATATGAACACATGTTCAACCCTCCAGATGTCCAAATTATTGCCTTCCTTTTATCTCAAAAGGAATGGCTACCAGTACTCAAATTAACATTTTATGGACAATAGCAGAAAACAAAAATTCACAACTCGTCTTTCCTGGTACATGCCTCATTTGTTCAGTGTATCCATTCACTGTCCTAATTTCTACTCTGTAAACTTTTCTCTCTGGGGCCTCCCTCACCAACTGAGTATCCTTATCAACTTTCACCCAGTTACCTCTGTTAAATCACTTCATTTGGTTAGAAGTAGAAAGCACCCAAATAGAGTGAACAGGGGATCCACAAAGGAACAAGGAGTGGGGGCTGATGTGGGGAGTCAGAACCCAAGCGGTATGAGGAGGGGATGCAGTGACTACTCCCTGTCCAGTAACATGAATCCCAGTAGGGTCCACTCAGATCTTGGTGTCTAAATACTAAATTCCTGCCCTGCCTGGCATGGCTCAATTGGTTGGGCGTCATCCCACAAAGGGTAACTGGTTCAATTCCCAGTCAAGGCACACGCCTGGGTTGCGGTCCTGGCCCCTAGTTGGGGCACATACAGGAGGCAACTGATCAATGTTTCTCTCTCACATCTATGTTTTTCTCCCTACCTTCCCCTGTCTCTAATAAATAAATAAATAAAATATTAAAAACTGAATTTTCCACTAACAGAACAAAGGTTCGTTGTAGAAATGGCTGAGGCAGAGAAACTACCAGATTAGTCTGGTACATCTTATTGTGTAGGAAAGGCAGGAAGTGCACAAAGAATAATGGTGACATGTCAAAGGACAGAGGAGCTACAGTATGCTCAACTGGTAAGGGAAACCTCAGAAAGAGTTTACACAGTAAAAATTAAAGAGAACAGAGAATGAGTACACTGAATGAAGGAGACATGCACCAGGAAGAGAAGAACTGTAAACTTGTTTTCTACCACTGTTCATAAGAGCTACTTCGGGTAGTATCAGCCTATCCTTTGAAATAAAAAGATGGCAAATTCTTTTGGCATCTTTACAGTTAAACATGTAATTTTTTCACCTGATTGACTGGCAAAATATGTGTAATTTGAACATTAAAACAAATGATAATAACAGATTATGTCCTATTCAATAAAACAGAAAATCATGAATCAATACTAACATAAATAAATAAACTGAAGGACTGAAGAGGAACAGGGTGTATACATAGTTCAAAGTAACTCCTCCTGAAATACTAATTAGAGAGAGAAAGAGAGTAAACTTCACATAGAAATGCCTAGCAGACAACACCTTAATCAAATGATCATATACTACCAGTAATGGGACAACTAAAAATCAGCGCATCTTGAAATTATGCAATGAAGAACACAGCATCACTCCTGTGATGTTCTTGCTGCAAATGCATTACCTACATTAAACACAAGGAACCACCAGACAATCCTAAATTGAGGAACTTTCTACCAAACAACCGCTAATAGTGTCAAGGTCACCAAAGTCAAAGAAGGCCTGAAGAACTGTTTCAGACTGAAGGAAAGCAAGAAGACAACGAGTAAATACAGTGTGTGATTCTGAACCGGATCCTTTTCTTTTTCTAAATCCTCACTAGAGGATATGTTTTTATTGATTTTAGAGAGGGAAGAAGGGGTGGTAGGAGAGAGGGAGCAGTGGGAAGAAGAGAGAGGGGAGGAGGAGGGAGGGAGAAAGGGAGAAATATCAATATGAGAAACATTAATCAGTTTTCCATAAGCATTCCGACAGGGGATCAAACCTGTAACCTAGGCATGTGCCCCATTTGGGAATCAAACCCACAGCCTAGGTATGTGCCCAGACCAGGAATCAAACTCACCACCTTTTTGTGCACGGGATAACACTCCAACCAGATGAACCACCCAGCCTGGGCTGAAGTGGATCCTTTTTGCAATAAGGACATTACTGATACAACTGGCAACATCTGGAGGAGGGGGTATCTGAGAATTATATGACAGTGATGCATCAATATTAACTTCCAAATTTTGGTGTTGGACAATGTCCTTGCTTGTAGAAGATAAACACTAAGGTATTCAGGGATGATGAAGCCATCAGGTCAACAACTTATTCTCAAGTGATTCAAGCAAAAAATAATTTGTTGTATCGTACTTGCAACTTTTCTATAAATTTGAGATTCTTTTCAGAATTTTTATTATTTCAGAAATTTTATAATCTCTAGTCAGGGCACCTACAAGAATCAAACAATGAATGTAAATTCAAACAATAAATAAGTGGAACAACAAATCGATGCCCCCTCTCTCCCCCTTCCTCCCTCCCTCCCTCCCTCTCTCTCTCTCTCTCTGAAATCAGTACCTTTTGGAGGGAGGGAAGGTGTGGAAGGGGGGTACTGCAGATCATTAAGAAGAGGTGGAGAGAATGGTCTATCTATTGGTAACCATTTTCACTTTATCTTAATGCAAGTGACTTATCTCTGAATTGTTGAGTACCAACATTGAAGTTCTTGCCACCAAAAACAGGTTTCCTGTATATTTCTGCCTCATCAACTTCCAATTTCTTTTCAACACTTACCTGAATAACATTTTCTCCAGTGCCTATACTTCAAATTCTCTCCCAACCTCCACTCTATTCTGGCAATGCTGTGTGGCATTCATATTTCCGTCTTACCTTAAAGATGGAGAACTTCACCTTCAGAAAGGTTCCCAAAGAAATGTCTATCTTGAAGATGCTATCAGTGACCTTCCCTTCTTCAGGACTAACATTCGCTAATAATGCCATTAAGTTCATGTTTTAAGAGGTCTTTAAAAAGATTTGTTTTCAAGAGAAAGGAAGTGGGGGGCAGACAAACATCAACTTGTTGCTCCACGGATTTATGCATTCACTGGCTGACTCCTTTATGTATCCTGAGCGGGGACTGAACCTAAAACCTTGGTGTACAGGGAGGACACTCTAGTCAACTGAGCTATCCAGCCAGGTCTTAAGAGTTTTTCAAGGCTCTTCCTTCTAAACACACATACTGAACCTAAACAAGGGCCATGCAAACTCCCCTATGCTATAAAGGAAAGCCTAGTTATATATTCTGGAGTGTAACAGAGTTTTCACACTCTTTTCCTCCCACTATATGAAGTTTCAAATAACACCACAAGCTTTATCTCCAGACTTCCTAAAAAGGACGGAGTATAACTAGCTAGCTTCTCCACTTTCACACCAAAAGCAGCTGGCAAGCAGGGTCTTGGTTATTCAACAGCAGAAAGGTTTTCAGTAACAATCAATGAAGAGCTTTGAAGTAGTATAAGGATGATGTTTATCACTTATCCTTTCTTCATCTTTCCTATTTAGTGTGATCACAAAGTTTTGGAGGAGGACCAAGTATATTATGGCCCTCCTCCAAGCAGCCATACATTTTCTTCCCTTACATTAAATAAATACTAACAAAAACAGGCTCTCAAAATGCACTGCCATACATGAATATATCTCAGGAGACTGATCAGTCCGTGGGAAGAAAGCTCTAGCTTAGCTACAAAGGACACTAAGTTGAGCAACCGTATCTGAAATGAAAGCAGCAGCAAGTCACCTGGAGATCTAAGGACACCCCTAGGAGAAATCAACTTCAATCTTTTGCAGATTAAGGAAGTAAGATTTTGCTTACAAGACCATTTACTTTTCAGGGTAACCATCAAACAACACTGAAGGGAATGTCTGAAGGGAAATGGCAAAGGGATTTAGTCATCTTCAGAGGAAGACAAACTATTTGTTTTCTTCCTTTCCCTCTTTCTCCACCTAGCAGGAACTGTTTCTAAATATATTATGTAACTGTTTATTAAAACAACATACTAAAATTCCCACAGAGCTAAAGAAACATGTTCTCAGTGTTATACTAATTTTAAAAGTACCCCAAAACAAACGTTTACTCTTGCACTTTGAAGAGAATTTCAAATGCAAGAAGACTAAACTGCACCTTGCCAATTACCATAGCCTTACAATCAGCACATGTTGCTGTGAATGACATTTAGTTCCATCTCAGTCTATTCTCCTATGATAAGCAGCAGTGAACTCAAGGGTATGATTATGATTTCAGAATATGAAAAGACATTAAGGCAATTCCTAACAGATTCTTTTAAAATATGATCCTACACAGCTCTTCAAAAAAGAATAATGTTTTAATTGTAAGATGAATTTTTATATTTCTTTGACCTCCTGTCTGAAAGAGGTATGGAAAAAGAAACTGCAGGCCCTGGTCAAGTAGCTCAGCTTGACTAGTCAGCTGGTTAGAGCATTGTCCCGATATGCCAAAGTTGTGGGTTTGATCCCCAGTTGGGGTACAAAGATATAAGAATTTTGGTTGATACAAGAATCAACCAAAAAATACACAAATAAGTAGAACATCAAATCAATGTTTCTCTCTTCCCCCTCCAAAATCAATAAGAATAAAAAAAAGAAAAAAAATTAACTGCAGTGTAGGGAGGGAGTAAAATGTGTCATTCTGGGTATTAAAATCCATCAAGTTCATACTTCAGTGTATAACTGTGGCCAAAAAACTGACTTGCAAGTAATTATCACCACTAGCTGCAATAAAAGTTAATTGGACATAATTGAACTAACGCCCTAATTGGAGGGAAGCTGCAACTGGCTAAGAGTACACTCCTCCTGCTCCTTCAATCTGCAAATGAAACTGCTAATGATAATTTGTGGACAAAACAGAAATTGCTCTCATGGTTTCCCCACTGCAAATCACTCAGTAATTCCAGCTAATGCCCAGGATGTTGGGCTAGGAGAAAAATCACTAAGCAATGCTTCCTTTAATAAAGATGAATTTTAACAATAACCAAGCTCATTAAGGCTGTGGGTTGCTGAGAATTGTTAATTTCCCCTGGACACCCTAAGTAAGGCAATGTGGCCTGATCTACATACCCTATACTATGCAATAGATGTGCCTTGTGCCACTAACATGTAGTTGTAAGAAGATATTATGCAAGCCAGGAGCTATGATTACACTATCGTATGAATAATAATTTATTCCCTTCCAAGAGAATCCTGAGTAATCTCATTTTTAGGCAAATGGCACTGCTGATCTGCTTCAATAGCAAGGATTAAATCACTTCTGAGTCAGTTTTGGAGTTAATAGATTCCTGTTGCCTAACTCATTTGCCTTCAATTCTGGACAAGAACTGTGCCCTTTCCCTTGGAATTTAGTATCAGACTCTCTGCTCTTCAACTGTGTCTACAGTCCAAAGAACTAAGACTCCTAAGAGTATTAAAGTCTTAGAAAACCATTTGTCTTGTGGTATTTCTATCAGTAGTGACCTATAAAGGGGGTGGGAAGCAAGTACCCTGCTGAGGTGACAGAAAGCAAAAGAGAAAAAAGAAGGTACAAAGTGCTATCTCTGCTCCTTTTTTCTCAGGTGATTTGGGCTTTTTTTCTGGCAAGGAGATGGACAGAAAATGATTTATTAAAGATTTTATTTATCTTTTTAGAGGGAGAAGGGAGGGAAAGAGAGGGATGGGTGAGAGAAATATTGATTGGTTGCCTCTCGCATGCTCCCAACTGGTCACCTGGCCCACAACCCAGGAATGTGCCCTGACCAGGAACCAAACCAGTGACATTTCGGTTCCCAGGCCGGCACTCAAGCCACTGAGTCACATCAGCATGGGTGAGATGGCTAGAAATCAATGCAATCAGAACCTTTCCTAAAGAGGCAGCTGGACCACCTGCCCATTTGGTACACTTTTCAGTAAAAGTTATTTTGGAAGGTTGCAATTCACTTCTTCTAGTCATTAAAATACAACACTTTCTGATGTGGAATGTGGAAAAGCCTAGGAACAGCTCAGTCAGGATGTATAAACTAGAGCGGGATCTAGAAACCGTAATGCAGACAGTAAAGGAAAACAAGAGTTTAATCTGAAAAAGAGAACTTAGCGGGGACATCATTTATTCATTCACTCATTCACGGAGTGCCTGTGATGCAACGAGCACTGTGGTAGTACTGTGTATTGCAAATACAAGTCTGACAGAAAATCCCGAGTGAGCAATGCTAAGATCACTTTGCAATACATACAAATAGCAACTCATTACGCTCTATACCTGAAACTAATAAGATGTTGTGTCAACTATACCTCAGTTTTTAAAAAAGAAAAGGAAAAAACTGACAAATTGTTGAAAACCCAAATAATAAAACAAATACTTCCAGGGTACAGTGAGAAGGAAGGGAGAACAACATGGGTCACTGAAGGCCAAGCAAGAATTTAACAGATTGAGAGGGATAGGCCACTCTAGGCAGAGAAAACTAGCATAATGAAAGACATGAAGTTGTGAAACTAAATGGCATGTTTGGGGAACCGGAAGTGGTCTGTTGCAGAGAAGTAGGGCACTGGGGCTAAACGTGGAGGAGAGCCCGATGTGCCAAGTTATAAAGAGCCTTTCATTTCATACTAGAGGGAGAGGGCCGCAGATAATAATAAAGCTGGGTTGGAGTCACAGATCAATGTTCTTACCATTAAGTCAGCAAAAAAGTAGCCCTGATATCTTATAGAATAATTGTCATGATTAAATGAGATTATATGTATGAACTGCTTAATGCAGTGCCTACACTCAATGATGGTAGTTATAACGATTACTAGCTAATGTCAGATTTTATCCTGAAGACACAGGAAGAAAGGGACAGGTTTTAAGGAGAGTAAACATGATCAGATGTCTACTTAATAAATTTGCTGGACATGTCAAAGACAAACAAGAAATGGAGTAAGTCAGCTGACAATAGTAACTTCAAGGTGAGAGAGAGATGAAGATCTCAAATAAGGGTGTCATAAAGGTCTGTTATACAAAGAAAGGAATAGTTCTATCTTTGAACTCCAGAGATCAGAACAGGTTAATAAAGTCTCAAGAAAGGCAATTCTAGGTGAACAAAAACGATTTGAACTTGTTCAACACTGGCACAGCACCAGAAATGCTGGAGCAAAAACAATGACCACTCATTAAAAATGATGAAAAAGAGCCCTAACTGGTGAGGCTCAGTGGGTTGGGCATCATCCAGCAAAATGAAAGGTCGCTGGTTCGATTCCTGGTCTGGCTACATGTCTGGGTTGCTGGGTAAGGTCTCTGGTTAGGGCGTGTGAGAGGCAACTGATCAATGTTTCTCTCATACATTAACGTTTCTCTCCCTCTTTCTCTTCCCCTCCCCCCTCTCTAAAAATAAATAAATACTCTCAAGCGCCCCCTCCTCGGGACCTGGCCTGCAACGCATGTACCCTGAACAGGAATCGAACCAGCAACCCTTTGGTTCGTAGGCCAACACTCAATCCACTGAGCCACACCAGCCTAGGCAAATAATTTTTCTTTTAATGATGGAAAAGTTTATTTTCCACCTCAATTAAATCAATTAAAATTTTATTTCCAGTAGCTAAAAAGTTGGACTAGATGACTTCTAAATCCAACTTCCAGATTCCATGATTGAAAGTTTTTTAAAATCCTCACCCAAGGACATTTTTTCACTGCTTATAGAGAGAGAGGAAGGGAGAGACAGAAATATTGATGTGAGAGAGAAACACTGACTGGATTCCTCCATATTCCACTCCACCAGGAACAGAAACCGCAACTCTTCAGTTTACCAGACAACACTCCAGCCAACTGAGCCACACTGGCCAGGGCCAGATTCCATAGTTCTTCTAATCACTTACAAAGGTGGTTTTGTAAAGTCATTAATAAATTACTTACATTTGTAGAGACCTTTACAATTTTCAAAGTGTTTTCACATTGATTCTGTCACTTGATTTTTTCAAATGCCCTATGAGAGACAGGGCAGGTATCATTAGTCTCATTTTCACAGATAAAGAAACTAGGAAAAGCTAGTAAGTGCCTAGACTACAGCCAGGTTTTCTGACCCCTGGCTCTGTGCTTTCTCCTCACACAATTGCCTCCGGAATGTTGCCAGAGTTGAAAATCCATTCTGAGAAACCATCCCCCTTATTCACCTGTTCCAGTGTTTATTCTTAATATCAAGAAATTCTCTGCATGTCTCACATCCATTGTTCAGGAGCTTCAGCCTATTCTTTTGTCCCCTTCAAGGTGAATAAAAGCTAGTCATCTATCTTTATATAATGTTCCTTCATATCTGCATACTACAAAATGCCTGTCATTTCTTTACAATAAACTAATCAATCTCAATTTCTTGATTTTTTTTCACATAAATACTTTCCCTTAAACTAGGTTAAGTAATTTGATCCTTAATATAGTACTAGCCCCAGGAAGACAATAATCTCTGACAATGCACTTTCTATGCACTCCAACCTCTAATACTCGGATATCTATTAAAGAATACCTCTCCAATTAATTCACATCAATATTTACTGAGCACCTACTACGTAGCAAGGCATTGCTCCAGGAGCTAGGAACTCAGCAATGAACTAAACAGGCAAAATCTGTCTTCATAGTGCTTCCATTTTTACATGGGATAGAGTGGGCAAGTCAGATAAACTTAATGAAAAAGTATGCTACACAGACTCTTAGACTGTGATAAATGCTATGAAAAAATAAAAAGTGTAAGAAGAGGAGTATTGAATGGGGTAGTGACTTTTAAGATTTTATTTATTCATTTTTAGAGAAGAGAAGGAGAAAGAGAGGGAAAGAAATATCAGTGTGTGGTTGCCTCTTGAGCGTCCCCTACTGGGGACTTAGCCCACAACCCAAGCGTGTGCCCTGGCTGGGAACTGAACTGGTGACCCTTTGGTTGGCGGCCCACACTCAATCCACTGAGCCACACCAGTCAGGACTGAGATAGTAACTTTTAAATAGTATAGTCAGAATGGTCCTCACTGAGCAACTATAGTTTCTCCATGGTTTATCTGCTAGTTTCTGTGTAAGGGAGCAGTATAGCTTTTAATTACATAACAGCTTTTCTTAAAGGAAACTATAACTAATATAGGGTTCCCTCCCTCATTTTAAGTTTAACTCTTAAGCACTTGCACATTTAATAAAATGCAATTTGTCAGCTTGTTTTGAAGAGTGGAAATCTTGTTTCTGTAATGTAGAAATACTCTTTAAGCAATAATGCAACAAAGTAATGTAAGCCTGCACACAACCAAAGATTGCTGTTAGATTCCACTGTGACTTTGAAAAATACTAGCATTTCCCTGGTTGAGAGATGCAACTTTCCTAACTAGCTGTAGGGAGCCAAGAGATGAGCAGATGGAGACAGATGGGAGGGATGGAGAGATACAGTAGAGAACTTTAGAAAGCCATAAAGTTGATGTGCAGGCTGAAGTGGTATTAGCCTCTCACTTCTAGATGCACTAAAGAACAATCTCCCCAAAACATATTATAAATAACAAGGACAACACATTTCACTTGGGAAATTTGTTCAGCATGGAGTAGAGGCATAAATTAAAATAAAGCTTGCTGAAAAAGCAACTTGTTCGTCTTTATTTATTTTTAGTAACAAGGAAATATTTATTAGTACTTCATTACTCTTGTTCATATGCTTCTCCAGAGTGTGACCTTCACAGTAACAAGAGTGGTAGTATAAAGGTAATGTGTGACATGGACCCAACACCCACCATCATATGTGTAAACAGAATCCTAGGAAACACTTGTTGCTGGGAACCACAGACGGTGGGGCATTGCTTCTAAATGTATGCACTCCCGGGTTTATTTGGGCACTACCCAAGAAATTTGATTTTGTTATTAGTTGTATTCTTACTGTGTCCCTAGAAAAGACAACCACTCAACTCTTAATTTTTTTTTTTAATCCTCACCTGGGAATATGTTTATTGATTTTAGAGAGAGAGACAGAGAGAAACACTGATTAAGAGAAACATGGATTGGTTGCCTCCCTGACCAGGGATGGAATCAAACCCACAACCCAGGTATTTGCCCTGACTGGGAATCAAACCCGCAACCCTTTGGTATATACACAGGACTACTCTCCAACCAACCCAGCCATGGATTTTTAAGTCTGTTTTTTCACTGTTGCAATTTAATTTGGCCTCTGACTATGGAAATAGGCAAAGGACTTTTCTTAAAAGGTTCCTTTGGTCTCTCTAACACAGGAAAATGTTCTAACACAGTATCATACTCCAACTGCACCACACCTCACAGGGACTGAATAAAGCCTAAGTACTAAAGTCCTTTGTAAGGCACTTCAGTGAATGTACCATAACACCTGGCAGAACAGGTTAAAACCAAGATATGGATTCTTCATTAACCCATTGGTCCCACTTTCTGTTGAATGAAAGAGGTTCTGGAAGAGTAAGATAAGCAAAAGCCAAAGTAGTACCTTCAGAGCTAAAAAGTTAATGTCTTCACAATAGTAAAACCACTTTCAGCTGAATAGTCGGGTAATACAGAGGCCCATTCAGGAACTCAGGAAATGTGACTTTTCCATTGTTATATGGTGACCTGAGATAAGCTGCCTTTTAACTTCTGTAGTCTTGATACCCCTTTCATTTAAAAATAGACGTAAGTCCTATCTAGTAAGTAATTGATGAAATGCCAATGGTAGAAGTACTTCAGCTTCTCCCCTAAAGCAACAGGGATATTGGCTAGATCATTTCATTTCTCTAAGTGGCATAAAAATCTGATTTTTACTTAGATCAGCACCTGATCCTCAAAATCACTTTGCATGAGCAATTGGTCATGCAAACCTTGCGTTTTAAAACTGCTATAATAGGACCTGGCTGGTATAGCTCAGTGGATGGAGCACAGGCCTGTAAACCAAAGCATTGCCAGTTCAATTCCCAGTCAGGGCACTTGCCTGGGTTGCAGGCCAGGTCGTTGATGAGGGCCCCCAAGAGGCACACACACTGATGTTTCTCTCCCCCTCTTTCTCCCTCCCTTCCCCTCTCTCTAAAAATAAATATAAATAAATAAATCTTAAAAATAAAACTGCTATAATAGAGACATATGAAAGGATGCTCAGCATCACTAGCCATCAAAGAAATGCAAACCACAATGAGATACCACTTCACACCCATCAGAATGACCATCGTAAACAAATCAACAAACAACAACTGCTGGAGAGGTTGTGGAGAAAAGGGAACCCTAGTGCATTGTTGGTAGGAATGCAGACTGGTGTATCCATTGTGGAAAACAGTATGGAATTTCCTCAGAAAACTAAAAATGGAACTGCTTTTTTTAAAAAATATTGTATTTATTTATTTTTAGAGAGAGGGGAAGGGAAGGAGAAAGAAAGGGAAACATCAATTGTACTGTTGCCTCTCTCTCGGGCCCCCCCTAGTGGGGACCTGGCCTGCAATCCTGGTATGTGCCCTGACTGGGAATCGAACCTGCAACCCTTTCCTTCACAGTCAGTTGCTCAATCCACTAGGCCACACCACCCAGGACTGCAACTGCTTTTTGACCCAGTGGTTCCACTGCTGGGATCATACCCTAAGAATCCTGAAACACCAATTCAAAGGAAACTAGGCACCCCAATGTTCACAGCAGTGCTATTTACAATAATCAAGTGCTAGAAACAGCCAAGTGCCCATCAGTAAATGAGTGGATCAAAACACTGGTACATCTACACAATGTAACACTACGCAGAAGAATGAACTCCTATCCTTCCAACAGCCTGGATAGAACTGGAGAGTTATTATGCTAAGTGAAATAAGTGGTAAAAGACAAATACCATATGATCTTACCTATAAGTGGAACCTAATCAACAAAACAGCCCTGGCTGGTGTGGCTTAGTGGATTCAGTGTCAGCCTGTGAACCAAAAGGTCACCAGTTCAATTCCCAGTCAGGGCAAATGCCTGGGATTGCAGGCCAAATCACCAGTTGGGGGTGTGCGAGAGGCAACAGATCAATATATCTCTTACACATCAATGTCTCTCCCTCTCTTTCTTACTTCCTTCCCTCTCTCTAAATAAATAAATAAAATCTTAAACAACAACAACAACAACAAACACACAAGCGAGCAAAAAAGAACCAGGGACATGGAGAGAAAGAACAGACTGACAGTAACCAGAGGGGAGGGCAGAGAGGGATAATGAGGGAAAGAAGGGGAAGAGTCAAGTCCAGGAACATGTATAAAGGACCCATGGACAAAGACAATGGGGTGGGGATGGGGGGACCAGCATGGAGGTGAAGGACTGAATATGGGAGGTGGGGAGTGGGTAGGGGAGGGGAGGGTAATGGGGGGAAATGGGGACAATTGTAATTGAACAACAATAAAAAAATTTAAAAATAAAACTGCTATAATATTCAGCAGCTCTTCCACTAAAAAAAAAAAAAGCATGTAACATTTTCCCACTAAATAGCACTTAAAAGAAATCCTCAGCTTTGAATTTATAACTTACAGTACTTCTTTAATCACAATCTGACTTCTAAATAGATTTCATTTTGGCCAACAGCCCTCATCATTAGAGTACATACAGCCCAATGTTAGAAGAGGGGTTTGCTTGGGTAACAGTTCCTCTTTGGCTTGGCTATCTACAGCTCACGCACATGATGAATGATTTGCATATATTGTGGAGCCAGAAGATGCCAACAAAGAAGATATACCGGTCTCAAGAACTAGTTTATTTATGATTTTCTTGGAAGATCTCAATTATCCACAGGAACCCAGTGTAATTAGGTAACAAAGGTCAAGTAATAAAATATTAAATAAAACTGTCTCGAGGATACTAAACTGAACTTTTCTAGATCTGACACTGAGTTATTATAATACTTCTGATTACTAAGAAACTAACTGTAACTCAATCCTGTGGCTATCTTGCTTACTGAATGACCTTGGTCTCTTGAATGACCAAAGAAAACATCTCTAATCAGTTTGTTCAGCTAGAAAATCCCAGTTAAAAAGTAGAAAAAGTTAAAGCTATTGCTTAAAAATGTGGCCAAGGAATAACTTTACCTTTTACCTATACTTTGCCTGTATGCCCTTCTGCATGAATAATCAAGAACAGATTATATTTTCTGTTGAGGGACGAACCCTTAACTGGAGTTCTGCACCTATATTGGTAAAGACGCCCTCTGCCCTTTCCAGCTAGGCTGAAATTTAACAAACTCAGTCCTTGACTAAATTTGATCTGAACAGTCCGACACTCCCTCCCTGGGATCCTTCAGTACCAAATATAATAAAATTTCAACTTGGCCTTTCCTTTACATCTCTATCTTTTATTCCTCCTACACCTCATCCTGAACCTTCCTCCCTCTCTTGACTAATAATGGCATCTTGGTCTTTGGATTCCCTTCCCACGAGAAAAATAAAAACAGCTTCTCAAGGTAGAGAGAGGAAATTTTTAAATCATTTCAAATAAGGATCCTGAAAGGAATTCTTGAAGAAAAAAATAAATATATTAGAAATTCAGAGAAGGGAAGGATTTAGAGACTATGGCTCTGGGTGTGGCCTCCCTATCAAATCATTGTCTGAGTTATTTAGACATTCTTGGGGCATTAGTTTTTCCTACCTCAAAGAAAAGCTTAGACCACAAAGAGACTGCTTATTCAATTAACTGGATAAAAACTATTCCAAAAGTAAAAATATTTACATTAACAATGGAAATGATTGTTGGGCTAAAGAAACTCTTGTCTTAACCTTTGGTTTTGTTGTATTATTATACCCTATAAACCCACATTTAATTTCAGAGTACACTATGTATTCAAGATACCAAAGAATTCCTTTAAACTGGGATTAGGCTTTCTCTTTTTAAAATTTTACTCCCATATATATTTACAAATAATGAAATCCCTAATAAAAATTCTAAGATCTGGCCCTGCCTGCTTTGGCTTGGTTGGAGCACATCCCATAGCCCAAGGAGCCACGAGTTCTATTCCCAGTCAGGGCACATGCCTGGGCTGTGGGTTTGGTCCCTGGTCAGGCGCATGCAAGAGGCAACTGATAGATGTTTCTTTCTCACATCGCTGTTTCTCTCCCACTCTTTCTCCCTCCCTTCCCCTCTGAAAATAAATAAATAAAATCTTTAAAAAAAACCCAGCAAATGTACAAAAAGATGGGTTAAAAGTTTGTATCTAAAAGACAACTGTGTTTTGAATGGTTCTAACAATCCCATAATAACTGCAGTATAAAACGGGGTAATTAATTCAGTGGACTCTCCCTCTCACTGCCAGATTGAACAGCTCTAAGGATAATCTCCTTCACTCTCCCAAGGCTCAGTTGGAAGATTCATTATTTATGCCCTCAATTGTTTACTCTGTCCTATTTTTCTATCCATCCAGGCCCAAGGGCAGTTTTATCACTGGCCTGTTTCCAACTAACAATGAATGTGTTAGTTCACCGCCTTACTAGTTACAAAACCAAAGGTAATCAAACAGAGTGGCACCTTAATATTGGAGAGCAACCCCCTCACCACCACTACTACTTGATGCAGGAGAAATGTTAATGATAATGCTGATCCAGGTTACCAAAAGGTAAGTAGATGGATGAAGTGATCTCCCTAAATTGTTCCAGTCCTTTTTTTTTTTTTCCAGCCACTGAGCAACATAACATACATGCACATCCGAAAGGATTCTTAAAGGGCAGTATCATTAAGGCAGCTCTGGCCATCAGCAAGAGCAGACCTGTAAACTATTGAGGATTAAACTGATTGAGATGCACTTTGCCTAGCAACCATTCATTAGGAAGAGTTCAGTAATTCACCAGCAACCAATTCCAAGTCCTTATCTGGGTCATAAACAGATAACAGACTCCACCAAGTCCTCTACCCTCTGGATTCAGACTCACAGCAAACAACTTCCTCAAAAGATTCAGCTGCCAAGAGTCAACCCCTGGGACAGGGGGTTATGTTTAAACACACACAAAATATTGTCTCAGACATCTGACTGACAAAGCTAAACAGCTAAAATCTACCACCAGTGCATCTCCATATGAATGCATTCATCTCCTCTAAATAAATCTCTCATACAGCAGCAACATTCCCAGGTCTTTTTGCCTCTAATATGTTCTCACCTTGAGCAAGCTTTACCCAATTCCAAACCTGACAACACTCAAGCTGATTATTATGAGACTCAAACAAAGCCAAGGGCTCCATCTTGCCTTCACCTTCTCAAGGGGATCATTTTGTACTTCTTATGTGAATGGGGGATTGAGCTTGAGTCGCCCTTTAGGAAAAAACATAGGGCCCTTTTCCTTAACACATTCAAAGCTGTGTTTCACAAAAATAAGCAGAATGGATAAAAACAAGACTGCTAAGAAAATTAAATCAGCTACTTTATCCTCACAGCTGCACCATGTCCCCTCGCAAGTCACAGTTTCATGTTTTCTTGCAGGGGACTAAATCTAAGGATTTCCATCTCCCTTAAACGATATTTGGAGACCAGTGTAGATAGATATACGTATGATTAGTTCTATATATAGCCTTTTGTCTCCTGGGGAAAATTCTTTGGGGAAATCACTGTACCATGCAAAATACTGATTACAAAAATCAGTCAAGACAACAGAAATATTAAAAAATTAAGTGAGCAAAGTGCAATATAACTTTATAAAGCTGTACTAACTACTCATCCATGGGTAGGTGAAAGAAAAAACCACCTGGGATATCAAATAGGAAGACAACTTGTTTTCTGGTAAAAGCAAGATAAACTGGTGGTATATGCTTTAATATGGCCAACACATGTATTTTCTGTCATTTCCTCAGCTTGTTATAGCTTAGCCAAAATGCATTTCATTTTGTACTAGGTTAGCTATCAAAGCTTCAATCAGTGATTTTTAACAGTTCATTCTCAGTAACATCTGGGTGAGAGATCCTCTTTGCCTTTCAATTTAAACATTATTCATGGAGACTTATAAATGGAGTGGAATAAATGGGTAATGAAATAAAAACACCAAACCCAACAAAGGTTTACTGTGAATCTACTTTTTTGCATAATTCTATAAGAAGTCTACTTGAGAATTAAAAAAAAAAAGTATATTAAGTTTTCTGATCCCTATTAAGTTTCCACACCTAAGGTGGTCTCCTGTCTTGTCGTCTCTGTTCTTTATAATACTTGCTTTTACCCCAAACCACTCCTTATTGGTTAGAGATACAATAAATCAATGCAAAGGAAACAACACTAATTCAGCTAAAACTGTGAAACAGCTCCAGCGTATCAATTCTGTCAACACTGAACTCCAGTTAAAACAATCTCTGGAAACTGAACCTGGATTTCAAGAATGAACTCTCAATCACTTCAATTAATATTACCCAGGAATGCCCTTCTAGATGCTAGATAGGATGCAGCCCAATTCATGAATTGCTTAATAAAGCCAATTAGACCTTCCAAACATTTTTTTTAACTAAAGTGTTGCCAAAAAATTGATGTTTATCCCTTCTAGCATTCTAGCTAATCAACATTAACATAAATCTGGTCCAAACACCTTTGGTAAAAATGCCCAGTTAAAACAAGTTTACCACAAGGGAAAGGGGGTGGCACTGAGTGGAGGTAGGTAAAGGAGGAAAAACAAAAGACAACAGCATAAACAATAAAATACAGACAGATGAAAAGAATGATGCAGCTTTTTATCTGATTAACGTTTTCCCTGAATTCCAATCCACTTTTCTTCTCATAAAAAGGGTGGGTTGAAAATGGAATTAATTTAAGATGGTCTGTTAGGGTACACACCCGCCATCTTCTCAGATCACTGACCATTTGAATAAAGAGCCCATAAAGATTCAATCCCTGTCTCTGCTTATTGGGTCTGGTAGGTGACAGGCAGCACAAACATTGGCTTTTCCAGTTTCCTATTCTGGGGACTCTGCGCCTTTGGCACTCTCCGCCACTGTTTCAGGAACTGAAGGTATGACCCACCTTGACTCCAGGAGACCATAAGCAGTCTCACCTTTGTGAGACCTCAGGGGGTCTCAAGCAATCAAGATGGCATCTGAACCACTGTACTCCTGTGAAATGCCCACTACCCAGGACACAGATAAAGACCACCGCCCAGGGCACAGATGAAAGAATGTGGCAGCTTTTTATCTGATTAACTTTTCCCCTGAATTCCAAACCCCTTACCTATACATTTCTTCTCCTTACAAAAGAGGTTGGTTGAAAATGGAATTTAAGATGGTCTGTTAGGGTACAAACCCACCATCTTTTCAGATTGCCAGCCATCTGAATAAAGATTCCATAAAGATTAAAAAAATAATAATAAAATACAATTTAAAAAAAGTTTAAGGTGAAATTGCCACTCAACGCAGACATAGGTGCAACACACACACGCACACACCCTTTGTTTCTATTAAAAATTTGGGGTTTTCTATCAGTTGATAACTTTCCTCTCAATTGAAAACCTACGAAGAGGTTACTGACTTTTGCTGAAGATAAGCTGTGTCCTTCAGAAAGAAGGAACCCAAAAGTTGTAGAAGCAAAGGAACTCAAAACAGAAAAACAGAATTCAAATTGTAATGCTACAGACACTCAAATTCATAAAGTTGGGAGTGGGGGTTAAAAAAAATAAACGAATTAAAATTCATCTGGATACTTTTTAAAGTTTGGTTTTGGTTTTTGACGACCAAAACTAATTCCTCTGAAACCCTATGGATATAAGAAACAGACCGGTGGAAAAACAGATCAAGACTTTTAAGTTTCAGTAACAGCAAGGTAAGTTTGCTCGCTCTAACTAGGATTCTACAGCAGGGCTCAGTACCACACAAAACCGGTGAAAATGTACTCGAGAAGAGACTTAGCGGAGTTAATCGCTAACAACTATCAGGATTTCCTTTAGCCACCATTTGAAGGGGGCTCTCCTTCCTTCCACTAGCACCTTCTTCCTTTTCAGATAGTTTTTGATGATTAAGGCAGTCCCAAGCAGGAAAATGGTGAAGACAGTTTTAATAGACAAGATGTAGAACAGTTCCAAAAACCTACTCCTAGCCTTTTTTCCTTTCTTGCGGTTTACTGCGTCAGATGTCAATAAGAAAGGGCTCCTCTTTTCTTCTGTTATTTCACTACGCGACCGACATCGACGCATCAGTAAAAAGAGATGAGTCCTGAATCTCCTTACCCTGCTGCAGGGGTGAGATGAAGGAGGGAAAGAAGAATGAAGGGTAGAATTAGTAAATCAAAATAAACTGAAGGGATGTGGAGCTCTTACTTCACATTCCATTCCCCTCAAGGTTAAGTCGGCAGAAGTCGGGGTTGCATTAGAAAAAGCACACACACACACCTTGAGCCCGGGAGGAGAGGTGAGGTTCGCTCCGCAGCACTCGGTCGGGCTCCGGACTCCGCCCCGCCCGCCTGGGGCAGCTCAACTCTCCTTGCCCCGCCCCAAGAGAATGAAAGAGAAGGGGCTTATAGTGGTCCTGGCAGGGGGGCGGGCGAGGGGAGGCGTCTGCTCCGGGGGAGAGGCGGCTGGTCCGGGTGCCAGGCTCTCCGAGCGCAGCACTCCGCGGTGCGCCGACACCCCCTCCCCCAGCTTGCTGCCGCTAGCTCCCCTTCGCCGCCGGAAGCCAGCCCCGCCCCCTCAACTCCATCCCGGCCCTCTGCGATTCCCCCCCACTCCCGTCCTCAAGCCAATGGCGAGCCAGGAAGCCAGCAGAGCGACTCGCCAAGCAGCCAACTGGGGAGGCCCACTGGGAGGTCAGCCGCCGGGGATAGGCCAGTTACCCGCGGCCCCGGCCCCAGCGCGGCTCCTCTTTGTTAGAGCTGCCCCCATCTCTCTTGGCTTCCACTCCAAAGCCGGGAGCCTAGTAGCCCATAGCCGGGCCAGGTGATACCTCACCCCTTTTTCCACTCCTCTGCCTACCCTCTGCGTGGGTACTAAGAGAGACCCTCATCCAAGGCGGTACCTCCCAGAGTGCCTCAGATCTCCACAGCATTAGCCACTGGGAAACACTCAACAGTAAAAAGATGCTCCCCAGGCCGCTGTGCCTCGCCCTTCTTTTCTCAGACTAATCAACTGCACTCCTTCATAACCGTGAATAGATTTAGGTTTGCATATTAGATCAGCTGCATACATTAACCCACCCTGTCTGAAACTCCTGCTTCCCCTGCCATAGAAATTAAGGGATGGGGAGGGGGGCGGGCTTACAGGGAAGGTATGTGCCTGGAAGTTGGTGGTGGGAGGAGAGGGAATACATTAAATCATAAGCAAAAAAGAACACCAAAACACACACACACAGCTCCAACCCACCTCAGACACAAGACAACTACATCCAATTAAGCCCATGCTAACCGCTCCCTTAGCAGGTTTCAGTAAAACCAGGAAGCAACATCTTAAGTCTTGTTCAAGCCACACACCTAATAGAAAAAACTCTGCAACTGCCACGCCGCGGCATAAAACTGGCAGGTTGCATCAACACTTCAATTACTAATGCCAACGTTAGGGGCATAACACTGCTGGGATGTAATATGCTAAGGACTGTAGGATGTTTGCTTAGGCGCAGTGGGGCTCACTTAAGAAAAAAGTAAAGAGGGCTGAGGGAAGGCAAGCTATTACCTATAATGTCATTTCTGTCCACAGAATTCTGGCAACTAATATTACATATATCTAAATCACACTACAATACCACTTAGTTCCCCCAAGTGCTACTATAATTTAAAAAAACAAAAACAAAAACCTACTACAAAATATTTTAAATTTAAGTAGATATTTCTTATATAAAGGTTAGAGCATTTCATCTATATAACCTCTGACTTCTTGAAGATGGAAAGGGAGCTGAAAACATACGCATTTTAAAACCAGCTCATTTTTCTAAGCAAATTAAAAGATTCTGGTTTAAGATTTATTGAAGGAACTTCATTGATGTCTCATAGGCTAGCTTTTTTATCAGGGCCTACATGACGAGAACCAAGTGTGAAATTTTTTTTATTTTAAATTCTGCCCACAAAAGCCCGCCAGTTCAGCTAGCAGGTGTGTCCAGTCCATTCCCATCTTCTACTGACCTAAAATAAAAAATCTCAAGAGCACAAAGCAGTTACAACTCTCCACATCACTTAGCAATCCCCTGGCATTTTCCATACTAAAGTAAGTAAACAATACTACAAGAAGCTACTGTTTGTTTGTTTTTTAAAGATTTTATTTATTACTAGAGAGAGGAGAAGGGAGGGAGAAAGATAAAGAGAAAAACATTGATAGGTTGCTTATTATAAACGCCCTGACAGGGGACCAGACCAACCAGCAACCCAGGCATGTGCTCTGACAAGGAATTGAATGAGAGCCCTTTCACTTTGCAAGATGATGCCCAACTAACTGAGCCACACTGGTCAGGGCAATGATACTGTTTACAATAGCTTATTCCTGATGTCTATGGGAAACTTTTGCTTTAATATTTCTTGTTTACTGATTTGAGAGACAGAGAGCCATTTGTTGTTCTGCTTATTTATGCATTCATTGGTTGATTGTTGTATGTGCCCTGACCAGTAATGGAACCTGGAACCTCAACCTTGGCATATTAGGATGACGTTCTAACTAACTGAGCAATGCAGCCACAGCTAAGGAAACCTCTGAGGCAATACTTTCCCTCAAACTGTAGCCTTCTTGATAAAGACATTTTTTTTTTCTTTAAGGATTAAAATCTTCCAAGATCACTCATGCGTCAGGTAATTCACCAAGATATCAAAAACAAACAAGAGCCCTAGTTTAGTAGTTCAGTTGGTTGGAGCATCATCCTGATACACCAAGGTTGGGGGTTCAATTCCTGGTTAGGGCACACAACAATGAATGCATAAGTGGAACAACAAATAGATGTTTCTCCCCATCCCTCCCCTCCCCTGTCTCTAAAAACCAATAAATAAAAATTAAACAAACAATACTTGTCTTGCCATTATTATCACAAATGTAGTTGACAACTGGATAATTCAGACAACTTCGAATATCCTCTTTTAAAATATAAACGAGAAACTCTTAGGGGTTTTCAAATACCTTAACTGAAATTAAAAAGGCAAACATTTTTTGCCAAAAGTATCTATACCGTCCTCGAAACCACAGAGGAATTACAACTGTTTAAGAAAAAAAAAATCACGGCCCTGACCCAGTAGCTCAGTTGGTAAGAGTGTTTGTTCAGATATGCCAAGGCTGGAGGTTGCTTCCCAGGCCAGGGCACATACAAGAATTAACCAATGAATGCATACATAAGGGGAACAACAAACAAATCGATCTCTCTGTCAAATCAATAAATAAAAACTTTAAAAAGAAAAAATCACAAGAAACCCCAAAACATTTCCTCCTAAACAGGAATTCAAGTCCAATTTCTTTTCATGTCCCTCAATTGTACTCTTTCTGGATTACTAACACTACCCTAACAGAGATCCTTACCATATGTCTGTGGGGGCAACTGTAACTTATTTCCAGTCTTCGTTATTCGACATACCACTGCTTTCATCCTTTTGCTCTTAAGAACTACAAAAACAGTTCAATTTATTGCACATTTAGTAGGTGCAAGGCCCTGTGTCAATGCACACACACGCTTTATTATTTTATCACCATAATAAACCTATGAAATAGAAATCCCCCCCATTTTACAGATAAAGAAACTGAGGTCCAGAGAGGTTGAATTATCTGCTCTAGGTCACATAGCTGGTAAATGGAAAAGTCAGTATGAGAACTTGAGTTTTCTGGCTCCAAATCTAACACTCCTATCCACTAAGCTATATTATGGCTTGCTGGTGCCTATGTCATCCAGCCAAGTTTCCACTCTGTGGCTGTTATATATGGTCTGTAACCTGGCACTGGCAAATGTTATTAAACTTAACTCCCTACCTTTTCTCAGCAAGTTTTCCCCACACTAGAGAGACTGTTCTCCTTGCTCATTATCTGCGTACATGTTCATACATTTCTACTTTCTTGCCATGACTTGTAAAGTTATCACGATTCCATTTAAATCCTACCCATTCTGCAAGGTCCACCTTAAATTCCACCTCCCTTGTGGAGCCTTCTTTGATGTTGTCAGCAATGAATCCTTTTTTTTGAATCACTACTACACAATTTGATTCAATTTGATAGTTGTTCTGTTGTCTAATGTAATTTGTCTTCCTAAGTTAGACTGTAACTCAGAGCTAGTATTGTATTTACCTTTATTCTTCTCTCTTCCCAATTTTGCACAGTAAGGCATGCATAGTAACAGTCCTCAATAATTACCCTAGTAAACTTTATAGCAAAAGAATGGTACAAATCACTTAAATGACCCAAGTTCTCATTAATAGCCACCAAAGCTGAAATCATTAATAACTTCCTTAATTCATTTTTCAAGATAGAACAAATAAGGAAGTTCCTACTCTGCCACTAGTAAGTACTTAGCCACTCTGTGCTTCAACAGTATCACGGTCAAATTTATAGGAGGGGCTCCAAAAGGGTAACGTGTTGTGGGTTTTTTTGGTAATGTTTCTTGATCTGGGGACTAGTTATTGTACATAGGTAGTTCAATTTGTGAAAAATTCATTTAGCTATCCATTTATGTACACTTTTTCTGTATATATATTTCATCTCATTAAATTTTTAAAATACTGAAAAAAAAATTTTAAATACCAAGTTTCAGATTGTATTATAAAATAATCACACCCATTTTTTATTTTTATTTATTTTTTTAAAGATTTTATTTATTTACTTTTAGAGAGAGGGGAAGGGAGAAAGAGGGAGAGAAACATCAATGTGTGGCTGCCTCTCGCGTAACCCCCACTGGGGACCTGGCCTGCAACCCAGGCATGTGCCCTGACTGGGAATCGAACCAGCAACCCTTTGGTTTGCAGGCCCGCACTCAATCCACTGAGCTACACCAACCAGGGCCACATCCATTTTTTAAATTTTTATTTACTGATTTTTAGAGAGCGGAATGGAGTGGGAGAAGAGAGAGAAAGAGAGAAACATAAATTTGTTGTTCCACTTATTTATGCATTCACTGCTTCATTCTTGTATGTGCCCTGAATGAAGATCAAACCCTCAAAGTTGGAGTATTAAGACAATGCTCTAACCAACTAAGCTATCCGGCCAGGGCTCACATCTACTTTTAAGCACATATGAATATATATGTCCATAGGGTCCAACAAAATATCTGGATGTCTGTACGTATATATACCCCAATTGGTCAGCAGCAGTCGTTAACACAGAGAAGGAGGCGATCTCACCTCAATAAATTCAATAAAAAAGAAAGAAAAGGATAGGAGGGTTAGTTACTTTTAATATTTGGTTTTTTTTAAATATTTTATTTACTTATTTTTAGACATAGGAGAAGGGAGGGAGAAAGAGAGGGAAAGAAACATCAATGTGTGGTTGCCTCTCATACGTCTCCCACTGGGGACCTGGCCTACAACCCAGGCATGTGCCCTGACTGGGAATCGAACCAGCAACCCAAACAGCCTGCGCTCAATCCACTGAGCCACTCCAGCCAGGGCAATATTTGTTTTATTTGATCTTTTATTTATTATTATTATTTTAATCCTCACCCACAGATACGTTTATTGATTTTAGAGAGAGAAGAAGGAGGGCGGGGGGGGGGGCGGGAGGGAAAGGGAAACATCAAAGTGAGAGAGACACATCGATAGTTTGCCTCCTGTATGCACCCTGACCAGGGTTCAAGGGTGCAACCTAGGTATGTGCCCTGACTGAAGACCAAACCCAAAACCCTTTGGTGCACTGGACGATGCTCCAACCAACTGAGCCACCAGGGTCAGGTATTTGATCTTTAAAAAAATAAAAAACAGCCCTGGCTGGTGTGGCTCAGTGGACTGAGTGCAGGCCTGCGAACCAAAGGGTCAACAGATAGATTCCAGTCAGGGCACGTGCCTGGGTTGCCAGCCAGGTCCCCAGTAGAGGGCATGTGGGAATCAACCACACATTGATGTTTCTCTCTCTCTTTCCTTCTCTTCCCCTCTAAAAATAAATAAAATTTAAAAATAAAATAAAATTAAATTAAATTAAAAACATGCCCTGACTGGTGGCATCCTTCCGCAAAGCAAAGGTCACTGGTTCGATTCCAGGTCAGGGCACATATCTGGGTTGCGAGCCTGCTCCAAGAAGCAATTAATCAATGTTTCCCTCTAACATCGATGTTTCTTTCCTCTCTCTCCCTCCCTTCCTCTCTCTCTAAAAATAAATAAGCCTTTTAAATCTTTTCAAAAAATAAAAAGGCATTTCCTCCATAAAGCCCTGCTATGTGACATTTTACAAAATTCAAATACCTATGAGACAGAACACAAACTTTAATAAGAAACCTTATTATTCACTAGACTTATGGGAACAGAAGGTCTGAAAAAAACAAGTGTTAAAGTTAAAAAAAAAAAAAAGGCAGTGCCCTGGCTGATATGTCTCAGTGGTTTGAGCCCCAGCCTGCAAACCAAAAGGTCACCAGCTCAATTCCCAGTCAGGGGGTGTGCGAGAGGCAAATGATCTGTGTGTCTCTCACATATTGATGTTTCTCTCCCTTTCTTTTTTTTTAAAATCTTTTTAAAAGATTTTACTTATTTTTAGAGAGAGG